>NC_091821.1:472600434-473200434 GCF_038994185.2 Dermacentor albipictus
TCGCTCTCACCCATCGTTGCAGGGAAGGCGTGCCCCGACGCAACGGAGGCCTCAGCTCGTGCTCGGCGTCCCGCGAGCTGTCCCTGTCGACGGGCACCATCGCTGCCATGCAGGCGGCCGATGGCGTCGAGCAGCAGTCGGATGGCCGCCGCAACCGGCGACCCCGTTCGGCGCTGTTCGCCCGCGCCGGCGGCGGAGGAGTCACCCTGCCCCTGCTCAAGGTGAGCGTGCCCGAGCATTCGTCGAGGTCCTGTTACCCTTTTCAGAGAGAAAGAGAGAGCGAGAGATGGGGGAAAGAGCACTTCGTTTTCTACAAAAGGGTACGATAATTGCATTCGATGACAACTTCAGAGCACAGTGGCAAATCATCATCATCAGTATCAGTCTATTTTTATGTCCACCGCAGTACGAAGGTCCCCCCGAGCGATGTCCAATTACCCTTGTCTTGCGCTAGTCGATTCCAAGTTGTGCCTGTAAATTTCCTCACTTCATCGCACCACCTAATTTGGTGCTGTCCTCGACTGCGCTTCCCTTCCCTTGGCACCCATACTGTCTCTCTAGTTGACCACGGGTTATTTGTTCTACGCATTACATAGCCTGCTAAGCTCCGTATTTAACGTGTTAGCATTCTTAGGATACTTGATGAACTTTCCGGGGACCAAGTATCATCTACATATGCTTGCATCTAACATTATTCCGGCCTACCTGGGTCACTGGGCTGTTCGTGGTCGAATGGGTACGCATCCGTCTGCTGTACTGAGCAGACAAGGTTCGAAACCAACCATCGGAACAAATTGGGTCACTAACTACGTGGAAATACGTATATATGTGCCGCTCTTCAACGAACTTCTTTCATGCCGACATGGCTCACTGCAGATGCGGGACTGGGTAGGTGCCGCTGTTAAAAAAAGAACTGTTTCACACCGACTTGGAGCTCTGGGTTTTTGCCACTCGTTCTGTAATGGTCTTCAATGGACCTCTTAGATGCCAACATGGGTCATTGGGTATGTGCCAGTTGTTGTAGTTCGCTCTTCAATGAACGTCTTCGACGGTAGCTTGGGTAATTAGGTATGCGCCACTGGGAACGTGCCGCTCCACAACGACGAAAAAGATGCCTTAAATTTCTCGCATGCTGATCGGAATCGAGCCCACGTCACAAGGGTTTCTCAACAACAGCAACCAGACGCTTTAGCAGGCTGCGTCATAATTGCACTGGGTATGTGCCACTCTCGAATGAACCTTTCGCCTGCTTGGGCCGCTGAGTATATGCCAGCGAGTGTGCGGCAAGCGAGGGAACAATTCTCAGCGTTCGCAGGCACCCGCGCGCCACGTTTCTCCGTCTCGGAGGCCAAGCCTGGACATCTCGGCAGTGCCACTACATCGTGCCCAGAAAGCAGCGCGAGAGAGAGGCCCGGTTTGCCGCATGACGCGTTTCGAAGCATTCGCGCACACCGGCGCACCATGTATTTCGGAGGCCACGCGCAAGCTTCGCAGCGGCGGTGCTAGATGGCGCCGAGTGTCCTTAGGGGAACGTGAAAGAGCAGTCCCGCCACAAACACGTCTTATACAGAACTCGTTTCGAGGGTGGCAATACGTCATGTCGCTATATTGATTCAATGCTAAACGCCATCGCCAAATTACCATTGACAGTCATCGCGAGACGGATTATGCCGAACTTTCTTTCCTCTTAGTGTCAACTAGTATATCGGCTACCCTCGTTTGTTCTTTGATTCACACTGCTCTCTAGCTATCTCTTAATATTACGCCTAATACTTTTTGTTCCATCGCTCTTTGCGTAGTCTTTAACGTATTCTCAATCTCCTATTCCCATATGTTAGTACCGGTAAAATGCAAGTCCCCGAGTGGGCCTAGCCAGGAGACGTTGAGTTTACTCGAGTCTATTGTGGACCAAATAAAGTTGTCTCACTCACTCACTCACTCACTCACTCACTCACTCACTCACTCACTCACTCACTCACTCACTCACTCACTCACTCACTCACTCACTCACTCACTCACTCACTCACTCACTCACTCACTCACTCACTCACTCACTCACTCACTCACTCACTCACTCACTCACTCACTCACTCACTCTTTCACTCACTCACTCACTCACTCACTCACTCTGATTTTCTTCTCGTGAGGATCCCTTGCGAGTAATTGACCTAGATACAGGTATGTTTGCGCAGATTGTAGAGGCTTACTGTCTGTCATGAATTCTTGTTCTCTTGCCAGGCTTTTGAAATTACCTTTGTGGTCTTCAGTGCCTAATACGCACTCTTAAAAGAAAGGCAGTTGTATAGCTACCCTAGTTGTCACAGTATTCATTACCTTGGTATAACTGCAGTAGGTAACGGTAGATTTAGCTACATTAATGACTAAACAAGGCAGTCACTATTACTAATGGGTCTAAGCTACCAATTCGACACGTAGCTAGCACCACTGAATATAAACTTTCTAGCCTTACGCGTACATTGAACCCACTCTGGAATGTTAGCATCTCTATCATTACTAAACGCACTTCTATCAAGGTAGTGAATGCTTCGAAAACTAGGTAATAGCTATGTTATGAGATCGGTTTAGCAAACACAGCTCTCTGCTGCTTTAGATGCCAATCAGAGAAAAGTCATTATCGTTGGGGTATCGTGTCGCCATTGTCGCGCTAAATAACTAAAGAATGCCGAAGGTCTCTAACCTAGTCTCGTTCTTTTTATCTTCGTTTACGTGTATATTCCTTGGCTGTGCTATCAATCGCACAAGCGCGATGTTGTGGACAACTGAGTAGAGCTTAAAGGGACACCAACGGACGCAAGACATGAGACACAACACATATACTACGATTCGACATACGTCGTTCTTCTCTATTTAGCGCTACTCAGTTTCCCAAATGGCAGGCCAGCTAGACGGTATTACTGCCTCGGCCATGTTATACGCTTTAGTGGGCTGATAGCTGCAGTTTCCGAAGGAGTGTTCGGTGCCAGCTAGCTCTTGTCCTTACATTTAACTTCACGCGGAGACGGCTCTCTTTCCTTTGTCCTCATTCGCGTTCTCTCACCCACCCTGATTTGTGTTCGCAGCTGGAGGACGAGAAGACGTCCATGTCGTGCGTGCACATCGCCGGCTCGAGCCCGCCCAGCCCGACGGGCCCGTCGGCGCCCGCGCTGCACCCGCGGAGCCTGCTGGTGCGCAAGGACATCTTCTACAGCGGCAGCATGCAGAACCTGCCGCCGGAGTACCGCGCCTCCTCCTCCTTCCTGTCGCGCGACATGTCGCTCAGCGTCACCTCGCTGCGCACCATCAAGTCGGTCACGGTGCCCACCTCGGACGAGCGCAGCCGCATACAGAGGTGCGTGCCCGTGGAGAGAAAAAAAACAGAGTTGCGATCGCTTTGTGCATGACGACCGCAACCTGTGCTTAGAGTACACAGGTTGCGGGGCTCTCGAATCTCACGAGGGATATCGACCACCGCGGACTCGGGCTCACGTTATCTTGCGCGCCGCTGTGAACGTGCTCAGACGGCAAAAGGGGGCCGACGAACGCTGCGCACGCAAGAAAACGCAGTACGGCCCAAATTTAACGGAAACCGTTTATTTACTCCGGCGACACCCAGTGCTGCCCAAAACGTCCGGAGCGGCGCGGGAACAAATGGGCTCCCGCGCCAAGGGCTGCTAGCACGTCGCTGCGGGAGCTGCCAACACAGGTTCCGGACGTACACTACGCCGACACCACGTACGCGCTGCCCGACTTTATGGACGGCTTGCACGTCGCTCGTACCAGTCAGTCCACCTTCTGATTCGACTGTGGTGAAGCTCATAATTTGATTTGCTACGTAGCCTTCGTCATGTATCGCCCAGCCTCGATGCGCCTGACGAACGGTTGGAGTGCTCGAGGACAGATACCGCCAAACGCCGTCGTTTGTTGCGCAGCACTTCGAGAGGTCCCGTGTGCGCAAACGGGAGGGGAATATTGTTTCCTTCAATCATTACTCACCCACTGATTGAAGGCAATTCAATAAAGCACTGAAACGACGCAGAAAGCAGGCCGTATCGATACGCGGAGCACGGACTGCACGCTAGCCTAGGCCTTATTTTCCGACCAGTCGGCGTGGCGCGAGGTTCTTCGTTTTCCCTGCAGGTGGCGCTCACAATTTTGGAATTTCGAAAGTTTGCGTTGAATGGGAAGGGATGAGGAGCGAGGAGAAAGTTCATATCAACAAGGAACTGAGGCAGGGGTGCCCATTATCCCCGCTGTTGTTTATGATGTACATGGTGAGGATGGAGAGGGCGCTAGAAGGAAGTAATATCGGGTTTAATCTCTCATACAAACAGGCGGGTACAGTAATAGAGCAGCAACTCCCAGGTTTATTTTATGCGGATGACATTGTGTTGCTAGCTAACAAGCAAAGTGATTTGCAACGTCTGGCTAATATCTGTGGACAGGAAGGCAACGATTTAGGCTTGAAGTTTAGTGTTAGAAAATCAGGTGTTATGGTATTCAATGAAAACTGGGAACAGACAGTGGAGATACAGGGCCAAGAAATACCTCGGGTAACAGAATATAAATACCTTGGTATATGGATAAACGAAGGCAATGGATATATGGAAACACAGGAAAAAAACCATAACAGTAAACGGGAAGAGAAATGCAGCCATAATGAAGCACAGAGCGCTATGGGGATACAATAGGTACGAGGTCCTCCGAGGTATGTGGAAAGGTGCAATGGTTCCAGGACTTACTTTTGGAAATGCGGTTGTTGCTATAAATCAGGGGTACAATCAGGACTCGACGGGTACCAAAGGTCAGTGGGTCGCCTCGCATTGGGCGCTCACGGGAAGACTACAAATGAAGCTGTGCAGGGTGATATGGGCTGGACTAGTTTTGAAGTGAGGGAAGCTCGCAGTAAAATTGAGTATGAAGAACGGCTGAGGAATATGGAAGAAAGTAAATGGGCTGGGAGAGTGTTCAGGTACCTGTACAGGAAAAACATTGATTCACAGTGGAGGAAAAGAACTAGGAAGCTTACCAGCAAGTATGCGGCCTGTAGGGTGGACAACACAACAACAAAGGTCAAGCGGAAAGTCAGAGAAGCTGAATTAATCTCATGAGTGGCGGCAATGGAAAAGAAACCTGCCATGAGTAACTACTTAATAGGAAAAAACGAAATCAGGAAAGAAACCATTTATGATAACTCAAAGGGAAGCTCATTACTTTTCGAAGCGAGATCAGGATGCCTTAGAACACGCACCTATAAAGCGAGATATAAGAAGGAAGAAGAAGAATGTGCTTGCTGTGGTAAAGCTAGGGAAACTACGGAGCATGTTTTATTAGAATGTGAAGACGTCTACCCAGCGGTCGATTTAGGCACCACTGGCCTCCTTGAAGCCTTTGGGTTCAGCGGGAGCAGTAGTAACGCAAACATGTCCACAATAGGCATTAGTAAGAAGCGATTGGAGGATTGGTGGAAGAAAAGTAGGGAAACGACAAAAGACGGAGACGTACAAAAGCACTGTTCGCAATAGGGGATCAGAAAATTTGGCGTGGTAGTTCATAGTGTTTTTTTCTTCTTTTTTCATTGTTTAACCTAGGTAGGAGATTAAGCAGTATAATAGCAAGAGCTTGGTGGCGCAACCCACCGCCCCGTTACAAAGGGGAGGTTCATAACATCCATCCATCGGACCACGCGCGAGCACTACAGGAGAGTGCTATTCGGCTTAGCGTTCGGGAAAAAAAGAGCAACCCAAGATACGCGCTCGTCGTATGTGCACGGCAACGTAGACGAGCTCAAGTCCAAACGATGCCTAAACAATGAAGCCGGCAGACGAGAGGAAATGCGTGTGCGTACATTTTGATCTCCAGGAGAGCTCTCATTCTCGCGCTGCCTCCCCCCGACAACCACCGCGAGTGGAAAGGAGGACGCGTAAGGTCGACAGAATGGGCGAATGCCCACGCAAAGGCGCCGGGGCGCACCTGAATCCCCACAAGGTGTACAGAAAGGAGAACAGGCACACAAGTCGCTCAGCGAAGAGCGCGGTGGACACCATCTTGCGAAAAACAACTGCGCACATGCTGCAGTCACGCGGTCCTCACGTCCCTTGGGAACAGGTGGAACGACATGAAAGGCGTACAAAACTACCGCACACACTAGCTCCTCGAGGCGTCTAAGTTCCCTGCATCGACCAGCGCACTGTTTACCGTCTCTTTAAGACCATTTTATTGCAGTTCAGGGGACCTGTCCCAGTATCGAAACGGGTAGGCGGGAACACTCTTTCAAGCCGTCTATAAGTCGTGGTTGCTAAGCGAAGACCTTGAGTATCCCACGCGATTGCCTGTACCTATCGTCGAGCGACGGTGTTTGGTATCTGTTCGTAGCTTGATATTCCCACCTCCAGTAGAGAGCAAATCCCAAGAGCGACAGGAACAACAGAGGTAGAGAAGATGGGCTGCTACGGTACTCGAAAAACTGGTTTTGACAGAGATAAAAGCCTCGATGCGGGCACGTATCTCGGAATTCCCGCTTCAGTAAAGCCCTCTCACTGGAGCTAGTTTTATGAAACTTCTCATTGTTCAAGTTGTTGTTTTGACGGAGTCACCCTTTCAATCTCTTTTCTTTTTCGTGCATGGAACCTGCATCAAAATGTGCATAATCCTGCGCAGGTTCTTCTGCTCGAGCGAGATGGAGGCGGCCCTGCGCGAGATGATCAACTTCACGCTGCTCAAGTCTCCCGTGTTCCTGCTGTTCGCCACGTCCAACTTCTTCACCAGCGTGGGCTTCAACGTGCCCTACGTGTACACCAAGGACCGCGCGGTCGAGGACCTGCGCATGCCGGAGGAGACCGGCAGCCTGCTGCTCTCCTGCGTCGGCCTGTCCAACACGCTGGGCCGCGTCGTCCTCGGGTACCTGAGCGACAAGTCGTGCGTGAACCGCCTCTGGCTGTACAACGTCAACCTGACGCTGTGCGGGCTCGCCACGGCCTTCAGCTACGCCGCGCAGAGCGCCGTCTCCATGGCCGTCTACTGCGTCATCTTCGGTGCCACCTCGGGTGCGTAGCACGTACGCCGCCTTGACGTTCCGAGCGTGATATAGCTGCCATCGTTAGTCTAACTGAGACCGTCACACGACAGCGAGCTGACCCGTAGGACTGCAATCGCCGCTGTACTTCGTGGAGACAGAAACCTCCAATGCTGTATTCGCAAGTTCTCCAATGTCGTCGCCGCGTTGAACCCCCGTATGCCTAAACATGTCTGTACTGTAAGCTCGTTATTGAATGCACCGAGTAGGCACCACCGAGCGGAGCACAGCACCACCCCGTAAACTGAAGATGACATTGCGATTCAACAACGCTCTTCGGTGATTCCTACGACGAGCACTTGTGTGAGAAACATACCTTCGCTCCAGTGCATTGGGGTAAACGCCGATGGCACCTGGTCACAATATTTAAACCTGGAGCGCTCATGGAATGTTAAGGAAACGCAGTGGCCACTTCAGTCGAGAGGTGGTGCTGCCACCCGCTTTTCTCAGGACCTGCACTGTATATCCACTTCTGAATGGTATTATGAAAAGCTGTTGGAAGACCAACAGTACATTCCATAGGTCGTTTCGAGCGCTCGGAACTCATTCGCCTGGTTAGTCCAGAGCGCCTCTGCTTGAGCTCTTGCTTTCTCTGGGAGCGCTACTGAGATCCGACAGATCACGTGGTGCCTCTGACAGCGAACAGCTTAACGTTCGGCTCGGGCATGCTTCCTTCTGCTCCGATATCGAGAGGCCTGCCTCCGCGTCGGTAGGAACTAGTCAAATGTGCATACCGTTAGGTTAAGTTTTGCCAGGAAAAGAAGAAAACTGCAAACGAGACTGTACCATATATTCATCTCGTCTCCTTTGTTCACTGTCAAGACGCTCCCTTCTCGTTTATACGAGACATAAGGTAATCCTTCGATGGAATTTGTACTTGGCCCAGTTGGTTCTTCCTGAATGACATAATTGCCGCAAAAAAGCTCACACGGAAAAAGTAAAAGAAAACACACGAATCTTTAGTTGCGAGTGTGAAGGAACGAAGGGCAGGCGCAGCGCGCGTTTAGGGCCAGAGCTTCTTACGAATTCCTTTCTGTCCTGTAACTGACTATGATATGCTGAACGAACGATGGACCGAAGTAAAAGACGCATTGCTCCTATTCTGTCGTACTGTGAGTGAAGACGCTGTTGTACCACTTTGAGCTTGCGCATACGTCACATTAATTTCGGACTTCGTTCGCGCGCCTTTTCCCTACATAACTGAGGTTGCCGGCTTTGTTTCGGGAGGATGGGGAGGGTGGGGAGGGAGGGGGGCACGCTGCCCTAGTGCACAATGACGCGCGACAGTTGAAGAAGTTGATTTTCTCGGTATACAGGTCGCCCGTTGGCATCTACCCTTTGCTGGCTCCAGACAGCTCGTGTGCGACTGAGTGATGAAGTGGAAAAAAAAAGAATAATGAGGCACTCCATGCTCTTGGTGTTCTGTGCGCTTTCCCTCTTCCTTCTCCTCAAAAAAATGAAACGTGAAAGAATTGCTTTTTTAAGGGCACGTGTAATGCGGTTTTGGAGGTACAGCTCGCACAGTCAATCCTATTAGATTACGGGACATTACGTGCCAAAACTACGATCTGATTATGAGGTATGCACGCCGTAGTGGGGGAACCACCTGGGGTTCCTTAACGCGCACCTAAATCTAAAGAACACGGATGTTTTCGCATTTCGCCCGCATCGGAATGCGGCTGCCTTGGCCTGGATTCGATCCCGCGACCTCGTGCTCGGCAGCCGAATACCGTAGCCACTAATCAACCACTGTGGGTCTGGTCAGTCCTATAGCTGTCACCGACTAGCAGCGCTAATGCGTCACTGTGCTGACTGACTCGAGGCGTGCCGCGCAGGCGCCTTCGTGAGCCTCACTTCCGTGATCCTGGTGGACATCCTGGGCCTGGAGCGGCTGACCAACGCCTTCGGGTTGCTGCTTCTCTTCGAGGGCGTCGCCTGCCTCGTCGGACCGCCGGTCACCGGTGAGAGGAGACGCGCCCGCTCGAATGTGGTGGTCGAGCGTGCAGTCTTTAAGGGTCATTAATAAAAAGAACACTAAATTTCTTTAGATTAGCAAACTGTTCTTTAAGAATTCCTCTTTTTCGTTCTTTCGGTAGCAAAAAACGAAAAAAAAACGAGAAAAAAAACAAGGTTGACTATTAGCGCAGGAAATAAAACCTAAACTTCCCATACCTCAATTTCACGCTGAAACAACCGCACCGGGAAGTTACCGTGATGTCGTCGTGCTAATGGGCACAGCGCGAAAGAAATGCCAGGACGAAATAAAATCAGACGCCACAAGTGCTGACGTGCAGCAAAAGTGCTATTGCACAAACGCTGAATAAAATTGTGGTGTCTGTCATTGTGTCTTCGTTGTATAATTTGCGCTGTACCCGTTGCCATGAACACGTACCAATTGGCCCAACTTTTCCATCTCGCGTTAGTGTCGATTCACTGCATAATCAAGGCAGCTTTCTTGTAATCCGGTATTTCTAGCTCAACAAAAGCCTAAAAACTTGGTAGGTTTGTCGTTTACTTCTATCAGAGTGCAAGGCGGCCCTTCGTTATTGACAGTGGCGTAGCAACAGGGAGCGGGGGTGCAAGGGGAAGTGGGGGGAGGGGGGGGGGTCATAAATGCCTGAAGACACCTCTCTTTCCTCCGGCTTGACTGGACGCAAATTGCAAAGGATGCTCCGGTATCCCGTAGCCCGAGCTCATGCACCCAATGCGTTGCGCCGCAGAATTGTCGGCTGCAGCTCTATCAACACCCCACGAAATAATTGCACGAATGTGCGGGCTAAAAAAATTAATTCGCGAAATGGTCGCTAAGCTACTCGCCTTAGCGGAACGTTTCATGTAGAGTGAGCTCGTGCTGTGCGTTCATGCTGAGAGCAGGAGTCGCTAAACATACCGTGAGGCGTTGTAAGGCGTTGGGGCTCTTGGGTCCCTCTTCCGTTCAGAACGCGCAGCGAAGACGAACTAAGACAGCAGTAAGAGGGCGTTCAACCAGCGCGCCCGGCGCTCGCGTTTACGGCGAAGCGTTCGTTGAGAGCGACGTTGCATAAGTGGGGCCGTCAAAAGTCGCGAATGGTAATTTCTGGATCGTCTTCAGACTCGGTTCGGCCGAAGAGTTTGGCGGCGTATGACCCGTAATAATCCCGTAATTAGTACTTATAGAGGAAGCATTTCACTTCGAGAATTGATGACTCAAAATCATATTATTAACTCAACAAAAACTTCTTAAACAAAATTGTTTTGGGTGCTACGACCTTACAGTACTTTGGCACTGCGGGCGGTGCCCAGTATATGGCAGCAGCGAAAGAAATACGAAATAGTGGACCAGTGACGTTGATCCCTTAATCCTCTCCATTGCGAGTGCAGGCCAACAGTTGTGCAAGCTTTCGCTGGCCCGGGCTTCATCGCGGCCTTTTCTTTCTTTTTTTATGGTGACGCCAAGAATCGACGTGAAGCGTGCTCTATTCTGTTCCCAATCTTGCGGTGGTACCGCAGCTCGGATAATCACGTTTGTCCGTATAGCAGCAAATGAAAACAAGGCTTTATTGATCAGAATGAAGAGAACTCGCAGTTGTCATAGCATTGGCGCCCGCGCAGCGGGCAGACAGGTAGCGTTTTGTAATAGGGTGGGGAGATCAGCGTCACTGACAAACAATTTAATTTTCGTTTTCGTTCAGGGCTGCCCACAGACAAAATACTGCGTGACATAGTACCTACGACGATTTTTGTTGCAGTTGTTGTTGGGCAAGATATTAATGTCGGCCTTCAATTTTGAAAATGCAATATTGCCGCTAAAATTGGTAATTAAAACTTTATTATAAATATATTTTTTGTTACTTGTGACGTCAGTCGTATTTTCCACGATGACGCATTTGTATTGGCTGCCAAGCCTTACAGTCTGACAGAAGGCGTGCACATGGGCTTATCACGCGTTATCAGTGCAGCACCATGTGTTATTTGGCGCAGGAAAAAAACAGCGTGTATATTTGCTGCATTCGCGATCTCTGGGAAAGAAAGCGAAGGAGATGGGGACCCGGGGAACGTGCGCGGTATCCAAGGCGGCTGTACTGGTGCTGAAACCCGGAAATGGTCGATATCCTCGCCTTCCTCGACTATATCGGGGGGGGGGGGGGGGGTGACAGAAGACGTATGGGCCCCGGGTGCCAGACGACCTAGCTACGCCACTGGTTTTTGATGAACTTTTAGCTAGACCTCAGCAGATGGTACGCCAGTTCACGACGTCAGGAGGGACCGGTACTAGAACGTGAAGCTGGCGTCGCGGTCTGTGTTCTTGCATCTTTCCTGGACTGCCATACATTCTCTTACTGTAAGAGCTCGCTCCCTGCTGGCGCAAAAATGTAGTTTATTAATGCAGCCTGGTTTAATAGTCCTCTTTAATGACCCTTAAGTTATGTCAGGTACTGCAGCATATGTCCTGACGCTATCAAATACACAAAGCGAAAAAAAAAAGAGAAAGTTTATTATGCAATTCGTATTATGTTTAGAACACCTAATACCGAAGCGCATAACCATGCGAGCTGTTAAAGCTGAAAAGATAGTCACAGATGACTTCGGGCGACTCACTAAGTGAATATATAGCACGCAAACGCGCACGATTCGCATTTCAAAGAACTGACACGTCATCGACACTGTTTTTACGAGAATGTGACATGTCGCTGCTTCATAAACTATGCGGGCAACAAAAAAGGGATGGTTCAGCACGCAGCCAGTATTTCGACAAAGGAACCTGTCTTTGTCGCAGCACTGCCTTGACGAAGACAATCACCTTTCTTGTAAGCTTATTGTGTGTGTGTGTGTGCGTGAAAACGGACTCCGGGCCCGTATTCGCAATATATATCCTTTCGCTAGAATATTTCGTAAAAGAGGGTGTCAGCTAATCGTAATTTTGGACCATATGGAGGTATTGGCGAAGGTGACTGTGCAATGACAAACAATGCTTGCGAAAGAAAAGCTTAGTGAATAAGCCTTAGTTGTCTTTTTCCTAATTGGTTAGTGCCTGTTGAGTCCACCTCGTCGGCGTTTATTTGTGCAGCTATTGGAATACGCCTGGCTATCTTATCCGTAAACGTATTTCGCACGACCGCAGGAAATAAACGTGACGCCTGTGCACGCCTTTCTCGCACGCGCAGGCTGGCTCTACGACTACACTGGCTCGTACGACCCGGGCTTCTTCCTGTCCGGCGCCATGATCGCCTTGGGAGGCGTCATGCTGTTCCTCATCCCTTGCACGCAACGCTGCGAGGGTCAGGAGGAGAAGCCGGCCGCAGTCACCACCACCACCACGACGACGACCACGACGACCACGACGACCAGCGGTACCGCCAAGTCCGGCAGCAGCTCGTTCCGGGAAGAGACCACCGACTCCAGCCTCGGCCACACAGTCACCCTTTCCTCGTCGCTCAACGGTCACGGTCCGCACAACGTGTGAGCCGGCCACTCTTCACCCGCCCGCGTGAACCAGGGCGGGCGAACCGAGCGACGAGCTGACCAGCAGCCAAGCCACGCCGCTACGCGCCCGTTTCGGTGTCCCCGCCGACTTACGGCCGGCTTGCAGCTACGAAGCAAGGGTCGCTTGGGACGACGGCCAGACCAAGGCCGTTGGCCGAGGGCGCTTAAGCCCACTGTGTCGAGTTTGGCCGACGCCCAAGCGGCATGGCGTCAGCGGGGTTTCTCCGATCCCACGGCAAGACGTGGCTCAATAACACCCAACGTAGAAGCACGCCGTACTGTAGCGGGCGTGGCGACCCGCCGACGGTCGTCTCTGCAAGCGGAAAAGGTTTCGTCAGAGAGATCCGCGCACGACGGATCGCAACTGTTCTTTCTCGTTACGTCTTTCCAGAAATGCCTCGCCGCTCTTCCGACCAATGCTGCTGAAACTGTGCTCCCACGAAGTACGGCACACGTGCCAAGCAGAGAGCGTTTCCAGTCCCAGGCGCACCGTGCGCCGCGTTCCTTGTTGCGCGCACGGTGCGCCTGGGGCGCGCTCGTCTCTTGGCCTCGAAACCACACCGGGCCGAATGAAAGGGTGACCGCAAAGGGGAGGGACGGGCCTGCCGAGCCGGCCACTCGAGGACGTCGATGCCTTTCCCACGGCGATCGCACCATCCACACCGTGGCCGCTTTGCGTTGCATCACCGTGGCAGTGGCGAAGTGGAGGGCTGCCCACACTGCAAGTTCCTCGAACGGTGTAGCGTGAGCCCGTAAACGTCCAACGCCACTCAGTGAACCGACCGAGTGCATTGCGAACGACACCCCAGTGA
The DNA here is from genome assembly GCF_038994185.2 of Dermacentor albipictus. Lineage (NCBI taxonomy): Eukaryota > Metazoa > Arthropoda > Arachnida > Ixodida > Ixodidae > Dermacentor > Dermacentor albipictus. Next base: position 472,613,782 of record NC_091821.1, read on the forward strand.
TGTGTCTGTCCTCTTGGGTTACAGTGCCGTGCTTTGCAGTGCTCGTAGGCAGCAGCTGTACGGGCTGCTTCGAGTGAAGTGTTGACAGCTGAACATTAACTGTCACAGTCACGACGGTGCCTTCGCCACGACTTTCCATTCTGAATTATTTCTTCTTTTTTTAAACTTTTTATCATTTCAGCAAGCGGCACAACCGCATACTTTGCACTTCGTCAGCCTCGGAGGGCTAAGCTTGCCAAAAGAAAAAAAAAATGTTGGCTGTATATTGCATTTGCGACGAGGACGTCTCTTTCGGCGAAATCGCAGCTTAGCTAATCGTTATTTGTTAAATATGTGTATGATTCGCGCTCAAACCATTACCGCGTTAGCACATGTCGTCTATACAGATCAGCGACGCGAAGCTAATGGTTCGTGAATTACTAGGTGGCTCTGTTGAAAGAGCTCGAATGAAAGGAATGGCAAGCGTTACACGTGATAGCGCGCTGCTTGCACACGACGGTGTATTGTATGTGCATGATTATACAAAACCGGCTGTGTATGCCGAAAGTTGAGTAGTGTGTGCAAAGAGCTGCGGTACGTTGAGATGTACTCAAATGTTGTGCCATTGGGGAAAGACGTACTGCTCAATGCCTATTTGGTACGCAGTATGTCGAGCGGAGAACTTGTCAAGGGGAAACGGGGAGGGGTCGCACTCTCTTCTGGCAGTATTGTGTCATTACGCACCGAACACACTCACCGTAGTTCGCCTGGTCGAGTGATTCTGCGCGTATACCGAGTGAAAATGTGCGAGTTCCAACTCTCCCTATTTTTTCTACGCCTACAATGTCCAACTCCCTTACTCACCTTACTCATCTTCCTTCTTCTCTAGCCTGCTCACGGCGCACGCGTGGACGCCGAACCACGAGATTCCGCGTATAAGCAGCTACAAAGTGTGATAACACTCGCCTGCGTATTACATCTCCGCATAAAAAAAAGGAGCCCTGAAGTGACCTTATCGGTGCACACATCACTCGCTGCCGCGCTCCGGTACGCGGTGAAGAAACTGCATGCTTTTATTGCCGAGTGAAAGCGTTTACCCCTCAACTCGCGGATCTATGGACTCGTGTAATCTTAACCCATTCTCTATGTACTTGATCGAGGCTGTTTTACTCGTTCTTTGTGGTGCGTCGTCAGTGTTCGTCGGACAGACAGCCTTTCGCCAAGCAGGCGGAGCAGTGGACAGCCGTGCTGACTGCAACGTTTCTCTTGTAGGAACTCCACGACATTGTGCGCCTTTGCTCCATGCTTCGTGCTGTTTTCATGTTCTCTTCTTTTTCGCCTTCGTGATGAAACGTGATCTAAGCGACTGTGTTATGTAAGTGGGGGAGCGCAGGGGTGAACTGGAATGCTCGCTGCCTTACCATTGCGCAGCTACGCGCCCGTTCTGTTTAGACTCCTTGCGCGTCTTCATTAAAGCCCTAAACGGGAGAAGCACTCGCTGGGAGTACGTTTGCACTGTCTTCCGTGTGTGTGTGTGTGTGTGTGTGTGTGCGTGTGCGTGTGCGTGTGCGTGTGCGTGTGCGTGCGTGCGTGCGTGCGTGCGTGTGTGTGTGTGTGTGTGTGTGTGTGTGTGTGTGTGTGTGTGTGTGTTTATTACGGTGAAAATCGCTCGAAACCATGACCAGAATTTCCTTATCGTTCAATTCTTCACATGCTTTCGGCGTCTTTTGCGTCATAAGAACTTGATTCTCGCCTCGGAGTAATGTAACTGACGCGCTCTCAGCTGCGTTCGCTTCTATGATTGCTGCGACGTGGCAAGCGTACGAAACGTCTCGAAGTGCCAGATGCCACAGGCGAAAAAGATTGATTAGACTGACATTTGGTTCAGTCGTTCCATGCGTGTGAACCAATCATTCTAGCATACGGATATTGCTCTTGGAGACCCTGCGTCAAATTGCAGCACCAGGCAAATTGTCTATTCATTAAAAAGGCCCCAATCGAGAACGCACAGGAACCTGCCTCTCTACCGCAAAGTGTCTGGTAAGAAGAAAAATAATATATATATATATATATATATATATATATATATATATATTTATTTATTTATATATACATATATATATATATATATATATATATATATATAGTAGGCAAAGAGGGTTTCTTCAGGCTACCTTTCAAACGTAAAGAACTTGAGTGGTGCTACAAGGTAAACAGAACAAGTATTTAATTTCGACAGTTTCGATCGGTGGACCGATCTTCGTCAGGGTTTACAAAAATATATATATATATATATATATATATATATAGTCGCAGTACAACGCGAGCAGTAGACAGGGAGACGTTCAAGAGTGAGTGAGTGAGTGAATAAACTTTTATTTGGTCCAGCAAAGCGCGATAAAACGCGCACCTGGCTAATCCCACGACGGGACTGACAGATCTAGTCTGCCGGCCCGATCGCGGGCGCGCTGGACGGCCAGGATTTGATCCGCAGGACAACTTGTTCAAATGCAAAACAGGCCAGAGACACGTCTTCTTCGTCCACGCCGAATCCCACTGACCCACTAGACGAAATCCGTTAATGTCCCTATCTTCGTTGTCGTCTGCATAGAAGAATAGACGCACGCCTCATTTGTCCCTCCCTAAGAGAGCATCGTCCCGATGCTAGACCAGAAGTGTCACTTGCGGAATTAAGGGTCGCTGGCATAGTTATTCGCTCACATACGGCTTCATGCGGACAACGTGCACAAGTTCAGGACAGTGCGTGCGGCGCCGCGTACAATTGGGACTATCGGGGACGACCTCGTACGTGACGTCACTGAGTCGGCGCAATACTCGATATGGTCCGAAGTATCGCCTTAACAGCTTCTCGGAGAGGCCTCGTTTTCGTATGGGTGTCAACACCCACACTCTGTCGCCGACGTCGTAGATTACTATTCGACGGTGAAGGTCATAGCGCCCGGCGTCGTAGTGTTGCTGCTGGCAGATCCGCAAGCGCGCGAGTTGCCGAGCCTCTTCTGCGCGTTGCGTAAACACAGCGGCGACCGTATCAGTGTCGTCAAAGTCATTTGGAAGCATAGCATCCAACATCGTTTGTACATCCCGCCCATGAGCAAGGGTGAACGGAGTCATGCGCGTCGTCTCTTGTTTCGCCGTGTTATATGCAAAGGTGATATACGGTAGGATGTCGTCCCAATTTTTATGTTCAACATCCACGTACATGGAGAGCATGTCTTCAATTGTTTCGTTTAGGCGTTCTGTTAATCCGTTGGTTTGTGGATGGTAGGCGGTTGATTTCCGATGCGCCGTTCCACTTAGCAGCAATACGTGATCTAAAAGCGCAGCCGTGAATGCGGTCTCTCGGTCTGTTATTACGACGGTTGGTGCGCCATGTCGCAACACAATGTGCTCAATGAAAAAGCGCGCCACCTATTCCGCTGTGCTTCTCTGGATTGCCTTTGTTTCAGCGTAACGTGTGAGATAGTCGATTGCTACGATAACAAAGCGATTCCCGGCAGGAGAAGTAGGAAGCGGACCCAATATATCCATTCCGATTTGGTCAAATGGTCTTCGAGGAACCTGGACGGGTTGTAGGAGGCCGGCTGGTTTCGTCGGAGGCGACTTATGCCTCTGGCAGTCGAGGCAAGTGCGGACGTGATGTTTCCCGGTGGTGTTAAGTCTCGGCCAGTAGTACCTCTGCTTCACTCTGGCCAACGTTCTCGTGTAGCCCAAGTGACCAGAAGTCACCTCGTTGTGACAGGCTTGAAGTACTTCCGTACGAAGAGCTGCAGGAATGACGAGCAGATAGGGTACCCGGTTGAAGAAAAGTTTCTTTTGTAGAGGACTTTGGCCCGCAAACAAAAGGACAACAGACCTCTTGCGAAAACTCTAGGCGGTTTCGCAGATCTGCCCTCTAAGTAATTGATGAGCTCAAGCAACTCAGGGTCGTCCCGTTGTTGTTGGGCGATGGTGGATGTGTCCAGAACACAAAGAAATGCCGAGTCTTCTTCGGGTGGAGCAGACGACTCTATCGGCGATCGAGACAGGCAGTCAGCATCCGTATGTCGTTTCCCCGACTTGTACTTGACAGTCATGTCAAACTCTTGCAACCGTAGGCTCCAACACGCCAGTCGTCCCGAAGGGTCTTTAAGGTTTGTCAACCAACACAGTGAATGGTGGTCGCTGATAACTGTGAAGTGGCGGCCATACATATATGGGCGAAATTTCTTAGCAGCCCATACTACGGCGAGGCATTCCTTCTTAGTTGTGGAGTAATTGGCCTCTGTGCGTGAGAGTGTTCTGCTTGCATAGGCAAGTACTCTTTCTGTGGCCTCCTGCCATGCACAAGAATAGCTCCCGAGCCAACATTGCTGGCATCAGTGTGGAGCAATGTATATAGAGCGGTCTCATCAAAGAGAGCGAGCACTGGAGGTGTCTGCAGACGTTCCCGCAAGTCAGTGAATGCACCTTGCTCTTCGTCGCCCCATACAAAAGCAACGTCGTCTCTCGTCAGGCGAGTTAACGGCGACACAATGTGAGCAAAGTCCGCAATAAACCGCCGGTAATAGGCACAGAGGCCCAGAAAGCGCCTGACAGCGGTTTATCGGTTGGTACTGGAAACTGTGCTACCGCCGCAATTTTCTCAGGATCTGGGCGAACACCTGCCTGGCTGACGACGTGACCGAGAAACTGTAGTTCCCCGAAGCCAAAGTGGCACTTCTCCGGCTTCAGGGTGAGGCCGGCGGACCGGATGGACTGCAGAACCGCTTCAAGCCGTTGGAGGTGTTCTTCAAAAGTTGCGGAGAACACGATGACGTCGTCCAGCTACACTAAGCAGGTTTTCCACTTCAGACCCGAAAGCACAGTATCCATGAGGCGTTGGAATGTAGCAGGGGCAGAGCACAAGCCGAAAGGCAAGACTTTGAATTCGTATAGGCCGTCTGGCGTCTCATAAGCAGTTTTTTCACGGTCTCTCGGATCTACCTCGATTTGCCAATATCCACTTTTTAAGTCCATTGAAGAAAAGTAACGCGCGTGACGAAGCCTGTCGAGTGAATCATCTATACGGGGAAGCGGGTACACGTCTTTCTTTGTCACTTGATTTAGTTTTCGGTAGTCCAAGCAGAAACGCAAGCTGCCGTCTTTTTTCTTAACTAGAACTACAGGAGATGCCCAGGGACTCGTTGATGGTTGAATTACGTTGTCTTTCAGCATTTTTGTCACTTGCTGTATGGCTGCACGTTCTCTGGGAGCCACACGATAAGGATTTTGGTGAATTGGTCTTGCCGTATCCTCTGTCATTATCCGATGCTTCGTTAGAGGCGTCCGTCCGACGCTGGACGTCGACGCAAAGCAGTCACTGAACTTCGACAACAGCGTGAGAAGCCGCTCTCGTTCGTGCTGCGACAAAGCAGTGCTGACGTCGAGTGCAGAAGCTGGGCCTTGCGTAGGTGCTTCTTCGAGTAGCGAACAGCAGCCTCGAACATCCGCAACACCATCAAAATAAGCCACAGCCGTGCCCTTCGGAAGGTGCCGTCGCTCTGTGCTAAAATTTGTTAGCAACAGGTTTGTGCGCCCGTCGGTGACATTCACGATTCCTCGTGCGACCGAGATACCGTGAGGAAACAACAACGTGGTTATTTGGTCGGCAACAAAGCTTCGCAACGAAACGGTATGTCACATGCTACCGAAACAAGGGCACACGATCGAGGGGGGATGACGAAGTCGTCTTCTGTTAGACGAAATGAGTTTGTTGCGGCGATAAGCAATGGGCTAAACCGGAGCTCTTATAGAACGTCACCATGCGGTCCGGGATGTTAATTACGGCGCCATATTCGTTTAGGAAGTCCATTCCAATAATCAAATCTTTGCAGCATACAGGAAGGACGATGAAAGCAGCCACAAAAGAAGAATCCCCGATGTTAACTCTAGCAGTACATCTTCCAGTAGGCATCAGTGATTGGCCGCCTGCCGTCCTTATGTGAGGTCCCGTCCATGGCGTCTTTACTTTCTTCAGGCGGAGGACGAGTTCCTGACTCATTATAGAGAAGTCCGCACCAGTGTCGACTAACGCTGTCACCGGCTGCCCATCCACGAAAACATCAATGTCAGCGCTCACAATTTCTTCAGTGTTTATCGGCTTCACGTCGTTCTGCAGCGAGAATGTTGGGGGCTTTTTAGTGTCTTGCGGCGGGCCTGCAACCTTGCCCCCAGAGGTCGCCGCCTTCAGCTTCCCCGACGGGGGCTGGGCGACCTTCGTCCTCGGAGCTCCGCAAAAGTACGTGCAGTAGATGAAGCGATCTGACGTGGAGGGTTTGGAGAGCGCGACCGACGGCCTCAATCGGACCTATCATTGGGCACGTATTCGTCATTCGGGTGCGCTATTGGGGGTCCCTGAAAAGCAGCGTCGTCGCGGTGTAGCATGGCGCCGTCATTTGCACGTCTACCATAGGACCACGGACGAAGAGGTCGAAATGATGTGTCACGATGCCAGCAATGGCGCGAAATATGGCCGGCGCCTCCGCAGTGAAGACCGAGTGGGCGCCTATCTACACTGCGCCATACGTCGGTTCTCCGAAGTTGCGGCCGTCCCGTATATAGCGTCGTGTTGCGGCGGTGACCAAGACGCGGCGAACGACGGCTGGCGGTGTGACTGAAGTGGCATATCGGCTGCGCGCTTCGACGCCTCCTCTTGTGGCGGCGACCAAGGAGCGGCTGTTGGAGGTTGGTGGTATGGCGGTGTGGTTGCAACCGGTGGTGGACATCGGACAGCGGCGGCGTAACTCAGGGGTCGCTGGTGGTCTTGAAGATCGGTTACCGGGAACGCCTGCCGGATTTCGTCACGCATCACTTCGGCGATCGACGCGACGGGTCTATCTAGTGTCGGTGTCATGATCTTTTGAATTTCCTCTCTGATGAGCTCTCTGACCAACTCACGCAAGGAGTTCTGATACTCGGCAGTCACTGCGGCGGCATTGATTGTAGTGCTGGTGGACAGTCGATCGTATTGCCTGCATCTTTGATGAAGGGCCCGCTCAATAGCCGTCGCCTCTTTGATAAGCTCAGCGACAGTGACTGGCGGATTGCGCACAAGCCCCGCGAACAACTGCTCTTTTATACCTCGCATGAGGTAGCGCAACTTCCTATCTTCGGTCATGTTCGGGTCGGCTCTACGAAAGAGGCGGGCCATGTCCTCGGCGAACATTGTGACCGACTCATTAGGTTGTTGCGCGCGTAGCTCCATCATTTGCTGGGCGCGGTCGCGTTGGTCGGCACTCGCAAAAGTTTCCGTGATCCTCTACCGAAAGTCATGCCAACTCGTGAGGCTACCCTCGCGGTTCTCGAACCAAGTACGGCCACTGTCGTCAAGGGCGAAATAGACGTGGGAGAGCTATTGCTGCTCAGTCCACTGATTAATCTGTGCGACGCGTTCATAGTTGTACAGCCAGTCTTCAATGTCTTCGAAGATTACACCACGATAGCGATCGGGAACCAGCGGATGCAGAACGGTTACCTGTTGTGGATTGGGAAACCGACTGGTTTGGGGTGCTTGTGGTGAACTGGTTTCGGTCACTGCGAGATGTGTGCAGCTCCTGGAGAGAGGTGGTTGAAGAGCGGAGAACTCCGGGGCAAGGCCTAGCAGTCGACGACTAGAGCGATGCACGGGTGTCGTCACTGGTGACAGTGCGTCCGGGCTAGGTGAACGACGTACTCCCAGAAGGACTCCGACGCATCAGACGCGATCAGTACCCCGCACCTCCACCAGTGTCGCGGTACAACACGGACAGAACACAGGGAGACGTTCTTCACGAACAACAGGACAATCTGGTCAAAAACAAACAGAGCAGAGACACGTCTTCTTCGTCATCACCTAATCTCACTCTGACCCTCTAGGCGGAGTACGTTAGTGCTCCCGTCGTTGTCGTCGTCTGTATAGAATACACGCGTCAAAATGCAACACTTGCGAACAGTGTTGTGTCGTCTACGAGAGGCCAACTAAACTGTCAAGGCTCCCAAACGCGAATTAGGACGCGCGGAGGTAGCTTATCTTGGTCACGTAACAGGGCGAGGCCATCGTCGGCCTTCCGAGGTTAAACCGACCGCAATAGACAACTTCCCGCAACCACGCATCAAGCAGGATATCAGGTCATTCCTTGACTTGACAGGTTATAACCAAAGATATGTCCCGCTTTACTCCGAGATTGCAAGTTCTTTAACATGTATTCTCAGAAAAACAGAGCCACAAACGATAAAGTGGGATGACGCAAAAGAAAGCGCTTTTAGTATGCTGAAGAAAGGACTAACGAGTCAGCCAGTGTATTGAACGCGCCCGACTATCCGCCATTTATTTTTCAGTGTGATGCCAGTGACAGGGTTATGAGGGTGGTGCTTTGTCAAAAGAGAGATGACGAAAACGAACACTCTGTACTGCACGCCAGTAGAAAGATTTCAGTTCGTGAGAAAGCATACAGTGTATCAAAAAAAGGAATGCGCCTGCGTAGTATGGGTAGTGTACGTTAACTTGCTATATCACTGGTTCAAGGTTCACCATAGAGACTGACCACTGTCCCCTCACATGGCTGCAGTGTATGTCTATGAAAAACAGCCTTCTTTTGCGCTGGAGCTTCGCTCTTCAACAGTACACCTTCGATATTCGCTACAAGAAGGGTAAACTTAACGGCAATGCCGATGGTCTGAGTCGTTGCCCTTAGTGTAGCGAAAGCCTCATGCTCGCTCTGGTTTCCGTGGCATTCTTACGTTGGTACTCTATTTTCATACGTTTTTTTTTTATTATCGCGAAGCTGTAGTTGATTGTCAGCTGATTTTATTAACCACGTCTTAACGCTTTCAAGAAATGGCTGTTTTTAGTGTTTAGAGGGGGAGGACGCGCGATAGGGATGGGAAAGCAGTAGTGGGTTTTCTTTTTTTTGTGTGAGGCCTGGTGTATCTTGGGGGAGGGTGGCCTTGTGCTCGCTGCTTTGTGGTTGAGGGTCAAGTGCTGTTATGGAGTGATTACTTGCCCAAAGAGGAGACGAAAAGTTGCGAGACCGGTATGCAAGTGCAGTTTCAGCGGACCAGACCAGGGAGAAAAGGCATACAAGTGCTCATAGTAAAATATTTAACGCGCACAATTGACAAGGACAGAGTGAAGGGGGACACACGAGCGCTCGTGTGTCCCCCTTCACTCTGTCCTTGTCAACTGACCACGCTAAATATTTTACTATGAATTTGTATCAACTCGCCCAACTATCAGTTCTGCTGCATACAAGAGCGCCACGAGGACTGATGAACGACTCCAAGGAATCTACAAGCTACGAATCATGGGTTCGTCACACCGGAGGGAAATTCTGCTGCTGAAACGCCGATCCCTCACCCAGTGGCTGCTGGTCCCTACGCGTCGGGATCTTCCTACCCCGCCGGAGATGCTGTTAGTACTGGCGTGTATCACCCTGGGGGAAAATGATGCTCGAAAGACCCTGCCAAGCCGAAACGGAGGGTGGATTCCCAATTTTCTATAGTTGTCTCGAGTAGTTGCCGGTCTGGCGGGCGCCCCCAGTATTTACAGACCCTTTGTGTGTGTGCGACCAAGGGGAGAACCCTTTTTGTGAAATGTCCGACCCTTTCCGCGTACCAATGTCGCCTAGAAGAAAAGATCAGCCGCCTATGATAGCTGACCCGCGGGTTACCGTCAGCGGAGGCAAGCAAGTGCAACGTCGCCAAGGAAAGTGGGAGCAGCGGCCAAGCACCGAAGGGACTCGGTGCATGTCACGTGACGTTGACGTGAGCAAGATCCCGCTTCCGATTTTAGTGGGCCTACTTTAGGGGCCCCGCAATGTACTTTTTCAATTCATTCGTTCTCTTCTTATTCTTCACCAACCATTGAATAAACCGTGCAAGTTTCGCACTAGAAATCGCCTCGTCCCTACCTGGTCGCCATGGTCTACCAGACGCTTGCAGCCTGCCGACAACGCCACGCTGCCCAACAGTAACGCCGGCCGAGCTTCGAAAAATAGGCGTCGCAACAATGTACGTTTTTTTTCTACTTTGGCCCTCGCCTGAATGCGGTCGCCTCGGCCGGGAATCGAGCCAGCGACCTCGTGCTTACCAGTGCAGCGCCGTATATCCACTACGCCACCGCGGTGGGTGACTTATAAAGTTGACTTTAGCTGCTAACGACAATTGTGTTGCATATGTGGGGTGTCCCGCGTAACTTTAGGCAAACTTTAAATATATGCAAATACCACGTAGCCGGACAGAATAAGGTAATGTTTACCGTCGCTTGGCGATATTCAGATTATTTTTTGCATTCCGCCTAATTACATAATTAGTACTAATTAATTAGTCAACCTCTGAAATATAGAATGAATAGAATTTATTGATTGGAAAGACAGAGAGGTCGACCTGAGCTAGTGCGCTCTAGTCTGCTACTCTGTACTGGGGAAGAGGGAAGGGGAGTGAAAGTATTGGGATGGATGATGATGATAAGAGAAGTGGTGAGTGCTTATGTATACATGAGACAGTTGCCTCGCTAGAGCCGCTCGTCGAGCTTGGTGTCCTGCAGGAACTTCAACAATACTTTTGTTGCACGCACTGAAATTGCAGTGTCGGGCCATGGGCCGAGGATAGCTTCCTCCGACAGTAGTTGTCTGCCAACGCTGGCTAGGAAACTGTCTAACGTCCTTCGCTCCAGCATATATGCTGGGCAGTCGCACAGTACGTGTTGCAGTGTTTCGGGCATCTGGCAGTGTACACAATCAGGGCTGTTCGATTGGCCGATGAGGTGTGCGTAGCGACGGGTGAAAGCAACGCCGAGCCGAATCCTGTGTAGCAATGATGTTTTGCTCCGTGTAAGCTTCGGGGGCAAACAGAATTTACCGTCTGGGTCAATCATACGTAGACGTCTGTGAATGTTATCAGAGTGGGCTCTGTAAGCCTTTGTAAGGTCCTGCATGAGTGCCTTGATCATGGAGTTGGTGTCAGGTTCTGAAATATAATTATATGAAAAGTGTAGAGCAACAGAAAGCTGTATCGGGTGTTTTTCATGTTGCTGAAATATAATTATATGAAAAGTGTAGAGCAACATGAAAAACACCCGATACAGCTTTCTGTTGCTCAACACGTGCTGCATAAAAGTGTTTTTCTGAGCGTGAAAGAAGCCCGCAAATACACGCAATATTACCGCACCATTGGCCTCTCAAGGCACTTTACGAGCATTCGCGAACTTCTTTCACGCTCTTTCTTTCACGCCCGTGGAGGATCGGGCACATAAATTGGTTGGTAGTAGAAGGTAAATAAAATTAGTAATTGTTCATGGTGAAAATTTAAAAAAAATTAAATTGTAGGGGCTTTTTGAACAAGCTCCACCCGGACATCGATCCACTCTGCCCAGATTGCGGCACTGAATTTAGCTCATTAAATCGCATGCTCTGGCAGTGCCCTGTGTTACAGGATTTTAATACAGAAGAAGAGTGGACGAAGGCCATCACAGACCCGAGACAGGACGTCCAGCTTTTGGCTGTCCAGAGGGCCCGTGAACGAGCGGAGAGGCATGGCCTCTCTGTTCCGACATGGCACTAGCCAGCGGCTGGGTAGGGACCTGCAGGCCCCCGCTTAGCTCCTCAGGACCCCAATAAAGTCGTTTGCTGCTGCTGCTGGGGTTTTACGTGCCAAAACCACTTTCTGGTTATGAGGCACGCCGTAGTGGAGGACTCAGGACATTTTGACCACCTAGGGTTCTTTAACGTGCGCCTAAATCTAAGAACACGGGTGTTTTCGCTCCCATGTAAACGCGGCCGCCGTGGCCTGGATTCGATCCCGCGACCTCGTGCTCAGCAGCCCAACACCATAGCCACTGAGCAACCACGGCGGGTTATGGTGAAAATTCAATACACTGTATTAGGTTCATAAAAGAGTAAATGTTTTCGCAAGACACAATAGTATTTGTGAGTATTTGTGAGCGTTAACATGATTTAATGGTTGGTGGATTGTTTTGTAATGATTTAGTCTAGATGAGTGCTTGTAACGGCCTCGTAGGTAATTAGAACGTGTTATGTTGAAATGGCCATGGTATAACTGATAAAAAAAAATTTTAGTCGTGAAATTATCCTTCTCTGCGAAAGTGGTTTAACGTTTGTCCCTGCGAGTAAACCTGAAGCACGAGATTGCCTTGAGTAATCCAAGTACATAAATCTGACTACTAGTTTATGTATGCGTTCTGTTTTATGAATGATGCGTTTTTTTTATGTGGACTCCAGATTAAGTCGGTGTATTCTAAGCATGGTCTTAGTAGTGTCTTTTAAGCATTTAGTCTTTCATGTGGAGGTGCTGTACGTAATTTCATTCCCAAGAATGATTGTTTTCGCTCAGATTTCTGACATATGGCTGTGATATGTGGCTCCTAATTAAGGTTAGGATTAAGGTTAGTTCAATACCCAAGCATTTTACCTATTCACACTTATTGATTTTAGTGCTTCCAACCGCATATGTGTAGGGGCTTTTTATTATTTGTAAATAAAACGCAATAGGTTTTTGGTGTGTTTAATTTCATGCTCCAAGTGTTACACCATGAGTAGATTGTCTACAGTGAATTGTTAAGTTCTATATGATCGACTGAGTTATGTACGGCTGTATACCCGCCGTGGTTGCTCAGTGGCTATGGTGTTAGGCTGCTGAGCACGAGGTCGCGGGATCGAATCCCGGCCACGGCGGCCGCATTTCGATGGGGGCGAAATGCGAAAACACCCGTGTGCTTAGATTTAGGTGCACGTTAAAGAACCCCAGGTGGACGAAATTTCCGGAGTCCCCCACTACGGCGTGCCTCATAATCAGAAAGTGGTTTTGGAACGTAAAACCCCATAATTTTATTTTTTTACGGCTGTATAAACAATACAGTCATCAGCGAACAGTCGCATCTCGACGGGCTTCATAACGGTAAACTGAATATCATTAATATACAACAGGAACAAGAGTGGTGCAAGAACCGGCCCCTGAGGTACTCCAGAGTAGACATCAAGTTGCTGTGAAAGATAGTTGCCGATTGCTACATACTGTTACCGATTTTTTTAGAAAATTGGAAATCCATGGTTCTACTTTGTTCTGAATACCGAAAGCCATTAGTTTTGCGATTAAATCCTGATGCGAAACCACGTCGAACGCTTTAGAGAAGTATAAAAATATTGCATTGAACTGGCCATCGCCGTTAATTGTGTTAGCTAAGTCATGAGTTAATTCAGCAAGTTGAGTTATAATTGAAATACCTCATCTGAAGCCATGCTGTTGTTCGTAGATTAGTTCATTTTGTTCAGGAATTCGGAAATGCCCTGGAGGAGAGGCATCATCGTCATACCCAGGTATTGAATTTTCGTGGAGACGGTTGCTGCCGTTTTACAGCGAAGCTGTACAGGCGCTCTCAGAATAATTCGGAACGCAACACACGCGGCCGCTCGCCGACGGAGCGCGCCCGTGGAAAAAGTAGTACCATGGTCTGCGCGTGCGCGGTCTCCCAAGCGAGCAGGGTTGGCTCCCTAGTGCATCTAGTTTGGGTTGCGCTGCTCCAAAAGGGTGGCCCTAGGTGCCCCTTAACGTTTTCTCAAGGGGGCTGGGCGGGTGGTGTCTGTGACAAGCTGTGTCTGCGCATGCACTCGCGTTGGAGCATAAGCGCTCGTGTCTGCGTGGTCGGGTGCTTGGGCGCCTTTGTTTTTCATTTTTCCTGCGGGCCGTATTTATCATTTGCTCAAAATATTTATGGTAGGTGACCATGACTAGCGCTGGCAAAGGGTGGCGTTTACGTCTCTTATAAACAGTGCAAGTTTCGCACTAGCAAAACGTCGTCTCGCCCTTACTCGGTCGCCGTGGTCTACCGGATGCCTGCAGCCCGCGGACAACGCCACGCTACCCAATAAGTAATGTCGGTGGAGCTTCGAGAGACAGGTCACCTGCAGTGGGATCGCCTACAAATGCAACAATCTGGTTGCTAACGGAGGGACCGCCCTGAGGTGCAACAATGCCGAGACTGTCAGCGACGCAAGACACCACCAACAAGGCCAGCCGGATTACTACAGCCGATCAAGCCTCCTTGCCGACCTTTTCAGCAGATCGGGATGGACTTGTTGGGACTGTTTCCGACGTCAACATCCGGAAATAAGTGGATCTTCGTGGCGACGGACTACCTCACCCACTTCGCTGAAACTAAAGCTCTGCCGAAAGGTAGCGCAGCCGATGTGGCAAAATTTTTCGTCGAAAGCATTCTGCTGCGACATGGCACCCCAGAAGTCCTCATCACCGACAGGGGAACGGCCTTTACAGCAGAGCTCACCCAAGCCATTCTTCAGTACAGTCAGACAAGGCAGAGGAGGACAAGTGCCTTCCACCCACAGACGAATTGTCTTACGGAGCGCCTGAATAAAACCCTCGCCGACATGCTAGCAATGTACGTCGACGTCGAACACAAGACCTGGGATGCCGGCCTGCCGTACGTAACCTTCGCTTACAACACGGCGGTGCATGAAACAACTCAGATGACGCCGTTTAAGCTGGTTTACGGCAGGAACCCGACGACGACGCTTGACGCCATGCTGCCGCACGTCACTTAGGCGGAGAATTTTGACGTCGCTACCTATCTCCAGCGCGCCGAAGAAACCCGATATCTCGCCCGCTTACGGATCAAGAACCAGCAGCGTACCGACAGCCGACACTACAACCTCCGACGACGCTTCGTCGAGTTCCAGCCCGGTGACCGTGTTTGGTTTAGACCCCAATACGTCGACGAGGACTCGGTGAGAAGCTATAGATTGCGACACTATTTCGGACCCTACAAGATCACCCGACGGGTTGGCAAACTGTACTATTAGGTCGTGCCTGACGGCATTTCGCAGTCACAGCGGCGCCGGGCACGATCTGAAGTGGTCCACGTAGTGCGTCTGAAGCCCTTTTACGCACGCTGACGAACTTCCTTGTTTTGTTGTTTTCTTCGCTACAAGTGCTTTTCTTTATTACTTTCGTTTGTTTGCAGCATCGGGTCGACGCTTTTTGAGAGGGGGGTATTGACACGTGTACTTGTCTTTATAGGGCGACATGTTTCACCGCCTAACAAATGTTATCACACGGTGCAGGACGTGCCTGCATGTATCGGAAGTTTCTGGAATGTTATCGATGGTTCCATCCGCTGTCTGTGACTGAACCTTGTGAAAACTGATTGCATGTGTGCGCGACACGAATAATGTAGAACTTTGTCGAAGACACGCGGGTCCCAGCGATTAGTCTGGAACATTCGACGATTGATGTATAAAAGCCGACGCGCTTGACCCGTTGATCAGATTTCGACGACCGCCGATCATGTCCGCCGCTGTTGCCATTTTTTGAGTGTAGCCTGTTTTTGAGGGCACAAGTTCGCCCAATAAAACGCCCGTTTCGTTAATCACAGTTTTGCTGTCTTCTTAACTGTCACTACCACGTGACAATATAGCCGGGCTGACTCCGTTGCCGCTCATTATTCCAGCGTAGAACTTCACTTCTGTCGTCGTAATGGGGAAGCCGCGTTAACGGGGGCATCAATCATTGCTTAAGGGGATGTGAGCCATTCATTGTCTTACGTGACGGAGAGATTTAATTTCGAAGAATCGCAAGCGTCAATGGCGGGCGGATGCTGCTAACCACGCCGCCGAGCAAATTCGAGACATCGATCGCAAGCGACAACGGCGGACTGCGGGGATACCGTCACTGAGTCGTTCTCTTCGTCGCAGCTGAACATGTGTGTAACCTCCTTAAGAAACACAAACACGGAACCAATAATTGAGAAAGACTTCAATGAACCATCGGGATTAGCCCAGTGATAAAATCTGGGGCCGCACATTTCAGCTTCGCTGGTTAACCAGCGCTGGTACGAAGTGCTTGGGCGGTGATTTTTTTTTTTTTTAGTTCGCGCCCCAGTACGCCGAATTAGCTTGTCCTGCGTGTCTATCCGGGTGCGTACCCAGTGGAACATAGCCATTCTGGAGGATTGGCCAAGGATGTTCACATACCTAACTTTGAGCTTTGTTTTCACCCGCCGCTACGCACATTCCATCGGTCAGTTGAATAGCCCTGAGTCCGAGCACTGTCACAGGCCTGGAACGCTGGGACACATTAAGCTGGACGCTGGACACACTGGAGCGATGGACGTTGGAAAATTTCTTAGCATCGGCACGCAACCACAGTCGGATGACTTCATTCTCGGTCCATGTCCTTATTCTGCAACTACAAGGTGGACCACGAAAGTGCTGTTGAAGTTTCTGCTCGACACGAAGCTAGACGAGCCGCTCTAGTAGAAACGCCATTTAATGTACATAACCATTCAGTTCTCCTACTTCTAATCATCATCATCCATTACAATTCTTTCACTCCCTTTCCCTTTTTTCCAGAGCAGGATAGCAAACTAGGGCGCACCAGCCCATGTCGACTTTTTGCCTTTTATGCAAATAAAATTTCCCTATCTCTCTCTATCATGTAACATGCGCAGTTGCACATACCCAATGTCCCGAGTTATCTATTCCCGCACATACCCAGTGACTCATGCACAGTTACACATATCCAGTGTTCGCGTGAAAGAAATAGTACGGGCGGACATACCGAAAAGTAGATGAAGTTCTCAAAGAATGCTAATCGTATTCAAATTACCTACACCAAACAATCTGTCTTGCAGAAATCATGGATTTACAATTAGGCAAAAAAGATGAAGAGGAGGCACACGTGACGGCGACCAAGAATCGGGGACGAAGAAGAAGAAGCGTTCACTGAATGAGCGGTCAAAGGCGTTGTGTCTGGTCCTGCGTTGCCGGCTGTCCAGCGTCGTCTCAGCATCACCCAGTTAAGCTCTACAGAAACGGGAGCAGCGCGCCAGCATGGCACGTGTCCTGAAGGAGCGACTCGGAGCAGGTGACCTGGAGCCGAGCGAAAGTTTCGACTGTGCCGAGGCATTCGGGTACGGCAGCTACCAAAAGGGTGTCTTGCTCTTCGCCATTGTCGGTGTATGGGTCATGCACTCCCACACGCTTGCCTTCCCGCTCATCTCCAGCGAGGTGGACCACTGGTGCAGCAAGCCGGTCGGCACCAACATGTCAGACACAGAATGGAAGGAGACTGCCATCCCCATAGAGGACGACGGCCAGCGAAGTCACTGCACCGTCTTCGCGAAGCCGGGATATCTGAACGACACCAGCGTGGTACGGTGCAAGCGGTGGGACTATAACGCCGAGGCTGCTCACACCACCATCATCAGTCTTTGGAACCTGGTGTGCGATAGGCGGTGGCTCGTGCACATGGCCAATGCCGTCTTCATGGCCGGCGTCCTGGGCTCTCTGGCTGCGTCTGGCTTCGCCACGGACATCACCGGCCGAAAGCTGGTCATACGTGGTGCCGCGTGCGTACTCATGGTTGCGACGTTCGGCGGCTGTTTCGCCGACACATACCTCATGTACCTCTGCACGAGGTTTGTCATATCGGGCTCGTCGAGCGCTCTCTCCATGGTGGCCTGCATCCTGCTGACCGAGGTGTCCACGAACGCCCACCGGGCCGTCCACGTCAGCATGTCCGGAATCGTCGGCCTCTTGCTTGGCGACGTGTGCTACGCAGCCCTGAAGCAGGCGCGTCTCAACTGGATCGGGCTGCAGCTCCTCATGGTGGCCCCCACGCTCCTCGTTCCGTTGGGTTGCTTCCTCGTAAAAGAGTCGCCTCGATGGCTCATCGCCCGGCGCAACCTCAAGGGTGCCGGAATTGCCATGCAGGCAGCAGCCAAAGTGAACGGCTTCCCAGTCGACGCCGCCGATTTGCTGGTAGAGCGAATCAAAAACCATGACGTCGACAACGCCAGGCGGCCTGCGGCCGCCAGCCACGACAAGAGTGCCTCATCAGCCGTCCTTCGTCGTGGCCTGATCATATACGCCTCCTCTTTCGGCATTATGGTCGCTTATTACACGCTGCTTCTGGCATCTTCGGCACGCGACAAAACTTGGATGCGCTGGACGTCGGTCGTTGCCGACGCTGTGTGCTACGCACTGTACCTGTTCGCCGTAGGCAGAATCGGTCGAAAGGCTCTCGTCACTTCCGTCTACGTTTTGGCGGGCACCTACTGCTGCTTTCTGGCCACCACGCTCAGTACCGGCTCTGCTGAACTATTCAGCACCACCCTCCTGATCCAAGCCAAGGCTGTCACGGGCGTCGGCGTCGTGGTCACGTCACTGTGCGCGGCCGAGGCCTTCCCGTCGGCCGCTCGCGGACTCGGCGTGTGCCTTGCGTACTCCTGCGCTCGGCTCGGCGGAGTCTTCGCCGCTGCAGCGTCCAGCCTCCGCGCGGCGGGCCGGGAGGATCTGCTCTTGGTCATAGTGGCCGGCGCGTTGTACGCCTCGGCGCAGATCTTCCAGAAACTGCCGCGAAAGGTCACCCCCTTCAACCCGGACAGCACGTGGACGACCACTGTTGTGAGCCCGTCGGACGCGGTGGAAGGCATGAAGAAGTCGCTGGAGCAGCAGCCGAAGGGAAAAGTTCGCAAGAAGCGACAGAGACTCGTGGCTACCCATGACAGCAAGATGATCAGTCCCGACAGTGGGGGTTCCAACGTAGATGCCAAGGCGTCTGGTGTTGTTTCACCGGTCAGCATGTCCAGCGCCGACCAAGCGGCAATGAGTCCCTTCACGAAGAAAAGTCACCATGGTGACACGCAATCGCCAGGCAGTTAGTCACCTTGGCCAAACGATGTTTATTTTTACATTTTCTTGCTATTTTACCACGTGTAGTTTTTTTCCTTTCTTGTGTATCACAGAAAGCAATTTTGCCTTTGTATTTTGGGAAAAGGACATTTCTACAAGTGTACTGCGACTTAAAACTTGTATAATTAGGCGTCATTCGATTTCCTTCTAATTTTTGCATTTTCCACTTAAATGTATCGAAAATATTGTTCCTCTGCTTCTGCTTTTCAGCCCTTTCGAGGCTGCAGGGTGATTCCACGAGGGATCAACACGGGAGCAAAAATTCATATTTTAGATTTCCTTGAATATCGTATATTTTGTGTGACTTGGTATCACAAAAGTGAACTTGGCTTTTTGCCAAATGAGTACTTAAGGAGGAAAAAAATACCGAAATTCTTCAGTGTAAAGGCGCCATTTTCAAAAGACATTGTGGCAAATTCACAATAATGTGAAATAGAAAATATTACGGCTACAAGAATACAGTTTTTTGTGTAGGACGTATCCATAAAGAAGAGCCATGTAGCATTGTTTGAGGTTTCTCTGCAAAATGGAGGTATTTTAGAAACATTCCCTAATTTGATACACTTTTCAAAAGTTGCCATATTTACGAATTTTTATCTACTCAACCAATGTATCTAGCCTTCTAAAATTTAGTGGGCTGCGAGACCTTAACCTATTCAATAATCTTGTTGAATATTGTTGCTGTACCACAAATTATCATTTTTATAATTTGCCTCAAATGTGAAGCTTTCACGAAAATGAACACTATTGAAAAATGAAAATAAACTCTCGCTAATTTTTTCTCAAAATCTCGTAAATAGCTATTCCCCTATGAAAATGGTCATTGCCTTTATGTTTCCTTCTTGTGCCCTATGTGACCTTTATGATTCCTTGTCCTTTGTGTGACCTCCGGGACGCCAACTTTGTGTGTACCACATGTTTACTCATCCTAACGTATACCTCGAGGAAGTGACCTTTATTATGCCTCTAGGATGTGTCCTTTATGTTTACGGCAGGATGTTAACTGGGTGTGTACTATGTGTTACCTGAGTGTACACTTGAGTGCACATGTAGGTGACATAGAGTGCACATAACAACTGTCTGTACATATAATACAGGCAGATATATCTGTACTGTGTGACAGCCATTGATACACTCTGCAGAGTCATTGTAAGTACTAAATCTTGATTTATCCTTTCACATAGAAAACAACCCTTATTATAATTATTGTAGTATGTGCCCTTTGTGTTTACGGCGGGATGTTACCTAGGTGTGCACTTCAGTGCACACGTAGGTAACATAGAGCATTATTCTATATATGGTGCATGCATGCACTCTTTATATGTTACCTACATGTGCACTTGAGTGCACATGTAGGTAACATAGAGCATTAATCTATATATGGTGCATGCACTCTTTATATGTTACCTACACATGTAGGTAACAGAATGTGCGCAGTAAGCATCTTTTGCGAATAGTACAGTTAGAGCTATCTGTACTGTATGTTAGTCACTGGCAGATTCAAGGAAAAGGCACTGCTTGCACCCCTCGCACTAGACATGCCGACCGGCACTAATTGTGGCTATATTGTGCGGAAAATGGAGCATGCCATGAAATAGGATGGTGTATATCATGATTTATGCCATGCATTCTCTTAATATATAAAGTATTTCTTACTTTTTCAACCTGCTATTCTCCAGTAGCAAGTCATATGCAGAAATCTGCAGTATTTAACCTAATATGCATGAATTTCATGAAAGTTGTGCGCCAGGCTATCAAATATAGTTGATTGAGTGTTTAAGACGGTTCTCATAGCAGGCGTCTTTCAGATGCTCCGCTTCGCCTCCAGTTTGGGAAATAATCTACTTAATTTATATATCTGGCTTTATATATATATGAGCACTATGTTACCTGTGTGGGCACTCTATGATACCTGGATGTGCACTCGAGGGAGTACACAGCCAGGTAAGATAGAGTGTGCTTATATATAGTGATTATCTTTTTACACATGCTACAGATAGATCGTCTACTTGAACGTTGTATTAATTAACTTTAACTACTGGCGTATCCAAGCAAAAAAAAATATGGGGGGTGCACCTGCCTCCCAATCCTATATCTATCTTGGCCGTATTGATCACCACGCGCCATCAACACTACATACGTACATCAAAGCCTCATGCAGCGAATAATCCCTCACGACAAATAACAATTGCGCGGCGGCTGGAGACGCGGTGGCACGACGCGCAGTGTTCGATGGCTTGCGCTACATGAACCGCAATAGGGGCGGACGCCTCCGCGGCCAATCTGCCGCTTTGCTAGTGAGCGTATATGATTATACAACCATTTAAGTAGCTGTTCTCGTCGCTTTCGTGCTGACCGCAAGTACGAGTAACTGCTGTGCCGATATTAGCACGCGTAGAAGAAGGGCAGCGCGGATCCCGTAAATGCTTGCTTGGGCGTACAACTGAATAATTTATAATTGTGAGTTGGCTGAGTATGAAAGTTGTGTGCGGGGTATGGCCGTATTTGATTACGCGAGCATGCAAGCAGTGTGCCTGCTTCACTTTGGCCGAAGTTCCGCTACCGCTGCAAGCCAGCCATCGCCACATTTTGTTGCCTTTATTCCTTACGCTACGGAAAATATGGTTCCACCTATTCAAGATAAGGCCTGACATTCTCAAAAACACGCCACTGGGCGCCATAAGAAGCGTGTATATGTGTGGCGATTCCGAATTTACGATCGGTGGATGTCACAGCTATCGCGGCTGCCCGCCCACCGTCCGCCATTCAAAGCAGACGGAGCTACATATGGTGCGCGCTGATTGGCTCGTGTCCGCCGGCAAAAGTTCGTGCATAGTTCGTCTAAAATCTCTGTATATACTTTAAAAAACAAGACAGCGCACCAAGACACTTTAAACTCAATAATTTGTGTTTAAATACCAGCCTTCCTTCCAGCTACGATTTTTTTAAATCTCGAAGGCCGTGCTTTTTCAACATGTACGCCCTAAAAGGAAATGCAGATCTCGGAGGCTAAATTCACTTGTTAACCGCAGTGCGGCGCTGCCGCAGTGTAACGGTTGACGGTAAGCTGGGCCACGTTATGTTGGTGTGAGCTGGAGAGTGCTCGTTGCAGTTACACGGTAATTTAATCATATTTTCGAAGTGCCTAAACAAACTGTGATCCGTACCGTGTGCATAAACCATCAGGAAACCTCTGGACTCGTGTAGCGCCATTAGTTCGCCTTATGTTTCCTGTTATACGCCACTGTCTTATGTGTACTACAGCGCCCGTACGAGCTGCCTTTGTTCTCGCCTGTCCGCGTTCGCCCGTGGAATACCTGCTACCGTGGCTTCGAATTATGGTGCGTGGAAGAATTTGTTGAAAGTTGTGCTTTCGTGCGCGGGTGTTCGTCGGCAATTAGACAGTGTTCGCGCTGGAAAGAGCGTCGTCGCGTGGTGCCTGCGAGACGAAGGAGCCGTTTGCCGACCACATTCAAGGTAAGCATGTCTGACGCTTGCGCGCATTCTCGCAGCTTCTGGTTCACGTAGTAAGCTTTGTGGAGCGGCAACAGAGCACTTTCTGAGCGTACGTTGACCACGTTGCTCTGCACATTTAGCAAAGCGTTTCACGAGGGGAGTTTCCGCTTACTTACCTATTTCTTACCGCTTACTTGCTTTATGGAGTGATGTGCTACCACCGCTGATCGTTGGGACTTAATGGGAAAATATTTACGTAAACGCTGAAAGTTACTGTTTTCTCGGTAGTTTCCCGGCCAGAAATCCTTCCGTAGCTATGAATTTCCGCAAGTTACGTGTGTATTACATGTCGATGTGTCACGGGCATCGCGAGTTGGCACGCGACTGCGATGTTTGACACTTGAACAGATATTAGCTTGTGTGAAGATTACTTTATTGATAGTGTTCAGTTTGAAGTCCAGCTTCGCGAGAACTTGTCTGCATTGTTTGTGTTCGACGTGCTCGCGTATTTGTCTTTTATATTGTAGGACAAATATAGACCGACATAACAACAGCGAAATTTCTTGTTAATCGAGGCATGTCAATCAGACGCTCGTTTTCATTAATATTTTCATCCGAAGAACAGGATGTCAGTGCCTGCGATTGTTAAAGACAGTGGCTTGTAGCACTGCCTAATAAGGGATGCGATTTTCTTGCGATGCTTTCCGCTCGATGTTTGCCACTCTTATAATCCACCTTCCATGGCTGGCTGTTCTAGTTAATAACGATAGCCGAATGTCGGTCAGATCAATGAGCAAAAGGAGTAGCATCGGAAAAGGGATCGCTACAAAATCGCGGCCTAGGTTTTAGACCCTTCGTAATCGATTGTTCGTTTCATTTACTAGATATTTAAGTTTTGGTGATAATTTCCCAGGTAGTCTGATGTTTGCTGCTGGTTTTATTCCCGCCTGAATTTTATCATATAACAGTGTAACCACTTGAGATATAGCTACGAGACATCTGTACAAGCAGGCACACAAAGATTTGTTGGCCAGTTGCCTACTCCTAAATGTCATGTACTACTTAGCAGCTGCTGCAGAAATGTTTAAAAGAATTTGTGAGCAGTTTAATACCTGAGTGGACTGGCAGCTCAGTCTGTTTCAAACAACAATTAGTTTAAAGCTTCTGTGTTGCCCTGATGTTTTTTTGAGCTGTTTGTGACTGCTCCACGTTTCTTAGCTGTGTGCATACCGGCCAGGCTGTTCTTGCTTATATGAATATTTTTGAATGAGTGAAAAAGATTGGCTTTTGTTTTATTTTTCAGGTCCCAAGCACCACATTCCAGAGGTCTGCTGTGAGCAGACGTGGCAAATTGCAGTAACATCCAGATAGTCCAATAAACTGTTCGTAGTTTCAGACAAACCTTTGCAAAGCATAGTCACAACTTTCTTTTAAAAGTGCGAGCACTGATCCGACCTGATCTTTCTATCCAAACATTACATTTTATATTAGTAACAAAGACATAACTAGAACAGCAGCACTGCAGTGAGGAACGTACACAGGGCACTCCCAGTGTTATACTGAAATAATCTATGAAGTCTAATTACTTTGTAATTTTAGAACAAATTAGCACGAATTTCTGTGCCATATCAGAGTTCCAATCCGTGCGCTGCATCATGTAGGGAACAGTAACCTTACAATGAAAACCAATGCAAAACTTTTTAACTCAGGAAATGTTTATAAAAATAAAATGTGCACACGGAACTTTTCATCTATGCATGTCTACGTAAAATACAAAAACAAGAAAGGGGCTGGCAGATGGAATGGCACACTGTAGTATAAACTTTTTTAAACAGGGTTGAAGTACCTCAGACAGGCTGGCCAACGTTTCGATAGGTGGACCTATCTTCGTCAAAGGCGGCCTCGTCATCCTCGGCGTGTTAGTTTTAAAGGGTTAGTGCAGTGACGTCACGTGCGGGTGTTGTCGCTGGCGGCTGGTTTTAAAGAGAGAGATTACAAGAGGGAACAGGCGCTGTCGTCCGACGTCTGTGAGCCTCATTCTCAAGACGAAGGGACAAGAGCGTGAGAGTGGGCACGCGGGGAGGAAAGAAAAGAAATAGAAGCAGAAAAAAGGGGAAAAGAAGGAAAAAAAGCAGGGGGGTGCCAGGGCCGTACCAAGACACAACAAAGGGGGGGGGGGGGTGAAAGAAAAAGAAAGAGAAAAGTGAAATCTTTAAGAAATACGGGGGCTTGGGAGCGTGTTGGGGATGCGAAAGGTTAGGAGGTAATCCGGGGGAGTCGTTGGCGGCATGTTTTTGAGGCATTAGAACGGCCGGTCAAGCAATAGGTCGAGTAATTTTGAAATAGTTAAGGTGGCGACGGGGAGTCTGCGGTGCAATGGTGGGGTGACTGAAAGGCAGCGGCATGGTCTGGGGCAGTGCCCCTTGAAAGACCATGCCGCTGCCTTTCAGTCACCCCACCATTGCACCGCAGACTCCCCGTCGCCACCTTAACTATTTCAAAATTACTCGACCTATTGCTTGACCGGCCGTTCTAATGCCTCAAAAACATGCCGCCAACGACTCCCCCGGATTACCTCCTAACCTTTCGCATCCCCAACACGCTCCCAAGCCCCCGTATTTCTTAAAGATTTCATTTTTCTCTTTCTTTTTCTTTCACCCCCCCCCCCTTTGTTGTGTCTTGGTACGGCCCTGGCACCCCCCTGCTTTTTTTTTCCTTCTTTTCCCCTTTTTTCTGCTTCTATTTCTTTTCTTTCCTCCCCGCGTGCCCACTCTCACGCTCTTGTCCCTTCGTCTTGAGAATGAGGCTCACAGACGTCGGACGACAGCGCCTGTTCCCTCTTGTAATCTCTCTCTTTAAAACCAGCCGCCAGCGACAACACCCGCACGTGACGTCACTGCACTAACCCTTTAAAACTAACACGCCGAGGATGACGAGGCCGCCTTTGACGAAGATAGGTCCACCTATCGAAACGTTGGCCAGCCTGTCTGAGGTACTTCAACCCTGTTTAAAAAAGTTTATACCACAGTACGTAAAATACAGGATTTCATCACTGCGGCCACATAACGGATGCATAAAGGTGGGACACACGAAGGAAACATAAAAGCAGTGGCCAAATTTCAACATGGAGGAAACATAAAATATGGTAACATAAGGGATACATAAAGGGAGGACACATGAAGGAAACGTAAAAGCAGTGGCCAAATTTCAACATGGAGGAAACATAAAGTACGGTAACATAAGGGATACATAAAGGGAGGACACACGAAGGAAACATAAAAGCAGTGGCCAAATTTCAACATGGAGGAAACATAAAGGACATTTCCTCATGTGAACTGCGGGAAACATACAGTAAACATAAAGGGCATAACCGTTTTCATAGGGGTATTCGAAGGTAGTTGAAAGAAAATAATAAGAGAATGAAGTATCAAGTAAGAAGTACATGGTATGAAGTATCAAGTATACAATTTGGAGCCACTTACATAGGCTCTGCTACAATCGTGTGGGCGGGATCTTGCTTGCGTCGATGACACGTGACAGGCAAAGAGAGAAGGCCCCTCCTCCTGCAATACCAGGCACGGGAAGGAGAAGTCGATCCTCTTTTCGAGGAATCTGAAAGGAGCGGAAGAGTGAATGACCTCTCCGGCCCTCGTGGGCTACGGCGCAGGGGGTAGAGTGAGGGGGACGAGGTATGGCGCTTGGCGTCCGGCCATACCTAACAGACTCTCCGGCGGGGGAGGAAGATCCCGACGTGTAGGGGCCAGCAGCCGCTGTACGAGGGATCGGCGTTTCGGTTCAGGAATCTCCGAAGAGGTCACGAACCCTTCGTTCGTAGCAGGTAGATTCCGGGGAGTGGTCATCCGTCCTCGTGGCGCTCTTGACATTTCTCCCTAGTCCGGTCTGGTGAAGTTGGTCTTGCCATTTTTCGTCTCCTGCGTGGGCAAGCAACCACCACAGAACAGTGCCGGACCCACAACCACAAAGCAGAGAGCACAAGGCCACTCTCCCTCAAGACACACCCGGCTTTTAACAAAAAAGGAAAAACCTGCTACACCTTTCCCATTTCCTACGCGCGTCCTCCCCCCTTCAACACTAAAAAACAGCCATTTCTTGAAGCGTTAGGACGTGGTTATTAAAATCAGCTAATAATCGGCTTCACTTCGGAAAACATATGAATGCACGAAAAAATGCCATGGAAACCCTGATGAGCATGAGGCTTTCGCTACTCTAGGGGCAACGACTTAAACCGTCGGCATTGCCGTTAAGCTGACTCTTCCTGTAGCGATATAGCAAGCTAGCTTCTGCACCGCCCAACTACAGGAACCGCATGTTTCCAGCCTATCGCAGTGGCGTACTTATCGCACGTATTGGTGCCACCGAACAGTCTGGCCATCTTTACAAGTACGAAATCACAAGCGCGCTAGCCTTGTGGTCACTATTCAGAACGCGTACTAGCGTCGTAGGCAAACTTTTCATTACGCTTACTCACGTTTCTTCCTTTAGTCCCTACAGGACACGTAACTTAAACGAGCAACTAAACTTGCGTAACTTACGCACTCCGCAGAACCCTTAACAAATTGCGTCTGCTAATAACTCGTTCTACGCACGCTCACTAGAGAAGTCAGAATACGGCTGCCCTCAACACACATGAGTAACCCAGTCATAATTCTGCTTCCATCCGTCCACACAGGACAGACGCTAAAGGAACTAAAAACGCTTTTGGTGCAAATCATGCACTCACTGAAAACGTACGCGCTTAACCTTCGAAATAAAAAACGCATAAAAAGATAAAAGGCTCACGAGGTTCATCGAACACAAGGAACTCTACCCCCACACGGTGATTGGCTTCAGGGCAGGTCTGTCCACACAGGACGCCATGAAGCTCATCAAGAGTCAGATAACCGACAATGACACGCGGGACACTCGGGCCATCCTTGGATTAGATTTGGAGATAGCCCATCAATTTATACTGCAATCGATATCCGAGCTTGGTCTGGGCGTAAGATTCCATGATTACGTCAGGTCATTTTTGCACCGAAGAACAGCGACTCCGCGCACGAGACATGATCGCGGAAGAGGTGGAGCTTGGAACAAGGGGCACACCACAGGGCTCGGTGATCTCACCCACTTTTTTTAACCTGACCATGATCGGCCTTTCCAGAACACTCTCACGAGTCGAGGGCATCAGGCATACCATCTATGCGGATGACATTACCATTTGGTGTGTTGGAGGAAGTGATGGACAGGTTGAGAGTGCGTTACAGGAGGCCATCGAGGTCACGGAGGGCTATCTTCGACCCACGGGATTAAACTGTTCGGCTAAGAAGTCAGAGCTTTTACTATACCGCCCCTTAAGAAGAGGTCGTAAGCCCATGGTCTGGAGACCACTGTCTGACAGCACCATTTGTCTTCGCACGGGCAAGGGAGACAAGATTCCTAGGGTCGACGCAATAAGAATACTCGGCATGGTAGTCGAATCTACTGGCTCTAACGCGCAAACGATAATCAAGCTCACGACCAAGACGGACAACGCAGTACGTCTCATCCGAAGGGTGGCTAACCGCCATCATGGCCTTAAAGAAGATAATCTGTTACGGTTGATTAACGCCTTTGTGCTTTGCCACTTTGCCTACGTGGCGGCTATGCACAGATGGCAAAGAGCAGAGAGGAACAAACTCAACACGTTGCTCAGGAAAATAACTAAGCGAGCCCTGGGTATACCGATCTTCACCAACATCAATCGCCTCCTCCAGCTAGGTGTGCATAACACTCTGGAGGAGATTGCAGAGGCTCAGGAAAAAGCGCAACTTGCCAGACTCTCCACGACCGCCGCCGGTAGGAGCATATCACAAGAGCTCGGCTACCCACCATCTGCAGAAGCACCAAGAAAATGCCAGTTACCACGGGACATACGAGATTTGATCTCCGTATCGTCGATACCAAGAAATGTACACCCTGAATATAACAAGGGTAGAAGGAAAGCAAGAGTTTCCGCCATACTCAAACAGATCCAGACAGAGGGGCGTAGAGCCTGCTTTGTTGACGCGGCCGCATATCGGAAGGGGTGCTCCTTTTCTGCAGTAGTGGTGGATTCCAAACAGCGACTCACGAACTGTGCATCTGTGCGAACCGGAGATCCGGCGATAGCCGAGCAGGTGGCCATTGCCTTGGCGATGCTTGATGACAGCAGCGACGTCATCTACAGTGACTCGCGGTCGGCCATTAGGGCATTTCAGTGTGGAGTGATCTCAGAACAGGCTTTTGGGCTGCTTCGTAAGGCAGGTCCGGATAGAATCAAGTATCACTTGCTTACTTGGTTCCCAGACCACGTTGGGCACATGGCGGGTGTCCCCACGAACCTCAATGAGACGGCCCACGCTGCCGCGCGCGCACTGACTGACCGCGCTGGCGCTGTAACGGCCGAAGAGAGAGTTACGCATGGTAGGGACGCGCCTGCCACTTATAATGAACTTCTTAAACACTTCTATCTCTCACGGCGACAATACGCTCCTCCTCACCCCAAGCTCGCTAGGCCTCAGGCACTGACATTCAGACTGTTGCAAACAGAAACCTATCCCAACCTGTTCACGTTACATGCGATATATCCGGAGATTTACACTGATGACGCGTGCCCTGCTTGCGGGGATAGATCAACACTTTCGCACATGCTCTGGGGATGTATCTCTATAGCAAGCCCTGACCTCAGCTCAGCTAGGTGGGAGGCGGCCCTCCGCAACCCACTCCTGACTGAGCAACGTTGGGCTGTCCAGCAGGCCCACGATGCGGCTGGCAGGCTAGGCCTGTCGGCCCCGACGTGGGAGCGGCCCGCGAGGTGCTAATACGCGTTCTGCAGGAATGTAAAATAAAAGTTGCTCAATCAATCAATCAATAAAAAGATGAAGGTTAACTAAAACACACACGCGTTACCATAGGCCTCTCAACGATAACCTTGACACTCAGGTTACTTACACACCAAATTTGAAAGCCTATCTACTTATTAATAAACACCTCGCGAGACTAAACTTTTACCTAAAAGGCATCTTTCCAAACATGGAGCTTTTCAAACTAAAACACAAACAAAGCTCCTACCTTACATATTGAAAGAAATTCCTAGTCTCAAATCGCGAAAATTTCCAAATGTTCAAAAATAAAACAAAACACTTCCTTTCTACGGAAGCTCCCTTGGTCTCCCGTTTCAAACGTTGTTGACTGACTCATACTTTGAGCCGAACTCGAGGGGGTCGCGGACTGAAAGCTACTCTGGCTATGGAGAAACAACAAAAGGGCTGACTCACTATCAGCTCCCCCAAGACGTTACAGTCCCCTGCCAATTTGCGTCCTCGCGCCTCGCTTTCAGCATGACCTCGATTGACCGCGTCGCTACTCCCCACCTGGTCTCGTCTTGCCACCTTGCGCTTCTTCGTACTGCATGCTGAGCTTTGAAAACAGCGACGCAACGACGAGGAATTCGACTGCCCCGTG
The DNA here is from genome assembly GCF_038994185.2 of Dermacentor albipictus. Lineage (NCBI taxonomy): Eukaryota > Metazoa > Arthropoda > Arachnida > Ixodida > Ixodidae > Dermacentor > Dermacentor albipictus. The sequence continues at coordinate 472,643,439 of NC_091821.1, forward strand.
CCCTTTTTCCGCGTCCGTGCAGAACCTGCTTCTCGGACCCCTTTTGACCAGTGGCTCGAACGTGTTTGATGCGTCAACATCGTCCGTGACGACCGCACCTTTCTGTTCACTGCATCCTGCCTTTTCGCACCTGTTGCCGTCTTTGGCTTCGCTGCTTTAGCCACCGCATTCCTATCCTTACGGCGCTTCTTTCTGCGGCGCTTTCTCTTTGAATTCTCCTTCATGTCGCCTTCTGGCTTCGCTACTTTAGCCACCGCATTCCGATCCTTACAGCGCTTTTTTCTGCGGCGCTTTCTCTTTGAATTCTTCTTCCTGTCGCCTTCTGGCGCCTCGTGCTGGCCGTTACACCTCTCATCGGCCCGGATTGGTCTCTTGCCCGCCCAATCTGAGTGATTATCATTTAAATCGACTCTATCTCTGCCTCGACTGGCGGACAGCTCAACCGACTCTGGCACAATGCAGCAGGCTTTACTCGAGCTATGCAACTCGCACTCTTGCGAACTGCCCTCTACTGCATTGTCCAGCTCACGCTGTGCATCGAAACACAGCCCGTCGGTCTCGAGCGCTGTCTCACACGTACAGTCCGAATGATTCCTAATTAAATCATCCATCACTAGGCTACCTAGACTCGCGGAGAGCCGCACCAATCCCTGAACCATGCAGTTGTTCTATCGTAAGCTACGGAGCTCGCCATCCCGAGAACTACTTTCAACTGCATCGTCCAGCTGGCACCTCACTTCGGCACGCAGATCTGACTTTGCATGGGTACTCGTGTCTGTCAAGTCCGCAGTATTCTGTACCTCGCTAACGACCTCGCTACCATGAGATGCGACGCACACGCGCGGTAACTGTGCCAATTTGTTCGCAGCTGGCCTAGCTGTCTCTACAGTTCTCTGTTGGCACAGCACCTCGTCGCTCTCACTCTGGCCTTTAAAGGCCTCTGTTCCCACTAAGGCATCGTTAGCAGCTAGCCCTTTCCGTTCGAGTATGACTGGGCCATTAATCTCACAGGCAATACTTTTCTCGTCGGCTTTTGGCGAAAGTCTGCTAGATAGATTCTCATTCTTTTGCTCTGTACTGCCTACAGAATTTTCAGACAGGCGCTGTCTTTGTTCCTTTAACTGCTGAAAATATTGTATCTGTTTTTTTTTATAGCCGCTACCGCTTTCTCGTGCTTTTGCCTACGTTCTTCTCCTGCCTCCCGTACAGCGCGCTCGCGCTCTTCTTTTTCCTCTTTCTCTAGGCGCTTACGCTCTTCTTCTTTCTCTTTAATGCTCTCGAGGCATTCCGTCAGTTCCTCGTCGTCTGCCCCGATCGCTTCGATCGCCTCAATGATCTCCGGCTTTCTCTTTGATTCAGCAATTTGAAGGCCCAACTCTTTGGCCAAGCTCAACAATTCCGGCTTCTTTATTGCCTTCAAGTTCATGGCTGCCCTTAGTGCTGCTAAACCTTCACTCAACCCTTCAACGTTTGAGTACTCAACCCTTCAACGTTTGAGTACTTCAAACCTTCAACGTTTGAGGACGTCAAGGACAACCTTGACGTACTCAAACTTCCGTCAATGGTTTAAAGAAAAAATCACTGCTATGTACTTTCCAAAAAATACGTAAAAGCCAAGTGATATCTCAGTGAAGAAAAGCCGTGCACTCACCATATTCAGTCATGATCCAGACACCTTCTTTCCGAACGTTGTTGCCAGGATGAAGAGGCTACGATCTCGTGGTTGTCGTCCAAGTTGGGGTCTCCAGGATTCCGTATCCCAATCGCTGCCAGCCAGTTTGTTGCACCTCAGGGCGGTCCCTCCGTTAGCAACCAGTTTGTTGCATTTGTAGGCGATCCCACTGCAGGATACCTGTCTCTGGAAGCTCCACCGACATTACTTATTGGGTAGCGTGGCGTTGTCGGCGGGCTGCAGGCATCCGGTAGGCCATGGCGACCGAGTAAGGGCGAGACGACGTTTTGCTAGTGCGAAACTTGCACTGTTTATTAGAAGGTAGTTGAAAGAAAATAATAAGAGAATGAAGTATCAAGTAAGAAGTACATGGTATGAAGTATCAAGTATACAATTTGGAGCCCCTTAAATAGGCTCTGCTAGAATCGTGTGGGCGGGATCTTGCTTGCGTCGATGACACGTGACAGGCACAGAGAGAAGGGCCCTCCTCCTGCAATACCAAGCACGGGAAGGAGACGTCGATCCTCTTTTCGACGAATCTGAGAGGAGCGGAAGAGTGAATGACCTCTCCGGCGCTCGTGGGCTCCGGTGCAGGGGGTAGAGTGAGGGGGACGAGGTATGGCCCTTGGCGTCCGGCCATACCTAACAGCATGTCTTGACGTAACGGGCGACGTCGGCGGTTAGGCGCGGCCAATAATACCTTTCTTGTATCCTCGAAAGCGTCTGGGAGAAGCCGAGGTGCCCGGCGGTCGGATCGTCATGTAGGGCGCGCAGTACTTCTGGACGCAGCGCCGACGGAACAACAAGAAGGTAGTTGGCGCGGGCTGGTGAGAAGTTCTTCAGAATAGATTGTTTTGAAGCGTGAAGGAAGATAATCCGCGCTTAAATGCCCTAGGGACAACGTCGGTGTGCCCTTCCAAATATTCGACGAGGCCTTTTAGCTCCGGGTCTGCCCGTTGCTGTTCGGCGAAGTCTTCCGCGCTTATCATTCCAAGGAAGGCGTCGTCATTCTCGTCATCTTGCGGCGGCGGGTCAATGGGTGCGCGTGATAGACAATCGGCATCGGAGTGTTTTCGTCCGGACTTGTAGGTTACAGTGATGTCGTATTCTTGTAGTCTGAGGCTCCACCGTGCCAGTCGTCCTGAAGGATCCTTTATATTCGCTAGCCAACACAACGCGTGATGGTCACTGACGACTTTGAATGGCCTGCCATAAAGATAAGGGCGAAATTTAGCTGTAGCCCAAACGATGGCGAGGCATTCCTTTTCGGTCGTAGAATAGTTGCCTTCCGCTTTTGACAACGACCGGCTAGCGTAAGCTATCACCTGTTCGACTCCGTTTCTCCTCTGGACTAGAACGGTACCGAGGCCTTGGCTACTGGCGTCAGTATGGATTTCTGTACCGGCGTACTCGTCGAAGTGCGCAATTACCGGCGGCGACTGCATGCGTCGTTTGAGTTCTTCAAGTGCGTCGGCCTGCGGCATTTCCCACTTGAACTCAACATCCCAATTAGTTAGACGTGTCAACGGCTCAGCGATGCGTGAAAAGTCATTGACAAAGTGCCTGTAGTAGGCACACGTGCCAAGGAATCTACGCACTGCCTTCTTGTCGATGGGTTGCGGGAACTGTGCGATGGCAGCTGTTTTTGCAGCTCTGGGCGGACACTAGATTTGCTGATTACGTGGCCTAGGAAAGAAGCTCATCGTAAGCGAAGCGGCACTTTTCCGGCTTAAGAGTGAGCCCTAATGACTTGATGGCCTCTAGTACTGTCGCAAGCCGCCTGAGGTGATCGTCGAAATTTCCGGCGAAGATGACGACGTCATCCAAGTAAACGCGACAGGTGTGCCATTTCAATCCTGCTAAACCCGTGTCCATTCCGCGCTGGAACGTTGCAGGCGCCGAGCACAGTCCGAATGGCATAACCTTGAATTCGTAGAGGCCGTCTGGGGTGATGAAGGCCGTCTTTTCGCGACCTCTTTCGTCAACTTCTATTTGCCAATAGCCAGACTTGAGGTGCATCGACGAGAAGTATTTAGCGTTGCAGAGCCGATCCAATGCGTCGTCTGTCCCTTGATACGTCCTTCTTCGTGCTCTTGTTCAGGCGACGATAATCGACGCAGAAACGTAGGGTTCCGTCCTTTTTCTTCACCAAGATTACAGGAGATGCCCACGGGCTTTTGGACGGCTGGATGATGTCGTCGCGCAGCATTTCGTCGACTTGGTGCTTTATAGCTTCAAGTTCTCGCGTCGAAACTCGGTAAGGGCTCTGGCGGAGAGGTCGAGTGCACTCCGGTTATTATGTGATGCTTTGCGACAGGGGTTCGTCGAATCCTTGATCACGTCGAAAAGCACTCTTTGTATCGTCGAAGCAGACTTCTGAGCTGTTGCTGCTTAATCACGGGTAGAATTGGATTTATGTCGAAGTCTGGCTCGGAAACTGCGGTCGCCGGAGTAGATGCGGCGGAATCCGAGAGGACAAACGCATTTCTGGTTTCCAGAATTTCCTCGATGTATGCGATCGTCGTGCTCTTGTTGACGTGCTTGAACTCCTGGCTGAAGTTTGTCAGCAACACTTTCGTGTTTCCTCCGTGCAGTCGAGCGATCCCTCTTGCGACGCATATTTCACAGTCTAGCAGTAGACGTTGGTCGCCTTCGATGACACCTTCTACGTCCGCGGGTGTTTCGGTGCCGACCGAAATAACAATGCTCGTGCGAGGCGGGATGCTCACTTGATCTTCCAGCACACTTCCGGCGCGGTGACTAGGAAGGCTCTCCGGCGGTATCGCATGATCTTCCGACAGCGTTATTGACTTCGACTACAGGTTGATTATTGCGCCGTGTTGGTTCAGGAAGTCCATGCCGATGATGACGTCTTGTGAACACTGTTGGAGGATAACGAAGGTGGCAGGGTAAGTCCGGTCGTGAATGGTAATTCTTGCCGTGCACATTCCAGTCGGCGTTATGAGGTGTCCTCCTGCGGTCCGAATTTGAGTGCCTTCCCACGTATACTCTTAAGTTTCTTCAACTGGGCGGCGATGTGTCCACTCATGACGGAGTATAATCAGCCCCTGTGTCGACTAAGGCGGTGACTGCGTGGCCGTCGAGAAGCACGTCGAGGTCGGTGGTTCTTTCATCTTAAAACATTTTTTCTTCGCAAACAAACAGGGATGAAGAATAGGGGCAACACAAGGACAAACGCTTCTTTGTTTTGCATTACAGTTCGGTCTTGGCGTCGGATCGCGGCTGCGTCGCATTGACCTGTGGCTGGTATGTGACGTCGTCAGGTCGTCTTTCGTCGTCGTATTCTTTGCTTCCAGACTTCGTCGGGACGGCGGCGTGTCGTTATGAGGTAGTTTCTTCGGCGTCTTCGTCGGCGGCGGAGGATCTTCGTCAGTTCGACGAACAGCAACCGCACCTCCATCGGTTGCTGCTTTTAGTTTTCCGGATATAGGCTCGCTGACCGGCCCCGGGTTGGGCCAGTGTATGGTCGGCGCTGCGGCGACAGGTAGCGGCCTGGTGATGGCGAGCGAGACGGTCGTCGAGGGCTCCACTGAGTGGCGTCGAGGTAGTCGGCAATATCGCGGGGCGTTCGCCAATCTGTGGTCGCGGTGCGTTAACGGCGAACCCTCGCAATCCCATCTCCCGCTATGGGCATCGTCGGTAGACGTTACCCGCTTCTCCGCAGTGGTAGCAGAGTGGGCGGTGGTCAGGGGCGCGCCAAACGTCTGTCTTCCTCGGGTAGCTGCGCTGGGCGACGAGTTCGCGTGCCGGCGGCGGCGGTGGTCGACAGAATTGCGGCGTTACAGGGCCCTGGCGCGGTCGTGGTGGGGGCCCTTGACAGCGGGCGACGACGGCGTAGGTCATTGCTTCCGGCTGGGGCTGCGGTGATTTTGTTGCAGCTTATGCAGGAACTCCAAGCGATCGCTCAAGCTCATCTTTAAACGATTTCGGCGATTGAGGCTACTTGAGGCTGCGAGCTGGGGTACAAACGATTTCGGCGATTGAGGCTACTTGAGGCTGCGAGCTGGGGTACAACCTCTGCAGCTCTTCCCGTACGATCGCTATGATAGTCTCGCGCAGATCGTCGGTGGCCAGTGATTGAATTCCTGCGTAATTGGTAGAGGTCGTGCGGCGGTTGAATTGCCGGTTCCTCATTTCGAGTGTCTTCTCGATGCTCGATGCTGGTGGCCTCACGAAGGAACTCTTCTACGGTCTTCGGTGGGCTTCGTGTCATTACGTCGAAAAGTTCTTCCCTCATACCCCGCATGAGAAGGCGGACTTTCTTCTCCTCGGGCATATCCGGGTCGGCGTGGCGGAACAGACGGTTCATTTCTTCCGTGAATATGGCAACGTTCTCGTTAGGTAGCTGCACTCGGGCGTCCAGCATGGCTTCGGCACCTTCCGTGCGCATGACGTTCGTAAAGGTGCGCAGGAAGCCGCTACGGAACAGGTCCCATGTTGTAGAGGTCGACTCCCGGTTCTCAAACCACATTCTGGCGGCGTCTTCTAAGGCAAAGTAGACATGTCACAGCTTGTCGTCGCTCTCCCAGCTGTTAAACGTAGCGATCCTCTCATACGTCTCCAGCCAGCTTTCCGGGTCCTCAAATGTGGAACCGCGGAACGTCGGTGGTTCCCTGGGCTGCTGAAAAATTATTGGGGCCGCTGCGGCTGCCATTGCGGATGTCTTCTTGGCAGTTTCTGGACGATCTTCTTGGACTGTCTTCTTGGTCGTATCTGGTAGAAGACCGTGTTCCGGGGGCAGCTGTTGTAGCCGGCGGCTTGCTTGATGTTCCGGGATGACGTACGTTGGTGTTGTCTTTTCGGTCCGGGCTTGGTTTGTCGGGGGCGTCCGGTACATGAACGTAAAGCACCTCCACCAGATGTCACGTGGTAGTGACGGTTAAGAAGGCAGCAAAACTGTGGTTAACGAAACGGGCGTTTTATTGGGCGAACTTGTGCCCTCAAAAACAGGCTACACTCAAAGAATGGGGACAACGGCGAACACGATCAGCGGTCGTCGAAATCTGATCAACGGGTCAAGCGCGTCGGCTTTTATACATCAATCAACGAATGTTCCAGACTAATCGCTGGGACCCGCGTGTCTTCCACGAAGTTCTACATTACTCGCGTCGCGCACACATGCAATCAGTTTACACAAGGTTCGGTCACAGACAGCGAATGGAACCATCGATAACATTCCAGAAATTTCCGATACATGCAGGCGCAGTGGCGTAGCAACGTGGGGGGCCGGGAGCCGTGGGCCCTGGGTGCACGGGGCTAGTAAGGGGGTGGGGGCATCATATACGTCTGAAGACACCCGAAAATTGTCGATATCCTCACCTTCCTCAACTATACCCGGGGGGGGGAGGGGGGTTGACAGAAGAGCTATCGGCCCCGGGTGCCAGACGACCTAGCTACGCCACTGCGCAGGCGCATCCTGCTGCACCGTGCGATAACATTTGTTAGGCGGTGAAACGTGTCGCCCGATAAAGACAAGTGCACGTGTCAATATATAGCCCAGCTGTAGACGACGACGACGAACGCGGGAGCAGTGGCACGAGCGCGTTCGCGGTTGCCCCGAGGGCGCCAACGAGCTAGCTGTGCAAGAGGAGGACGACGACGCTCGAGCCATTGCTTATAATGACAGTTTTCTGTACGCAAGCGCAGACACACGCATTCTCGTTTCGCCTAGCCATATAAAGCTTCGCTTGAAAAAAATTCGAGGAAAAAAGTAGCGGTTGTCGAGTCTTGAGTTGCGGTCTTTCCGTCGCACGGCGGCTGAAACTACGGTGGCGTTGTATTCTGTTTAGGCTGCCCAAGAAAGCGCCCAAGTCAACTCGGACGTTCCTGGTAGTGCTTCCCTTTCTGCCCGTGCCACCTCTGTGCTCAAGAAAGGGCCCAAGGCATCTGATGAGATGCCCCAAGGCACCTGATCAAGTCCTGGCTCTGAACTGCAGGGTTTCTCTAAGAACTCCATAGGGTGCTGTTCTATCGCCCACCCTTTTGAACATTACTATGATAAAATTACTTGACAACTCAATGCAGTACCAGGAATCAGGCATGCAATATACGCCGGTGATTTCACTATCTGGACCACCACTGGCTACGAAGGAGAGAAACAACACACTCCAACAAGCCGCCGACGTCGCCCAGCAATATGCAAAAACAAGTGGTCTCCGATGCTCCCCTAAGAAGCTGGAACTATTAGTCGCTTGACAGAAATTGCGAAGAAAACTCAATCAAATATACCTACTCGACAACACACTCACCCTCGACGGCAAAGAAATACCTACACTAAACCCCTTCCGCATCCTCGTCCTCCACATATAACAGGACCGCGGAGGCGAATACACCATCAAACGTCTCAAGCAGACCACCTTTCAAATGATGCGAATAGTCAGCTGCATCACCACTAAACAATACGGACTGAAAGAAGGCAACATAACACAGCTCGTCCAGGCCCTGATAATCAGCCACATCGACTTTGCTGCCCCATACCTACCCCTCACTCCCAAAGCGAGAGAGAGAGAGAAATAACTTTTATTTATATAGCCGGCAGATTCGTGGGGGGGCCAACCCCGCCTAGATGGCGGCCAGAAGCCCTTGAGCTCTAGCGGCATCCTCGGCCTGCTGGACAGCCAAAAGTTGGTCTTCGGGGGCCGAGCTGAGCAACACGGTCTCCCACTGCTTCCGATCCTGAATTTTTCGGCCCTGCCGTGGCGCCCGAGGGCAGGCCCAGATAATGTGATCCAGGTCCGCCCTTTCTTGACAAAGTTTACAATTGGCCGAATATTGGTCTGGGTAATAATGATTATAAGACACCGGGTTCGGATATGTATTTGTTTGAAGGAGGCGCCATGCCACCGCCTGCTGCTTATTAAGTGATGGGTGTGCGGGAGGAAAACGCACCCTTCCCAATCTGTAATGATTAGTAATATCCCTGTAGCCAACCATCCGGTCCCCTGTCAGTCCCAACCGCGGCGCCCCGGTGGCTCGGTTTGCGAGTCCTCGAGCCACGGTGTCGGCCGCCTCATTGCCGGGGAGAGAGGAGTGCGCAGGCGCCCAGATGATATGGACAACCCGCTCACCGCGAAAGTTTGCCAGGATACGTTGTGATTCCGGCGAGATGCGTCCCTTTGCGTAATTTAAAATGGCGGTTTTAGAATCACTGACTATTATCGTGGCCAGTGTGGAAGCCATTGCGAGAGCAATGGCCGATTCCTCAGCCACCTCGGCTCTGTTAGTTTTAATAGATCCGCTGACCTTACGCTCACCTTGCGAGTTCACAGCAACGATACACATATTCTGAGTAGTCGTGTACTCTGCCGCGTCGACGTACACCACGTCCTGAGAGCGTTGGAATCTCCTCTGTATAGCTCTTGCCCTTTCCTCCCGCCTTTCTCTGTGGTGTTCAGGATGCATGTTTTTGGGTAGCGGTGGGATAATAAGCTGCTTTCTTATGTCGTGGGGAATGTCTACTTTAGTGCCATACTGTGATGCGTATGTTACTCTAAACTTGTTAAGTATGTGTCTGCCAGTAGGTGTTTGTGAGAGTCTTTCATATTGCGCTATCGTATGGGCTTCTATGAGTTCTTCGAGCGTGTTGTGGACACCTAAGGCTAGGAGCCTGTCATTTGATGTGTTTATCGGCAAACCTATGGCTTGTTTGAATGATCGTCTTATGATGCCGTCGATTTTTGTCTTTTCTGCTACTTGGAGATTTAGGTAAGGGGTTACATATACTATGCGGCTGATGACAAACGCCTGGACTAGACGTACCAGATTGTTCTCTTTCATCCCATAATGGCGATTAGCTATTCTCTTAATTAGTCTCAGTGTTTGTTGTGCGCTGTTTTCTAGTATTCTGATTGTTTCCCCGTTGTGACCGTTCGCTGATACGTGGAGTCCGAGGACTCTAATGCTGTCGACAATAGGTATTTGGGTGCCATTTACAAAAAGCGTGATGTTTGGTTTACCCGTAGAACTCTTACGGCCCCTGCGTGTCGGTCTGTATAGAAGTAATTCTGATTTTTGCGGCGAGCATCTCAATCCTTTATCCATAACATATTTCTCAACCGTATGTATGGCTGTTTGGAGGATTTCCTCAATCTGCCCATCACTTCCACCTGTTACCCAAAGGGTGATATCATCGGCGTACAGGCTATGCTGTAATCCTTCTATATTTTCTAGTTCTGCTGGCAGGCCAATCATAGCTACATTGAAAAGAAAGGGAGATAAGACTGAACCTTGTGGTGTGCCCCGGCTTCCGAGTTTTATCTCTTTGGATTTCACTTCACCGATTGTGATTTGCGCAACACGGTCAGAGAGAAAGTCTTTAACATACGCGTGGGTCCGTTGGCCCACTCCTAGGCCTTGTAAGTTTTCTAAAATAGCCCTGTGGGTGATATTATCAAAGGCCTTCGTAAGATCAAGACCAAGGATAGCTTTTGTATCTAGTGTTTGAGGTCCCGCGTCTATTATTTGGTGTTTTATTTGCAACATAATGTCTTGTGTAGACAGTTTTGGTCTAAACCCAATCATGGTGTGCGGGAAAAGGCCGTTATCTTCCATGTAATTAGTTAGACGTGTGAGGATGACGTGCTCCATGAGCTTGCCAGCACACGACGTTAACGATATAGGCCTGAGATTTTCAAGGTGAAGTTTCTTTCCCGGCTTTGGAATCATTATAACCCGAGCGGTTTTCCATTGACGTGGAATATTACCCTGTTCCCAGCAGGTGTTAATATACTTGGTGAGGGCCGAGATAGATTCATCATCGAGATTTCTCAGGATCTTGTTAGTGATTCCATCCGGGCCTGGCGTGGATTTCGTGTTGAGCCTCATGAGTTCCGCTCGAACTTCAGCCTCGGTTATGGGGCTGTCAAGGTACGGGTTCTCCTTACCAGTATACGGATGTTGTTGTTCTTTGGTTGTATTTCCTACGTATAGCCTTTGTAGTTCCTGTAAAAGTTCTTCTTCCGTGCCTTTGTAGCTGTGAATTATTTTGTACAGGCAGTGTCGTTGTGTGGACTTGCTGTTTTCCGGGTCTAAAAGATAACGCAGAAGATTCCAGGTTTTAGGTAGCCCTATCTGTCTCTCCATGGCGTTGCACGTGGCCTCCCAATTTTGACGCCTTAATCTATTCGCATAGTCCTCTATTTCCTTATTGAGCATGGCGATTTTCCTTCTCAGGTTTCTATTAAGTTTTTGCTGCTTCCAGCGTTTCTGCATGCTGTTTTTTGCCTCCCACATATGTAGGAGTTTGCTGTCCGCCTCCTCTATCCCTGCTTTTTCCGGAATAGTCTTAGTGGCTCGTATCACACTTTGATGAAGTTTTTTAGTCCAAATATCGATGTCTTGTATGACCTCATCAGCTTCCTCCTCCCGGATTTTGCGGAAGAAGTCCCATTCGACAATTGTTATTTTCCTGCCTTTCTTTCGTGATGGGCCTGCGTGTACAGTTGTTGCTACAATGAAGTGATCACTACCCAGATTTTCCTGTGTGTTTATCCATTTTGCATCAGGTGTGTTCTTTGTAAAAGTTAGGTCTGGTGTGGTGTCATTGCTGACACTGTTACCCATTCTAGTGGGCGCCTGTGGATCCGTTACGAGAGTGAGACCTTCCTGCTGAGCGTCTAGCCATAGATTACGGCCCTTGACGTTCTCCAAACGGTATCCCCAAGCCGCGTGGGGTGCATTAAAGTCCCCTACAATTACCATTGCATTTCTTTCTGCTAAATTTAAGGATTTACGAAAAAGCGGGCCGAATCTCACCTTGTGTCGAGGGCTACTGTATACATTTAAGATGAAAAGGCTTCCTTCTCCCTTGCGCGTGGGAATGATTTCAATCAGGACGTGGTCTACACCGGTCACGCCAGTGGTGTGTTCTATGACCGTAAGGTTTCTATGTACGAGAGTTGTAATAGACGCATTCTCGTCGGAAGCACCGTATGCTTTGTAACCGGATAATTTAGCCAGTCCCCCCGTTTCTTGCAGGGCGATGACGTCTGGGGCCTCCTTGCTACTTAGGAACTGCTGTAGGTGTCCCCGTTTCCGGCGATACCCGCGACAGTTCCATTGCCATATTATGTATTTATTACGCGGAGCCATGTTTAATTGTTTGATTCTCCCCGGTGACTTTACTGGTTTCTGTCACCACGGGTCGATGATATGGTTTGGTGGTCGCTTTTACCGGTCCCACTCCCGCAGGCCTCAAGTCCTTTTGCGCGTTTTCAACGACTGTTAATCGGGTTTCAATGCCTTCTATTCTTTGTATAATTTCCACGAACTGTGCCTGTAACCCGGCGAATTGTTGTTGTAGCGTCTTTGTTAACTCCACAAACATTCCCTGTACTTGCTTTTCTAAGTGCGTTGAGACGCTGCTTTGCGCGTCTGACGCGTCTTCGGCTTTTCTTTTGTGGGGCGGCGTCCCTGTCATTTGCGCGAGAGCGGGCGTTGACTCGCGGCTAGGCGTCTGTGCCGTACTGGCGGTAGGCGTATGACTTGGCTCGCGTGTCCTATTCTGCTGAAGCCTAGCGTTTTCTTGCTTTAATTGTTGAATTTCCTCCCTCTGCTTAGCATTCTCACGAGTAATTTTCGCGAGCAATTTTCTAATTTGGATCATTTCCTGCTCCAGGGCGGACCCTTCTATATTAGGTGTTATATTAGATGGAGAAGCAGCGCCGGAGACCGTGTCTGCCCAGCTCACCTGCGTTTTGTTGCCGTCGGACCCGCCAGAGCCCTCCGGGGTTCCGTGTAGTGGTGATCCTCTCGATCTCGATTCAGACCTGGGCCGGGACCTGGACCGGGACTTGGAGTTGGACTGGCCGCCACCGCCTCCACCGGGGAGTCTTGGGAAGGAACTAGAGCGGCTCCTGTCGCGGTGTCTGCTGCCGTGGCTGTTGGTCCATGTCGATCCCTTGTGCGATTCGGTGCTGCCCGACCGCTCCCTGGACCGACTTGGGCGATTGTCCGCCATAGCTTTCTGCGGTGGTTGTTCATTCCGTTGTTGTTGGTGGTGTTGTTGTTGCTGTTGTTGTTTCCACTGCCTCTTTCTGAGAAGATATGGGGTCTTGAACCGTTCACGGCACTTTTTGTCTCCTGTGAGGTGTCCCTTCCCACACATGAAGCATCTTGGCTCGCACTGATGATCTTCGGGTGGATTGAGAGTTCCGCACCCGCGACATTTCTTGCTGTTCGGTGTCGGGCAAACATCCGCTCGGTGGCCGAGGCGGCCGCATGTGGTACATGTCTCGTACTGCTTACGATATAGTAGGCATCGGTATTCAGCTCCGCGGTAGTACACGTAGTGTGGTACGTACGTACCTTCAAACACTATCACAACCGAATCGGTGCGTCCCATGCGTCTTGCGTGTAGTATAGTCGGGTTTCTGCAGTTCACCAGGCTTTTTTCAACGTCTTCAGACGTGTCGTATTCTGGTATACCGTGTATGACTCCCTTGGAGGTGTTCTCCGGCGCAGTAATGTAAGCGGCTGTACTGTAGGTGTTCGATCCAAGTTGGATTTCCCGTATCTGGCTGTAGCGTTTCGCGTTCTCCAGTTTCGGTGTGCTCATGATCATGGTGTTTTGTCTTGGATTGATGCGTAGCGTATCTTCTCCGGCATTTTCTGGTGTCAATGCGGCTGCCAGCAGAACGGCATCCTTTATGTACGCAATGCGTTGCTGCGCCATGTCGAGCCCACCTCTCGGGCGGATCACGACCTTGTAGTCATCCTCCGGTAGCTGCGGTTGCCTCGGGGCCATTGGTCGCTGTAGAATTCGTGCGTTCTTGGTTTTCCACGCCGTTGAAACCGGCGAGTCTCCGATGTTCTTCGATCGTTCATCGAGGTCTGGGCGTCTCTTGGCGTTACTGCGGCGTTCGTGAGCCGCAATCCAGCCCTGGTCGTCATATTCTTCCGGGGAAATTGGCTCCCCTTCCACTTCTACGACGTCCATCCTCGCGTCTCGTGGCGAAGCGGGGGCCCGCCCGCACCCGAGTCAGGCAGCGTTCCCGCCGAAGTGGTGGGAACAGTGGCGTCGTAGACCCAGCTAGTTAGGGTTAGGTTAAAACTGCCTTTGTGGCTCAAAAAATCGCCCACCTGGGATAATCCCGATGTCTTCGGAGTCCGTCGACCTTCCTGTGTTAGGGGTGGTAGTTCTAGACTCGAGAACTGCCTTTTTCCGCCACAATCAGGGAAAGTTTTCGGAGCCCATGTGTAGCCCGTCTTGTCGGCTCGGCCCCCTAGCGGCGTTCCTAACACTGCGGAGTCTCCCAAAGCGAAAGATCAATTAGACATACTTCTGCGGAAAGCATATAAGCAAGCGCTCGATCTACCACCGGGAGCAGCCACACATGCAAGCGATCTTGCACGAGACAGCGACAAGCGATGCGATGGAGATGGCTGTCGCGTTGTCAGATTTGGCGGACGATCCTACCGCAGTCAAGCAGATGTAGGACTCGTCGGACTATCTCGCCGCTGCCATCATTTGAAGGAGTTGAAGGTAGTAGAGAGGAACTCGGTGAACAGGATTTATTTACATATTAAGCATTTTAAGACAAGACATACATTGGCAGTCTAGCGCGACTCCCATATGGAGCCCGCAAGACTAACATGCAGCAAACAGTTTACGAGCACACAGCTCACTACTACATTTCGAGCATAACAACGAGCACTCAGCTCCCGACGACGAGCACGACACGAGCACCCTCTAGCAGCCGGCAAACGCTGCTTATAAGCTCTCCGCTTGACGTCATTGTTCGACGTCATCGTTCGGCATGGACGGAGTCCGAGTGGTCAGAAACGTTCGTCCAATCATTGTAAACTTGCCGCCGCCCCGCAGTACGGCCCACACACACAAAGGCACACAAGTTCGAGCCTACACACACAAAGGCTCACACGTTCGAGTGCCCCGTGGACGCAAATGTTCGTGTTGCACACACACACAGCTCTCAGTGCCGCACAGCTATCGGTGTTGACGTCAGAGGGCTTCGTGGAACTCTGCTCCGTACCACATTCCTGAGCTGACCGCGCGCCACGTGGCTGCCGGTCATCTTAGTTTTCGGAAGGGCGCCCCGTCTGGTGGGCTTGGAACACGTGCAGCGGGCTGAAAGCTGGCACGTTGCCACCCCGTACGGCCATTCCTAACAGCTCCTCCACGGCCCGGAATATCTCGCCTGGCCACTGCTGGCAACCGCTGGGCAGGAAGAGAATGGCTGGCGAGCAAGATGACGCCTTTGCTCTCTGCAACCCCTGCGTATTCGGAATGCCTTCAACCATCTACAACAACTGGCACAGAAGAGTCGACCCGGCAACACAATACCGCTCAGCGTTCAAACGCCCGGAATTAGCTGCTAACCCACCAGGCCTCCTATCACAATTTCCATGCAAGTCACTCAAGTGGGAATCCCAAATTTTGCCCCAAAATTTTGTGCCGCCAAAGCGAGCGTTCACGTTCCTCTTGAGTTCGACCAAACCCGAGCTTCGCGCTGCACAAGAGTAATGGTTTACGCAGAATTAAACCGAACGCTTTCATACACCACTACCCAAACATAACTTAAGCAGCCTAACTTCACGAACAGCCTGTTCTTACCCTATCGCAGTGGCGTGCTTATTTCATGTACTGCTGCCACTGAACCGTCTGGCCAACTCCCCAGGTACGTCATCACAAACGCGCTAAGTTTGTGGTCCCTATTCCGAACACGTGCTTGCGTCATACAAAGTTATCACGCTGACACTTGCGTAACTTACGCAACACAGAGGAACCTTTGAACAAATGTGTCTTTTACTAACCAGCTCTTCGCACGCGTACTAGAGAAGTCAGAATGCGGCTGCCCTCGACACACACGAGCAACCCAGTCATCAACGTTCTCCTTCCTTCCGTCCGCACAGGACACGCGTTAATGGACCTAAGAGCTCTTCTCAGTGCAAATCACGCACTTATTGAAAATCTACGCCCTTAACCGTAGAAAATTCAAAAACACTTAAAAAGAAAGAAGGTTAAATAACACACACGCGCGTTACGATAGGCCTCTCAACGATAACCTTGACCTTCAGGTTACTCACGCATACACAAAAAAAACATCTCGCGAGACTACAGGTTTACTTAAAACGCGTCTTTCAAATCTCGAGCTCCTCAAACAAAACATAAACAGAGCTCATACCTCACATATTGAAAGAAATTCTAGTCTCAAATCGCGAAAATTTGCAAATGTTCAAAAATAAAACAAAACAACACGTTTTCCTACTGCGGAAGCTCTCTTGGCCTCCCGTTCCCGATTGCTTACGACTGACTCATACTTTCAGCCGTACCCGAGGTGGCCGCGGTTTGAAAGCTATTCTGGCTGCCGAGGAACAACAAAAGGGCTGACTCACTATCAGCTCCCCCAAGACGTTACAGTCCCCTGCCAATTTGCGTCCTGGCGCCCCGCTTTCAACATGACCTCGACTGACCGCGTCGCTACTCCCCACCTGGTCTCGTCTTGCCACCTTGCGCTTCTTTGTACTGCACCTGAGCTTCGAAGAGAACGACGGAACGACGAGGAACTTGACTGCCCCGTGCCCTTTGTCCGCGTCCGTGCAGAACATGCTTCTCGGTCCCCCTTTGACCGGTGGCTCGAACGTGTTTGAAGCGTCAACATCGTCCGTGACGACCGCACCTGTCTTTTCTCCGCGCCCTGCCTTTCTGGGTCTCTCGCCGTCTTTGGCGGCGCTACATTAGTCACCGCATTCCGATCTTTTCGGCGCTTCTTTCTGCGGCGCTTTCTCTTTGGCTTCTCTTTCATGCCGTCATCTCGCGCCTCGTGCTGGCCGTTACACATCTCGTCGGCCCGGATCGGTCTCTTACCCGCACAGTCTGATTGATTTTCATTTAAATCAACATTCTCTCTGCCTCGACTGGCGGACAGCTCAACCGACTCTGGCACAATGCAGCAGGCTTTACTCGAGTTATGCAACTCGCACTCTTGCGAACTGCCCTCTACTGCATTGCCCAGCTCACGCTGTGCATCGACACACAGCCCGTTGGTCTCGATCGCTGTCTCACGCGCACAGTCCGAATGATTCCTAATTAAATCATCCCTCTCTAGGCTACCTAGACTGGCGGAGAGCCGCACCGATCCCTGGACAATGCAGTTGTTCTCTCGTGAACTACGGAGCTCGCCATCCCGAGAACTACTCTCAACTGCATCGTCCAGCTGGCACCTTACTTCTGCACGCAGATCTGACTCGACATGGGTGCTCGCGTCCGTCAAGTCAACAGTACCCTGTACCTCGCTAACGACCTCGATACCATGGGATGCGACGCACACACGTGGTAACTGTACCAATTTGTTCGCAGCTGGCCTAGCTGTCTCTACAGTCCTCTGTTGGCACAGCACCTCGTCGCTCTCACTCTAGCCTTTAACGGCCTCTGTTGCCACTAAGGCATCGTTAGCTGCTAGCACTTCGAGTTCACTTATGAACGGGCTGCTATTCTCACGAGTACTACTACTCTCGGCTTTCGACGAAAATCTGTAATCTACTTCCTCACCCTTACGCTGCGTCCATCCAGCCTACAGATTTCTCAAGCCACTGTTGACTTCCTGCGTTTAGCTGCTGCTAATCCTGTATCTGTTTCTTTACTGCTGCAATTTCTTTTTCAATCTCCTGCCGTTTTTGCTCACGCTCGTGGCGTTTTCGCTCGCGCTCTTGGCATTCTTGCTTAATTGATTCCTGTTCCTGTCTTTTTCTTAGAATTCGGTTACCTAGGTTTTCGATTAGTTTCAAATCATTGCTACTTGCGAGAATGGTTTTCCGAATCTCTGATTCCGTCAAGTCCTCATCTACGTTTACCTCGATCTCCTCACACAACCACAACAGGTCAGCCCTCGTCAAACACATTAGGACCATGGTCGCTACTTTAAGCTTTGGCTCTGCTGTCACACAATACTTGCTGCGATACCCACGCAAATCAAAATACAAGTAAAAGATCCCCAGCGAATCAAATCCAAAAACACAGAGAAATTGAAGCCTGGTAAATCTTACAGCCAAAACCAAACGCTTACCCACTGAAGCAGCACCATATCACCAGTCCTTCCCCGCCGTATCCAGTCAGTTGCAAGAGGTGGTCAATCTCAAGTCGCCTCCAACTTGATCAGGATGCCGGTCGGTCACCATGTGCCAACGTCCGTCAGCTGCTGTTGCTGTCTCCGAGTCGTAGGCCGATTTACGAGCCGCAGGCCGATCTAGGAGCCGTAGGCTGATCTCACCGCTGCCAACCAGATGTCAGATTTGGCGGACGATCCTACCGCAGTCAAGCAGATGTAGGACTCGTCGGACTATCTCGCCGCTGCCACCATTTGAAGGAGTCGAAGGTCGTAGAGAGGAACTCGGTGAACAGGATTTATTTACATATTAAGCATTTTAAGACAAGACATACATTGGCAGTCTAGCGCGACTCCGATATGGAGCCCGCAAGACTAACATGCAGCAAACAGTTTACGAGCACACAGCTCACTACTACATTTCGAGCATAACAACGAGCACTCAGCTCCCGACGACGAGCACGACACGAGCACCCTCTAGCAGCCGGCAAACGCTGCTTATAAGCTCTCCGCTTGACGTCATTGTTCGACGTCATCGTTCGGCGTGGACGGAGTCCGAGTGGTCGGAAACGTTCGTCCAATCATTGTAAACTTGCCGCCGCCCCGCAGTACGGCCCGCACACACAAAGGCACACAAGTTCGAGCCCACACACACAAAGGCTCACACGTTCGAGTGCCCCGTGGACGCAAATGTTCGTGTTGCACACACACACAGGTTTCAGTGCCGCACATCTCTCAGTGCCGACGTCAGAGGGCTTCGTGGAACTCTGCTCCGTACCACATTCCTGAGCTGACCGCGCGCCACGTGGCTGCCAGTCATCCGCAGTTCTCGGAAGGGCGCCCCGTCTGGTGGGCTTGGAACACGTGCAGCGGGCTGAAAGCTGGCACGTTGCCACCCCGTACGGCCATTCCTAACAGCGTTATCTAGTCGCCTACAAGCTGTACCCCATGCGAGCAACGACTTAGAGCGACGTCTCCTCGGTGTTGTCAGCATGGTTGTCGGTATGAGGGCAGCAAATACGCGTTGTAACTGGCGAGACGCATGCTTTATTAATATAAGTTGATGTGTTTTACTTTAAAAAGCAGCATAAAATATTTCTGAAGGTCTTGCAGTAGGTTCTTATCCTTGCGCTATAAAAAATTCAGTTGTTTGCTCGTTCCGTGCGACAATCGGTAGTACTTGAGTGATGTACATCCAGTTCTCGCTTCGCTGTCTTACATATACAATTGAAGCAGACCACTTGTTCAAGAACCCCTCATATTACCATATATATTTGTATTTCATTGAAAATGTGTCATGAATCATTCATAGCATCATAAGCAGCTACCCACTGCCAATAAGCCTAATCACTATACCAACCTCTAGCACTAGTTGCTATTG
The DNA here is from genome assembly GCF_038994185.2 of Dermacentor albipictus. Classification (NCBI taxonomy): domain Eukaryota; kingdom Metazoa; phylum Arthropoda; class Arachnida; order Ixodida; family Ixodidae; genus Dermacentor; species Dermacentor albipictus. Next base: position 472,662,574 of record NC_091821.1, read on the forward strand.
GCTAGTCGCTCATAGCACTTCCGGGCGACGAGCGACGAATTCTAGATTTCCAGAACCGAGCGATCCAGCGACAAGAGCAAGCGATCTGTTCAAGCGACGGCCCGATCTGTCGCTCGAAGCCGTCGCTCATCGCCGTCGCGCACAAAATCGCTCTCATGGGATTTAGCCTTTAAGCTCGAAGTCCTACTAGTCTAAAGCAATAAGAGAAATCATAGACAACCACCTCACAAACCACCGAGAACGTCTAGCCCTGACACCAACTGGAAGAACAGGCGCCTAGGCTACCCCACACATGGCAAATGCCACGAACAAGCCATCTATATGGCTCCCAACATCTGGGAGCATGTCAAGGTAGCCCCTATCCCCAGAAGCATGCACCCGAAACATCATGCCGGTCGTCGCCGAGCTCGCGCATGGACTCCCCAGACAAGATATTGCAGTCTCCCCACCACACTATACACATATGCCGTGCAGTACCCCCAAAAAGCAGCCATGGCGGCCATCATTGTCGACCATAATGTTCCAGAGGTGCTCTCAATGACGGTCTGCACTGCCAGCACCCTCGAAGCGGAGGAGACAGCCATCACCTTGGCCACCACCTCTAGCCTCACCAATGAGCACGTCACAAGTATTACGGACTGCCAGGCAGCTTGCCATAGCTACGCGAGAGGCAGAATATCTTCCATCGCCCACCGACTCTTCAAACAAGCTTCCCAATTCCCGGACGTTGAAATAGTATGCACTCCAGGACTTGAGTGATCATGATCATCATCAGCCTATTTTATGTCCACTGCAGGACGAAGGCATCTCCCCACGATCTCCAATCACCCCTGTCCTGCGCCAGCCGATTCGAACTAGCACCCGCAAATTTCCTAATTTTGTCGCACCACCTAGTCTTCTGTCGTCCTCTACTGCACTTCCCTTCTCTTGGTACCCAGTCTGTCACCATAATGGTCCAACGGTTATCTACTCTACGCATTACATGACCTGCCCAGTACCATTTCTTTCTCTTGATGTCAATTAGAATATCGTCTATGCCGGATTGCTCTCTGACCCAAACCGCTTTCTTTTTGTCTCTTAACGTTATGCCTAACAATCTTCGTGCCATCGTTCTTCGCGCGGTCCTTAACTTGTTCTCAAGCTTATTTGTCAGTCTCCAAGTCTCTGCCCCATATGTCAGCACTGGTATTTATTTATTTATTTATTTATTTATTTATTTATTTATTTATTCATTTATTTATCACAGTACCCACAGCGCCAGTTTGGCATTACAGTGGGGGGGAGAAGTACATATATCATTGAGAAACAGCAGTTGATATAGAATACATGAAAAAAAAAAAGATACAGATCAGGGCAAATCGCCGTCACAACAAAAAGAAGAAACAAAGAAGCAGAGCATAACCGTACATGTGCGAAGTGAAACAAAGCGGTTCTGTTGACGCAAGCACTAAGTACAGAAAAAAAATGCAAGTCATACGGCTGAGGCAAAGGCATCATTTGAAGATAGCGATACAACATCGCTGGGCAACCTGTTCCACTCACTGACCGTCTTAGGAAAAAATGGCATCTTAAAAAGCTCCGTTCTGCATCTATACTCTTTAATCTTAAGTGGGTGATCGCGCCTGCCAGAAGTGTACTCCGGTGGCCTTATGTAGCTATCACGATTGATGCCGGTTTTAGAATGATATATATTCTAAGCACTGATTGTGCACCTTCCTTTTGCAGCAGAGGGTGCTAAGAATCTCTGGGTCCGAACAGGCCGCCAATGGAAACTGATTCTGTCAACCTCGAATCGCCGAACTCTGTCGAGTGAGGCTAGCTTAGCAGTACTGTTCGAGGAACTATCCGACATTGTTTGGGATATCATCAGCCCTAGCGAGGTTGGAAGAATTGGTGAGGCTGATACGTTGCTGAATAACAGCCATGTCCTCTGCTATAGAGGTCTTCCTGATAAGAAGCAATACGGAATAGGATCCTTAATCCATAAGGACAGAGCGGGCAACATCGACGAATTCTACAGCATTAATGAGAGGGTAGCCGTAGTCGTAATTAAAGTTATATAGAAGTATAGATTAAAGGTAGTAGAAGCCTATACTCCAACATCCAGCCGCGACGATGAGGAAGTAGATCAGTTTTATGAAGATGTTGAATTAACGATGAGAAAAGTGCAAGCTCGATATGCAGTAGTAATGGGCAGGGCCGGATTAAGAAAGATGGGGGCCCTGGGCTAATGCGCATGCAGGCCCCCTTTCCCTACATCGACCCCCCTCCCCCATGTCGCCAGTTACGCTACTGGAAATGTGCCATGTTTCATTTTAATTCCACCAAATTAAAAAGAACAAAGTGCGATCGACGGGATTATTATTATTATTATTATTATTATTATTATTATTATTATTATTATTATTATTATTATTATTATTATTAGGAAAACGACAAAACTTGCTTGAAATGCGTGCTGTTGTAAACACCAACTTTGTAATTAATCTGCATTCTGTTTTCAGCAAAAGATAGGCTTTAAGGAATAGTTTAGTGCACTCGAGACCAACAAGAACATAGAAAAGACAACACAGCTCAGATGTCGATCCTTCTGAAGCTAGGCTTTGTTTGCGTCACTAAGTTTAATCCCGTGAGGAGACGCATGGTTGTATCCGAAACATTCTCTATTAAAATTCAAGCATCAGAGTGCAGTAATCATCATACACGTTACTCTATAAATACGCAATAGATATATACAATACTTAAGGCAATACAAACAGCATAAAAATTCGCTAGAATACAGATGAAAATTACCAACTGTAATTACAAAACATTATTTGAAAATATTTTTGTTAAAGGTGAGACAAGCAAGGGCAACACCAAATAAACGTGGCACTATCAAAAACAACAAAAAATTGGAGGACGCTTAAGCTTCGCCTTCAAGAGTGGAACGCGACAGCGTTCCCGTCGACCCGCCAAGGGGTGTAAGACAATGGGCTACAGGACAGCCATCACTTACGAGGCGCCCCGCATCGGACGCGGTGAGCGTCGAGCCATATGGTCGAGCAACGCTGCGTTCGGCACAGCAACGAAACGTGCGCCTGAGCAAGCGGAACGAACCAAAGAACTCGGTATCTCGGAGGGGGAAATGATGCACGCCAGCCAAACGTCGTGATCGGCACGGGCAGAGAGATAGACAGATAGTGATCTAAAGAAAGGAAGGACGCTTCATTCTGCAGAGGGAGCAAGGCGAAGCGTTGTCAGGGGAGAGAGAGTCCGGGCCGCGACCCGCCTCGCACCGGTCCTGGCACAGCTCCAATGCGCGCGTGGCGCGCCATCTGTCGGGGCAGCGCCGTACATGGAGAGGAGGGGGTCTTCTGTGTTTGCCGCAAGATGGCTCTGCGTGTGCGGAAAGCGCAGAAGAAATGCAGCGGAAACGCACTTCGTTACTCGTGTAATTGCGACTTCTGTAAGTTACATGTTCATAATTAACGAGAAGAAAGGGGGTTAACCGAGGGGCCCGATATTTATTAGTCATATGATAAGAAGCCAACAAAGACTGACACCAAGGACAACATAGGGGAAATTACTTGTGCTTGATCAATGAAATTAAGAAACTATAAATTAATGAAAATTAAACTGGATGAAAAAACAACTTGCCGCAGGTGGGAACCGAACCCACAACCTTCGCATTTCGCGTCACGTTCTCGTGACGCCTGCGGCAAAAAAGACGTTCCATGTCCACCGCCAAGGTCTGTGAGTGGTGGCGCTGGCTAACACTCCCAGGGTTCTACTAGGACACATAAATACCCTAGAAAGTGGATGGGGAAACAGCGCCGCGGTAGCTCAATTGGTAGAGCATCGCGCGCGAAATGCGAAGGTTTTGGGTTCGGTTCCCACCTGCGGCAAGTTGTTTTGTCATCCACTTTAATTTCCATTAATTTATAGTTTCTTAATTTCATTGATCAAGCACAAGTAATTTCCCCTATGTTGTCCTTGGTGTCAGTGTTTGTTGGCTTCTTATCATATGTTCATAATTACCTATATACACCGAAGTATAACTTTCCACGGCTCGTTTCGAAGGCAACACCGCATTCACTAGAGGCGCGTTTGTACCGCTTGGAAGCAGGGAACTCGTGGCTGAGTGGTAGCGTCTCCGTCTCACACTCCGGAGACCCTGGTTCGATTCCCACCCAGCCCATCTTGGAAGTTGCTTTTTATTTATGAAGTGCCTGCCGTGATTTATCGCTCACGGCCAACGCCGCCGACACCGACGACACCGGCGTTTCTGCGACACGAGCTCCTTAACGCTATCGCGTTAAAATACAGTTCTTTATAAGCACGCTAACTATCACAAGAAGAACAAACAAGAGACGAACAACGAAGATTTGCATATCTCGAATTACACTGCTCAACGTTACATTGGCAACGTGGAGGTTGGGAGGCGACACAGTGAGGAACATAGATTCATGTATAGCGCAAACAGTCCTCTTTTGAAATGGCATGTTTCGCGCCTTCGCTTTGGCTAAATCAAATATAGTCTGTTCGAAGGATAGATCGCGGAGGAGGTCTCTTTGAATGGACATGATAGCAAGCCAGTTCACCTTGTCGTCAAAGGGGCTTGAACGAAGGCGATTTTTTACCAGTGACAACTTGTAAAACGATCATTTAGTTTCACAGTTTGCCACGGGTATGCTTAAGTACATTCGCAAAGCAATAGATAGGTTCGGAAACACATCAATAAGCTTTCTTTTGTGCAGCAACTTCATTATTCCCGAGGGACTCGTGTCCTGGCGCACAGAGTTGTGCAGAAAGTTCGCAAACTGAATGATTTCAGCAGAAAATGCTGGCTCCAAATCATTCTTGTAGGTTTTCACCAACATCTCAGCCTGCTGTGCCAGAGAGGCGTGGCTCCCAACTTCTGTCAGCAATTTTAAGAATCCGAACCTTTCGCAGAGTTCAGTGTAGGCAGCCTTTCGCACTCGCAAAGCAGAGTCTAGACTGTCAAGTACAACGTTGTAGGTCTCTACGATAAACTTTTTTCTACCTTGTAGCGCACTATCGCTTTTCCGTCTGGGTGCTTACTCAAAATGATGCGTTTGCCCTCATCCTGATAACATTGATCGGTACTTAGCATGCGTGCTCTCTCTTCGAAGGTATCAAAGAGAGGTCGCAAAGAATTAACAAAGCCTTCTAGAGAGCTCAGCAGGTCTACAGCAGTTGAAATGTCAAGGCCTGGTTTCTGAAATGCTACGCTCATTTTGTCAAAGCGCTCCAAGATTTCACTCCAGAAAATCGCCATGAATGCAGTTTCTAGTTTTGTCATTTTCTTGAAGAGAGAGTGCGCTTCGTTCCTAGTGTCACCGTTCTGTTCCTCATTCTTTGATATAGCTTCAAGGCAACACAAGACTGCATTGAAATTTTTCAGAATGGCCTTACATGATTCAGCGTGTCTTGACCATCTGGTCTCAGAGACTTTTCGCAACAAGCTACTGGCCAGTTCCGCCCATGCTGTCTAAAAGATACCTCCATCGCTTAGGTGAGGCAGCAAAGAACACATACAGTCTCTGAATTATAGTGAAAATGTTGACTGCCTCAAGGCAACTGTCAACGCTACACGCGCCAACTAAGTTCAGTGAATTACCAGCACACGGGACGTAGACTGCCAATTCGTTCAGGTGTTTGATTTGAGCTTGCAGTCCTTTGTATTTTCCTGAGATATTACTCGCATTATCATAAGCTTGACCTCTACAATCATCAATTGAGATGCCATTGGTCGTCAAGAGGGACATCATGGTATCGAAAAAATACAAGCCGGTAGACGATTCAATTGGAACAAATCCAAGAAAGCGTTCGTACACTTTCCTATTTAAATAGTATCGCAAAACAACTGACAGCTGATCAACGTGAGTAAGGTCTGGAGTCGAATCAACAATTAAAGAGAAGTATTTCGCGCGTTTCACTTCGTCGACGAGACGTTCCTTGACAGCCTTTGGCATATGCTCGATAAATTCATCACAAATGGTTTTTGTCAGATATGATGGGTGGCCTTTTCCTTTGTTCCCGTAGCTTTTGATGTGCTCCTCTAGAAAGGGATCAAACTTGGCAATGGCCTCAAGCACTCCCATATAATTGCCATTTCTCGGTGAACCAAAAATCTCTTCACTGCCCCTAAACGCTAGATTGCGCTCAGCTAGAACTTTAACTACAACGACAACGCGCTTCCAGCACCTCTGTCCAGTAAGCGGTCTCAGTGACAAGATGCTTAACTAGCTCCTTGTCAAGTGTACTGCTCGAGTTAGAGCGGGCGAGCCATGCTGCCACGTAGTTCCGGTGCTCGACGCTATTTTCATGTGTGCAAACCTTTTCTTCTGCTCTTTTCCAATCAGAAAAGCCGTGCGTGGTGAAAGCACTGAGGTTGCTTGAAATCGAAAATAATTTGCACATGAAACAGTAAACGGTACCTTTGGATTCTGAGTACATTAACCGGTGTCGCTCGTACGCCTCCCTATTTACAGCCTTTCGCATGAAAAGATGAGGTGACATATAGCGTTTGTGAGTTTTGTATTGCCTTTTGGAAGATGGAAAATTTTCTGCCCGATTTTGAAAATACAATGGCCCTTTCTCAAGGTATACACTCCGAAAGCTGTCAGTAATAACGTCCGGCCACTTACCAGGGTCACTTCGGAGATCTTGCAACGTACCTCTTGCTGCAGGAGTGTCTCTACTTCTCTGTTGCCGTAACGAGAATCCATCTCATTCGTCCTCTCGAGGCGCACTTTGTGGGTGGGAACATGATTATTTGAAGCCAAACTAACAGGAAACAAGTGAGTCGGTTCTTGGAGTGTTGTGTCCTGGCGCTCGTCAGTAGATGTAGGCTCATCGGGGAGGTCTGGCATCTGTTGATCAGCAGTAGTAGAAATGGGGCGTGGCGGACCGGACACCTGGAGCTCTGTGGCAGGGGCCCGGCTGAGTAGCATAGACGTTGCTGACTTAGGAACGGGACAGGGCTCGGTTAGCGTCGGTTGCTCAGAAATATGGACCGAGGTTGGCACCATTTTCACAGGATCCAGACAACCAAGGTGAGTCAAACCTTGCTTCTTGCCAGGAAACCGCGGTGATGGAGCTGGCAAGTCCTCCACAAAAGCACAGTCGGTACTATTGGGAGTTTAACACGGACTCTGGGTAGAGCAATCATACTGCTCCGAGGAAGCTGCATTCAGTAGGTACTTTGTCATCTTTGGTAGCTTCTTTGCACGCTCTTCTCTTTCTAACTTCGCCTTACGTTTAGATGCACCACTTTGATGCTTTCGACCGAGCATTTTCGAAAGAATGGATGCTGATTGTTCACCGGGCACTTCGTCAGTCCGACGCGACCACAGGTGTCCAACGGTGGCCGTCCCGATGACTGGCGCACGCTGCCAGGGTAGTCCGTGGCTGGCCGAGAGTGGTGCGTCCCCTGGGAGCTCCTCAGCGGGCGGGCTTATGCAAGCCTAACCAGCGGCTCAGGGCTGAACGCAGCCCGCGATCAACTTCCCTTTATACACGCGCACCGCGTCTGTCTGTTACTAGTGCCAAAGCAGGCGTTCACATACGCATAGAGTTCCTTGTACAAATTCCCTCCTTCTCCATACAAACTCACTCCTCCTGTTCCGCTCTTGTCTTCCAATTGGCTAGAAGCAATCGTTTGTTCTGGGAGGTTCTAGATTTTTGTTTCGCCCCGTCGACGCCGAGCGCGAGGACGAAGGGGAGAGGGTGACTCCTGGCGCGGGCGAAGTTAGGTGCTCTCTGTTGCCTCTGAGTCATCTCTTTCTACTTCTTTCTGGAAAGTTTGGTGGCCAGTCTGACCTTTTTCCGTGTAGCGCGCGCGAGGGTGCGCAGCCACTAGGCAGGAATGGGCCCTGGAGACAGGCCTTTGTGTCCGGCTCTCCAACTTCCCCCTTCACTCTTCCACAACCCTAGCCCGAACAGTGAACATTCCATGCCCCACGACACGCGGACAAAAGCACGCGTGACGTCTTCTTTGCTTTCCTGCCTAGACTCTGCCATCAGACTCATCATCAGCTGCTATCGGACTCATCCTCCCCCGCCCAAATTACCATAACGGCAAAGAAAAGTCGAATGGGAGACAGTGTTGGGTACTGCAGCCCATCCTTTCTATGAGAAGGAAAGCGGCGGAGGAGGAGGAGGAGGAAGTAAACATTATTGCTCTAGAAAGAGTAATTCAGCGGTCGGGCCGGATGTCTCCATCTTCTATTGGTTGATGACGATCTCCGGCCTGCATGGTTGGCGCCCCTATTCCAGGGCACCACTCAGCGTGGCTGCTCGTCGGGCAAGATCCACCAGCCTCCGTTGTAGGTTAGGGTCGCCGCTGGAGAGCACGCTCTCCCACTGCTGCGCACTCGGATTTTCTCTTTTGTGGAATGCCTTATTCGTATTGCGCTCCCAGGTGATGTGATAAAGTGTGAGTATTGCGCCACACCACGGACATGTGTCCCTGTATTGACTTGGGAACATTTTGCATAGTATATGTAAATTTGGGAAAGTTCCTGTCTGCAGCTTTCGCCAGTGAACTGCCTGATGTTGAGTGTCTTTTGAGGCGGGGGATATCTGATCCTCGTCCCTCTATGGTAATTTAGTATGTCAGAGTACGTTGGTATCACTGTCATGAAGTCCTCAGGATCTCTGGTTAGGTCCGCTCGGTTTGTATGCTCGCGAGCGATCCTCTCAACCCTTTGGTTGCCCTCAATCTCAGTGTGCCCCGGTACCCAAAAGATGGTGTGTCTAATGCGTTTATTCTGTTGGCCAGCGCGGAGGAAGATTTGGAGCGCTTTTAGACCGATTCTGCCGTTAATGTAGTTTCGGCATGCTTCCTTGGAGTCTGTTAGAATTATAAGGGATCTATTTGTACGGTAGCCCTCCACAGCTGCTAGAGCAACAGCCATTTCCTCTCCCTCGGTTACCGTACAATGCCGTGCCGACGCGCAAGCGATTTCCCTATAGTCCGAGTCTATCACTGCCGCGACGACTCTTTGTTCTGTTTCCCTTTGTTCTCGAGGATATACCGCAGTCCGCAGCGTCCGTGTAGACCGTGTTCGCCTTGGTTGCTAGGTATTTTTCTACATACTTTGCCCTAGTGTTCCGCCTGGCTGTGTGTAAATTCGGGTCCATGTTTCTTGGCAGGGACCCTACCAGCTGCGGTACTCATCGGGTAGGTTTGCCGTTCTTTGTTCTTCCATTTCAATTTCTTTGTGCCCCAGTTTTTTCAGGAGCTTTCTGCCCGTGGTAGTCTGCTGCAGTCTGAGTAGCTGTGACCCTAATTGTGCTTCTTTGAGCTCCTTGAACGTGTTGTGGAGTCCGAGGGCCAGCAGCTTCTCTGTTGAGGTGTTGGCCGGCAGGTGAAGCGCTGTTTTGAATGCTTTCCTTATGATGGCGTCGGCCTGGTCCCGTTCGCCTTTGTTTGTGTTGTAATATGGGAGGGCGCACGTAATCCGGCTGATTATGAGGCTCTTAACCAACTTGACTGTATCTTCCTCCTTCATGCCGCTTCTTTTTTGTGAGACGCGGGTGATCATACGTGCCACCTGTGCCGTCGCTAGCTTGAGTAGGTTTATGGTGTGTGTGTAGCGTTGATTGCTCTGAACCCACATTCCCAGAATCCTGACGGCTTCTTTTTCTGGTATCTTTTGTGCTTCTAGGGTCACGCTGATTTGTTCTTCCGAGCGTTTTTCTCTTCCGACTCTCAGGAGCTCTGACTTCTCCGTCGAGCAGGCGAGGCCTCTTTCCCTAACACATTCTTCCACGCATGTTGCTGCGGCCTGTAGTCGTTCTTCTTTTTGGCTAAACGAGTCTTGGTTTGTCCAGACGGTGCTAATCGTCGGCATAAATGGCGTGATGTATGCCGTCGATCTCTTCCAGCTTCCAAGCTATCCCAATCATTGCAATGTTGAAAAGGATCGGTGAGATCACGGATCCCTGCGGGGTTCCTTTGTTAGCTGGCGTGCGGAACGTGTCTGTCCGCAGGTCTCCTAACACCACCGTGGCTGTTCTGTTTGATAGGAACGCTGTCACGTAGCCGTGGATTCTTCGTCCGCTGTTGAGATCGTCCAGTCCCTTGAGGATGGCCGCGAGGTTGACGTTGTCGAATGCTCCTTTGACATCGAGTGCCATTATTATGTTTTCTCCGTTGTAGGGGATGTTGCTTAGAACCCCCTCTTTAATTTGTAGTAGGACGTCTTGGGTTGATAATTTGGTGCGAAAGCCGAACATGCTGTGGGGATACAGATCTTCATCTTCCATGTATTAATTGTTGTAGCCTCCTTGTCACGATTCGCTCGTACAACTTGCCAAGGCACGAAGTGAGTGATATCGGCCGTAAGTTTTCTACTAGTAGCTTTTTCCCTGGCTTGGGGATCATAACTACTTCCGCATGTTTCCATTCCTCCGGCAGGGTCCCCGCTTCCCAATGTGTGTTGAGGAAGTTCGTCAGCTGTGTGACCGCCTCATCACTTAGGTTGCGGATTAATGCGTTCCTAATCTTATCCGCACCTGCTGCTGTGTTATGGGTCGACGCCTTAACTGCTGCGAAAACTTCCTCCCTGGTGATGGGTCTGTCTAGGTCGGGGTTTTCTTCACCTCGGTATCTCTCCGTGTACGCTCCGGGTTTATCTTGCCCGTAGCACTTTACACGGACTTTTTCCAGTAGCTCTTCTGTCCCTTCAAAGTGGCGTACTAGTCTTTGGATGGCCTTGTTACTTTCCGACTTGGTTGGGTCCATCAGAGCCTTGGCAAAAGTTTAGCGACTCGCTGAATAGAACCCTCAGCACCGCAAAGACCTGGCGTATCCTCAAGGCTCTATAGGCCGCGTGCACCGCCTATAGAGGCGCCACTGATAGCCACCTAGCGGGCGCTTCCAACAATACGCGTGGGAGCAGTAGCAGACGACAACGCTTTGCAGCAAGGGTGACTGAAGTTCGCGGCTGCGATTTGTCCTTTATTCGGGCGCCAGACTGCTTCTTCTGCGGTGACAGCTGTAGGGAAGACGCAGACCTCTGTGGGAGCGGGTATGAACAAGATGTTACCGGTGTTTGGGGCAACATGGTCCACATACGCGCCAGGTGCGTCCCGCAGACAAACGCCATTTTACATGAAGTGGAGCTGATGTAAACTAGCCGACAAATTTTGTTGACTAATGCGATGTCTCGACCGTGTTTTCTTTTTTAAATTCTACCCTTGCCGTAATGCTGCTTCTGTACCTCGGTAATAAGCACCCGTCGTTAGTGCAGACTTAGATAACAAATCCGCACGGTGCGATGTCTGCATATGCCGTTGTGATTATTCTGCCGATGAATACATGTGACGCCGCCGAATAAGTGTAGTGAAAGTCGCCTGAAGAAGAATAATTGCGGATTTATTGATAGAAACGCGTACACTACATAGTCAACGAAGCCACCAAACGCACGGGTTAATAAAAGCGCGTGTTAGCGCTGTACCGCCGATGAACTGCCGTTCGCGCTGCAGTTTTTGCAATTTTAAATTCCCTAAGGGAGCTTCTTGGAAACGTACAAAGCTATAGTCTGACTAACTTTGCAGTAGTTTTTTTTTTAAATGTTACTAGAGAGAGGTGCCACATGATATATTTAAAGGCAGAGCAGCGCCAGTCAAATTAGATCCAGCGCTGGCGGCAAGGCCGAATTTAGTCCTATGCGGCGTAAGCATAATACGAATTCAGTTGAGTACAAAATTCACTTGCAAGAAGCGACTACGTTGTGAAACAAACAAATCACTCGGCGTGTTAAGTCTGCTCAGAAAGCATCAATGTGTGATGACTTACCAAACGTGACGCGAACTATTCAGCGAAAAATGGATCAGCGAAAAATGTAACAAAAATACCATATGCAGGAACTATTAGCGATTCTCGCCCTGAGCTACCTATTTTCTAAACACAGTTCCCAAAAAATCAGAATATTTAAGATGCCATCGGGCGAAATGAATAAAGCTGTTAAAGAAGCACTTGCTTGGTGTCATTCCGATAAGACACAGCGTGATTTATACCCTTTACAAACGAGGCAGGGTGAAAACCTCGCAGCTTAAAAGAATCAAGAGTTATGCATGAAGCAACTAGCAACAGTTAAACATGTGCGAAGCCACGCATAAAATCGATGTAAAAACATGAAGTGCGCGTGACAGCTGGTGCGAGGATTTACCGAGCCACATAAAACTAACAATTTCAGTTCTTGCAAACTTCTGTAGCTTTAACATACAATACAATGCGCTCGTGCAGTCGTGCTGCCTAGCTAGCCCAACGCGGTAAAGAAGCGGAAAACAATATAAGCGGCAAACGGCATTCCGAACTTTAGCGAAATGCCTTTAAACCGCATGTTGCACTGCAGACGAACTTCGTCGCTTACGCGTCTAACAACAATCGAGTAAAAAATAATAATAAAAAAGAAAAGACACCGAAGCGACAAAGGAAAGGATGAGAACAAGAAATTTCGCGCCGAAGCGACGATCCATTGCCACCGTTGCTCCTGCTGATGAGGCTTTGCGGGGAATAATTGGAACCGTATCGCCGGCACGTTTTCGCCGGTATTTGAGCCCCCCACCCTGCAACAATTTTTCTTCGACATTCTTCGGAAGCTTTGGCCATCCCACACATGCGAAGGGTGTTGCCTATTTTGCTCTGAAAACACAAATAAGGCGGAGAAGCACTATCAGCGACGCAACAAACTACGGCGTGCTACGGCGCGCGGCTCGCTCCTCTCCCATGCGTTCTGCGCAAGGCCGCCACCAGTGGCGCGGCCATCGGCGTGCACGCCGCGTATAGACCCAACCAAGACCAAGTCAGAAAGTAACAAGGCCATCCTGTTAGGAATGGCCGTACGGGGTGGCAACGTGCCAGCTTTCAGCCCGCTGCACGTGTTCCAAGCCCACCAGACGGGGCGCCCTTCCGAGAACTGCGGATAACCGGCAGCCACGTGGCGCGCGGTCAGCTCAGGAATGTGGTACGGAGCAGAGTTCCACGAAGCCCTCTGACGTCAACACCGATAGCTGTGCGGCACTGAGAGCTGTGTGTGTGTGCAACACGAACATTTGCGTCCACGGGGCCCTCGAACGTGTGAGCCTTTGTGTGTGTAGGCTCGAACTTGTGTGCCTTTGTGTGTGTGGGCCGTACTGCGGGGCGGCGGCAAGTTTACAATGATTGGACGAACGTTTCCGACCACTCGGACTCCGTCCTTGCCGAACGATGACGTCGAACAATGACGTCAAGCGGAGAGCTTATAAGCAGCGTTTGCCGGCTGCTAGAGCGTGCTCGTGTCGTGCTCGTCGTCGGGAGCTGAGTGCTCGTTGTCATGCTCGAAATGTAGTAGCGAGCTGTGTGCTCGTAAACTGTTTGCTGTGTGTTAGTTTTGCGGGCTCCATATGGGAGTCGCACTAGACTGCCAATGTATCTTGCTTTTAAAATGCTTAATATGTAAATAAATCCTGTTCACCGAGTTCCTCTCTACGACCTTCAACTCCTTCAAATGGTGGCAGCGGCGAGATAGTCCGACGACTCCTACATCTGGTTAACAGCGGTAGGATCGTCCGCCAAATCTTACAATCCAAAGCGGCGGAACTATTTGAGAGGTGGAGGGTGGCGTGGTGGTGATGAGGGGCAAGGGAGATTAAGGTCCTCATCCCACATTACATGTTTTAGGTGTTTCGCCCTTGCCCCTCCTCTCCAGACAGCAATGGACAGACGGACTGACAGGAAACCATGAAAACTTCCAAGCAAACGCACCTCGCTTCGTAGGAAAGAGGGCCCCGCCGGGGTGGCGGGGGATTCCTGTTTTTGCAGCTCGACAAGCTCTCCCCAAATGATCAGGCTAAATGCATGCGCTAAATGCTCAGCTAAATGCACTTAGGCGGGGGGCCCCGTCTGCTCGTTCTGGTTTTCTCGCTTCATACATGTCACTCGAAGTTCTGTTGCCCATGGTTCCATATACTAAGCAGGTTAGAATAAATGGGCCCCCTTCTCCTACTGTCCGAGGTGAGGCCCTGGGCTGCAGCCCCCGTAGCCCCCCTCTTAATCCAGCGCTGGTAATGGGTGACCAATGCAAAAGTGGGGGAAAAGCAGGCGGGTGAACATGCAATTGGCAACTACGGCGTCGATTCTAGAAACGCTAGAGGAGAGGTGGTGGTAGAATTCGCAGAAAGGAATAAGCTGAGAATAATGAACACCTTTTTCAGGAAGCGTAGCAACAGAAAGTGGACATGGAAAAGCCCTAATGGTGAAACAAGGAATGAAACTGATTTATACTTTGTGCCGATGCCAGCATAGTGCAGGATGTAGAAGTGACAGGTAGGGTAAAGTGCAGTGATCGTAGGTTAGTGAGCAGTAAAATTCATCTCAATTTGAAGAGAAAGAGTAAAATTGGTCAAGAAGAAACAGATCAACTTAGAGGCAGTAAGGGTAAAAGCAGACAAATTTAGGCTGGTACTTGCAAACAAATTTGCAGCCTTAGAACAAAGAGATGATGATGACATAGAGCCAGGCACGTACCCAGGGGGGGGGGGGGGGCGGGGGGCCCGCCCCCCCCCGAAATCAAGTGGCATACCCCCCCCCCCTCCCCACCCACGCCACCACTCCTCACACATTCCTAAAGCGCCGCCAGATTAATGTTGAGACTTGGCAGCTGTTCATCGGTCAGCCTTATGCTGCCTTTTTCACTCCTTTTAGATGGCGGTAGTTATCGGCATTTCTTGTAATGTGAAGGACAGTTTTCTCATAAATTCCGCACCCGCGCGATTAACTCGAGATGCTCTCAGTTGTCACCATCTTTTCAACCGTCACGCGCATAGCTGTTGCTTTTGTTAGTTCAACCTTCTTTGTATAGGCTGATCCTTGTATAGGTCTGTACTCTCATGGAACGAGTTGCGGCCGGAGAAAACACCAATTGCGTTTACCTTTTCCCTTTGCTTCATTATTTCCTTGAGTTACGGCTCGCCGCGATGCTGGCAGATGCCCGGAACCATATACACGTGATATAGGTCAGATAAGGTGGGAAATAAAATGATGTGAAAGAGCGTCCATCATGAAACCCTGCAATAACCTTTAAACCCATAAGCAAGATGACTGTCGCCAGTTACCTCGTCTGTTTTTCCTTAATTGTATAGCACTTTTCGTGCAAAATTGGAAACCGGAAACAAAAATCCCAAGGAGTTGAGAAATTAAGCGTTCTACTAAGGGAGAGAGCCAACGCAGCAACCAAACTGCAAGCAAAAGCGAATAATAAAAATGTTAACCGTTGTTTATGAGAATATTTATGGATCAACATCTTTTTATTTAAAAAGGAAGTAGAGAAAACGCCGCCGGAAGTGGAGACTAATTACTTGCTTTGAATGACGCTTCTACAGTTATCGGTCGAACCGCCTCACGTAGCCACTTCTCTGCTGTGCTTATGTGGGTTTTTTTCTAACCTTTCTCGGTGAGCGCAGTACGTCTAGAATCGCAGAGTCCTGCGCTCTACGCGGTTGTATGGGACTGGCGGCCGCACAGCGTTACGCAAATCGCGGAACTGTCCAAACTGATCCACAAGGCGAAAATAACTGATATTCGAAACTATAACGTGTGAAAGACTGAAGAAGCCGTAAAAAAAAAATGAACGCAGCCTGAAATCAGTAAAAAAAAAACCTGGCATAGGACACACCATGGTGTATGCACTAAAAGATAAGAGGGATAATATCATAAGCAATCTCGAAGATACAGTAAAAGCAGCGGAAAAATTCTAAGCTGACCTGTATACAGTACCCAGAGGAGTCACGATACCTCACTTAGAAACAGTAATGAACAGGATACAGAAGCTCTCCTATAACTAGCGATGAGGTCAGAAGGGCGCTGCAAGACATGAAACGATGAAGAGCGGGAGGAGAAGGTGGAATAACAGTCCATTTAATCAAAGATGGAGGAGACATAATGCTTAGAAAACTGGCGGCTCTTTATACGAAGTGTATATCGACTGCAAGGGTCCCAGAAAACTGGAAGAATGCAGACATTATACTAATCCACAAAAAAGGAGACGTTAAAGGATTGAAATATTATAGGACCATTAGCTTGCTCCCACTATTATATAAGATATTTACCAAATGATCTCCAATACAATAAGGGCAACACTGGATTTTGTCAACCAAGGGAACAGGCTGGCTTCAGGAAGAGATACCTTACAATGGATCACATCCATGTCATCAATCACGTTATCGCGAAATCTGCAGAGTACAATAAGCCTCTCTATATAGATTACGAAAATGCATTTGATTCAGTAGAGATACCAGCAGTCTAGAGGCACTACGTAATCAAGTACAGAACGCTTACGTAAAAAGCTTGAAAAATATTGCTACATGTGTGTGGTATTTGTTTGTTTGAACGAGGTGCGTGGGCGCCATCACTCCAGAAAAGAGGAGGAAGAACGAACTGGGCTCGCGCTGTGAATCTAACCGGTCAGCGCTGCAACCGTTGTTGTAAATATAATCTGTAAATAGTTTCTCGTCTTACTGGCTCGTCCTTCGCGTAAGTATATATACAGAGGTTCTACAGCTACTTTAATTCTACACAAGAAAAGCAGGGAGATACCTATAGGGAAATGGGTCAGACAGGGAGACACAATTTCTCCAAAGCTATTCACTGCGTGCTTAGAAGAAGTCAAGCTATTAAACTGGGAAGGCTTAGGAGTAAAGATCGATGGCAAATATCTCAGGAACATTCGGTTTGCCGATGACATTGTTCTATTCAACAACAACGCAGACGAGTTACAACAAATGATTGGAGACCTTAACAGAGAGAGTGTAAGAGTGGGGTTGAATATTAATTTGCAAAAGATGACGATAATGATAAATAGCCGGGCAAAGGAACAACAGATCAGGATCGCCAGTCGGCCACTAGAGACTGTGAAGGAGTACGTTTACCTAGGTCAATTAATCACAGGGAACCCTGATCATGAGAAGGAAATTCACAGAAGAATAAAAATAGGTTGGATCGCATACGGTAGACATTGCCAGCTCCTGACTGGAAGCTTACCATTATTATTGAAAAGTAAGGTGTGCAATCAGTGCATTTTGCCAGTGCTGACATATGGGGCAGAGACTTGAGAATGAGTTAAGGACCGCGCAAAGAGCGATCGAACGAAGATTGCTAGGCATAACGTTAAGAAAGAAAGAGAGCGGTTTGGATCAGAGAGCGAACGGGTATAGACGATATTCTAATTGACATCAAGAGGACAAAATGTAGCTGGGCAGGTCATGTATAGCGCCGGTTAGATAACCGTTGGACCATTAGGGTTACAGAATGGGTACCAAGAGAAGGAAAACGCAATCGAGGACGACAAAACACTAAGTGGAGCGATGAAATTAGGAAATTCGCGGGCGCTACCCAGGTAGCACAAAAGAGATACGTAACGTTTTCGTAGCGTTTATCCAAGACGATAAAAACGGGTTAAAGAAGACACGAATGAGAGAACTTCGGCGGGAAAACGTCGTATATCTCTGCTAATGTCCGGCTTAATTACTTTCTTGAGACGATCTAGAACAGGTCTGCAAGACGTATTCGAAAAGCTGGTCTAGAAATAGGATTGGGAAAGACACAAGTAATCCCTTTGCCAAAACTATTCGTAACCAATTTCTAAACGTTTTTAGGAGGTTATCAAAAAGCTGGTCTAGAAGTGGTCTTGAAAGGTTTATGATCATCTGAAGCTAATTTTCGCGAGTGACGGGTGCGATCAGACATCGTTGTTCAAAACACGCGTTTAGTTTCGCCTCACGCGACTGGCCTATGCCGCGCAGACGTCGTCAGCCGCACCCGTCGGCACGGCCTAGGCCAATCGCGTGAGGTGAAACTGATCGGGCGTTTCGAACAACGATCTCCAATCGCGCCCCAGATGAGTAGAAGCGTCGTGTTGACTGTAAGAGCCATGGCGCAGTGCCAAGCACTGTTCCCCGCATGGCCGGCGTATCCTCTACCAAGTCCCACGAAAATAAGCCTGTTAAGAATAATGAATCCTTAATACCACCTTTAGTAAGCTACGATGCTTACAACCAAAATTGGAATGACATCCTGCAAAGAACAAATGGTCACGACTTGGCAGGCGGCAAAACCAAGCCCTTCATGCCAAAAGTGAATGAAATGAGAACATTGTGACCAAGCAAAAACACTTTATTAAAATGTAATGCTTATGCAAGCTTCGAACAAACTGTGTGAGAAATGCAAATAGAAGTAAAAGTACATCAACAATGACAAAAGTCGCAGAAAGGATTCGTAATGAACTCGAAAGTGAACATTCACTAACACATAAACAAAATTCCAAGTACACATAAAAAAATGAACAGAAGAACCTGGAGTGTACTAAAGTTTCTCATTTATCATAGTAAAGAGCACGTGCTATTAGATGGACTAGAGTTATGCAGAAGTGACATTCGGAGCGAATGGAAGTAGACTGAAAAATGCAAGAGTATGACCCAGGTAGCACACAAAGTCTTGAAAACGTCGTATTAAGGGATTCAACGTCTGAAACGGATTTTTGACCAAAATCGACGCATCAAAGACGTTGCAAACAAGATAGCTTAAAAACGAGGGGTGAATACGTTTGGATAACGTTGGAAGTCAGGCAGCTTAAAAACTAGGGGTGAATACGTTTTGAAAACGACTTCATATGACTCGCTCTATCTCTTTAGTTATCATGTGACCAAGGTGGCCACGTGATTCGTGATGCCGGGCAGCCGGGCGAGCCGGGCATAGTCGCGTCTTGATGGCATCGTCGCGTCCCCGCACTCGCATTGCGCTGTGGTGTGTTTGCGGCTGTTCTGAGTGTGCTGCCGCTGCCCTTTGCTATGTAAGTGTTGCAGTGTTTTGCTGTCAAGAAAACGATATTCTGTGATTAGTTTGGGTTGTGCAAAATTGTTTGTGTGGTTTTAATTCGGAAATCAGTAGTGTTTTCAATTGTTATCGGACCATGGTGGCCACGTTATTCGTGAAGCCTGGCATAGTTGCGTTATCGCACTTGCATTGCGCTGTGGTATGTTTGCGGCTGTTCTGAATGTGCTGCCGCTGCCCTTTGTCATGTAAGTGTTGCAGTGTTTTGCCGTCAAGAAAACGACATTCTGTGATTAGTTTGGGTTGTGCGATCTGTTTGTGTAGTTTTAATTTCGAATTCAGTAGTGTTTTCAATTGCAGGGCG
The DNA here is from genome assembly GCF_038994185.2 of Dermacentor albipictus. Classification (NCBI taxonomy): domain Eukaryota; kingdom Metazoa; phylum Arthropoda; class Arachnida; order Ixodida; family Ixodidae; genus Dermacentor; species Dermacentor albipictus. Next base: position 472,681,761 of record NC_091821.1, read on the forward strand.
CCGAGTGGAGGGCACTAATCAGCTCTTCAAGTTCATTGTCATGTTATTTGAGGCGCCTTTTCACTGACGCTGTAATTCAGGCGTTAAGGGCAGTATAAGGACGAAAGTTAGAGGGAATAAATTGTGCCTGTGTGTCCCTAGCGTCGGGATCGGCCGCTATGCGCGATCCTAACAAGAAAGCATTTTGCAGAATGCGAAGAAAGATGGCAAAATTGCTGTCTGTGCGCACCTTGCCAATCTCCGCAATAGAGCCGTCATCGTGGTATTTTAGTCTCCCGTTTAGCAAGAGTGTTGCAGACAAGATAACTGGTTCAAACAGGCTTTTTTTTAATGATTCAGTACTAGTACGGTATCCCAAAAGGTGAGGTCAAGTGCTCGCCCTATTTTCTTCCCTCGCGCTACAGCGCACTGACAGAATTTTGCGTGCACCATATATACCGTGCTTTTATCGTTTACGCTTCAGGTTCTCGATTGTGTTTTCGCCCCCTTTACCCACGTGAGCGGTATTTCATGGTCTTACGGGGTACCACGTGTGTCCATATATTGTGTCCAATATATGAAACGGCCCAACTCTATTTTATTTGACGCCTCAAATGGTATTAATGTATTGAGTCCCTTGTAACTTTGTGCTTGTTATCAATTTTACTACTTGGCGAATGGATACAGCATGTACGCTGCATAACTCGCTTGTGGATACTGCGTACGTGAGTCGAGTATGCTTCAGGTAGTACGATTGTTTGCCGTTTGGGACATGTGTCGGAATGTACGCTGTGCGCCCTTCGCGCTTTAATTAGTCGGCGGCCTGCCGAGTTCGTGCGGGTGCAATGTGTGCGCGTGGAGTTAGCGAAGCGCTCGCGCGGTTTTTTTTTATATGTGTTATGTTCGCGCGCTTCGCACAGCAGCTAGGGCATGCCGCAGTTCTTTGTCCTTGTGCAACACATTTTCCTAGCGTACGCCTGTGCATTATTTGATACCGGTTTTACACGGGGCTCTTTTAACCGCTATCCAATCCGTTACAAATCGAATTTCTCGGTCGTGATTGGCTCTTTTGCGCAAGCTACGACAGTGAGCCAGTCGCATCGATAATTTCGATCCGGATCGGGCGTGATGGCGATCGAGAGTGGTCGCGTGACGCCGGTTTTACACATGGCTCCCACATAGGGAACACTTTAAGTTCAATGCTACTGAGTGAAGAGCAAGTGCATATATATGCCAGTGGTGGTATGTGGGCAAGTCTTTCTGGTGAAGCCAATACTTGTGCATTCAAAACATTTCAACTACCAGCGTAGTGCATCAATGTGTCTACTTCACAAAACCGAGCACCAGTGCAGATATCTGAGCATACCTGTCCAGGGCAGCAAGTGTGTCTACATTTAAACCACTACCAGCTTGTGCGGCAGTTCTATTTCCAGCGGGACTGCAGAATAATCAGTAGGGTGCGCTCAAGCTGTTTATCTATGAAGCTCTGCCTCGACTGTGTGCCGAATATTTTTGGACGTGAAAGTGGGGGTGAATTGGTAAACATCAGTGGAACTATGCCTGGACTTTGTGGCAAATGTTTTTGGATGTGAAAGTGTGGGTGAACTGGCAAAGAATTTGCTCTGGGCTACATGTGTTAAACGTTTTTCTCATTCAGAGTGCTTTTTTTTTTTACTTTAGGAGACTGAAGATGTGCGCAAAGTGTGACATGTCAGTGTGCTAATTAATGTATTTGCTGGTTTGCAAATTATTCGTTGCAACTTTGTCTTTGGCAGAGAGGTACAACATTGCCTCTTGTACAGGGTTTTTTAGATAAAACACTTACTATTTATTACGAGCATTGCTTCCTTTGTTACACAAATGCAGCTTCCAGTGCATTCCAGTTTATTTCCATGTTTATGTAAGTTACTAATATGAGGCTTGCATATTCATTTCTCACGTTCTGGAGTGGCAAGATGCAGCATTACTGTCTCATCGATCGCTGTACTGCAGTCGTGTTCACTTGTTACACTGGATCCCCCGTTTAAGTATTCTGTACTAATTTCACTTTATTGCTTTTTTGTTGTATGGTTATTTTTCTCGCCATTACCTTCTTTGATATATCCTAAAGGCGATATTTCCAATTTTGCATTGTTCCCATTTTTTTATTTCTGTCACAGAAATAAAAAGGGAGACTAAAATACCACGATGACGGCTCTATTGCTGAGATTGGCAAGGTGCGCACAGACAGCAATTTTGCCATCTTTCTTCGCATTCTGCAAAATGCTTTCTTGTTATGTTAGGATCGCGCATAGCGGCCGATCCCGACGCTAGGGACACACAGGCACAATTTATTCCCTCTAACTTTCGTCCTTATACTGCCCTTAACGCCTGAATTACAGTGTCAGTGAAAAGGCGCCTCAAATAACATGACAATGAACTTGAAGAGCTGATTAGTGCCCTCCACTCGGCGCCCTGCAATTGAAAACACTACTGAATTCGAAATTAAAACTACACAAACAGATCGCACAACCCAAACTAATCACAGAATGTCGTTTTCTTGACGGCAAAACACTGCAACACTTACATGACAAAGGGCAGCGGCAGCACATTCAGAACAGCCGCAAACATACCACAGCGCAATGCAAGTGCGATAACGCAACTATGCCAGGCTTCACGAATAACGTGGCCGCCATGGTCCGATAACAATTGAAAACACTACTGATTTCCGAATTAAAACCACACAAACAATTTTGCACAACCCAAACTAATCACAGAATATCGTTTTCTTGACAGCAAAACACTGCAACACTTACATAGCAAAGGGCAGCGGCAGCACACTCAGAACAGCCGCAAACACACCACAGCGCAATGCGAGTGCGGGGACGCGACGATGCCATCAAGACGCGACTATGCCCGGCTCGCCCGGCTGCCCGGCATCACGAATCACGTGGCCACCTTGGTCACATGATAACTAAAGAGATAGAGCGAGTCATATGAAGTCGTTTTCAAAACGTATTCACCCCTCGTTTTTAAGCTGCCTGGCTTCCAACGTTATCCAAACGTATTCACCCCTCGTTTTTAAGCTATCTTGTTTGCAACGTCTTTGATGCGTCGATTTTGGTCAAAAATCCGTTTCAGACGTTGAATCCCTTAATACGACGTTTTCAAGACTTTGTGTGCTACCTGGGTAGTTGAAATCGGTTGGCACAGGACAGGGGTAAATGGAGATCGCAGGGAGAGGCCTTCGTCCTGCAGTGGACATAAAACAGGATGATGATGATGATGATGATGGAGGTGGTGCCCCCCCCCCCCCCCCGAAAAAAAATCCTGGGTAAGTGCCTGCATAGAGCTAATGAATGAACTGTAACGAGGCTGCTTCAGAGGCAGCAACTGAAGTGGGAGGCAATGCACCAAGGCAACCAGTAGGCAAGCTCTTCCAAATAACAAAGGAGCTGATAAAGAAACGACAAAGAATGAAAGTGTCCAACTCAAGAGATAGGATAGAATTCGCAAAACTGTCAAAACTGATCAACAAGCCAAAGATAAGTGATATTCGAAATTATAACGTGAGAAAAACTGAAGTAGCCGTAAAAGATAGTCGCAGCCTGAAATCAGTGACAAGGAAACTTGGCATAGAACAAACCAAGATGTATGCATTGAAAGATAAAGAGGGTAATATCATGAGCAATCTCGAAGGTATAGTAAAAGCAGCGGAAGAATTCTATACTGACCTGTACAGTACCCAGAGGACTCGGGAGAACTCCATTCAGAACGATAATGAACAGGAAACAGAAACTCCTCCTATAACTGACGGTGAGGTCAGAAGGGCCTTGCAAGACATGAAACAGGGAAAAGTGGCAGAAGATGGAATAACAGTCGATTTAATCAAAGATGGAGGAGACATAATGCTTGAAAAACTGGCGGCTCTCTATACAAGATGTCTATAGACTGTAAGGGTCCCAGAAAACTGGAAGAATGCAAACATTATACGAATCAACAAAAAGGGAGACATTAAATAACTGAAAAATTACAGGCCTATTAGCTTACTCCCAGTATTATATAAAATATTTACCAAAATAAGCTCCAATAGGTTAAGGACAACACTGGACTTTAATCAACCAAGAGAACAGGCGGGCTTCAGGAAGGGACTCTCTACAGTGGATCACATTCATGTCATTAATTAGGTTATCGAGAAATCCGCTGAGTACAATAGCCTCTTCATATGGCTTTCATAGATTACGAAAAAGCATTTGATTCAGTAGAAATACCAGCAGTCATAGAGGCATTGCATAATAAAGGAGTACAGAGTGCTTACGTAAATAGCTTGGAAAATATCTACAGAGATTCCACAGCCACCTTAATTCTACACAAGTAGGAAAATACCTATAAAGAAAGGAGTCGGGCAAGGAGACACAATCTCTCCAATGCTATTCACTGCGTGCTTGGAAGAAATATTCAAGCTATTAAACTGGGAAGGTTTGGGAGTAGGGATCGACAGTGAATGCCTCAGCAACCCTCGGTTTGCCGATGACATTGTTCTGTTCAGCAACACTGCAGTCGAGTTACAACAAATGAATGAGGACCTTAACAGAGAGAGTGTGAGAGTGGGGCTGAATATTAATATGCAGAAGACAAAGATAATGATGAATAACCGGGCAAGGGGAACAAGAATTCAGGATCACCAGTCAGCCTCTAGAGTCTGCGAAGAAGTACGTTTACCTAGGTTAACTAATCACAGGGAACCCTGACCATGAGAAGGGAATTCACAGGAGTTGAGTCCCTCCGCAGAAATGAGCATGTGCATGCTGCAGCCCGAGCTCATGCCACCCGGGCCCCGCAAGAGAAGGATACGGCCGCATGTATGGAGCCCTTACTTTTACAATTCAACGCCACAGATGGAACAGACAACACCTACCTCTACACGAGACCCTCTCATGTGTAGATGCCGTAGCATGGCAACAATCACAAACCAACACATACCTCCATTTAATCAGACTGCACGCAATACAGCTTGCACTATACTCATACGAATGTCCCCTTTGTAACGACTACGCCTCCCTGTATCACACCACATAGACGTGCCCTACGTAAAGGCAGCTCCGCAAATACCCAACCCCACACCCGAGCAGTGGGAGGCCGGGCTGACCAGCTTGGACCTTCGTGACCAGCAGCAACAGGTGCGGCGGGCCCGGTAGACAGCGAGAGCTGCAGGAGCCCTGGACTGAAGGCGCCTCCTCGCACAAGCACAAAGACGCCTGCTCATCCTTTTTCTTTAAATAAATGTTTTCCCTCCTCCCCTAAGAGCTAAAGAGAAAGAGCGGGAGCATTGCCTTCTTGAAGATGCTAACTCGCTCTTGAGAAACTGCGACACTGTTCTACCCAATGTCTCAACAGTAAGAGTGGTTTCTTCCTTCGAAAACCATATCGCCCTCCTTCAGACAGAAAAAGTTGACTTTGTCGTGCTTAACCCATTTTCCTGGAAAAAAACCTCCTTTGCTCAATTGCAACTTTGTTCCTTTGTCTGCGAACACACACACACACACGCACACACGCACACGCACACACACACACACACACACACACACACACACACACACACACACACACACACACAAGTATTGCTGTGGACATACGGTATGCAAAAAATTCAATTTGTCTAAACTTGCAATATCGTTGCAATTGCCAAGCTACCTACTAAAAGTGGTTTTTCGGCAAAAACATTTAAATAAGCTTCAACGTAATATCATCCGTTTACAACTAAGAACTCCGCTCTAGTTACCTCTGTCGTTGCCTGTGGCTACAGGAGACAGCGTACCCAGTGGTGTGGATGCCTCTCTTCAAATAAATTCTCTCCTTCTATAGCTCGCTTGGCTTTGACCACGAGCAGAAAACAGCGCTAGACGACGGGACGAAGAGAGGGATACAGACCACAGCGCTGCGGTCCCTGTCCCTCTCTTTGTCCTGTCATTTAGCACCGTTTTCTGCTTGTAATCATGAACCAACCAGCCCAAATGTGTACTCTTCAGTGGCTTTGACCCTTACGTGCACCGCAGTGTGGAGAGCGTAGCCAGAGGTGTGGCCGTCACACCGCCTGGAGAGGCGGCCCCTCGCTATGCTCTCTCTGCACTGCTGTGCTTGAAGCCAAGGGTCAAAGCCAAGCGAGCTATAGAAAGAAAGTGAAGGAGGTAGAATTTATTTCTCCGAGACTGCTTAGACAAACATTCACCAAGCTCGTCAAGGTGAAGCACCAGATGCTCGATTGTTTCATCGGAGTGCCCACAGGAGTGGCACACACGTATGAGGGGCAGCGGTGCTCCTGGCTAAGCCCTTTCCGGACAATGAAATGGGTGGAGCAAGGGTGCACCATGGCGATCTCGGAGGCCACGGGGCGACCGACCTCGACATTCCAATCTGTTCACTCTATAGGGGAGCAATACGCGCTCGTGTCACTTGCGGAAAGTTACTTGCCTCGTCCACAGCAGAAAAATAGGAACTTGCCCATCATGAGTTGCTTTGCAAGAACCGAAAAAACATCACACGCGGGAATTGTAGCCATGCGCCCGGCTCAGATATGCACGACTCATGGTAATGAGCATTCGGATTCCATTGCTCGAATGTTTGAGCACTCAACGCAAGCATTCTTGCAGTGTGCAACTGCAGTTGGCCAAATGACTTGATTTCTTAGCAATCGCTACTTTCTAGTAAGAAATCGGAATATACTACACAATTTGGCACAATGTTGACTACATACATTGCGGTCACAACATACCGATTACATCTGGATCTACTAACCACGGTACGAGTGGGGCAACACGATTATATGACAGCACTCCTTCACAGAGCACTGCCTGCATTCGAAACCAAAACATTGCACCAAATACTTTAAGCTTAAGGCATACGAATGATAGGTGGTGTGACGCAACAATAACACCATATGTTGTACTTATAGTATATTTGGAATGAATTCTGTAGAAGATATTGCAGGTCACAGGTCATTTCACTGTTGAATTCTCACAGTGACATATTCGTGACTGCACTATTTGCATAGTCTCTGTAGCGCTGACTGCTATGTATGAAACAAAGTATAAGCGGCGGACATAAGCATTGTTATCAGCAGAATAAAACAGTCGCATATGAATGGAGCACGTTGCACATGGAGATTAAAGTCGTTGGGCAGACACCTTTTGTATTACTCTGATGTGCAACTACATAGAATGTAACGTTGATTGCAATACGGTATCTTGCTAGGCAAGCATGAAATATTTTTAAAGAGTTTTCAAGAGCAGTGAACTCGATAAAATTGGAGGCATGATGATGCAGCAAAAGTGCCAGTTTGCCCAAAGGACAGGTTTAAAGAGCATTCATTTTATTCATATTAAGAAATGGTGTCACAAATGTTTTAAAAACATGCAGAGCAGAGGGAGGATCAAACACACAGTATATACCAAATCTTGCATTGCATAAAATCTGTAACTGTAACAAACACACTTTAAAAATGACCTCTCTCTCTATATATATATTTATATATACGTATACAATAAAAACACTTTTTCAGCAGTTACCATGCTGTTCAACATTTGTTACAAAGAAGAAAGGGCCACAGGTACGCCTTTTATTGAGAGCTCTGGAGCCAGACTACTCGTCACCTGACGACAGACAGTTCCTACTTGCCAGAACACTAGCACACTTATGCCACAGCAGAAGCAGAACGTGCTGCTTGATATGTATTCTCAATGCCTGCTGTAAATTCCGTTGAATGCCAATATCTGATGTGCTAGGTACTGCCAAGGTGACAAACAGTGAGGCTCTTTATGGGCAAAGGCTCTTATAATGCAACCATCAAAACACACAAATTTATTAGGTCCCAAGGGGAGGCCTTCAGTCATAGGTTGGAATGAACCCTACGTGGCAAGCTCTTACAGTGGCGATAAGTTTTCACATGTTGCCCCGTTAGAGCTGCAAACTAACTTTGCCTGCAAATGCTTATGTGGACTGTGCTACTGTGGATGCAAGTGCATGAAAAATTACTTCCCTGCTCAATCTTGCAAGGCAAGGACAAAATTTGGCATAATAGGCTGCGAAAGACTACTTTCTTTTCTATATTTATATGTGAAATGCATGCCTATCTTACACAAAATGGTTAACGAGTACTACTATGCCACACATAACAAATGGCAGTACAATGCCAAGTATTCTAGCCAGTTAAGAATAAAAAAATATCCCAGGATTATAAGCAACAAAATAAATCAGCTATATTTACTTGCATTGTCCGAGACTCTTGACAACCTGCCTCTCGAATTCCAAGATGTGGGATGGGAGTTAAAATGTGCCACACACTTGCTTCCCAAGCGCACACTACCACAGATACCAACGACTACAGAGCATGAATGCTACACTGCAAGCAGTCCACAAAAGTGTGCTTAATGATACTCATCTGGCAAAGCTGATGCCTCACAATGACCCACTGAATGGTAAATCTCAGGACTTACTGCACACAAAGATCTCCAAACACATAGAAATTGGGAGGGGAAAAAAAAAAAGTCATTTCAGCATAGGGGCAACAGACAGAAGAGCACAAGTATGAAATCAAGGAGGTACCATGCAGGGTAATCACGACTGCATGTGTTTACAAGCCAAACTGTGTGTTTCATGGCAAAGAGCACAGTTCTTTACATTAAAACACTGCAATTTCCACATGCAAACATTTTTCTCCCATTAACACATTACAAAAACAAAAAGAAACGAGGCAAGAGATGCGAGCCAAGAACCTGCACCAAGGCAGGGCTGAATCATATTGAGATGCTGCTTTAATTACAAACCTTCATATATATTCCTTGCGTAACCTTGAGGAAACTTGACAAAGAAAAAGAAATGCTTATGAGATTCTGCAACTACAGATCCAACAGTGACTGACACTTTTTCCCTGTACAACATGCACTGCTGCAGTCATGACTTTTTGCAACAAGCATGGAACTCCATTTTGCTTCCCTTCATCCACGAGGAGCACGACACCAAATCTGGCAAATGGCATTCCATGAAATATGGAACGCACTCCATAGTGCTGCTCCCCACACAGCGAGACTTCTACTTGGTCTTGCCTTCCAGCACATTTTTGAGACTCCAAGTGCCACTGTACAAGACGGAACTATTCACTCTATATGGGTCACTCAAGAGCTAGGCTACCACACAATGTGTGTGTGTCGGGGGTGGGGGGTGGGGTAGTTACAAAAGGAGACCTGGAAGGAATGCTCAAACATCTTGACAGCATGCATGTTTGTACACACTGAAAGTTTTGAACTTAGAAGGAGAAAATATCTACAATGCAAGCATCGGCACAAGTGTGAAATCGTAGCGGAAACAAAAAGTAGCACTGCGATTTTCATAACCAAGTTCCTTGGTTGTACAATGGTTGACAACACCGACTTTCTGTCTACAAAGTGACTGGCGCTGCCATATTCCTCCATCTCACTTGTCTGCCTCCCTACTGCACCTGCACTCCACTGCATGATTGAGCACCCATTCTGCGATTAATGCTGGGTGAGCTAACAATCGTGGATCGCACAACAGACCGTTGTGGCACAAAGGCCATATAAAAAAGAGTACTGTACAGACCAGCGCTTCTCAATCTGCTCCAACGTACTGTTAACGACTCTCCGCTGACTCCTTCCTCCATTTTAACTTTGAACGCCTATACTAAGCAAACTTGCATGCCTGCAGCGAGAGTAAATAGATTTTACTGAGGCTGACTTGCTGGCTTGTTTGCAAGGCCGAGCTAGGTGCACAAAGCATGAAATGTTTCTTTTGGAGTGCTCGACCGCAGCATGTGGCAGCCTGACTTAGTGATGCACTTAGCCAACATCAGACCTGTAACTGCTGAACGGAAATAATACCGGCTGAACCTCGATCTCTTGCTCTTTGTAGTGAAACTTATTTTAATCCTTTAACGGGACGACAAAGTAAGATCGTTTCAAAAATGCTAAAGCTTTGTTGCACATGCAAAGCTTAATGACCCTCACAGCGATGGCCATGCCTGCAAAAACAAAAAAACTTGAGGAAGGTTGTGGGTCAAAACGCAGCACCCAAAATGCAAAGCAAATAGAACTTCCTTTCTTATACCTCAGCACACTGTAGCAAAACAAGGTATGAACATATTACAGAAATAAACCAAACCCATGAAGTTTGGAGTCAAATACCAATTTGAACAAACTGCAAACTGCAGGGGAAAAAATAAAAACGAAGTTACATTCACCTTGTTCTGTGTATTCCGTTGAACACTGTGGCACCAAGTATACAAACGTAAATATATATCAACAGTATAGCAGTGGCAAAGGGGCCAGTGCATGCATTGATCAATCACTCACTTTTCTTACGATACAGACAATGGCAGCGTGCACCAGTCTTATTTTTGGACACTGCAGCAACACGGCCTTCGAGCTGGCTTGCACATACAAACAGGATGGTGTCAACCCTAAGAAAGTTTTAGAAATACTCGCACATGACTGTCTGCGGGTATATATATACATGCATACGGACAATGGATTTCACTGCATTGTAGGTTTGGTCGAAGAGAAGCTGTAAGCCTGCAGTGACCTTGCGAGTTATCTAATGATAGGTTTTCCACCAACATTTTCCTTTCTTTTTTTAAATTTCTGCACCAATTCATGAAAAACCGGAAACATGTGAAGACGCTTTCAAGTTGAATTTTTTTAGCGGACAGATAAAGGATCAAACCTGTTGCAAGTATCTTTCAAGATGTATGTTCTATAACATTTTTTCCAGAGGCACAGGGGACTTGCTTAACACTGAGTGAGGCTGTATGCTTAACAATGGAAGTGCATCTGTGGATTGTGCAAAGAACTATCTTGCCTGCTTCTGTGAGTCCACTCTAGCGTTTTTGTTCTACCCGTCAGAAGAAAAAGAAAGAAAGCAGGTTTACGCAATAATGAGCATCACAGGCATGTGAGCGGTAAGAAGGTAACAAGTTATATTTTTAAGCGCTACAATAAACTATGATACTATAACTACATATACTGTCTTATGTACATACTAAAGAAAAAAAAAAAGAACACGCCCAGTAATGTCTTTGTCGAAATTGAAAAGGTAACATTATGTGAGAGAGACAGAATGCAGATGTAAAACTAGCAGGCATAACCGAGCCATATGCTTGACAACAGTAAAATAATGCACAAGGAACGTAAGTTAGAATGCTAGAACACTCCCCCTCAACAGAAGATAGTGGCCAATGTAGCTATTGACAGCAAAAGAGCTTCCGCCCAATGGAACAAGCGAGGTACTGAACGCATAAAAAATAAAGTGTCACTCTGTCTGATGCACAACAAAAACTGCTGCAATTAAAAAACATGTATCGCTGCGCTTAGGGAAAGTTGCCACGGCTCGTATAAAAGTAAAAAAATTAAATAAAAATAAAATAAAAAGTGCCTCAGAAACAGAGCTGCTAGGTCTTTCCTAAAAAAAGACCACCACTGTCGGGAATGTTGCGAGTTGCTTACTAAGAAGGGCATAGTAAGCGTAGACAAGAGCCATGGCCAAACCAGGTGACACCAAGTAGACACTGAGATGGTTGGTACAACTAACAGTTTACGAAAGTGCCCTTCTGTGAGCTTCTGTAAGCTGTTACGCTGCGTTTTTCAGTTGCTGCATTCTTTCTCAGTTCCGTGCATTCTCTTGACCTTTCCTCTTTCATACAGTGTTTGACCAGCAGAGGCCAATCCAACAGCAGCTACATGATGCAGTGAGCCACTCATTTTGCATCCCTCTTGAATACCATATCAATAGTAGACTGGGGAAGGGTGGGGAATGAGATAAGCTGGGCTTGGAAAACGAAGAAGAAAGTAGTGAGGTGCGAATGTTCGGCACAAACTGTGACCCTCAGCTTGTAGGAAGAGACCCGACAAACAGTGCCAATGGTGTTGCCTTCAAATGTACAGACACTGGCCCATGGACAGGAAAGGACAGAGTGCAAAGCATGCATATGTTCCAAGGTAAAGCAGTGAGAAGCTCTGAAGGCAGCATGAAACAAGCAGTCGCGACCAATGTCGTGAAAGCTGTGCTCTGTCCTTGCTACACCAAGAAAGGCACTTTGTTTAGATACTGAGTAGCGGGGTTATGAGGTTCTTGCAAGAAAGAGATTGTCATTTAGCATATCCTCAACCACTGCAGCACTACAAGCACACGGATATGCATCAGTGGAGACAAATCCTGAAGGCAGAACGATAACAATGCAACTCTGTGTCGCGGTCACGAAAGTGAGATGCACTTGATAGTAGATGTAATGAACTTACACGTAGTGACATTTGAAATCGCACTATCGAGTTCTTCCACAGAGGTGTACATCTGAAAGTGTGGCAACATCTTGCAGGGAAGTCAGCTAGAAGAGATTCACCTGTGCGGCTTCCTTGTGTCTTGGAATTAAATTTAGAGCACGGTGCAAAGCAGAAAGAACGTTAGGGCCATATTTTCGAAACAGTTATCAAAACTACCTGTGCCTACAAAAAGTGAATTCACATTATGAATCCAAACCGCTGATTCAATCCACAGAGGAGCACCAAACTGTGCTGCAAATTGTCTTTCAACAATGCCCTTACACATTTCCCGAATTAGTGCCAGTGAGATATGTGATGTTCTGTCTGCAAGACGAGTCTGTAATTTGGTCAGATCCAAGAGTTTACCTTTCAGAAGATTACACTGCCAACACAAGAAGCGTGCAGTCTTACAGAAGCAGCTTTCATCACGAGGCAGGACACTGCTACGTCCACAGCAGTAACCTCTGCGAGGTAGCTTAGTTTTTGTCATTGGAGAAAACAGCATGTTGAGCACAGACAGGATGGTACAGCCAAGCTAAGTTCGCCGTGTTGGCTCCCACTTTAGTGAAAGTCGTGGAGCCACAGTCATAATAGAAGGTGCACTGTCACAATCTGTGCATTGTAGTGCACTCAACTAATGTGGAGATGATGAAATGTGCCAACGAATTCAGTGCTAGTGCAATGCTGAATCATTTAGCTAGCACAGAATTGTGAATTTCTTTTTTCAAGCTGAACACATTATACAATGCGTATGAGGTAACTTAACTTTTGATTCCTGTCAGTTTGCTGCCAGTAAATGAGTGTTGTTAACAGAAGCTTACAGAAGCTTACGGGTGAAACGCTGTGAGCAATGGCTAAAGGCACAAACAGTGGCAGCATGTGTTGACCTCTGTGAACCTGTAAAATTCCTCGCGAAGTCCCTCAGTCAATGTCTTACGACTTGTATGATACGTAGGGGTTACCTCCATGCAGCCAACGAAATTCAAGACCATTAGGTGAAGCTATCCCTTGAGTTTGTCTGAATGGGCGCAGCACCTAAACACTGATGTGGCTACATAATGTTGCCCACCACGTAGACCCAAACAAAACTTTTGGGTCAAGAGCACAACGGAATGTAAGTGCAGCAGTAGCCTCCAAGCAAATAAAGCCTTTCAGCCTTGTAGCAGCAGCTAATGAATGAGTGCAGAGTGGCTTTCACAATCAATTTGAGAGAGCACTATGGGTGCCTGAATGACAGCACCACGGCAATTCCAGCAGAAAGTTTGCAAATTTTTTGTACTTTAATAAGCATTAAACCCCAGAGTGACAAAGGTGGCCTCGACTACGAAGTTGAAGACAACATTGCCTCTTGACTGAAAGAGGCCCTGCACCAGCACTCTCCTCCAATTTCTACAGAGAGGCATTGCAAGAGAAATTCCTCCCGATCTCCCCTCTCCAGCCCTTTCGCATAGAAGCTGATGCTGCCAAGTTACAAAAAAAAAAAAAAAAAACTGTGAGGAACGCTGTCGAAGTGCAATCGCCACTTCAGTTCAGGGACTGTATTGTCCACCAGTTTCCAGAACCAAGTTGGGGTATCAATTTTGAGGACTGTTTAAAAGTGTGGAGGCCACCATCTCCCTTCCCTCAGTTAAAGCGCTGAGTACTTCCCAGTGTGGATGAACAGGTGCAACACGCAGCATTCTAGCTGTGATAACAGTGCAATAAATAGCTGCTGCAGCCAGTTACGTGCACGACTGCTCCGCTTGAGCCATGCATGTCTACTGCATAAGGTTTTACTCCTAGGTGCCTATTGCGACCGACTACAGTAGTTAGATGACGTGAGGTGATAGGTGCATAAATTTTTGATCTATCGTGTCCTGCACCAGCAATGCTACGGATCGCTTTCACTCTTCCCTGTGCGAGGACCATCACTCATGACATTATCGTGACATAGCAGCACCTACGAGAAGCAAGCAGTGAGCACTTGTGTGGGCATTTACACAGGCTATCCACACCGGGAATCGAAGTACTACCCAACTAGGAAGAGCCGAGAACTCTACTGATGAAAGGTGCCAGCTCTTGCGACACGTCCCAACACCCATAGTACAGCTGCAATTGTACAACAGAGGCTACACCACTGCACTGAAATTAAGCCCACCGTTGCCAGCATGTTGTAAAAAAATTAAAATTAAAATTAAAAAGAAAACTGCTGCAGTAGCGGATTAGTGTCTAGTTAACCTTGTGGTGGGCCCTCGTAACAGTGTAGACAACTTACCACAATTAGTCTCCAAGTTTTCTAAGGGCAAGCAAGCTCTGTTCTGCACAACACTCAAGTCGGCTGAGGGCCAGAGTTAAAGCAGGATTCCTACAAAGTATCCAGTGCAAACTTATATGGTGGCTGAAGTCAAGTGAAAACGACAAGCATTTTACAACAGGTTTGCACTGGACGCTAGATGCCACTAGCTCCACACTTAACACCTCAAGCGCTGACCCACATTCATTATTGATCACTACAAACAAGACGTGAATCTCGCGACATGGCATTCCGCACAATTTCTCACTGAACCAACGAGTACTCGTTCGCATTGCACTTCTGCTGTCTGCCTCGTCAAAGTACAGTAAAACCTCGTTAGTTGGTGGGGAATGTGGATCAGGTATGCCCTAAGTAAAGTACTAATTAACTGTCAATGGTAGATGAGCAGCTATAGACTTACCCCCCCCCCCCCCCCAAAAAAGGGGTTAGTTCTCACTTAAACACACAGAAAGACAAGTTCAATTTGCAAGCAGGCAGCAAACTAAATTTCCTTGCCACCGTAGCAGCCTTGCAGTGACAATGGCATCCTTAACTCCGCAAGTCCGCAAGTCAGTTTCCCCATCATCTCTGTGAATTCCCTTAAGGTGGTCAATGCATTAGCCATGTCAGATACAGAAGGGCCATTATCCACTTCGTCAGCCATGACGAAGACGTGGAAATACCAGAAGCTATGGGAGCAGGAAGCACGTCATGGCTACCATGTTTTGATGTCACTATCAGTGGCAACTGTAGTCTGGGAAAGATCCATGCACTGCAATTTTGCCTATCCATGATCTGCGCGTATGACAGTTCACAATTCCACACTTGTTTGTGCCACAAAAAAATGAAGTAAATACTACGCACTAACCATTTGGAATGTGTTAAATGACTACGGCTTAAGTGGTCAGCCAATGCACTAGGTTCGATGGCGACAGGATGGGGATTGATCGCAACTATATTTGAACCAGAATTACTTATTAAGCAGGTACATATAAACAAGGTTTTACTGTACTTGACAGTGCTGAAAGGGAGGGTTGTGGACCCATAACTTGTTTGTCACGTCTGCTCCTGCTGTCCACTGAAACATCTGCTATACTCAAAACAAATGGTCAACGGAGAAGGCAGTCCACTGCTTGTGTCTTTCTCCATTGACTGCCCAAAATAAAACATGCCACGACATGTTTGCCTGCTGCACAGACGAGTCCAAGCATAACAAGGGGGAAGTGAACAGAAGAAGGGAAAGAGGGGGAGAGCTGAACATCTAGATGAGTCAGTGCTTGAAGCCAGTGGAGCTGATGTCCCCATAGCAAGAACTGGCCCCTCCTTTCGATGTCATGTCTCTGCTCCTGAGGGACCCACGTTCTCGTCAAAGTCGTTTGCCATTGGCCAGCTTCCTCAGATATGGACCGAGGTGGCAGCCGTGTAGCGGGCTTCACCGTGGAGCCTCCACTGGCTCGGACGATACTGCAAGCAAGGAAAAGTATCCAGACAATCAAAATATCTTCACGGATGATGAAACGGTGCAAGCTTGATAAGAGCAGTGCTTCACGCAGCCGATTTAGGCGAAAAACATGCCCCACAAACATTGCTTGGCTAAAGCAGCGGACCTTACAGATGCTCATGGAGAAATGTGACACAGCTGCAACTGACCACAGAATCTAAAACATCTAACATTCACTGCAAAAAGTTTCACTAGACACAGTATCCCAACTGCAGCCAGTTTTGTCCCACTGAATGTGTAGAATTATGGCACAGCAATTAGAGCTGTGAATGAATGACTGCATGAGTACATGGGTATCTTCTGCAAGCATAAAACTGAAACACCCCGAGCACTCAATCTTCAGATGTGTTGTGCATCTTATCAGATGCTGCATTGTACAATGTGCCTCTTGCTTTATTCTGGCATGAAAGTATACAAGAATGTTGTATGCCTCCAGGATTATGCTGCCACTGTGCTAGAAACAAACAAATGAGATGCACTGAAAAAAAGAAAATGAGCTTTTACGTGCCAGAACCACAATCTAGTTAGGAGCTACAGCATAGTGGGGGGCTCTGGAGTAATTCTGATCACCCGAGGTTCTTTAATGTGCAGCCACTACACAACCCACAGGTGTTTAAACATTTCGCCCCCATTGAAATGAGGCTGTCGTGGCCAGGATTTGACCCTGCAGCTTCGTGCTTAGCAGCACAATGTCCTAGCCGCTAAGCCATTATAGCGAGTTGCTGTGCGCTACAAACAGCACCGAATACTCCTGAAAGTGGGCTGTGGAGCAACTCACCTTGATGAGGAGCTGTCCAGCAGGCGTCTGGGGGTTACGGTAGGCATACAGCAGCCACACGCCAACAGCGACTACGAGCACCAGGATCATGATGACCGCAACCACCGTGCCAGAGCTGACAGCGTGTGATGGTGAGGAACCCTCCGACGGCATAACTGGAATTTAATTGGAGGTGTTTGTGATCTGCCCTTTAATTGGCAACAATACTGCACCGACTTTCTTTCGGCATCCTGAGACCAGCATGCGTATTCCCTGCATGCATTACCTGACACTACAGCGTTGCTGGAAACTTCTCAGCCCAATCAATGAAAGAAACAGCCCATGTCCATGTAAAGGGCTCATCGCAGGTTTGGAAATGAGAAGGAAACAAGTTCGACGTGTAAATTGTGTACTTTACATAAAGTATTGCTCTGCAATCATTGCAAAAACGGTGGAAATTTGAACTAAGAACCAGTCGATGCTTCTCAGTGCAGCTGATCTCATTACCTCGATGACAATGAAAATGAATTAAGCTTGTTACAAACCCAGAATGCACCCGCAAGTCGGTGTATTGTTTGCAAAAGTCCATTTTACTTTGCTGCAGAATCTCAGTTCCTTCCTTGGTTGCCGAGGTAAAGTTAAAGCAGTACTACCTTCTACAGTTGGCGACAGATTTTTCGGATTTCGAAAATTTGAACGAATTTAGGCCCCAAAGTTCAATTTTTCGGACTAAATCGCTTGTTCCAAGCCACGTTACCCGATGCTGGGGAGCCGCCATGTAGGATTTCCCACTGGCATGGCCAGGCTTGACTTGCAGTGGCTCGGTTGATAGCCTCCAAGATCACGACACTCACGTTTTCAATGGGCCTCTTCAATTTTACACTTCTGGCTACCCGTGGGCTGCCACAACCAGCCAGGATGATTTTGCTATGGCTGCTCTCTGGAAGTTCTCTGGCTAGCCGAGGACTAAAAGAGATAATGGGTTCTCGCCACCATCTTTGTGGGCACTTTATAAATTGAAACGCGGACGCTTGAGGACTTTACCTCGCCCAGCCAACTGTGTACGGTCATCTTCGGATTTCCTTACTTCTAGCGTTATCTTCTTGGGTGCAAACGCACCGTTCCGCATTGCAAGGCAATGCGATAGGAGTGGCGGTAAACCGCTTGAAGCTTTTTTGTGTGTATGTGTGTCCCATGAAGGCTTCTTTCCGGTGGTGATCAGCGTGCCACGCTTTCATGCGTGCATGTTATTTGCACCGTGTTCCGTGCAAGTTGTAGACGCTCATTCACACACACTGCGGTAGATTTTCGGTTTGCCTTTCTCTGGTGGTGTTCCTTTTCACATATCTAGAGTATGTATCTAGAGCGAAGGCGTTGCGGCTAGCCCGTGCTCGCTCTGTCTCTCCGCCGTATGCTTAGGTGGCAGCTCGAAACCGATATGTGTTCGAACTGCAGGTCGTTGATGCTAAGATTGCACTGGTTGAGTAACAGGCACACGTACATTAGCTTATTGCTCTTATGATCGCGACCAATATTGTTTTTTTGTGTGAAACTTTTCGCTGGTCACAGGTGGCATGCATTTTCATGCGCTAGCCGCATCCCCAGCTCCTTATGGTGGATCCACACGACGGACGAAATCCGTATTTTTTTGCGATGGATGGCATATCACGTGACTACGCGTCACAGATTCATGCCGTCCGCATGTCGTCCGTGACCCCCACGGACGGAAAATGCCGAGCTATTTTTCGCATCCAGATTCTGGGGGTCGAATGCTGCGGATTTAGCCTAGCATGCTCTAGTCTGGCAACCAGCGCGGCTTTGGGATCTTTCTGAGACAGCTTCATTGCTGCTGACACCATTCGTGCCTGTCTACGCTCGCGACTCGCACAAGAGCGACTGCAATTAACTGGAACGACGAGGCAACTTTCTTTTTCGTGCATGTTGTGGAGCAGTTCCCCGCGTTGTGGGACATGACTCTCACTGATTACCCAAACACGAGAGCCAAAGAGACAGTTTGGCAGCAACTGAAGAAACTGCTCTCTTGTCACTCAAAGCAGCATCCGTTATTCCTCAATGTCACTGACCAACAGCTCTCGGTACAAGTGGTTTTGCATACTGAGATGCTTGTCGGCGATATACAGTGGACTCTCTTTAAACGGAACATCAAGGGACCA
Organism: Dermacentor albipictus; assembly: GCF_038994185.2. Taxonomy (NCBI): domain Eukaryota; kingdom Metazoa; phylum Arthropoda; class Arachnida; order Ixodida; family Ixodidae; genus Dermacentor; species Dermacentor albipictus. The sequence continues at coordinate 472,700,749 of NC_091821.1, forward strand.
GGGAAATTGGTTCCGTTTATCAGGAGTTTCATTTACTGAGATACAAAGCTGAATACAATTGCATGAATACAAAACCAACCAACCATGAGGATGGTGTTCAGTTTAAGCGGCAGTTCCGTTTAAGAGGAAGCTTTGGCTCGGGTGCTCCTATCTAAACACATGTAAAAGGAGAATTCATTTTTCTTGGCAACCACTGCACCAAATTTGATGAGGTTTGTTGCATATAAAAGAAAAACTTAAAATCTAGTGATTGTTGGTTTCAAATTTTTGAGTTAGGTTGTCAATTTTTTATTAAAAATTGGCAAAAACAGAAAATTTTCAAAAAATGAAATTATCAAGTTTACTACTCTAACTGAACAATGAAAAATGACAATACAATTCTGTGAATAGCATCTAATAGTACATCTAAAGCAGATAAAATTTATATGTCACACATGAATATAAAAAAATTTTGTAATAGGGAAATACAACTTTTGCAGAACCCTTGTAACCAATGTAACAATGTCACGCAAGATGTCAAATGACATATCGAATTTGTCTGCTTTGAATGATCTAATGGATGCCGTTCACAGAACCGTGATATCAGTTATTGATGCAGAGCTATGAATTTGTAAACTTCCTGCTTCCATTTTTTTTTCAAACGGTCAAATATTTGAAAATCTTTTTAAGAAAATTCAAGCCGTAAATCGAAATTCCGCTTCCAACAGTCACTAGAATTTAACTTTCTCTTTCAAATACAATGAATTTCATTAAAATCGGTCTAGGGGTTATCCCATAAAAACGTTTATGTGTTTTACATGTATTTGAATAGGCCGCGTCGGAGCTGGGCTTGAGCTAAAGCTCCCTCTTAAGCGATTTCCATTCATCGAGATTCCACTGTAGTCCTTTTGGCAACAAGACCTATTTTGATGAAATAAATACTCATCATCATCCAATTCGAACAAAACAACAGTCATTGCGGCCAACCATCGTTTCCTTTCGATCTCCATCTTCATTCACAGTGAAAAACACATATGATGGTATTTATTACACCAATGGTGCCATCAAGAGTGATAGAAACAAGCAGCCATTTGTAGCTTACAGCCACTGAGATCCACCCAGGCCACCGCAACATCTTCGAGGCCATGTTAAGCCACAACAGCCACTGTAAGCCTACAAGCCAAGAATCTGAGTATGGCTTTATGAAACGGTGCCCACTCATCACGAATACTTTGCTATCGAAGCTTCTAGACACTCACTTAAGCCAAATACAAGCCTGAGTTTGAAAGTTACGGGCCACACAGTGGACGATGACGACTTGACCGATTCGAGGCGGCAACAGTGGCTTCGGGCCGTGCCGCCGTCTTTATTTTGCCGGCGCGGTCGTCTGCTCACTCCGTCCGTCGTGTGGATGCGCTTCGTAGTCGGACGGGCGGCGGAATGAGCGTCCACGGAACAGATTTTCGCGAAGCCGTCCGTCGTGTGGATCCGCCATTAGGGTCAAAACAGGAAGCACCATCAGCCGAAACACACTTTCTGAAATTGAAGCCCAAGTAGGTCGGCATGAAATTTTATGCGTATAGGACCTACCCGATATCCTGCTTTTTCATGTCTTGTCAAGTGATGACACAACGCCAACTCATCAATGTCGTCAGTGGGCGACGTGATCGCTGCAAGCAGGGATACTCGAGCGATTGCTTTTAGGGATAGAGTCACTTATGTGTGGTTTTGTGTCTTGGCATCAGACGCATCGGAGGCGGTCTGTTGCGCTGTGCAAGGTGAGGTTGGCCCAGTGCCCGTCCTGTGCAGTGTCGTGTGAAATCTCGTGAAAGTGATCATATCCATGAATGCAACTATATATTTTCAAGGTGGCAACGCATAAATGGGCCAACTACACCGAGCGCTGCTAGGCTGGTAGCATGTTTACATTTGGCCAGCTGTCCCGACGTTGAATTTTGCAAACTTCGGGCAGCTTCAGGTTGTCTTGGGATCCCAGCCCACGTGGCTTCCTATCAGAACCGGAAATAGCTAGCTGCCATCTGGCTGCCAGCAAGCTGCCAGAACTCCAAAATTTGAAGAAGCCCAGTGCAGAGCGCATGACATCCTCTAGTCTCGGAGGCCATGCCCGCTCTTCCTTGACTAACAAAATGCTCTAGGGGACTGCACTTTTCCTAGTTTATTTCATTTTTAGTCAGCGCTATTGTAATAACCACGTAATGCGGGATCCATTTTTATTCATTTATTTATTTTAAAGTTTCTGTTGCTATTTGCATGTGGTGTGTCCACAAAGCAGGTGTGTCTCGAAGACGACGTTGCATCTTTGTGTGTTTGCGCAGCTTTCCACTTGTTTGATTAGCACCACTTCGTGTGCATTCATGACAGCGAAGTGGCGTGAATAAATGGGGCTCATTTCTTTGATCTCCATGGTGATCTCCAGCAACAGAGATCGCAGATCGCCAACACAGTGAGACGGTCTCGTCAGACTGTATGCGGAGATGTCACTCTTGTGTAAATCCAAGCAAATCTGATTGCCTCCAAGCATAGTACATTAGGCAGGGCATTATTAGCGATTTTTGTAAGCCACCCTAAGCGTAATATAGCATATTTTTCTTTTGGCTGAACCGTGTTTTTCTGACTGTTCGATTTTTCAGACTATTTTTTGGTCCCTGCGAGGTCCAGAAAATCGGTCGGCAACTGTATTGTGAGGCAGCTGCATGCCTTGTTCCTACATGCACCTTCCATGCAGTAGCTTACCGCAGCTGTGATGACCCCTTTACCTATCGTAAATACCGGACTATAGGTTGGGCCGGAATATAGGTCGATCCCTCAACTAAAGATTTCTAAAAATGAAAAAAATTTTTTTCAATGGCAGAAGTACCGAAAGACACCCTTACCTTGAAACAAATGCGACTCAGCTAATTGCACAATGGTGACAGTATTTATTTAAACGTTGCTCGCATATGCAGCTGGCCAAGTTTTTAACAGTATCGCACGACCATCGACCCGCATGCTTGTCAGCACCTTATTAATGGCGCTGAGCGGCGAAACAAACGAGATGCGTGCATGTGTACCCATGCGCTTACTTTCGCTACTTCGCCGCTCCGTGCCGTGATGATAAGGTGCTGACAAACACGCGGGTCGATGGTCACGCGATACTGTTAAAAACTGGCCAGCTGTACAGTACACAGAAGGGCACGAAGTACGCAAGCGCTACTCGAAATCAGAGCAACGCCTTTGATCAGAGTCGTCCGAACTAGAGTCGGATGACGAGTGCTTCTCGCTTCCCAGACCATAGGTGCGCGCGATCTTTACCACTTTCAAACAGATGCATTGGCAGACACAGGCAGTGATCTTACACGCAGCTCCCGGACGAACTCCGCAACCTTGTTTTCCAATTCTGCGGTCTGCGCTGCGATCCGCCCACGAAATGACATTTTCTTTTGGTTGCTGCAAGTTGTAACGCGTTGCTTTTGCCTCCGCCACTACTGAATGCTCTTTTCGGATACTCCAAATTCACGCTGTGCCACCAGGTTGCCGTGGGCTTCCACGTACTCAATCGCCTTTTTCTTGTGACGGTGAACTGACGTCGGCTTCAGCTCATTTTGAAACAAAATGTGAAAAAGCAGCCTTTAAAGGGACACTAAAGGTTAATATTAAGTCAACATGGACTGTTGAAATACCATCCCAGAAACCTCGAAACGCTTGTTTCGTGCGAACAAGAGACCTATTTTAAGGGAAAATGCGTTCTGAAGCGTCCGCATACCTCTAGCACAGTTCAAATCAACCGCCCTCCGATCGAGGAGTATTGACGTCATGGTCTCATAGTGACGTGGCGCCGTCAGTGAGTAAAACGGCTCCACAGACGGCACTACAGCTTTCCTGCACAAAACGCAAACGTGCGGCCAGAAACAGAGCCAAGACAGAGCCGACAGCAGTGCGAAAGTGGAACTATGGTGGCTAGCGGAACGGAAAGCGCACGACGATAAGTTGGTTCTTTATTTTATGACGCCAACTTCGATGCTCGTTGCAATGGATGATCCTGACAACAACACATTAGCTCGCGATGCTGGGCTCGAGTTCAGCGATTTAAGCACTGATGAACGTGACCTGCTGATGGGGACTCGCGCTGCTGGTGTCGTTGCGTACTACTACGACGACTGCCTGCTTTGAAAGGCACCTCACGCGACTTCATTAAGTCGGCGTTGAACTCTTAATCCTCTGGACGAAAGTGCAGCGAGCACACTACGTGACTTTTCGGCTCTTTGCCAGCGTGCTGTGGCAGAGGTACGGCACTTAACCACTTTGAATGGAGAGGCTCACTCGTTGGCACAGTGATAAGTAATGTTGGATTCGCCACTGCAACTGCCCTTGGCCAAGTTCCGCGGACCGTTCACGCATCCCACGACATCACATGGACGTGGAATTCTCGCTACTTGTTGCAAATGCAAGTTTCGCGAGCCAGCAGGACCACCACAGCACGACGCGATAAAGAAACAACTGAAACTCCAATCCGCGCGCGGCGCAATGTCAAGCGCGCAGAGTCGAGTAAAAACGAAACTTTTCGATCATCTACACTACTCATGGGTAACGTCAAAATGTTATTTCTTTTTCTTAGGATCAAATAGAAGTAGACAAGTAGCATTTTCTTCCATCTTATAATCTAATCAAATCATCTTTTCAACACGAGTAGTTGAGTACTAGTGACATGAATTATGATGAGGAGTGCTTTCGTCATCAGGCTAGTACAGGAATGTCGCTGGGGTGTCTCAAATCATGTCGTGCATTTACCTTAATTTCTTGGTTACTAAAGCTCTGTTCGCGATTATATTGACGCATTAGACGTTCTAGAGCATTGCATTATCACTTTAACTTGACTTTCTGGTAACCTTTAGTGTCCCTTTAACCAATACAACTTTGTGACAATGGAAACGCAAAGTGCCGGTGCCACAATGTCGCCACGCCGCGCTGCTGCTGATGGCGAAGGCGGCTGTTTACTTCATCCGCCCATTGTTGCAAGACTTCCATAGTTTTTCCGCTAATGTCCGGTATACAAGACGAGGGTCGACTTTTCGCAATGGTTTTTTGAAAAAAGTTCAACCTATATTCCGGTTCTTACAGTTAGCTTGAAAGAATGCAAACAAAACATGTTCTTTGTTGCGGTAAGGATCCCTGCATGCCGTGCATTTAATGATGCCTAAATGCCTCCATTATTTTTGTCTCTATTATGAGCTGTGCCACCACAGTGATATTGCTGTAATTGCGAACTGTTTTGCGCACACTTAATTTTGGGTTTTCTACACTCCAAGAAAAGTTTTTCACTCCTTGGGGTTTATCTTGTCCCCAAACAATAATCGTCATCAGTATTATTGCTTGCGTTTCCTTTCTTGAAAATTGTGAGCTTGCTACTTTCCTGTCCAGAATATGACGTGCTGATAATTCACATTCCGTTCGTGACCTAGAAGTACCGGGTGCGCAACGTTAAAGAAGGCAAATTCACACAAGATTCGAGATGGTTTTTGTTTTGGGGAGAAGATAAGCACCAAAGAGTGCAAACTTTTCTAAGAGCGATCTCTAAGTGCCCTATAATCTGGCTGCACCAGAGGGTGTAATGCATCTGCCTAGAGCTTGTTGATGAACAGGGAATGCTCTCTCGTGCCTTTTCGTTAAACTGACGGCCATCCGTAGTGTCCCAAGCAATTGGTGGACTTACCGGATGCACTGTGTGCCGCTGCATCACCGTGAACATCGTTGGTGTGAATGGAAACCACCTCAGGAATAGTACTGGTCGCTGCACAGAAAAGGCGACCACACGACGTCACTTTGCTTTGTTGTAAATGTGGGCAAATTGCATTCTGGTAGTGCTGTATTTAGGGATTTATTGATGTGGTTTAACGTCCCAAAGAAATACTGGGGCTACGAAGACACCATAGCAGGATAGGTGGCTCGAGGTGAATACAGACTATCCAGAGTTATTTAGTGCACAGGCGCCTTTGCATTCGAAGTTGAATTTTCCATGTCATGTGTAACAGTGCGCCGTAGTTCAGCACGGACGTGAGAAATGTATAGCACAACCTTACATGACACAGGAGACATTAATACAACACGAGACTTTTCTTTTTTGTAGCTGAGAGCTTAAGAAACCCTTACCCATCATATTCCAAACGTGCTATAAATATAACATGAGAAACTTCATTTTCCTATATTGTGCCTCAAACTGCTCAGCTTCCAGGCAGCTGAGCGTTAGAGAGAAGAAGCTAACATATTAATGCCCATAGGAGAATACAAAACAGGAGGGCTAGCAGGAATACAGTTGAGCCGACTTATAATGAACCCGATGGACAGGCTGATTGCATTAGTTACAGTAGAACCTTGTTCATACGTCCTGCAAGAAATACGCAAGAAACATAAAAGAAACATACTAACCGGAAAAATGTACAATCAAAGTAACTAAAAAAATTTGACAGAGTTAACTATTGTTTATATCTACGTAACACAAAGTGTCACGCGGATCATTGCGGCCCGAGACACCAACGAATTTTGTTGCTTTCCTATTGCATGGTGTTTTAAGATGGCTATGGGAAACTAAAACGAAATCGAGCTAGTGGGCGATGCTGGATGCTGCCGAAGCGAAACATGATGACCACATCTTGCCACCTGCGGCAGCGAACGGCAGTGCGTTTGGATTAACGCCAACTAAGAGTACGCAGTATGCTACCAATAGCACTGTGCACCACGAGCTGTAAAACAGAGGTGAAAATGCTTATCGCAACAGGTTTGGCAGCGGCATGCGACCACCTGGGTGGATATATACTGCTCTCGATCGCAAGCACTCGCGCTTCTTCTTGTTCACATGAGATCTAGCGGCTGGAAAATGTATACGAACACAGTCTGCAGCCAGGAACGGTGGCGCGTCTCGATTATCGCTTATTAAAAGCATGCGCTACGCTTCCGACAGCACCATGCGCTGTCAAACAGGTAGGTGAAGATATTTATTGCAATAGGATTTGTGGTGATATCTGTCGATGCCGCAGCAGCTTCACCACAATATTCGCCCACCTGTCTCATGCGAAAACGCCGGTGCGAACTCAGTTTCTCATTTCGGTTCCAGCAAATCGTCTTCGGGGTCCTCACACGCGGCATTCAAAGCTATCACCGCCAATTGTATTGTGATAAGCATCTTCGTCTATCTGTTTAACAGCGTCTGGTGCTGTCAGAAGCGTAGTGCACGCTTTTGACAGGCGGTAACTGAAATATGCCACCATTTGCTGCTGCAGACTGGTCGTACACGTTTTCCGGATGCTAGATACCATACAAACGAGAAAAGGTGCAGGGCTCGCGCAACTGAGAACAGTATCCGTCTCACGTGAAAATGACGCCGTGCACAGTTTCTTATTCCAGTATCAACCAGCAAATCTATGCCTGGGTGGTCACACTCCGAATTCACAGCTATTGCCACCAAACCTATTGCGATAAGCATCTTCACCTATCTATTTTACCGCGCATGGTGCGTAGTGCCATTGGTAGCGTGCTGCACACTTTTAGCAGGTGATAATCGAAACGCACTGCCGTTCTGTGCTGCAGATGGCACAATGTGGACATCAGGTTTCATTTTGGCTGCATTGGGCGTCACCCACCAGTTCAATTACGTTTCGGTTTCCCATCGCCCTCTTAAAACGTCATGCAATAAGAAAACAATAAAATATGTCTCGGGCCGCCAGAGTACAGTTGTACCTGACTATATCGAACTCGTTTACATCGAATTATTCTATATATCGAACAATTTCTGGGCATGGTGTAGCTACAATGAGTATATATAGCAAAAATTACGCTTACATCGAACAAAAATAGCAACGACTCTTGATTTATAGAACGTCAAGCGGCGGAAAAGTGCCCCCAGAAGTTGGCTTTCTCTTGTGGTGGCGGAGAAACCCAGCGGCGAGGGTCCATCCAACTGCTCTTCCTACCGTGAGCACGCTGGCTTGAGCAAGCCGTCGACACCACCCTGCAAGAAATGATCCTGGCCCACCCGCAGCGTTTGCTCAGACAGCCTATCAGAAGCTCTTGTGCCCTCGTCGTGCAAGATGGCAAAAGTGCGAGTTGTCTCGCTGCTTTTGGTTCATTATGTTGCGCCTTGTGGGCCGAGGCGGCAGATTTTGCCTTTTATCGTGAAGCTCGAAATCATAAATCGGGTCGAATGTGGTGAGAAGTCGGATATCCCCGCAGCGTGCAAGATTCCAAGGAGCACTTCCAGCGCGATCTTGAAGAATAAGGGAGAGATTAGGGCTAAAGTGGACAAACTTATGACCCGGTGCCCGTGGCACCCGATGCGTTTGCACCGCCATGTATAAGTGGTTCATCCGAAATTGCTTCTGACATGCCAGCTTCCGCGTGCTCGGTGATGACTAAATTCTGATGAATGCGACGAAGCCGTTGCCGGTGTTGCCAAAGTTTGGAGCGAGCTGTCAGAATTTCCGGAAGCTGTCAAGGAATCAATGGTGGCCGAGTTTGTGAGTGCAGATGATGGTGTCGCGACCGCGGGAGAGCCCGAAATCAAAGACTACATTGCCAACATCATAAGTGAAAGTGGGCAAAATGCCGGCACTTGCACTAGTTTGGTGCTTCTGCGCGAATGCAGAAGGTTGTGGCCTCAGCTGCTCCGACTCCTTAGACAATGTGGAGAAGTGTGTTCATCGCAGGTAGCGAAATTGCCCAAGCAGAAGGAAATGCAGGACTATTTCATGCAAAACTAAGCTAGTTTCATCAATAAATTGTTTTTATAAATGGTATGTGCTTTTATGACATTCAATTATTTAGCAGGCTTATATCGAATTATGCTCCATATCGAACTGACGGGCATTTTCTTGCCAGTTCGATATAGCCGGGTTTGACTGTATCACCAGCTCCATGTGCGTCGGCATCTCGTGTTGCAACGATGCTGCGCATCGCTTCGCAACATGTAGATGTCACTGTCAAATTTTTTAGTTACTTCATATTCTACGTTTTTTAGTTACTTCAGATTCTACGTTTTTTTTACCCAAACCGTATGAATGAGGTTCTGCTGTATAGCGGAACCCACTTAAAATGATACCGGTTTTAACAATACAGTGGAACCCCGGTTATACATCCCCCAGTTTTACGACTACCCAGGCTTTACGATGGATTAGCGCAGTCCTGGCGAAGTCCCCACAGAAGCCACACATTAAAAACCCCGGTTATCCGACGCAATTTTACACCTGACCCGCATTATACGACGACACTCGTGAAGCACGGGATGAAACGGCAGACGAAAGAAGAGTGCTGCGGGTCTCTTTCCTCACTTCGTCTCTCCGCTCCATCTCTCCCCAATCACTTCCTCCCTCTCTCCTCGGCGGCGTCGCCTCTTGTTGCGTTGGGGAAGCATTTCTCTCCTTCCAGTTTCCCAGCAGCAGATCGCCGACAAGGTAGCGCGGAGAAGCCTAGGTTTATCGCACGTGTTCTTTGTCGTGATCCTAGCGACCAGCGTTCAGCGGAGGTTTTTAGTTGTGTGGAGCAACGCAACGCGCGATGTACAGAAAGCAGACAGTTCTGGCGCTCGGCAATAAGCTGAATATTATCAAGGAAGCGGAAAAGCGGCATGGAGCCAAGAAAGCCAGCATTGCCCGGGACCTTAAGATACCCAAATCTTCGCTTAAGACGATACTGGAAAACAAAGTGGTGATATTGCATAATGCCAACAAGTTCAGGCTCAAGCGGAAAGAGGCAAAAGAAGGACAGCATGAGAAGTTAGAAAAAGTTCTGGTCAAGTGGGCTGCATCAAGGACTGAGCTCTGTAATCAACGTTGACGGCGCCATTCTAAAAGAAAAGGCGGACCTTGTAGCATTGCGCCTCGGCATCGTCGAGTTTCAAGCATCGAATGGGTGGCTGGATCGCTTTAAAAAACGAAACAGGACTGTGTACAGCCGCTCCTGCGAAGAAAGCACTTCCGTGGACGTTTCGACGGTGAACGAGTGAATGGAGTCGCTGCCGGAGATGATTGCTGCATACAAGCCCTGCAACATTTTCAATGCCGATGAGAGGGGTATTTCTTACCATATGCAGCCCGAGCAAACCATTGCGTTTAAGGGCGACAGCTGTCATGGTGGCAAGCGTAGTAAAGAGCATGTGACGGCACTATTCTGTGCTAGCGAGGACGGTTCCAAGAGGCTGCCCGTGCTCGTTGCTGGAAAGTTTGCAAATCTACGGTGCTTTAAGAACTTGAAGACGCTGCCATGCAGCTCCTTCAACAAAAAGGCATGAATGACAGCTTCGCTCTTCAGCAATTTTTTGCAGCAGCTGGATAACAAAATGGGTGCTAAGGCGAGGAAAATATTGCTTTTCGTGGACAATGCACCGTGACACCCACCTGATACGTCCAGCCTGAGGAACATAAACGTCGTTTTTGTTCCACCCAACTGCACAAGCCGGCTGCAGCCGCTAGATGCCGGCATCATTAAGTGTGTCAAGCAAGGGTACCGGAAGCGGTTAGTGCAGCGTCGGCTGGCGGCTATGGAGCACAGTGAGTCGGAAGAAAAGATCACTGTGCTCGAAGACATGCATTTTATTGCCAGTTCGTGGAACGCAGTGTCGCAAAGCACAATCGCTAACTCGTTCAAGCACTGTGGCTTTAAGCGAGAGACTGCCTCCTCTGCTGGGGACGCAACAACCTCGAAGCAGCTCGAGGCCGATGCAGGCTTCGCCGACGCAGATTTCGAGGGTTTAAACATCACCATGACCTTCTCAGAGTACCTGGAGGCCGACGACAGTGTTGTGATCTGCGGCGTTCGCGCCGGCTGGCGGGAATCGCGGCAGTGAGCCATGGAGTGCCGTAAAGGTTCGGTTGAATAAACATGATTGGTACCTGTACTGCAGCATTAATTCTTATCGAAATAATTTTTTTTGGTAATTTGGGTTTCCAAGCCCCGCAAAGTATGTTAGTACATTGAAGTTTCTCGCAAATCCGTTCCGCGAAATTAGTATTTTTATAGGCATAATTTATGTTCAGATTTTATGACGCCCACATTTTACGACGCTTTCTCGCGGTCCCGAGAAATTTGTATAATCGGCGTTCCACTGTACATCGGTTATAACAATGAGAAGCTGCTGCACCATCAACTTTTGTATGTTTTCCATGGTGAAATAACCCGCTTACTACAATTCCCCAATGCCGCATTATCGGTTATAACAATGAAGTTTGGCTGCTGGAAGTCCGTGCCGAAAGGTAGTGAAATGCGAAATCCTTGAAATGAAAAAAAAAAAAAATGAAAATGAGAAATTCGAGCCATTGCACGATGCTTCCACCCCTCTGAACACGAATGGACTGTGCCCATAGCTTTATGCCAGGCCACCCTCCGAAACATGAATTTACCGCACCAAGTGCACTGCTCCCAGATTGCTCGTTGGATCCTTATTCAGCACAGTTCTGCAAACCGCTTTGATTGCTCGCGTTCACCTTTGCTGGTTGCGTCGAAATCGTTCTTGGCCGCATGGTTTCTCAGCCTCATTTGACTCGCTGCCGAAACGGAAGATAGCTGATCCGCCCACTTATCATCGGCAATACACGACGTTGCCTGTGAAAAGAAAGCACACAGCTATAGATGTGAAAGCTAAGTGCTTCCAACCGATGAGGTGATCGTCGCGAACATGCTTGCATCGGATAGTGATGGCAACGACGGCAGCGATGACGCGGTAGGGCAGGCTGCCTCAACGTTGTCCTCACAGGAGGCCCAGCAAAGGATTCATTCCCTCCCTCTGGGGCTTTGTTTACGCGGGGAATCTTCCGTGGAGCACATGGATGCGTTGGAGAAGGATGTCGGCAAGCTTTGCATAAAGTGTGCAAGGCTGACGGACATAGGGCTTTCTCGTGCAAGCCAGTGAGAAGTACATGGTGAGATGCTTGTAGCGATCTCACCTCAGCGTTTCTCCTGGATTTCTCAAGATGACAGGCTGCCGCAGCAACCTTCTCCCATTTTTTTAAAAGGCCCCTTTAGGGCCACCAGAGCGATGTCTCAGCGGAGCTCACATATCACTTGCCGTTCATTACACCTCTTAGCAGTTGTTATAGCAATGCCATTCTTTGATGCAGACAGCCACGGCTTGTTACCCACAATGGGAGCGCCCAGGAAGCAGGTAAACGAGTGAACACAATCAGCAGCCAGATGGAGGAAAGTGGTGGCGAGTGGCACTGGCCTTCCCACCATTATAGTTTTCTCACATCAGCTCTGCCATCCCCCTATTTTGATTTTGTCGTGCAACCTCGCTATAGCAATTAATGGTTGTAACAATAGAATTTTCGTGGCACTTTAATGCTGTTAAAAGTGGCTTTGACTGTATACATAAAATATATCCAGTGGAACCTTGTTTATATGATCCTGTTACGTACGACTTTCCGGTGCCAATGTTTGCGATAGAGAACACAAACAAGTGACCCAATACAGTTATGTGTGCATTTTACCAGTTAATACATGTCCGGAACACACAATCTTTCGGCACCAACATTCAGTGGATAGCCAAAAGGCGATCGTGTGATATGTTTCCTTCCAGGCCACTAGATCCTGTGTAAACAAGAAAAGGTACGAGGTGTGTGCCATTGAGAACAGTAGCCGCCCGTCCCACAGCTTCACCACGATGCTCACCCACTTCGCCCGATAACGGTGGTGTGAACTAAGTTTCTTATTACGGTATAAGTAAATCTCCTCCCGGGTTATCACACACCGCATTCACAGCTATCGCTGCTAACCCTTTTGCAATAAGCATCTTCACCTATCTGTTTCACAGCACGTGGGGCATAGTGCCGCTGGAAGGATACGGAACACGTTTAATAGGCAATAACCCAAATGCGCCGCCGTTTGCTGCTGAAGGCGGTGCACAGAAAGCATCATGTAATGCTCTGGTCGCATTGCAGGCTTCATATTCTGGTGTTGTCCATGAACTCGATTTCATTTATATTTCCCGTCGCAGTCTTAATACACTATGCAATAGAAAAATGACAACGTGCCTCTTTGGTCTCTTGGGCCCTACCATCTCGGCGAGTGTCCATGCCTGCCTCAACAATTTGTGCCAACAAAACAGCACCAACCACTCGTAGAAGCTGCCGACCCAGGCTGAATTCGAGGAGCACAAACATAAGCTCGCCAAAGCCATAAAAGCGGCAACATGCTTCTCAGTCCGCTCAAGCCTCACCCGCTCGACTCGCAGCATTGGCATCTTGTGCTGCAATGATTCAGCAATGGTTTTCATTGCCGTATTTATTAGAATCCAACGCACACTTTTTTTTTCCGCTAAAATAGGTCCGAAAATTGCGTGCGCATTAGAATCGAGTACGACCCTGAATCTGTGCCACCACATCGCCATCAGCACTTCAAAGCGGTCGCCTTGCACACGCTTCGAGCCTAGCTGCTGTAGCTTCCTCCATGTGCTGTAGTACGTGCTCTCAGGTTAGTGCACCATCCGTCTTCCCGTTCTCATTTTTCGCGTTTGCTCTATCAGCATAGAAGGGCTGACTGCAAAGACATGCCGAGTTCATCACAATGCCGCAATTAAAAGGAAAGCGATCATGTATGCGGAGGCGGACGGAAATGGGGCCGCATCACGGGCATTCCGAGTTCCTGAAACTTGTACGCGGGACTGGCGCAAACAGGAGAGGCGTTCTACTCCGGCAGCTGCTACATACGGCGCAGTCCCTATCTTGAAAGCAATCTGCGATGCAGACAGAGTCTACACATCTAGGCGCACCATGCTGTCTTCTCGTTGCTTAGTGCGCACTGAAGCAACAGTCCACACAAAGGTCAATTCGCTTGCTCCTGCTACCGCACTTCTCCCTTCCAGCATTTTGATAAAGAGCTTCTGTGGTCATTGCATAAGACTTGTTCATGTTTGCTTATTCACACCATGCTTGTTAATTTAGTTAGTAAGCGAATGTTTAAAAGTTTATACGGCCGATAAAACTAGTATCCTTACTTTTCGTATAGCTGTCTACTAATTTTCTAACGTAATCGATGCTTCACGTTTCTGCCGAAACTGTGACTTTTTTTTTTATTTATCGCAACTTTAGCGCATTGGGAGTAAATCTTTGTTACCTTACTTACTCGAATCTAGGCCGACCTCGATTCTAAGCCGATCCCCTAAAGTCCGAAGCCAAAAAAATAAATACCATATATTACCTCGAATGTAGGCCGAACAAAAAAGCGAAGACAGCGTTCACAAAATACAAACAACATTTATTGAATCTGAACGTGCAGAGCTTATTCAACGTCATCGTCGCTGCTAGACTCATCCCTGTGTTCCTTGTCACTGTCATCTTCAAACAGTGCACTATCTTCGGTACCGTCAAGCGCATTAGATATGCTGCACTTTTTAAAGGCGCACACGATCAAAGTACCTGGGATGTCGTCCTAGGCTGCAGCTACCCAGCCCGTCAGTTGCGATAGCGATGCACATTTGATGCGGCCCGTTGCTGTTAGCATGTGGTCTTCGTCAGTCAACCAGTCCATGTAATATTTACACAGACGGTCCTTGAAAGGTTTGTTGATGCAGACATCAAGTGGCTGCAACTGGCCCATCATGCCGGCCGGTATGACAGCGAGGTCCGTGTTCGCTTGGGCGAGTGCAGCCTTCATGTTGTCGGTCAAGTGCCCACGGTAAGAGTCGACGACAAGGAGTGAGTTCTTTGTCAAAAGGGCTCCTGGACGCCATCACCACACAATCTTAACCCACTCTTCCACCATCACACTCGTCATCTACCCATTCTCATTTACCTGCACAATGACATTTCTTGGGAAAGTTTCTCGAGCAGGCAGTGTCTTCCTTTTAAATATCATATGAGGGAGTTTATGTCCATCAGCTGTGCAGCACAGCATCACAGTTGCGGGCTGCTTCTCGTAGCCTGCATAGCGCACCTTCACCCCCTTGGCACCCTTTTCATTCATGGTGTACGCTACTGGCATATCAAAATACACAGCCGTCTGGTCGGCGTTGCCGATTTGCCCAAGGTTGTAGCCTGCCCCTTCTTTCTGTCACAGCATGTAGTGCTGAAAAGCTATCAGCTTTTCTTCGAAATTGCTTGGCAGCTTCTGGGTGATTGAAGTGCGACGTCGGAGGCTGAAAGCCAAAGCGCTTCATGAAAAATCTAAGCCAGCCCCAGCTGGCTTTGAAATTCTTTGGCGTTAGGCCTCGCTCCCTCGGAAGTTCCCTCGCTTTCGCTTGGAGCACTTCTGTTGTCACTGGAAGGGCAGCTGCTCTCTGCGTCCGAACAAAGTCGGCCAAAACTGTTTCCACTTCGTCGTGACGGCCTTTCTTTGGTCTGCTAAATGCCATCCTCATTGCGGCACACGCAAAAATGCTGCTGTCGTTGTTCCCTCCAACGACAGACGTTTTTCTCGTCGACGCTGAAGTCCCGCCTGGCTTCAAGGTTCGACAATGCCTCTGCAGCTATCACAACTTTTCGCTTGAAAGCGGCCCTGTAGTGGCATCTCCTGCTTGGTGCCATTGCGATAACACCACGCCGTACACCGATACAGCCGGCATGACACAGGTCTAAAAAGCGACCTCGCTTGTGTACGGTTGGCTACTGGCACGGCTAGTAGCGGCTGCGATACTGACTTTTCTAGATGGCGCTAGCTATGCACCATATTTAGTAGTTTCAATGAAAAATCTGGCACATTTTTTAAAATCCTCGAATCTAAGCCAACCCTAGAGTTTGGAATATAATTATTTGAAAAACACTATCGGCCTAGATTCAAATAAATACGGTATTCCAAATGAGAGAAAGTTGTATTCCTGTAAGAAAGAATGAGGTGCGCGGTACTGTAAAAGACTTTTCTTTCTTTAGGTTGCGGCAAACAGGTGTGCCTTACAATTGAGAGCGGTATCAGTTAAAATTGAGGGCGTTACAATTGAGTAAATACGGTATGCGGATATCAACTCAGGGTGTCTACCAAGTTGACATTTCCAAATTCCCTGAGTTTTCCAGGTTTTCCCTGAGTGCCATTGCAAATTTCCCTGAGTGATGCAGAACTATGTTTTATGTCAAGACGGGCTGAAAACATGTCGCCTGATGCTATCACACCCTAGTAGGCACATGAAGAAAATTTCAAAAGCGACTTAATCCAATTTGAATACTAACGAGTAGTGTTAATGTTATTCAAAAAGAGAATAGAAGGCAGTGGTTAGTAAAATGCACAGCAAAATAAAGTGTCTTCGAAAAACATTGCAATGGAGTCGGACATTCTCAAATATGAATCAAAAGGAGATGCATATAGACGCAAATATTTTCGAATATGAGCTATTTCTATCAACTGATCGCAAGCTCAGTGGTATGAGGCCCGAACTTTGTAACAATTGAGATTCTCTCTAAACAGCTCGTAAGTCAACCTCAACTGTTCTAACATACTCTCAGCCCGCGCACGACACCCGAGTGTTTTGTTTCACTGCATTAAAGAGTTTATTTTGGTTTGGATGAGGGACACGTGCACCTCGGCATCAGCCAAAACTAAGTTTTGAGCTCAAGCTCCTTCAAAATGGCGGCAGCAAGCTTCCTTTCCCGTTTATTCCTCAATGAGTAGTTCATTTCTGTTTTGTCCTCCTTCCGCCACTCGTTTGCCCCAAGGACCATTTGAAGCATCTTGGTCAGTTGCACAGTCCACGACCGGTTTTTTCGAACTCCCTAGGGGCCGCGAAAACGTCCGTAAAATCGGCCAGTTGCAAAAAAAGTTGGAGGCTTAACAAGGTTAAGCCCAGTGGATGCGAAGCTGGCTAGGCGTTCTTCGCGTTCTTCATCGGTTTCCGTAGCACGCTGCAGCCTTCGTTTTGCATTCCTATTATTAACGTCCTTAGCGTTTGAAGGCATGTTGACCGCATACACGCCCGGCGCAAAGACGCTGGCGCGGTTGCGGGCACAGATACTGACGCGACGGCGGGGGCGCGCCGCTTCATCCCTCGCGTGACGTCACATATCACGTGATGCAGCGATGGTGGCGCCGCCGCCGCGTCGCGCGCGACGGCGCGAACCGAAGCGTGGAGGCCTCCGCCGGGCGACGTCCGACGGCGCGATATGAGGCCCCACCTGCAGCCAGTGTGACGTCATCACGTGACGTCATGCCACGTGACCGACTTGAAGGTCACTTGAAGGTCAATGGTGGCCACCGCCGGGAGGCGACCGACGGCGCGATATGAGGCCCCATCTGCAGCCTGTGTGACGTCATCACGTGACGTCATGTCACTTGACCCCACTTCGGGGTCAATGGTGGCCACCGTCGGGCGTCGCGCGAAGGCCCGAAACCTACGTTAATATGCTTCGCAAAAAATAAATGCGTGTCATTTACTGCCCTTAGGGACTCAAATCGCCACAGGCACGTTCGAAAACGCTCTGAAGGCCTGTCGCTACACATATTAGACATATCGGTGCACGTAATGTGACAGGAAATACCGGCTGCACGCGTGTATAATTAAGGAATACATACTGTGTTCCGTGGCAATAGTCCCTTCCCACGCTTGTTATGCTTCACTGCAATACTTTTGTGTATGCTTCACCAAGTAACATTTCTTTACAGAGTCAAAGCTGATTTTCAGGAACTGGCATTTTCTATGTCAATCGCGAGGATCACAAAGGCGGAGTCCATGCCATTGCTGACAGCAGCTAATTCTTTCAATAAAAGCTCGGCACCCAACGGCAAGAAGTTTCATGGCGAACGTCGAAGCAGCTAGGCCTAGCGTCGCCGCAGTGATGGCAATGGCTGCCAGCGGATCTGCGTTCGAGATCGCCGGTTCGGGGTGACGAAGTAATCAAAACGGCAGCCGTGGTGCCTTTGATTATTGCCGTTTCGGACCTGCTGTCACGGCAAAATGTCCGGAAAATCGGACGGCGAACAGTTCTTGCGTCGGAAATTTCACACGTTCTGATACGTTGACTCTATCGGGTACGTGACGGTGCCGCGAAGCCGTCCAAATTATCGGGAATCCGGAAAGTCAGTCCTTGACTGTACACTAGCAACTCCTCCAGCCGACGACAGGGCGTCAAAGACGATTCATTACGATTCCTGTCTGTTACTCGAGCCAGCATTACCGCGACTTTCGACCCTTTCAGTAAAATTGCCGCTAATTTTCCCTGATAGAGGCCCAAATTCCCTGAGTTTTCCCTGACTTTTTCCAGACTACTAAAAATCCCTGAGAATTCCCGGTTTTCCCGGTTTTCCCGGTTGGTAGACACCCTGCAACTACAGTTGAGTGTTTCTTTTTAGTGCCTTGGGATTGTTCGTTATCTCAGTTGGTACGTCCTTTCCTTAATTGTTTCCCAAAACATATGAAGAGGTTCCATGTCAGCACATATGCAACATGGCTACAAAAGTAAATGCACACAAAAGGCTGATATGCACAGGCAAGCACTGGATTACTCGAGTGCGAGGTCACAATTGCAGCTTTCTCACCATTGGCGACAGCGATGGAAGCATTGGCTACTGTCGCTGTAGCGGAGCTGCTTGGCGCTGTTGGAACAGCTGGCGGTGGCACTGTGGGGCGTGGAGCGGCACTGCACTGCGAGGCATTCTTCTTTTCCTGCAGAAAGAACAGCTGCTGATTGAGCACGATTCTCAAACCTACATGGCAGTCACTACCACGTGATTAAATGTAGATGTTACCCAGTTGCAATAAAAACAAGTGAAAGTGTCGTGGAAGCAGCTCCACTAGCCCCCTTCGAAATACGATTCTGCGCACTGAACCAGCGACCAAACGCATGTAGCTTCAATCCACGGATCGTGTCTGGCCACGCAACAATAGGGCAGGCTACATGAAACTATTCAAGTAGAAGGCACAGTGAGAGATAGTAAAGACAGCGAAGACTCGAGAAAGTGTGGCAAGCGATCACAAAGCCAGTGGAAACTGTCGCTGCCACCAAGACCAGCAAAAATAAACCGCAGCAGTCACGAATGAAACAAAACTAAGATGACGTCGGTAGATTAGACGGTGTGGAAACAGCATTCGCTCAAAGTCTGGCTTAATCAGCACTTGCTCACCACTGCCGTAGCTCGTTATATATAATGATTTGAAGTAGTTTCATGATGAATTAGGCACTGATACCGTATTTACACGATTGTAAGTCGATCCAAATGTAGGACGACCCCCACCCCCAAAAAAACTTGCGAGCACATTTCACACAAGAGAAATTTATTGACGTGGTTGATGAAGACTACTCATCGTCACTGGAGTTGTCCTCACCGGTGCTGCTGCCGTCACAGCTGCTGCGGTCCCACGGCACGTCGTCACCAAGTGTGAGTCCATATTTGGTGAACGACCGCACCACAACATCGCGCGATACCGCCGTCCACGTAGAGAGGACCCACCCGCACACAGTAGCCATGGAGGCCCTCCTCACACGCCCGCTTGGGGTAAGTTCGCGGTTTTTTCTGGATATCCACTCGTATTCGCGGCGCAGCAGGTCCTTAAAAGACTTGTTGACTCCCTCGTCGAGAGGCTGAAACTGCTCCGTCAAGCCACCGGGGATTACGAGCATGTCGGTGTGCTCCTTGTGAAGCACCGCTTTCACCTTGTCAGTGAGGTGGTCCCGGAAATAGTCTGTAGTGCGGGACGTGAGCGCGGCTGGAAATCAGCACAAAGAAGCGAGTGATACGTCCCCGAAGAACAAGCAACAACTGACTTAATTTTTGCGTTCGTTCAGCCTTTACGGCTCGATTGCACACCCTCGCACCACTTCCCTTTCCTGCATGCTTCACGATGATATTTTATCGAGTCAAAAAGGAAAAGGGTGTCTGGCTGCTGCCAGACACCATATATCACTTCCCCTCCTAGTGAGTTAGCAAACGTTCATAGGACGATTTAAATTGTTCACAAGTCCATATGACGGGACACCCTGGAGACTCGTCTACTGCGTGTCCTTGAGACTTGGCGTGATCCTGCGAATGAATGTTGCCTTCAATGCCTCGTAAATGTTGTCTGCTGGTGGGGAACGTAGCAGGTCTCGAATTTCGCTAGCGGTTGATAGGGGCAGACTGCTCACCACATAATGGTATTTCGTGGAATATGCTGTGATGCGCCGTGCAGCGAATTGTGAATCTACCTGAATGAACCACAATGCAGGGTCCGCAGTCCAAAATGGAGGCAGTTTGACATCGATGCCGGAGAGTGTCGGAATTTCGGTGCTTTGAGGTGTGTCCATAGCACTTGCTGCTCGTCCGGCTCACCAATGTAGTGTGGGACGCGAGCGCGGCTGGAAATCAGCAGAAAGAAGCGAGAGATGCGTCCCTGAAGAACAAGCAACAACTGACTTTATTTTTGTGTTCATTCGGCCTCTACTGCTTGGTTGCACACCCTTGCACCACTTCCCTTTCCCACACACTCCATGAGAATATTTTATCGAGTCAAAAGGGGAAAGGGTGTCTGGCTGCTGCTGTGTGACCTTGAGGCTGCCACAAGTCCAACACTAGCAGGTTGGCGATGTCTCTCTTGAGAGATGCCCCCGGCCTCAGGAGCCACACCAGACAGTACCACTCCGCTACCATATCATCCGTCATACAGCCCTTTGCATTCACCCGTACCACAACGCCTTTAGGAAGTACTTCTTTAGGCATTGTCTTCCTTTTAAACACGATGTACGGGCGAAGCTTCATGCCATCCGCCAAGCATGACAACATGACAGTATAACGCAGATTTTCATTGCCCGTTGTTAGTAAATTCACATCGCATGCTCCCTTAACACTCACTGTCGTATTGCTGGTCATATCAAAGTATACGGGAGTCTAGTCGGCATTGCCGATCTGGCCGAGCAAATACCGTTGGGAGTCGTGAAGTTTCAGGAAGTGCCTATGGAAGGCGAGGACCTTCTCCTCATGTGCAGTCGGCAACTTCTGGCACACGCTGGTGTGTCTATGTAGGGAGAAGCCAACCCTCATCATAAATTTAGATGCCCAGGCCCTGCTAGCTTTGAATTGAGTCCTCGGTATTCCTGCTTCCAAAGCGAAGACACTGGCTTGTTGCGTGATCATTTCACACATGACGAACAGTAATCGTTCGCGCAGATCAGTCACATATGCTGAAAGCTTCGTCTCCAGCTCCGGAAAACGTCCCGACTTAGGGCCGCGGAAACCATGGCACTTGGAGTCGCATGAGAAAATTCCCTCGCGTTGAAGCCGCCACTGCCGCACCACACATTCACTCACTCCAAACTTGCGTCCTGCTGCACAGTTGTTAGTTTCCTCAGCATGGAGCATAGCAGCCCATTTGAATGCTGCTGTGAACGAGCGCCAACAGTTCCTTGGACCCAGGGCACCCATGACAGGCGTGACGATTGAGCACAACCGGCACAACAGGAGCACAGAAGTGACAATCACGTGGCCGTCGAAAAAGCCATATCTCAAAGAGAAGCTCTTCCGTCAACTACCAATACCCCCCAAACCTGTGACTCTTCCACCAATGATCGATGCTCCCACAAGAGACTTGCGCTCGCGGTGCGTGCAATAAATGTTTCTTTAAAAAAAAAAAACCTGCTGTACAAGCTTGTGGAATAACCATACGCTGTGGGTTGATCGTGAAACTTTATTTGCAAGAAGAACACATTCGCTGAGAGATGACCATCCAAGCAACCGAAAGCGGCCACTGCCGCACACGATTTCCTTTACCTCGGGAGTACGTTACTCGCATTCAAGGAGTGTTTTGTTGGTCTCTAATAAACAAAATGAGTATTAGCGAATTCCTTGATTCAATTCATGGAGCTAACATAGCCAGGATTGTATCACATTGCTCAATACATTTCCGAACTCGATGGTGTACGGTGGGCACAGATTGGGAGCGCCAACTTTCAGAGTGGGCATCGCCTGTATTGACGTCAAAATGTATGCAATACGGTAAATTAATGTGCTACGCTTCAACCGTAACCATGAAAACGTAGGTGCAAAGTTTTAACCACGCTGTAGTATCGCTGATTTCACATAAAGGAAAGGTAGTTTATGACATATACAGCCCAAATGTGCTGTTTTCTAAAAATCCAGCTCTTGGCAATTTTTACGTTTTTCAAAGGCCGCGGCACCCCCTTAGGTAATTTTGTTCCACAGTTTTGATTAATCAAAGACCAGGCACATCACACACACCTGGAGCCTTTAAGACCAGTAAAAGGAAAACATCACCAAACAGTAGTGAGCTCGTTATTGGCTTGTGTGCTTGCACATTCGAACATTGCTGGCAAGCAGCAAGAAACACCAAATGTCATGCAGGTGACAGAGCACACCCCTTGATGTGTCTGTCATGGCGGTACGGAAACTGCGCTGACCATGTCCTATCCATGCTTGCAGGTATGCTTGCAGATACTAAGCTCTCAAACATGCCAGTGTCCAGTCGAAACAAGAAAGCACCATCCAAAAGTGAGTTTTGGTACCAATTAAAGGAATGAGCATTGTTTCAGTAGCAGCATGCCGTGTTGTTATTGCAAACATTGGAAAAAAAACCAGGAGGCAATCAATTACGCTAATAAAATGGAAATTTAAAATTATATTCTGGGGTTTAGCATGCTAAAACCATGATCTGATAATAAGGCAAGCTGCAATGGGGGACTCCAAATGAATTTTGAACACCTGTTCTTTTTTTTTTAATGTACACCAAAAGCATGGTAAACAGGTGTTTTTGCATTTTTCCACCATCCAAATGCGGCTGCCGTGAATGGGGTTTGATCCCGCGACCTCATGCTTAGCAGTGCAACAACGCCACTAAGCAGCCATGGTGGGTCAAAACCAAGAAAGCTTGTGCACACAGCCACCCACAGCCCACAGGCACCTAGCAACACCAGAATCTTAAGTAGATGCCTTATGAACAGCTGTCGGCCTTCTCCATGGTGCATACTACTTGGGAAAGGCCAGACAGTCTTGCTACCTGCACACTCGCATGTAGCAGTGCTGTGCCGTGGAATTTGGTGGCTTCGGTCGTCATTGACTTTTGCTAATCAATCTTCCAGAGAAATGTTACTGCCACAACAGATTGTAGATGTGGACAATCATGACGACATATCACCGAACATATCTCTGAAATCGGTAAACGCTGGTGTTCCTCAAGGCAGCATTCTCGGACCGCTCTTGCTTACTTTTTGTTAATGATGTCGCTAACATTAATAAAACCCGTACCTATAGAACCTGCCCGAGCGTGAGGCACGGCTTGAGTCCCGCCTGGTCGCCCAAGCAGCGCTATGCAGATGACGTGACTATTCCATTTTGCAAGTCTAACATTAAAACACTTCAGTTAAACATCAATAATTTTTTCAAAGGCCTGGTGACATGGAGTAAAAGAAATTCATGAAAAGTGCAAAACTAAAGCAATCCTTTTTACTCCCAAACAATCACTGGTAGTTCTCATAGAAGATCTTATGCTTCACCGAAAGACTGTAGAGGTTGTTGGACCCTTAAAAAGATTCAATGTATACTACCACAAGCATGTGTCCTGGGACACGCATGTTAAGCACATTATCACCAAACTTTCGAGGACTGTTGGCATTTTGGCTTTTTTTCTGCCGCCAAATATCCAATTACTGATTTACATCACATTATTTTTGCCCAACTTAAACTACTGCTTTCTTGTATGGGGCAAAACGACGTCATCCAATTTACTTTAATGGAGTGTACTTCAGAAGAAAGCCCTTAGACACATAGCTGGCGTGCCCTCAAATACACATACAGATCAACTTTTGAAGCGGTTTAACGTAATACCTGTTCGTAATCTTTATTCATACAGTACGGCCATACGGTGTAAACATAGCATGAATACTAGGGTAGACATCATAACATTGTTATCGCACTTGAAGATTACGACACCGATATACAACACACGAATCAAAGAGTATTGGAAAGTCCCGTTTTGTCGAACAGAATACGGTGAACAAATGCTTCAATACACCATATCTGCACTTCTAAATTTTTTTCGTGAAAGAGAGATCGATATCGCAACTGTTAGCAAAAACACCCTGTGCTCGATCCTTGCAATGCATTCATGATACCATTTGTTCTGTGTGGATGTGCTTTTCATTATATGCATTTTATGCACGCATCCCTGCAATTCTTCGGATTTTCAGTTTTTATATTTTGATAGCGAAATGTATGCTGTTTGTTTTTAATGCTTCTTGCACTCACGTAACTGAAATGTTAGAAAGTGGATTACTGGTTTCTCCTACTGTATGCCTAGTAAAGGGGGTCCGAGCCACTGATGAGTGAATTAATTTTCACTTTTAGTTCAGACTTTCCTCAATTCAACGTGGAAATAAACTAAACTTGATTCAATTCAACATTCTTCCAACACCACCCCCGCAGGGTACCCACCTCAAGGTCACACTGGTTCTCCAGCCAGCTCTGGCGGTGCCGGTCAATGCCGCTCGAGCAACGCTGCACCGCGTCGCACCACGAGCAGCTGAATGAGAGCTGCGCCGAACGGCATTCCTTGCAGGTCTTCAGGCCCAGGCATGCTGGGAGACGGCAAAGGGAGAGCAGAGTCAGTCACCCCAGACTTGCCGTAACGCAAGCACTGTGTGCGCCTTTGCAAGCACATCTTGCCTCATGTTTTGAGCCCCACTGCCGAAAAGAAATGTCGCTTGATTCCGAAAATGAATTCTGGAACAACTACTTTTTATGAAAAGTGCCACTAAAGCAGAACAGAATTATTTCAAAGGTTTTAGACCAACAGTAGCTTTTGCACCAGGTGTATAGCTGCAAGCGCATGCTACTGTGGACAAGAGAAACACAAATGGCAGTGACAATCTTACAAAGCAAGAAATGTCTGAAAAGACAGGCCAATTACTTTTAGTAAGAAAGCTGGAGCACACAGGTATGGATGCTTGCAGCCTGATCTCTGTATAACAGCTCGCATTATCAGCTAACTGCTCACATGCCCTGCCACAGCTTGTCGCGAATAATTATCCATGCTTTCCACTGTGTTCAAAGAAACAGGGAAACTTTACTAACTTAACCCATTTGCTACTGTGTGCCATGCACGTGGCTTCAGCATTTTGTGTCAAATGTTTGTTGTGTACAGTGCAAGAGGCATTGCACACCTTTGTACAAGTGAAGAGGATAAATTTGTTCCTGATGATAAATGACATCAGCACGAAGCCTGAAAGACTTCCTCATCAGTTGACCAACATCTAATAAATAAGATGACTTAACCTATTTTTGGTATAAAAAGCTTCATCTCATTGAGGCATCAAGTCACCTGGATATTTTATAATTCAGTTATAATCAAACTAATGCTTTGAGCAGCAATTTTCATTTCGCATATGTTCATGGTCAGCGCAGTGGTCAACACTTTCCGTACCATCGTGTTCTAATAAGATGTCCATAATTTGTTCCCTGAAAGGCCATAGTGACAACTAACCAATACCATGCTCCCACTCGCAAAGCCCATCAGAAACACGCAGCAGGCAAAAAAGTCATGGCTAAATATAATACTAGACAACCAGCACTACATGTTCAGACGGTCTTTCAACTTAAAATAAGAATAAAAAAGAACAAGAGCAGCAGCAGCTTGACAAATCAGGCATAAGTACCATGTTTACTCAAATACAGGTCGACTTCAATATGTTGAACTTGCTGAGAAACAAAATAATACAATATTTGACTGTTGGTTGACATATATATATATTTCTTTTAAACAGACCTCTGAACATGACACATCTTTATTTATAGTAAGATCAGCTTGCACATCGCGCTAGTCGATGCAACAAGCTCTATCGTTGGGGCAGTGCCAGAGAATATTGTCCGCCGTGCCTTCCAGTGCGTGGGATGGGCAGCATTTCTTAAAGCTAGTCTGCATAAACCTCACACTGGGTTTATGGCAGGTACTACGAACAAATACTGTTAGCTCAGCATTTCTTCATTGTTCATGAATAGAGGTCAATATTGTGCGGTACCAAATATAGATCAATAGCTCACTCTGAATTACATTTTTAAAAAAAGGTCGACCTATATTTGAATAAATACAATACATGTAAAGTCAGTGTTCTTGCACACCGATGTTTTGCTGGGTTTGCAATTTTCTGTGGCAGCATGCGAGGCTGGTGACCTACAAGCTTTGGTAGCTAGTGGTTTACACGCGAGCTGTGCACTCCAGCACTGCTCACAGTAGCAGTTGCAAGGCTATGTTTAGTAATGACAACAGAGCTATGAGAAAGGCAATATCATGCATATGGGAGAAACCACACACTCACTGGGCAGGGCGGTGAACACAATGGCCGTGTTGCTGCGGATGACGTCACTCTTCTTGCTCACCTGGTGGTACTCGTAGATGGTCTTCCGCTTGACAACTGCAGAAAACAAGGCAGCTAAGTGAGACACAGAGGTGGGACACGTGGCTGCTGCAAGCAAAACTTTTCAGAGACAACTGGCAAGCACACATTTCACCACCAGACAACTTTAGGCAGACCGCAAAGGGCAAAGGCCTCTCCCGGATATCTGCTCTTAAAGGGTCACTAAAGGTTACTATTAGGTCAACGTGGACTGTTGAAATACCATGCCAGAAACCTCAAAACGCTTGTTTCGTGCCAAGGAGAGACTTATTTTAAGAGAAAATGCGTTCTGAAGCATCCGCGTACCTCTAGCGCAGTTCAAATCGCCCGCCCTCCGATCGAGGTCATGGTCTCATAGTGACATTGCGCCATCGGTGAGTAGAACGGCGTCCGCAGACGGCGCTACGGTTTTTCTGCCCAAAACGCAAACGCGCGGCCAGAAACAGAGCCAAGACAGAGCCGACAGCAGAGCGAAAGCGGGAGTATGGTGGCTAGCGGAAGGAGAAACGCGCGACCATAAGCTGGTACTTCATTCTACGACGCAAACTTCGACGCTCGTCGCAATGGACCCTGACGACAGATTGGCTCGCGATGGTGGGCTCAACTTCAGCGATTTGAGCACTGACGAGCGCGACCTGCTGCTGAGGGCTCGCGCTGCCGGCGTCGGCGTACTACAACGGCGGCCTCGACACCGGCTCTCGGAGCGGGAAAGCAACGAGGGCTCCCCACGACATCGCATGGACGTGGCATTCTCGCTGCTTGTTCCAAATGAAAGTTTCGCGAGCCAGCAGAACCCTCACAGCATGACGCGATAACGAAACTACTGAAACTCCAAAGCGTGCGCGGCGCAGAGTCGAGCGCGCAAAGTCGAGCGAAAACGAAACCTTTCGACAACCCATATTACTGAAGGGTAACGTCAAAATGTTATTTTTTCTTAGAATCGAATAGACGTAAACAAGCAGCATTTTTTCCGTCTTATAATCGAATGAAATGATATTTTTAATACGGGTAGTTGAGTGTTAGTAACACAAACTATGAGGAGTGCTTTCGTCATCGGGCTAGTACCGGAATGTCGCTGGGGGCTCTCAAATCGTGTCGTGCATTTACCTCAATTTCTCGGTTACTAAAGCTCTGTTCGCGATTATATTGACGCCTTAGACGTTCTAGAACATTGCTCTACCACTTTAACTTGAGTTTCTGGTAACCTTTAGTGTCCCTTTAACCCTTCAAGAGTCAAAGATGTGAATATATGGTGCTGCGAACAAGTTCCAAATGGTCGATGCTGTATATTTACGGCACCATCTATGTGTTTGAAAAAATGCACCATCAGCATATCAAAATGATTGCCTCGTACGCGGTTTGAGCCAGCTGCCGTAGCTTCCCCCATGTGCTGCAGTATGTGTGCTTAGGCAATACTTCCTTTGGCTTAGGTTAGTGCACCGTCCATCTGCATTTGCTCTATCAGCATGGAAGTGCTGACTGCTACGACACGCCGAGTTCATCATGACGCCGCAAGTAAAAGGAAAGCGATCGTGTGTGTGGAGACGGACGAAAATCGGGCTGCATCACGGGCGTTCGGAGTTCCTGAAACTTGCTTGTGGGACAGGTGCAAACAGGAGAGGCGTTTTACACCAGGGGCTGCTATGTACGGCGCTGCCGTGCAGCCCCTATCTTGAAAGTGATCTGCGATGCAGACAGAGTTTACGCATCTAGGCGCACTGCATCGTCTTCTCGTCGCTTAGTGCGCGTTGAAGCGACAGTCCGCACAAAGGTCAATTCGCTTGCTTCTGCTACCGCACTTCTCCACTCCAGCGTTTTGATAAAGAGCTACCGATGTCATTGCATGAGACTTGTTCATGTTTGCTTGTTCACGCGTGACACCATGCTTGTTAATTTAGTTTCTAAGTGAATGTTTAAGAGTTTATACGGCCGATAAAACTAATATCCTTATTTTTTTTTATAGCTGTCTACTAATTTGTTATCGTTATCTATGCTTCGCCTTTCGGGTAAAACCACGACTTTTCTTATTAATCGCAACTTTAGTATATTGGGAAGTAAATCTGTTTTTTTTTTTTCATATGAGAGAAAGTTTCATTTCTGCATGAAAGAATGAGGTGCGCAATACTGTAAAGGACTTTTCTTTTTTTTTTTAGGTCACGGCAAACAGGTGCACGTTACAATCTAGCGTTTCCAGGGTGTCTACCATGTTGACATTTCCAAATTCCCTGAGTTTTCCAGGTTTTCCCTGAGTGCTTTTGCGAAATTCCCTGAGTGATGCAGAACTATGTTTTATGTCAAGTCGCGCTGAAATCATATCGCCCTATGCTGTCACTCTCTAGTAAGCATATGAAAAAAATTTCAAAGAAAACCGACTTAATCCAATTTGAATACTAAGGAGTAGTGTTTATGTTATTCAAAAAAAAAAAGAATATAAGGGAGGGGTTATTAAAATGCACAGCAAATAAAATGTCTTCGAAAATATTTTCAAATATAGTTGGACATTCTCTAGTACAAATAAAAAGTAGATGCATACAGAACCAAATATTTTCGAATATGAGCTATTTCTATCAACTGATAGCATGCTCAGTGTCATGCAACTGTCCTGACATACTCTCAGCTCGCGCAAGACGCCTCAGTGTTGGGTTTCACTGCTTTAAAGAGTTTATTTTGGTTTGGATGAGGGACACCTGCATCTCAGCATCAGCCAACAATTTGTTTTTTAAGCGCAGGCTCCTTCAAAGAAGCGGTCGCATACTTTTTTTTTCATTTATTTACCCTTCACGCAAAATCACGCAAAGCTTAATTCCCCGTTCATTGCTCAGTGCGTCGATCCTTTCTGTTCTCGTCCTCCTTTCGCCGCGCGTTCGCCCCACGGACCATTTGAAGAATACTCTTGGTCAATTTACAGTCAACGTCCAATTTTTCGGACCCCCTAGGGGCCGCGAAAACTTCCGAAAAATCCGGCAGTCCGAAAAAATAAATTCATGTCTTTGACTGCCCTTAAGGGCTAAAATCGACACATGTACGTCTGAAAAAGCTCCGAATGCCTGTCAGTGCACTTATTAGGCATATCGGTGCTCCTACTGTGACAGGTGAGGGCGGGTGCACACGTGTAAAATTAAGGAATACATACAGTGTCCCGCGACAATTGCCCCTTCCTACGCTTGTTACGCTTCACCGCGTTACATGAGTATAATGAGGCGAAGCAGACTTTCGGGAAAGAGCATTATGCAATGCGCCGTGCTTTCCGAGCTTCAAAGACAAAATTATTACTGTCAGCGGAGAAATGAAGAAACACGGCACCGAACGACAAGAAGCTTAACAGTGAACGTCGAAGCAGCTAGGCCTAGCGTTGCCGCAGTGGTGGTTACGGCTGCCAGCGGATCTGCGTGCGAGAGCACCGGTTCAAGGCGGCGAGGTAATCAAAATAGCAGCGGTGGTGGTTTTCATTAATGCCGTCTCGGACCTGCGATCACGCAAAACGTTTAGACAATCGGACGGCGAAGAGTTCTTGCGTCTGAAATTTCAGACGTTATGATACATTGACTCTTTGGGGTACGTGGTGGTGCCGCGAAGCCGTCCGAGTTATCGGGAATCCGGAAAGTCGGTCGTTGACTGTACACTGGCAACTCCTCCAGCCGACGACGATTCGTTACGAGTCCTGTCTGTTTCTCGAGCCAGCATTACCGCGACTTTTGACCCTCTAAAAAAAATTACAGCTAATTTTACCTGATAGAAGCACAAATTCCCTGAGTTTTCCCTGAGTTTTTCCAGACTACTCAAAATCCCTGAGAATTCCCGGTTTTCCCGGTTTTCCCGGTTGGTAGACACCCTGGTTTCTTTTTCTTTCCTTTTTTTGGTCATGGAAAACGGGTGTGCATTACAATCGAGGGCGCGTCAGAATCGGGTAGATACAATATGCAAGCCCATCTGTATTCATGAATAAACAATGCATGTTTAAAAAGGCTGCAGCACACAAAAGGCACATATAGAGACGAGACAACAAGGACAAGCGCTGAAATTCGAACAACATTATTGTGAATGGTTCACGAATATATACGTGCTGTCCAAGCCAGGGGTTATCATCTACGCATGTGTAAATTTGCCAACTCTTTGTCTGAAAGCGTGATGGAGGCCATGCTGACACATCCCTACCGAAGTCTAGAAATCCATTCAGATTCTGCGTTTTCCAAAGCCACACACATTTTACTCCTCTTGATAACGGAAGTGTTTTCAAGGTTGGGTGAACAGTCCTTGCAAGTCAGACAATGACTTGCCAGAAAACCTTAAAATCTTTTCCTTCACGCGCATTCTTTAGGTTCTTTGCGTGCTTTCTTAACCTATCGTACACAAATCTCCCAGTTTGGCCAGCGTATACTTTTCCGCGCCTTAAAGAAATTTGATAGACTATACCTTCTGCCCATTCAACAAAAGACCATTTATGCTTTGTAGGCACAGTCATGCAGATGCTGCTGGGTTGCCGCCGGTTTGGTCAACCTGCAAAGCTCTGACAGCTGGTGGGGGGCAGACAATGTGAATTTCACTACGTAATGGGGGGCCACCTATTCCAGATTATGTGATAGCGTGTAAATGTAAGGGATCCCAGCTACCTTCTGCCTACGCTGTGCACATCTTTCTCAGAAGGCCCTCTGCGATCGAAATGAGGTGGTGCTGAGCATACCTGGTGCTTGGCAGTCTTTCAGCTAGATTATTGAATGCATCCGAGACACAGTGCGGGTGTGATTTTCCGATGAGCGCTCTTTAGGCACAACGTGGCAACAGCTCATTTAGCGAGTTTAGTGCAGATGGACTTGAAGGCACTTAGAAGTGGTTTGTTGGTGTGCAGTTTCTAGTTCTTCCAGTTGACAAATAAGGTGGTTTCGCTGTTTTACCTAGTAACATTTTTATATTGAAATCGAGTGCGCCCATCTTCTCTGTGTTCAATTCGTGCTCTAAGGTATCCCTGCATCACTGTACCTCAGATGCGTTCAATATTCAAGCTGAAAAACCACTGAGCGCCAGATATCCTCGGCACCTCCTCATTTCAGTCGCAGAGGGCCTTCTCAAAAAGATGCACACAAAGCCGCAAACGTGTGAAGCTTGCGCATAGCGTAGGCAGAAGGTAGCTGCATTCACAGCAACTTTTTCAGCAGCTTAGGTATTGTAGATTTTTGTATGTTTCACGAACTTGTCTTTTTCAAAGCTTCTTTGTCGAAGCTTGTCTTTCTCGAAACTTTCTCGAAGCAGGTACTCTCCTTGGATCCTTTCACCATCAGGACACTTCTAAACTGAAGCTTCAAGGACCGATAGGTGAAACTTTTTTGCAAACAAAATTTATTTTTATCTTGATTAAACATTCGTAAAACAATTCCTAATTGGTAAGCATTATGGAAAATTTGGGAGAGTGAGCAGGAGTGAGCCCCTCAGCCAAATTAGTCCAAAGTGGTGGACATAACAAAAATAACCGCAAGTCCCTTTGAAAGTACCCTTAGGAACTTCGATATTTAGAAATTCTGCTTCCGGAACATGGGTCTATCTCATGCCGAAGTCAAATGGTCACTACTCACAGAAAACCATGCGGTCAAACATGTAGGCATCCGAGATTCCAACTTTGACTGGGTGGCTCCTGTCAGGAATTTCCGTTACGGCCATTGGCAGCTGAAAAATGCGCAGGCATCACCACACGAAATGGATTAAGTGATGAGTCTTCCAACATGGCATATCCCATGATGTAACATGTCACCGGATTGATGTTGGGTCATGATACCATATTTGGTACCACATTTACACAATGCCAGCAACAATCCTGTTTTAATTTATATCATATTCTTGCTTGGGAAAGCACTGGCTTCGATTAAAGTGATCCTTTCTAAACAATGGAGCACTACCTAGCTTGACGTAATAGTTCTGCGGAAAGCAGCAAGGTGTAGAGAAGTAATTAAGTGAAAATGAGACATCCATCCAATCGTAGCAATTAATACAAAGGAAACCCATACGGGTTCCTCGAAAGGAAAGCCTCACAGTTGAAAAAAAATTCGTCCTGGTCCAGGACTCGAACTCAGGACCATCGCCTTTCTGGGGCATCCGCTTTACCATCTAAGCTAACAAGGCGGCTAGCAGATGGGAGGGCGAAGTCAAATTTACCAACAACTCGAAGCAAAGGCAAGAATTTGACGTAATAGTTCTGCAGAAACCCGCAAGGTGGGAAGAATTAGATGGGAGGGCGAAGTCAAATTTGTCAACAACTCGAAGCAAAGGCAAGAGTTTGATGTAATAGTTCTGCAGAAACCCGCAAGGTGGAGACAATTAGATGGGAGGGCAAAGTCGAATTTGTCAACAACGCGAAGCAAAGGCAAGAGTTTGACGTAATCATTCTGCAGAAAATTGCAAGGTGGAGAGAAATAATTAAAAGAGAAAAGCAATTAAAAAGCAAGAGTTTGACGTAATAGTTCCGTGAAAACTCGCAAGGTGGAGATAATTAATTGATTAATTACTTCGAACTCTTGTCTTTGCTTCGAGTTGTTGACAATTTGACTTCACCATCCTAGCTGCTAGCCACCTGGTCAGCTCAGATGGTAGAGCGGCTGCCCCGGTAAGGCGATGGTCCCGGGTTCGAGTTCCGGACCAGGCCGATTTTTTTTTTCAACTGCGAGGCTTTTCTTTCGAGGAACCCGTATGGGTTTCCTTTGTAGCAATTGCTACGACTGGGCGGATATCTCATTTTCCCTTAACTACCTAGCTTGTTCAAATACAGTCAAATCTCAATATACGAGACATGGATATAAACAATTTGTCGAAAGAACAAAACAAATCTAAAATAGTTTCTTTTTTCCATAAGCATGTATACTACAACAAATGTTAATATAATTAGGGTAATTTCACGTTGGACGTGGCTTCATTTGAGTGAGATTGAACTGTATGTGCCTACTGTGTTTTTTGAAAGGCATAAGAAAAACAATTTATTGCCTTGTTCCATGCGGTAGACTTCGAAACACAGGTTGATCTATGTTAAGTATGTACACCTCTAATGCAGCTACTAACACATAAGGCTGACCCATATTCATGGCCAACCTGATTAAATTAAATGAAGTCACTCACATCTTTGTAGACAAAGACAATGTCTCCACTTTTGTGCAGCACAGCCTGGAATGTGTAGTTGCCTCCTGCAAGAAATTTCACACAATAAAAAAATCACCAAGGGGTACTGCAACACTTGTTAGGCCTTTGGGATGAACCAGTCTTCCCCACTACCAGAAATTCAGAAAAGCTCACTTTGACTTGCTTGGGAAACGCCATCACCTCATTTTTAGGCTATAACACTTGCTACATACATTTGCTTGCTATGGCCTTCATAAGCAAGAATAAAAAGGGAGATGTGTTTGTACTTATCAAAAACATCCACAAATCTAGCAAAAGCCATAGAAAGCACCCACTGACCAAGAATAATTATCAATTGAGGTTGAAGAGACTAAATAAAGCCCACAAGGATTTCAAAGCACTACATAGAGTTCCTTAGCACATAACTGCAGGCTAAAAGATTCTACCAGACAATCTTTAAGGACCTAATTAATGCCTAGGCCTGTGCCGACTGCTGATTTGCTATCTTCAGAGCTTCATCTTGACACCTCTAGAGACAATGCCTTTGGGGAATCCTAGCTAATACTTTTCTGAACAAGACTGCTGGCTACACAGAGAATGCGGTGCTGGCAAATGTTGAGTTCATCTGAGCATGCCTGTCCATGCTTCCAAGGTTCACTGCAACTTTGTAGCTTAGTTACACTTCGGTAACTTATCACACACATTATGAGAGTGTATTTCCACTACCTACACACATTCTAATCATTATGTAGCAACGCTTCAAGTCAATGCTGTGTCTATATGCCTGCCATATGCGCATTCTTTGAAAAACTGCCCTCCATGCAGGGAAGACAAATATGAAGGACGGTGTGATGTGTGTAGTGCACGACACGCTGCGGTGGTCAGAAAGGACAGAAGCAGACGACAAGTAGCACGCGCGCCGAGGCGACTGCCGTGCTGGAGAGAAAACGACAACGCTGAAGAGCGTCCGGCACATGGACACGCAGCGCAAGAAAATGAACTAAAAGAAAAAAGCCAACCCAATTAGGAGAAACCACGGAGCGTCAAACAGCCAATGAGAAAATGACGAATCGGCCAGAGCGGGATAAAAACGAGGCGTGCTGGCAGAAGTGGGGAGACGCAGGGAGAGTTCCAGGAAGCGACGCCAGGAGAAGGTCGGGCACCGGACCGGGAGTTGAAGACAGGCCGTCGGGTTCCGGACCCGAGCCACCAGGACTTCGCCCGACCAGGGCCGCCTGCCAACCCATTCCTGTGCGTCGCCACTCTACCCAATCGTGCCGCTAGCTGCCCAA
The DNA here is from genome assembly GCF_038994185.2 of Dermacentor albipictus. Classification (NCBI taxonomy): domain Eukaryota; kingdom Metazoa; phylum Arthropoda; class Arachnida; order Ixodida; family Ixodidae; genus Dermacentor; species Dermacentor albipictus. Next base: position 472,735,394 of record NC_091821.1, read on the forward strand.
GAGCTTCTGCGCCCCGTGGGCAGGACGAGAGAAGTAGGGCTGTGGGCCCGAGTTCTACGCCCAGCTGCCCGGCCAGAACGCTGCCGCCGCCTGCTTGTGCCGCTAAGCTGCCTGCCTTACCTATCCAAGCCAGAGGTGGCGCGCTCTGGTCGCCCGGTCAACCATCCAACACCCCGACCTTTGGTGAGACCAGCACAACTTCTCTGATCATCTTGTCACCGCTTCTCCACGGCGAGACTGTTATGCACCCCTGCAGTCGTAGTCAACCCGGACTCGCGTACAGTTAACGCCATACTAGCCCTAAGTGTGTTCCTTGCCGTGATGTCTGTTTGAGTGTCTATTTTATGCTTTATCCTCTTTCCAGTTTTATTAAAAGTTTGTGTGTGTATTTGAAACTAACGGCTTTGTCCTCAATTAGGTTCTCGGAGGCTCCGCCTCAGAGAACTGTCAGAACCTTTGAACACAAGAACCTGAATCACAGATGGATGGATATTCACGTTCCAAATTCTCTCGTTCATATAAGAATCAAACAGCAATCACTATACAATTCATATTTGCAACCTTGGATATTCACACACATCTAGAGTATGAGCATGTTCAGATGTTTTTCTAGTCATGGAAGCGCTTATTTAAGATAAAATTTGACTAAAACCCCCTTCCATAAATAAAAAAACTCCCATACCTTCCATTCCAGCTCATGCAGCAACTATTTACTTCAAGGTTGCAGTAAACGCAGTAAACACAATAAAAATGAACAATGAATCTTACCATTGGGTTTGTCCTGCAGTACAACCTGATGCCACTCCACCACAAAGGATGTGCCTGCAATGCAAGATGCATGATTTCTTCAACACACACTGTTCAGGCAAATAGAAAAAAAAAATGCTTGAATGTTCGTTCTGTAAGAAACAATATATCGGTGGAACAGGTAAATCAATATAAGTCAGATTAAACGGACATTGCGCGGACACATCTAAAAAGCTTCCCAAAGCCGTCGCTGAGCATTTCAACCATCCAGGTCATAACTTTGATGAACTTAATCTCCACATCTTACAGTCAAATTTCCGTTCTGAGCGAGAAAGAAAATACAGAGAATCATACCTTACCCACAAGTTCAAGATATTGCAACCAATAGGCATAAACGTTTTAAAGGGAGCTTTAGAATCTATTCGCTTTGCTAAATTTCAAGGTGTAGGCGACAACATTTAGTTTCGTTTCTTAGTGTTTCCTTTTTTTCCTTTTCATTGTTTCCCCCCTTTATTTATTTATACCATTTCTCCTTTTTTTTCTTTCTTTCATTTTTTTAAATGAGCATTGATTTCTGCCACTCCTTCTATTATCTCTTTCAGAGAAACGATAGCCTACGACCACCAATGAAACAGGTAATAGAGGGCTGCTGTGCCCGCCGTTGACACGCCGACTGACACGCGATTGACAGATGGCCGGGTCCCTGGCTTTGTGCACAGCACTCCTTTATTCTCAACTCGGCACGGAGACGCACCTTCGCTCGTTGCTGCACGCACCCGCCTTTCAACCTCTCCCTTTTAAAAAAACCCCAGCTATAAAATCCCCAGCTAGCAACGGTTAGGTTAACAAGCTTTTATTGTGGTTTCAAATCAGATTGGCAGCATATAATGCACTAGCCAGGTTCGTTCCAGGCCAATAATGGCTCAAAAAGGGCCAAAGTAGCTGAACCACATTTACAACTGAAAAGTAGCAGTCCTGAAAGTACTTTCACATGCAGAAATAAAGATATATACATTGAAACCTCGTTAAATCGTAGTTGGCCGGAGCTAGGAAAAAGTATGTACTAAACGGTCGTACTGTTTAATCGAATTAGCATGAGATTGCCTACTTACCTGTCAAAAAGGGAACTCGGAGAGAGTGCGATAAAAGGGGAAAAAACATGCAGTATTTATTCACTTCGCGCGACAAAAGTGTTATTTTCGTCTGATGCCGCGGCGGCCTTGCACGACGTCAGCGGCCTCAAACTTACTGAAGCTACGTGTCAGCTTTTCAGCCAGCCCCCTCTTCTCGACAAACACTTGCATTGCAGATTCCTCGTTGGCGTTACGTATTCTCCATGCAAGCGCGCAGTAGTGCTGCAGAAGTCCCGGGGCGCCCTTTTCATTGCCGGGTGCCAGAGTTTGGAATACTTTTCGTTTGAATACAGTCAACGACCGATTTTTCGGACCCTCTAGGCAACGTAAAAACGTCCGAAAATTTAGGCAGTCAGAAAAAATGAATGCACGCAAAAAAAACGCACCTTTTTTCTTTTTTTCTTGGATCTAGAGGTAAAGAGTGAAGTACCAGGCTTCCAAAACCCTGCCAAAGCATCAGTGAAGTGGCTATAAAAAGAGGCGTTTAAAAACTCTGTATGCAGCCGACTACCGGTTTATTATGTACATGTGCATCGTCGGGCAGCCGGTGTTATTGCTGCAGTGGCTTGAAGAACTTGCTGATTGTTGTTCGGACTTGTTCTTGAGGAAATCCGAAACTGTTTGCTTAGAAATGCCCAACTCTTTGCTCACGTCAGCCTGTGATCGGCCGCTTACGACTTGCTTAATAATGGCAGCTTTCTTCTCCATCGTTAACCGACGGTACTGCTTTCCACGCTTCGATGCCATTGGCAAGGACGATGAAGACAGAGGGAGGGCCATCGAAGGCAAGCGAAATCCTCAAGTTGCGAACAGTGGAGTTCGCTGACGAGTGTCGAAGCACCTAGGCCTAGCGTCGCAAAGCACACTTGATACAACAGCATAACCATACACCACGCTAGCCAAAACGTGGCCTGCGCAAACAAACGAAATGGCGCCGCTCCGGAAACTCCGCCGGAGGCGGAAGTGCGGCGATGAATGTAGCTAGCGTGGCCAGACTAAATCTGTGTGTGATGGCTAGATTCGGCTAGTTGTGGTTCAAAGCGGTGATATGCTTCGGCTGCAATTCGATTTCCGTCGCAAGGGCGCTACACGAGGAGCTAAAGGACCTTCCGTCATGTCACAAAGTCCGGAAAATCGGACGGCGGGGAGTTCGAGCGTTTGAAACTTCAGATGTCCTTATACATTGATTCTATGGGACTCGTGGCGGTGCTGCGAAGATGTCCAAAATATCAGGCATGTCTGAAAATTTGGGCGTCCGAAAATTCAGTCGCTGACTGTAGTTACGTTATCGCGCCCTGTTCTTGTCGCGACGATTGCATTCGTGAGGCTGATGTAATGACCAGCTCCTGCCACTGTCGGGCCTGAATCGCCCGTGCTATCGCTTTTCGTATCTTCCTCATCGCTGTCGCTAGTCGACACTTCGGCAACAACAAAGGCAACGATGGCGAAAAGTCGATCCTCGTAACCGACAACTCTTCGCCGTCGCAGCAGCACTGCCGAGCAACTCCTTCGCATTCCAAATGCCACACACTGTAGTCAACAGCAGATCCCTGTCGTGTGCCAGTGCCGACTTCTTCGTGTCACGTTCGATAGCACAGAGAATGTCTAATTTTTCTTCTATGCTGAGCACTAGGCGTCTTTTTTTATCCAAGCTTCGGCATGACGCGAATCCTCGCTTGAACCACCCCACAACGCTCTCTGGCACGGCGTTGAAATGATGTTGATGTGGCTTCACGCACAAACGCGCAGGGCGCTTGGAGGCCATTGCTCCGATCTCTGAGGCTTGTTCTTTTGCCGGGCCACCCGATGGAGACTACGCACCGCCGTGTTTGCACGACGAAAAGTGGGAATGCTACGTTTTAATCGATGCGTATGCAATAAGCTGGTACAGTTCATGCGGATACAAAACACATTATGTTCAATGGCCGCTGAGTCAGGGATTTGACTTTACTACATTTAAAAGGAAACTACTGTTTAAGCGGGTACGGTTTAACGAGGCTGTACTGTAGACAAATTGTACTTGGATTGCATTGGTTCTTATTGCCTTGTTGTGTGCCACACCGAGCACACTTTTACATGTACACTGAAACCAAAACCAGTGGATGTTGATGCCTCTAACTTCGATAAGTAGAGGTTGAATTCAGGAACTGAACGACTCGAAGCAATGCTAAAAATTTTCTACATTTGAGTGACTGCACACCCCCTTGTAGACAACACGCAATTATGATCCTTCAAAAAGAGTTTGAGAAAATTCTGTAGGTAAACACCAGTAAAGGTACGTTGTGATTTGCAGAAATGAAAAATAAACGTGCTTGTCTACTAGCACACAACTTCCCAGGCAAGTAACATAACACTCACCGTTATCAACGTACTTGATTGATGACTCGTTGCTAGAGATTGTCTCAAAGTTGGCCATGAGAGGCGCAATGAACTGCGTTGCAGCCAGCCACACGTGCAGCATGTAGCCTGTGAACAGGAAACCTGGAGAGGAAAGGAGAAAATCTTGAAGGGGCACAGCAACACTTTTCTTTAACATTGTAGACAAACTTGCATGGTTGCGAGGCAATACTGCCATGAACATCTGAGCCTAGCATTTCCCAAGCAAATGCAGGTGGGAGCCCCTAATCACTCTTGAAAGATTGCACAACCTTTCCTGTAACTTTGTAAAAGTACTGCCACATTTTTCTTCAACCTAAACATGAGAGTAAACACGATGTCTACAAAGTAGATTTCTTTAATACTGTAACAACTAGTGACTCTGGCAATATCTGACAGACTAGTGGTACTGCCTGGCGGTGGAAAACAATATCGGCACACAGATAGCATGGCTTTTGAGATGGGTGACACAGGGTTGTGCTTTACGCTCTTGAGGTCATGGCAATATAAAAGCTTGTTGCAATGATGAGTGTAGCATGGCTGTTGTCGTTCCTTTGGGAGCAGTGGCACAGCCTCAAGAGCAGTTTACATAACACAATGACAGAAGGAGAAACCTGCGAGGGCTTGGCAGCACCAGCATTTCGTGGCCAATAAGTAGACAGAGTTATACATTTATTACGATAGAAAAACTGAACTACATATGTCAAAATGAAACTGAAACTGCGTTTATGGTGTTGGCAACAGCCTACGGTAAGAGCAAGCAACATTGGCATTGTCATCAAAAGACAGCGACAGAACAAGTTCGCGTGTAGGTTGGCAACAATAACAGGGCAATGATGACATGTCACCTTTATGACAAAAAATTAATTCCATGAGGAAGGTAGCATATTTTGCTTGCTAAGCTAAAATCAAGAGATCTGCATCCCATAATTATGGCATTCTGGAGACTTTCGTGCCCCATAGCACCAACTAGCAAGTTGTTAGCTAAGGCATGAGCCACTATCCTGTTGGCGATTGTTGTGGAGTCATTGTGAAATATGAATTAATGTAATGAACTGCATGGAGGATGCGTGCTCCGTACACAGCAATAAAGAGCTGCCTGACAGTGCCAATAGACAAAGCATGAATAAATTGTGTGAATGTAAATTACGCATGTTTCTTCCATTTTTTCAGAGGCATGCAACTTTTTCTTGTTATGAAATCGGGTGCATGCTTGAATTTGGTGCCCATTGAGCCATAAAAAACTGGACGAGCATTTGGATCAGGCAAATATGTACTCAGTTTGTATATTCCTACTGTATTTACTTGAATACGGGTCGACCTTATTTGAACATGTTACCCAAAATGAGCTATCGACCTACATTTGTTACCAAAGCTGGCAAAAGTGCCAAGCTAGCATAGTTCCTCCATCACATCTGTTCTACAGAGTCTGGAGGTCATCTCAACTGGCTTCGAGAGATGCTGCATATGGAACGCATGGACAGCTTGGAGAACGGCATCGTTTAGGATTCAGAGGATGCCTGCAAAGCATCCAACCAGGATGCAGCTTGTGGAATTGACTAGCAAAATTTAGTAGCCAAGATTATGGCAAACAAAGATTTGTTATGTTTAACGTTTCTTGTTTTTCTTATACATGGGTCGATCTGTATTGAAAGTAAACCATTTTATTTCTCGGCGAGTTCGATATACAGCAGAATCTCGGTGATACGATCACGCCTGTTACGAATTTCAAGATTACACAAATTTTTCAAGTCCTAAAGTTCTAAATCTCGGGTGCTGTGAACTGCTTTTCGGGCACGGCAGATGATACTGCTACGACACAGCCACCACAGTGTGGCTGCACTGAAGAGGAGGAAGACGACGTGGACTCGCTTGATATAGCGTCGCCATTGTGGCCTTATGTTAGCTTCCTCTGAATAAATGTATACTATAGCATTGGGCTACAGCTACACGTAACATTAATTTGGTGGAGGTGGACGTCCCCATACCCGTCACGGAGCTTCGCAGCGGTCGCGATGGCGACAGTGCAACTTCGGCTCCTGCTGGCGGCACTTCATCTACACAACCGTCTCCGCCTGCGGCCCTACCTACGTCACCGTTTCCCCACCTCGGGATCCTGGTGTTTTCAACGGCGTCGGCAGTCCTGACGTTGACGACTGGCTCCGCTTATACGAACGTGTCAGCACCAGTCACAGGTGGGATCCGACTATTATGCTTGCGAACGTTCTTTTCTACCTCGACGGAGCTCCACTTGCATGGTTCCAGACTCACGAAGAGGAGATCTCGAGCTGGGATCTCTTCAAAGAGAAGCTCCGCGACCTTTTTGGCAATCCGTTCGGTCGCCAAGTCAATGCCAAAAAAGCCCGTGCCACACGTGTACAGACGTCGACCGAGTCCTACGTGTCGTACATTCTCGACGTCTTGGCCCTTTGTGCCAAGGCTGACCCGACCATGTCTGAGGACGAGAAGGTTAATCACGGCCTCAAAGGCATTGCTGACGACGCCTTCAATTTACTGGTGTATACGAATGTCACCAACATCGATACGATCCTCAAGGGGTGCCGCCATCTCGAGCAGGCTAAAAGCCGCCGGGTATACCAGCACATCACGCGACTTCCCAACACAGCTGCTACGTCCTCCTGTGACGACCTCTTCCACCAGCCGTCGCGATGTGACAACTTGAGCCGCATCATTTGTCGTGAGGTCGAAGCGGCACAACCAGCAGCCCCTTTGTTCCCATCACCTGATCATTCTCCGGTGGCAATCTCCTTGATACAGGCCGTCGTCTGTCAAGAGTTGTCCAATGTTGGCCTGCAATCCATTCGTTCCGTACGCTCAGAACCTCTCTCTCCACGACGTCCCCACCGCACTCTTTTTACTCTTATGGACAGTGCAACACCTCCGAATGGCGAACCGTGGACGACAAGCCGATCTGTTTTTACTGCCGACGCATTGGACATGTTGCTCACCATTGCCGCAGCCGCTGGACTTCTCCGACACTCTATTCTTCTGATTACCACCCTCGCCCCTCTAGCGCATCCTTTTCCTTCGCCCCTTCTATGCCCGCTGCGTCATCTGACCCTACGACACCTTTGACGCGACCCCGCTACTCCCGCTCATCTTCTCCCTCCCGTCGTCAATCTCGTTCGCTCCCGTCGCGCCGTGCTCCTTCTTTGACCAACTCGCCGCACCCCCGACCGGAAAACTACAGGTTTTCCCGCTGAGTTTAATCCAAACGCCATTGAAAATAATCCAGGTGCCAGCCAATTTAATCTGAGCGCCAGCATTTTTAATCCCAGTGCCAATAATTTAATCCAGGCGCCATCACTTTTAATCCCAGCGCCATCCGAATTAATCCGCTTGCCAAGTCATTTAATCCCTGCGCCATCCATTTTAATCCAAGTGCCACACAATTTAATCCCAACGCCAGTCAATTTAATCCTGTTGGAAATTGATTGAGAAACGAATAATTCTTGCAGAAGAGCTCGTAACAGGCGTCATGAATGCCGTATATTCATTGATGTGATCACTATATTGGCGTCAGCACTATAGGAGCACAGTTTCCACGCTACCGGTGTTATGGTTTCTTCAGAAACACTTCCGTGTGTTATACCACTCGCTCATTTCCTCCTTTTCAAGTCGCATTTCCGAGTGATAAGAGACTCACATAAGTGAGGCACAATCGGGACGGATATTACGCGACTTGTGTTGCGATCATGACATGCGATTTCCTTCACAATCGCCTTGCATATCGATCGACATTGTTCGCAAGGGTAAAAACTTGCTCACCATTACTCAGACACTTGGCATAATCACTAAGCACCACTCTTCTCACGCATGCACTATCCTAAACTGCCGGCATGCTTATCAAACGAAGTGCATAGTTGGGTGAAAACCATGAAGAAATCATGTGAGTCACTAGAGATCACCTCATTGGCTGCGTGATAGTGAGCCAGTTATTACCGTTTATAGCCACTTCATTTGATATGCATGCCAGCAGTTTAGGATAGCGCATGCGTGAAAAGAGTGGTGACGTCACGAGAGTCACTAGTGATCACGTCACTTCAGTTAATGATAGGGAGCAGGTTTTTAAGCTTTGAAAGCGATTTCCTTTGATATGTTAGTTGCCTGATCAGGATATGTGTGACGGCGGTGACGTCGAGTAGGTCACTAGTGACCTAATTATGTCACTCAAGAGTAAGCTGTCACATTCTCAGAACCAATTGGTTTGATATTCATGTTGGAAGCATAAGAGTGTATGCAAGACACAAGCTTAGTGAGCTATATTGAGAATCGCTTAGTGATTTTGTCAAGTGCCTGAGTAATGGTGAGCAAGTTTTCACCCTTGCGAACGATGTCGATCGATATGCAAGACGATAGGGAAGGGAATCACACGTCATGTTCGCAACTCAAGCCGCATAATATCCGTCGCGATTCTGCCTCACTTATGTGAGTCACTCTTGTCACTTGGAAATGCGACTCGAAAAGGAGGAAATGAGTGAGCGATATAACACACGGAAGTGTTTCTGAAGCAGCCATCACAACACCAGTAGCGTGGAAACTTTGCTCCTAAAGTGCTGACGCCAATATGATGATTACATCATTGAATATACGGCATTCATGACGCCTGTTACGAGCTCTTCTGCAAGAATTATTCGTTTCTCAATCAATTTCCAACAGGATTAAATTGACTAGCACTGGGATTAAAATGTGTGGCACTTGGATTAAAATGGATGGCGCAGGGATTAAATGACTTGGCAAGCGGATTAATTCGGATGGCGCTGGGATTAAAAGTGATGGCGTCTGGATTAAATTATTGGCACTGGGATTAAAAATGCTGGCGCTCAGATTAAATTGGCTGGCACCTGGATTATTTTCAATGGCGTTCAGATTAAACTGGGCGGGAAAACCTGTAGATAGTGCAGCTTCTGGAGGTGAAGCTGCAATGACGACATTGGCACCAAATCCTCGCTTCACATTATCCACGAACAAGAATCTTTTGGACGTTCTCGTCGACAATGTTCCTGTGTGCGCGTTGATTGACACTGGGGCGCATGTGTCCATTATGAGTGCTGCTCTTTGCCGTCGTCGGCTCAAGAAAGTTCTGACGCACGCCCCGAACCGAGTTGTACAAGTCGCCGACGGAGGGACTGTCGCTATTGTTGGAATGTGCTCTGCCCGATTCACCATTGCTGAGAGACACACCGTCGATCTCTTCACTGTCATCGAGCATTGCCCTCACGAACTCATTCTCGGTCTGGATTTCCTTGCCAATCATTCTGCCCTCATCAAGAGTTCAGCCGGCTCACTTCGCCTTGACTTGCCTCTTCTTGACGACGATGTGGACCCGCCTCCAAGCTGTTCGAGTTGCATGGATTTTATTCGCCTACCGCCCCACTCTGTGACACACGTCGACTTGTTGTCCTCACCAGCTGTACCTGACGGTAATTATGTGGTCGCACCAATTCCGGCAGTTACACTTACACGTAGTGTTGCCGTGCCGCACACTGTGCTGACAATTACTGGCAACCGCACCTGCCTTCTCTTTGTCAGTTTCGCGCTAACCGCGCAAGTTCTGCTTCAGGAGATTTCATTGGCTATAATTACCGCTTTGCAGGATGATGAGATCGAGCCATTCACAGTGGAAGATCGTCACAGCTCAGCCCGTACCGTGACGTCATCGCACGGTACTGACGTCGACATTGAGAAGATGGTTTCCTCTGACCTTACACCTGCTCAAGCTGAAGCTCTTTGCCGCGTTCTTGAAGGCTATCGTGACATTTTTTACTTTGAAAATCGACCCTTAGGTCGAACGTCCGTCGTGACCCATCGCATAAACACTGGCGATGCCAACCCTATTCACCGACGTCCATATCGTGTTTCTGCGTCCGAACGAGCTGTTATCCAACAGGAAGTCAAAAAGATGCTTGTAAAGGACATTATCGAGCCTTCCTGTAGTCCCTGGGCTTCTCCCGTCGTACTTGTCAAAGAGAAGGATGGAACGTGGCGTTTTTGTGTAGATTATCACCACCTCAACAAAATCCCAAAAAAGGACGTGTACCCTTTGCCACGTATTGATGACGCTTTAGACTGCCTGTACGGTGTCGCCTATTTTTCTTCTATCGACTTACGGTCCGTCTACAGGCAGATATCCGTCGACGACATGGACCGAGAGAAGACTGCATTTGTTACCCCTGACAGCCTTTATCAGTTCAAGGTGATGCCTTTCGGTCTCTCTAACACGCCCGCCACCTTCGAACGAATGATGGACTCTTTGCTTCAGGGGTTCAAGTGGTCCACCTGTTTGTGTTATCTGGACGACGTCATCGTTTATTCGCCCACTTTTGACACGCATCTAGACCGTCTTTCAGCGATTCTTGACGTGTTCCACCGCACCGGTCTCCAGCTGAACTCGTCAAAATGTCATTTCGCTCGCCGCCAAATCACCATCCTTGGACACCTCGTGGATGCCCGAGGCGTGAGACCTGATCCAGACAAAATTCGCGCCGTTACGAACTTTCCTGTTCCGAAGTCTACCAAGGACGTTCGCAGTTTCGTAGGGCTGTGCTCTTATTTCCGACGCTTTGTTAAGGATTTTGCGACCATCGCACGTCCCCTTACCGACCTCTTGAAGAAAGACGCCCCATTTTCTTGGGGACCTGACCATGCCACATCTTTTTCGCAGCTCACTACTCTCCTTACCACTCCTCCAATTTTGGCCCACTTTGACCCATCTGCCTCAACGGAAGTTCGAACTGATGCCAGTGGTCACGGCATAGGAGCATTGTTAGCACAACGCCAGCGTGGACATGATCGTGTTATAGCCTATGCCAGCCGACTTCTATCACCCGCCGAGCGCAATTATTCAATCACAGAGCGCGAGTGCCTCGCTCTTGTGTGGGCTGTTGCGAAGTTTCGTCCATACTTGTACGGACGCCCCTTCTGTGTCATCACTGATCACCACGCGCTCTGCTGGCTATCCTCGCTTAAGGACCCCACGGAACGACTCACTCGCTCGGCATTATGCCTGCAAGAATATACCTTCTCCGTGGTATATAAGACTTGACGCTTGCACCAGGATGCTGTTTGTTTGTCCCGCTACCCCGTCGATGAACCAGCTGATGCGGACGCCATCGCTTGCATTTTCTCTGTGTCCCAGTTGCTTGAAATCGGCAACAAGCAACGCCGCAATCCTTCATTACGAGCCCTCATCGACCATCTGGAGTCAACGCCTGGCGACGCTCCGGATGTTTCTCCTTAAGGAGGGGACATTATACCGCCGCAATCTCGATCCACATGGCCTTGACCTTCTGCTCGTAATTCCACTGCACCTGCATTCGACTGTCCTCCAACAACTTCACGATGCTCCCTTGGCTGGACACTTGGGCATTCCGCGCACATACGACCGTGTACGACGTCGATTCTTTTGGCCGGGTCTCGCCCACTCCGTGCGGCGCTGTGTTGCCGCTTGTGAGCCCTGTCAGCGCCGGAAGAAGCCCTCCACACCTTCAGCTGGATGTCTCCAGCCCATCGACATCCCACCGGAACCCTTTTTCCGTGTTGGTCTAGACCTGCTTGGACCGTTTCCTTTCTTGGGCTCCGGAAATAAATGGGTCGCCGTCGCTACTGATTATGCTACGCGGTACGCAATCACCAGAGCCCTTCCGACAAGTTGTGCTACTGACGTTGCTGACTTTCTGCTCTATGACATCATTTTAGTGCACAGTGCTCCGTGCCAATTACTCATTGACCGTGGCCGCAGCTTTCTGTCGGCAGTTGTCGAGGACATCCTCTGCTCCTGCTCGACAAAGCACAAGTTCAGCACGTCCTACCACCCACAGACCAACAGCCTCACGGAGCGCCTCAACTGGACCATCACCGACATACATTCATAGTACATTGCGACCGACCACCACGACTGGGATCTTCACTTACCCTACGTGACGTTCGCGTATAATTAATCGCGTCACAACCATTCACCATTTTACCTCCTATATGGCCGAGAACCCGCGTTGCTCTTAGACACTTTGTTGCCCTCAGCCACACGTTCAGCCACTGAATACGCCCGCGACGCAATCGCACACGCCGACCACGCGCGCCAGCTCGCCCGCACCCATCTCGAGGCCTCACAGGAGCATCAGAGACGCCTCTATGATTGCCACCATCGCGACGTGCACTTTACTCCAGGTTCTCTGGTGCTTCTCTGGTCACCCATCCGACGTGTGGGCCTTTCTGAAAAGCTGCTGTCGAGCTACACTGGCCCATACCGTGTGGTGCGACAAGTGACCGATGTCACGTATGAAGTCGTCCCCGCCGACCCCTCAGCGTCATCGTCAGCTGCAAGTGAAATCGTTCACGTTGCGAGACTAAAGCCATACCATACACCTTTCACCGCGGATGTGTAGATTAAGCACCGGGACGGTGCTTCTAGTGCCGGGGGTGATGCTACGACACAGCCACCACAGTGTGGCTGCACTGAAGAGGAGGAAGACGACGTGGACCCTCTTGATATAGCATCGCCATTGTGGCCTTCCGTTAGCTTCCTCTGAATAAATGTATATAGCATTGGGCTACAGCTACACGTAACAATACGAACAACTGAGCCACTTCATGATCTCTGGCGGAGCTGGCGAGACACCGGCACAGTGGTAGAGGTGGCAACGATGTGCACTGGCTGCTATCACGCCAGCAAAGAGGCCTCGCCAATGTGCCGGTTGCATTCCTATTGCCAGGGCAGGCTATGCCACTCCACCTATTTCTATGCAATCCTTGGCTTTCTTTAGCAGTATCACGCAGCTTTTGGGTGTTTCAAACGCCTTGCAACATCATCATGAGCCAGCAATCTCATGCAACCAGTCTTGCCGTGTCAGCAAGATTGGTACCATTTGCTTCCATCCATCACGCAGAATACCCCACGCCTTCCATTGTCTTGGGCGCAACTGAAAACTTTTGTACCTTTGCACCCATCAGTATGCATGATACAAAGTTGCTTCACTGCAGCAAAGAAAAGTAAGCAGGTAGCCTTATTTTGCTCAAATCATGTCCTTATCACCATCAGGTAATGGCAGCTAGGTCACAGCAACGAAAGAAACTCATGATAACCGGGCGGATTTTGAAATGTTGGCGTTAGAACACATGATGTGTGCAGCCCGCTGCTGTCAAAAGTGTGCGAAACAAGCGCACCAATTATTGAACTCCGTGTCAGCCAATAGGAGCGCTTCCTGCACTCTACACGACTACAGCAACGAATCGCTGTGCTGGTTTTCCCCTTTTAGCGCTCATTCTTTTTTTCCTTTCATTTATATTATTATTTCTGCATGGAGAAATGAGGCACAGCGGCTATCTGAAGCTCTAATCTCTATTGTTTATGTTGATACCAAGATGGAAGCACTGTGTCAACGAAAAGCCGTGCCATCAACAGTGCGATAGCACCTCCGAAAGCCCATTTTAATGTGATTAGCATTCTTTGCATACATCAGATGTTTTGAGCCTATCTATCTAGCCTCTCATGCCAACACAGTGGGAAGTTGTCTACCAGCTTAGACTGCCAAGTACCGTATTTACTACAATCTAGGCCAGCCCAGATTTTAAACCGATGCCCAAAAAAGTCCAAAGAAAAGAAAAGAAAAATAGAGAGAATAAAAAGGAAAGAAAGAAAGGAAGAAAAAAACGTATTTATTCAAATCTGGGTTGATATTTCTCTCCAAATAATCATATGCCAAACTCTAGGGTCGGCTTAGATTCGAGGGTTTTTAAAAACGCACCAGTCTTTCACTGAAATTGATAAATATGGTGCATAGCTGGCACTATCTAGAAAAGTCAGTATCGCTGCCGCTACTAGCAACGCCAGTAGCCAACTGAAGTACCCTAGCGACGTCACTACGATGGCTACATGGTGTTACTGTAATGGCACCAAACGAGCGATGTTCCGTTAGTGCCTCTTTCAAACGAAACGTGCGCTAGCCGCGGGGGCATTGTCAAACATTCAAGCCAGGTAGGACTTCGGCATTGATGAGAAAAAAGTACTATATTGGAGGGGGCAGTGCCAGATGTTTTGTGTGTGTGCTGCAACGAGGATGGCATTTGATGGCTAGCAGCGATAATGAGATAGAATGAGTGTGACACGTTCATCATCATCATCATCATCATCATCATCCTATTTTATGTCCACTGCAGAACGAAGGCCTCTCCCTGCGATCTCCAATTACCCCTGCCCTGCGCCAACAGATTCCAACTAGCGCCCGTGAGTTTCCTAATTTCATTGCCGCACCTAGTCTTCTGCTGTCCTCGACTGTGCTTCCCTTCTCTTGGTACCCACTCTGCAACCCTAATGGTCCAATGGTTATCTAACCTGTGCATTACCTGTACTGCACACACAAAGAAAAAGCCAGAAAAGAAACAAACAAAATAAAAAACTTTACCATGATGCAGTGATGCCACGGTCATCACTGCATCATCCTCAGACAGTCGCTATTATGCATCTGTTGTCATACCATCCTAATTTTGCCATTGAGTCGTGTCACAGCCGTCATTCAACTCGTTACGCCGTCATCATCCCGTCATCATTGTTGTACAGTTATCATCGCGCCATTGTTGTCGTACACTTGCCGTCGCCTCATTGTCCTTACGCCATGGTCATGCCATCGTTACCATGCATTTATATCATGTCGTCGTGGTTGTTCTGTTGTTGTCATTCTAACTTCAGCATGTGACTCTCGCCACACTATTGTCATTATGGTTATCATCATACCACTGTCATAATACCATCTTCGTCACGCTGTTGTTTTACCACCGTCATCACTTAAGTTGCATCATACCACTGTCATACTGCGTTTGTCAATTCATCAGCATCATTCTACTGTAATCATGCTGTGGTAATTCAATCATGATTATGCAATCATTGTCACTGCATTACTGTGAGACAGCTACTATCATGCATCCATTGTCATACCGACATGGTGGTTGTGCCGTTATTATTCCAGCTTCATCATCCGTTTGTCATCACCATATCATCCCCATGTTGTCGTCACGCTGTTGTTGTTGTACTGCTTTCATCATTTAGGAATTGTCATACCGTTTTTGTTGATCCATCAACAACATTTTTTCTTCGTCATTCCATCGTCCCCACAACATCGAGTCATACACTTGCCGTCATCCCGCCATGGTCATGGGCGCCCTTGGCAAGCGAACATTAAAGAGAAGTGGGACGATAGCAGAGCATCTTGTGTATAGCCAAAGCAATGGAAATCTCAGAATGATCACTACAGGTATTCAACAAATATGACTTCGTAAATGTGGCATGTCACTACATAACTCAAACACTAATCACATTACCGTCAACAGTCATCGTGAGTTGGGTTCTGTCGTAATATTTTGGAAGACAACCCAATAACAGAGTGCGATTTTCTCCAATGATGCTGCGTATTTCTTTGTAAAAGTTTGCCATGATGAAGGAAGGTCTTAGGATTACGAAAAAAAATTAATTAGACCACTGTAACCACCTGCCTATCAAATAATTCCAAGAAATGTGAACCTTTTATTATGATGTGACATGTTTGTTATCATATAACTGTAAAAATTACCCCTCGTGCAATGTGTCAAAGTCAAGTTATATGCAAATGTCTGAGGCACCAACATTGAGTCAAGATACTTGGTGGAGGGAGGGTACACTGACTGTAGCCTTTGAACAGCACTTCTATGCCTGTAACGTGGCTGTTTGGGTGTTGGTAAGATATGACAAAAGACTTCAAGCGCACAACCAGACGAGGACGATGAAAGAAGACACACACGAGCGCTCGTGTGTATTAGCCTTCTGTCACCGTCCTCATCTATGCCTGTGGTGACAAATGTGGTGCCTCACCTCCAGTGGCGATGGTGATGTTCCGCACTGGGTGACCATAGAAGGGGAAGTCGAAACTCAAGTTCACCGTCTAGAAGCACAAACAAGAAGATAAAGACACAAAACACTTAAGGTACTCAGTAAAATCTCTCTTCAATGTATGGAAATAAACTGCTACTCAAAGCTGAAGCAAACGGCAAACCAAGCTTAAATTATCGCTCTGACCAAGTACAGTTGCCAATCTATAAGTTGGACACCGATAAGCCAGACAGGCTAGGTAATTTGGACAGCTTCACAGCACCACCAATGGCCACGCGTAGACTTAACAGGTAAAGACGACAAAGGAAAAAGACAGGACACAGCACTAACTAACTGAAAGTTTTTTGCCCGAGAGCAGATATATATATATCACCGCATGAAAGGAAGGGAGACAGATGACACAAACAAATCAATCCAGCAAGATCAACTCATCTTGCCTGGCTAACGCGACAAAAACAACTTGGTTGCACGTAAGTGGAAGTGCATGCAGCAATGAATCAACCACTTCTTCCTTGCACCGGGGCCTTGAAACATAAATATGATAATATTTTTTGGATATATTTGTTTCTTCGGACATTCGATAGTTCAGGCTTCCTTACGTACGCCGTGGAGTACGAATTATCAGTCGTCGACTATATAACAAACTACAAACACCTGTTGTGGATTCCTACCATGATCAGGGAGCAGTGCTCAGCAACGCTCGCAGGTTACCGAGAAATCGGAAAGGGGATGGCCACCACTACATCTTAATTTATCAGCATACAGCCACCTTATGATTGTGGGTTTATTTTTTGCTGGATATGCTGTCACGTTGTCCTTTGCCTTACGTCTCTCAATCTTGGACAGGAACAACCCCACAAAACCGACATCCCCTTGCAGTTCGATAAATCGTGAGGACTCGATAACTCAATAATCTACTTATTATCGATCGACTATTAACCCTTTCAGGGCCAATGACGTAAATATACGGTGCCGCGAACAAGTCCAAAATGGTTGATGCCGTATATTTACAGCGGCATCTGTACATTTAAAAAGCGCACATATTTTCTAAATTTTTCTTTCCTGGCATGTGCTGCCAATATGTGGGAACACTGAGAATTTTTTCCTCGCGCCTCCCTCTCTCGGTTTTCGTTGCATGGTTTGTTTTGGCGCCAGTTTGCTCCGGCGCATCTATATACTACCACTCACGCATTGGCGTTCGCGCGGGCGGACAACGGTTTGGGTTTTGTTCCATGGGCGGTTTCAGCGTCTCATGCTCGCAGAACTGATGGCTATCTCATTACTAATCACTCAAACGATGACTGCCTGTTTCTCACTCGTTTAGTGCACACAGGGGTGCGCGCGCATAGGAAAGGCGCCACCGAGCATGCGTATTCTTTTCTTTTCTTTCTTTTTTTGGGGGGGACTGGCGAAAACTAATTGCCTCTGGTTGGCGATAAGATGAAAATTAGCGGAAGTTTGTCGCATGTTGTACTTTTGTGACGGGCACACAGCCACACAGTTTTCCTGAGTGCACTCACCTATGCAGTTCGATTACGCTATGGACGTAAATATTAGTGTCAGAGCAGGAACATTTGAGACTTGCAAGGTATTCTAATGAATAAAGGGAAAATCAGACATCCACCCGTTTGTAGCAATTGCTACAAAGGAAACCCATACGGGTTCCTCGAAAGAAAAGCCTCATAGTTGCAAGAAAAATTCGTCCTGGTCCGGGACCTCTCCACCTTGTGGGTTTCCGCAGAACTACTACGTCAAAGTATTCTAGTGTGCGCATTTTCTAAGCCTTGAACTATGTGTATAACAATGTATAAAATTTATTATTCTTATAAGTTTATTTCCTTTTTTTATTGTTGTTATTCGTGAATAAACAGTACATATAGACCAACGCAAAATATATTGTTCTCACTTTATGGTCACCCTAGAAAAATTACAGTAAATTTTTTTTTCAAAATAGGTCCCTCAGAGAAATTGGGATCTGCAATTAAAAATATCGACTCTGGGTGGTCGCATATGTAAAGAAAAATCGACCCTGAAAGGGTTATTTGATAAATAAATTGGACTCGATAAATCGTGAAGACAAATCGTGAGGTGGCTTGAAAAAAAGTTTCAAGCCATAACTTCTATCTTGTCACTCTCATGCTCTTCACAGACAAAATATTTTGCCATCATCAGTGCCTTACGCTAGTTTTGCAACAAACTCATGAAGGTGAGAGGGGTAAAGTGTGGGGAGTTTCTTTTTTACACGTTAGAAGTTTTCATAAATGTCTCCAATGAGAATGATACTCTCCTGCTTCACTTAGTACGCTTATCTTTCCAAGTTGTACTTTCGACAGAGACAAGTGCTGCACAAAAGTTTACACTGACCGTTGTTAAAAGCAGCCTTGCATTTCAAATCATCTCGAGCGACCAACCAAAGTACTGCTGGACGAGATAAACTTGCAGTTCTACTGGAAGTGCGAAGCATTGAAGTAACAGCTTGGATGACTAGGGAGGCCTGTCATTTGCAAATCTTCCTTTTTCTTTGATTTCATTCCAGGCCTCAACTGTGTTTTGCCCAGTTTTTCCTCCCAGGGCTGTCTCATTTCGTTTGGGTGGACAGTGTGCCCTGGCAAACTGAAATACTATAAGAAGCCTCTGCGCAAGGCCCTTGGCATTGGTAATTATGAAAAAACGTCGCAGTTTCACCTGAAGGCGAAGTATCAATTGCGATAGCAAATTATTAGACAGCTATACCAAGTAAGGATAGCAGTTTTACTGGCCATAGTAATCGTAAACGTTTACTTACTAGTAGCATTAGCAAGCATGGTGTCATGCACATCCAGGCAAACGTGAACACGTCTCACTCAATGACTGCACACACTCGGTGTCCAAACGCTAGCATGAGGAAGCACAGCAGCAAGCAAATTGACCTTCGTGCTGCCTCTATCTTCAATGTTAACAAAGCTGCGAGAACACAGTGCACATGAAGTTATGAGCCCTTGGCACACCTAGACTCTGTACTCATCACAAATCACTTTCAAGATAGGGCTCGCTTGGCTGCACTCAGCCGCTGGCAGAGTGGAACGATGTCTACAGAACAAATAACTGAAACGTTTTCCATTACTTCGGTTAAAATTGACAGTAGATGCTTAGCACTAGTAGACATACACTTGGAAATGATGCCAAGCAACTTACGGCTGCCCGTCGGTGCGACACAGAAAGCATGTCATGGGTGATGACATGCTCACTGGGCAGCGCGTCCATGTCGGTCCAAAGGCTCCGCACAGTTGCTGGGTCCATGTAGAAAGTGGTGTTGTAATAGTCATGGTGATCCTGCAAGCAGAAGACACGGCAGACCATGTTTTCATGACGACACAGAGAATACAGTGTTGCACAAACAGCAAGTGTCAACACAGCAAACACTACTTAACCCTTTGGTAGACAGTGTGAGATCTCACTTTGCAAGGCAAAGTCACTGAGCTGTAGCAGTGAAATAATATAGTAAAATATAAATATATAGTCGAGCCCACATATAATGACCTCAGAGCAGTTTTCCAGCTTCTACAAATAGTTTCTCAACAATCAAAAGGAGTCTATGAGAGAAGGGCCCAATTATAATGACTCAGTGCCCTGCTCTGTTCAGTTACAACGAATGGAATGTAGCGTAGAGTGGCAGTATCTCGACGAGCAGGGAAAGGTATGACGAGACGGGGATTGCCCAATGTCTGCCAAATTGTCTGCCTTCAGCTTCATAGCTTGCTTAAGCATTTTCTAAATGCAAGAGGCTTTATCTAAAACTGCACCTACAGCTTGAAAAACTTGTACAGCACTGTTGTCAAGTGAAAACTACTTAAGTGGAGCTACCCAATGCATGCCAGTAAATGTAGGGCACGTCATTTTCACAAATATCATACTTGCACGGTTCTAATGTGCCCCAGAGTCCAATGTGCACCCAACTGTTGCGTGCTTAAGAAAATAAAATAAAATTGCACCTGAATGTAATATGTGCCCTATTACAACGAGGATCTCGCAACCTCAGCTAGGCAAAGCTACTGCACCCCTCGAGAAGCGCACCCACTTAACCTCAACAAAGGTTTATCAGCTGGTCCTGCAGCGTGCTTTTTCCCAAAATGAGAGAACATTAAGTAAATGCGGCCACATGCATGAAGCTCACTAAACTTTATTGCTGTGTATGTAACGGCCACTCAATTCATCACGAGACACATCAAAAGAAGGCATGCGAGCTGAAAAATGCCTGATTTGACTGTGTACAGCACAGCGCTTGCCTCATCTGTAAATTTTTCTGAAAGAAGCAGTTTTACAGGCTGGTCAATGTGTTTCGTGCTTTCGACGCTGTTGTGGCACTTGAAAGAGATAGAAGTATACTGTGTACAAAGCTTATGGGATGACTAGGCCACGCTTGCTGAAGTTTGAACACAAACACCGGATGAATGGACCTCAACGCAAACGGGCATACGGTTGCTTCGACAGGAAAGGAGGCGACCAGTGGCATTAAGAGTCCATCTGCTTGGGGAGCAATTGGTACTGGCATCGTGGGCAGAAACTCGAGGTTGTCTTGTCTGTGTCCACCCATTCACAAACGAATAAAATGAGACATGCAGAATTTTCACAGCAGGGAAACGTTCTTTAAATGAGCTTTCATAGCGAAAGCGACGCATCAACGCAGTCATCTGCACTTCATTGGCCACAGATATTAGGCAAACAAGGAGGTTTGTCAAGCGATCACTTACAGAGATACTACTATCACTTTCAGAAAATTTTATGTGACTCGGCACT
Organism: Dermacentor albipictus; assembly: GCF_038994185.2. Lineage (NCBI taxonomy): Eukaryota > Metazoa > Arthropoda > Arachnida > Ixodida > Ixodidae > Dermacentor > Dermacentor albipictus. The sequence continues at coordinate 472,756,304 of NC_091821.1, forward strand.
GCACTTGTTAAAATATGCTGCAGAGAGCGTTTCTGCCACTCTGCACAGATAGTGAGCTTGGCATTGCGCCAGTAATACTGGTACATGTACACGATGACCGATTCGCCGAATTGAATTGAATTATGGGGTTTTACATGCTAAAACCACTTTCTGATTATGAGGCACACCGTAGTGAAGGACTCTGAAAATTTTGGCCACCTGTGGTTCTTTAATGTGCACCTAAACCTAAGTACACGGGTGTTTTCGCATTTCACCCCCATCGGAATGCGGCAGCCGTGGCCGGGATTTGATCCCGCGACCTCGTGCGCAGCAGCCCAACACCATAGCCACTGAGCAACCACGGCGGGTCCTATTCGCCGAAGAGTTGAGCAAAATCTCACGCAAGTGATAGCATCGTCATAAGTGATCATAGTCTAGAACAGAAATAACCCACAGCACACTTCAGGAAAATGTGCTCTGCCGCTATCTCATGATGGCGACGATGCTGCATCTGCCGGCTCTGATGGTAGGCTGTTGCCAAAGCCGCGAACACCGTTTTCATTTCTTATTCTGTTGCAATGAGTAGGCAATTTTCACTCGTTTTTCCAGAAAAAATCTGCGCATTTGAATCGTACAAATAAGCAAGGTGCCTCTTCTGCACCTTGCCGATTTCTAAACCGTTCATGTTGAAAGAAAGAAGTATGATGAATTTCTAATACAGTGAGCATATTTTGTGCAATGAAGGTGTTCAATGTATTCTGAGCTAATTGTACGAGTGTTTTCATAAGGCTATGTTTCTGTATTTAATATGAAGCTGGTCAGTTAAATTTCAAACTTATCAATAAGGCAGGACACTTGTACTGGCTATTTACTTCCTCTTCCACTTGAGCCATTTTGTCAAGGCTGCAGGGCCTTAGGGTCCTTCTCAGCTCCTCAGAGTTGCAGTGTACTGGTTGGTGCAACACTGCATTTGAGTAGAGGGAGCACTGACAAATATTTTTTAAGTGTAAAAAACTATACCACACATTTCTTGCACGTAAAAGAATAAGGTTTAGCAAGCATGAAGGCTGGGTACATAAGATATCATAAGTTAATACTAAAGGGGTCTGAAAATGCCTCCCTGGCATCATTGGCATTATCACATTGCCATGACAGAGCAATATTTAATTAAATTATGGGGTTTTAGGTGCCAAAACCACTTTTTGGTTATGGGGCACTCCGTAGTGGAGGACTCTGGAAATTGACCACCTGGGGTTCTTTGACGTGCACCTAAATCTAAGTACACGGGCGTTTTCGTATTTCGCCCCCATCGAAATGAAGCCGCCGTGGCCTGAATTCGATCCCGCGACCTTGTGCTCAGCAGCCTAACACCATAGCCCCTGAGCAACCACGGTGTAGGGGTTGAAGGACGGGCTTCGGGATGAAAACCAAACTTGGGAGTATTTATTTTACATTATGTACAGGGAGGTGAGAGTCATTTAACAGTCGTACTGTCATTACGGGCCGGCAGCAACTCGGACGCTGCGGCCCGCGGCAAGAAGTTCGAGAGAGGTGAATCAGGGAATCAGGGAATGCTCTGGTCTCTCTGGAAGGCTTCTTATAAACCCTTCGAGCACTGGAAGTCACGTCATGTTCGACCAATGGGAGAGTCCGCTCAGATGACGCCACTTTCAGCCAATGGTAGGCGCCCGTGCGATGGTGTCATACCCAGCAAAGAGAGTCGGCGCCTGGTCCTCCTCTCTTGATCACTTGATCCCCCTGCGCTCTTGCCTCGCAGAATTACAATCCACTTCTTCTAAAGTGGAGAAGGAGGGGGGCGCTCATGCTCCATTGTACAAGGGCCCACTTGCTCCCGGTGGCTCGGCTCCGCAGTGGTGGCAAATGCCTTCTTCAAAGGCGAAAGGGGATGATTGGGCTTCATTGTCCGAGGCCCCCTTCTAATCCCGGCGGCACACGACCTGGGGGCCGCAAACTCGTTTGCACTTGTCTGGTGCTCCTCTGGAATGTGCTTTCCTGCTTCTGCATTCCTCAATTAGCTGTGCTGCGCTTCGAAGTGGTTTGGGGAACTCGAAGTAGCCTCAGGAAACGGCGCCATATCTAACAGCTCGTCCTCGCCCCGGTTGTTCTGAATGGCCGGTGAACTCAATTCGCCGGCCATGAGGAACGCTGAAAGAACCTGCAGGGTATTGGTGTCGAGCCACGTTTGACGAACTTCGGGATCCTGGGCCCTGGAGAACATACGTCAAACAAACCAAACAACACAGCGCTGCACCACGTGTAAGCGCAGGCTCTTCACCCCTGACTCGCCAGGCTATTACTGCGTCAAAATGAACCCTGATCTTTTCTTTCCCCAATTTTGACAAAACAGTTCCAACCACCCCTCCAAACAGCTATCCATTTCTCCTCGAATGCCGACAAGACCAGAGTACTATTGTTGTTGCAAAACAAAAGGGTCGCTGACGATACAAACAACAAATGAAAACAGCCGAACATTACTTAAGTGGCCTAACTACACGAACAGCATGTTTCCAATCTATTGTAGTGGCATACTTATCGCACGTATTGGTGCCACTGAACAATCTGGTCAAGCTCACAAGTGCGTAATCACAAGCGCGCTAGCCTTGTGGTCACTATCCAGAACGCATACTTGTGTCGTAGGCAAACTCTTCATTACGCTTACTCATGTTTCTTCCTTTAGTCCCTCTGGGACACGTGACTTAAACGAACAATTAAGCTCGCGGGACTTACACACTCCGCAGAACCCTTAAAATGATGCGTCTTCTACTAACTCTTTCCACGCACGCTCAGTAAAGAAGTCAGAATACGGCTGCCCTCCACACACGCTAGCAACCCAGTCATAAATCTGCTTCCTTCCGTCCACACAGGACACGCGCTAATGGAACTACGAACGCTTCTCCGTGCAAATCATGCACTCACTGAAAACTACGCGGTTAACCTTAGAAAAATCAAAAACACTTAAAGAAGGTTAAATAACACACACGCGCGTTACGATAGGCCTTTCAACAATAACCTTGACCCTCAGGTTACTCACACACACAAAAAAAGACCTATCTACTTATTAATGAGCATCTCGCGAGACTACATGTTTACTTAAAACGCATCTTTCAAATCTCGAGCTTCTCGAACGAAAACACAAACAAAGCTCATACCTTTACATTGAAAGAAACTCTAGTCTCAAATCGCGAAATTTTCCAAATGTTCAAAAATAAAACAGAACACTTTCTTTCTACGGAAGCTCCCTTGGTCTCCCGTTTCAAACGTTTTTGACTGACTCATACTTTGAGCCGTACTCGGGGTGGACGCAGTTTCAAAGCTACTCTGGCTACGGAGGAACAACAAAAGGGCTGACTCATTATCACCTCCCCCAAGACGTTACGGTCTCCTGCCAATTTGCGTCCTGGCGCCCCGCTTTCAACACGAACTCGATTGACCGCGTCGCTACTCCCCACCTGGTCTCGTCCTGCCACCTTGCGTTTCTTCGAACTGCACGCTGAGCTGTGAAAAGAACTACGGAACGACAAGGAGTTTAACTGCCCCGTGCCCTTTGTCCGCGTCCGTGCAGGACATGCTTCGCGGTCCCCTTTCGACCGGTGGTTTGAACATTTTGGGTGCGTCAACATCGTCAATGACCACCGCACCTTTCTTCTCCTCGCGCCCTGCCCATTTGGGTTTCTCGCCATCTTCGGCGGCGCTACATTTGTTACCGTCTTTTGGTCTTTACCGCGCTTCTTTTTACTGCGCTTTCTCTTTGCACTTGCTTTCATGTCGCCTTCTCGTGCCTCGTGCTGGCCGGTACACATTTCGTCAGCCCGGATCGGTCTCTTACCCGCACAGTCTGAGTGATTTACATTTAAATCTACTCTCACTTTGCCTCGACTGGCGGACAGCCCAACCGACTCTGGCACAATGCAGCAGGCTTTACTCGAGTTAGACAACTCGCACTCTTGCGAACTGCCCTCTACTACATTGCCCAGCGCACGCTGTGCATCGGCACACAGCCCGTCGGTATCGATCGCTGTCTCACGCGTACAGTCCGAATGATTAACAACTGAACCATCCCTCTCTAGGCTATCTAGCCTGGCGGAGAGCTGCACCGATCCCTGAACAATGCAGTTGTTCTCTCGTGGACTACGGAGCTCACCATCCCGAGAACTACTCTCAACTACATCGCCCAGTTCGCACTTCACTTCTGCACGCAGATCTGACCTGATATGGGTGCTCGCGTCTGTCGCGTCAACAGTACCCTTTTCTTCGCTAGCAACCTCGCTAACATTACCAGCGACGCACACGCGCGGTAACTGTGCCAATTTGTTCGCAGCTGGCCTAGCTGTCTCTACAGTTATCTGTTGGCACAGCGCCTCGTCGCTCTCCTTGCGCCCTTTAACGGCCTCTGTTGCCACTAAGGCATCGTTAGCAGCTAGCCTTTTCCCTTCACTTATGAATCGGCAGCCAATCTCACAGGCACTACTCTTCTCGTCGGCTTTTGGCGAAAATCTGCTAGATGCTTCCTCATTCTTTCGCTCTGTACTACCTACAAAATTCTCAGACAGCCGTTGTCTCTGTGCCAATAACTGATCACAATACTGTATCTCTTTGATCAGTGCTGCCTTCTCTCTCTCATACTTTTGCTCACGCTCAAGCTTACATTCCTGATACTCACGTTCGCGTTCCTTCTCACATTCGTGACGCTGACACCTAAGAGTAAGTTCTTGAAGCTCATGCTTCCGTTCATTATCGCGTTCTTCACACCTACTCTCACTCTTAAGTTCACGACGCTCTCGCAAACGTACACGACGCACACGCTCCCGTGGCTCCTGTATCACCTCCCAAGCAAGCTCAATGCTTTTGTCATCATTGCCACTATCCTTAATCGCCTTTATGATAGCTGGCGTTTTCATCCGTTCGTCCGCCTCAACTCCCAAATCGTCGCACACCAACAACAAGTCCAACCTCGTCAACCTTCTAAGATCCATGGCAGCTGCCCCGACAGGTGGTTAAAACTGTTTTCCTTAATTAATTTGTGCAAACACACAATGCATCAAACTCCCGATTCCCAGAACTATCAAAATGAACACACAACATTTGAGTCTGGCGAATCATAAGGAAAAAAACCACGCGCTCACTTACGGTTGCAGCACCCTGCCATCCGGTTCATTTGTCCGCTGTTCCCGGTTCCTCCGGACTCCCTGGGTCGAAGGCTCGCTCCTTCTTCGCTACTCCCAGTTTCTTCGGACCTCTTTCGACGAAGGCTCACTCTTCTTCGCTCTTCCCGGTTCCTTAGGGTCTCTCTCGACGAAGGTTGATCCGTAGCGCTGCCACCAGCTGATGCATTCGGAGGCGATCTCACCGCTGCCAACCAGATGTAGGGGTTGAAGGACGGGCTTCGGGATGAAAACCAAACTTGGGAGTATTTATTTTACATTATGTACAGGGAGGTGAGAGTCATTTAACAGTCGTACTGTCATTACGGGCCGGCAGCAACTCGGACGCTGTGGCCCGCGGCAAGAAGTTCGAGAGAGGTGAATCAGGGAATGCTCTGGTCTCTCTGGAAGGCTTCTTATAAACCCTTCGAGCACTGGAAGTCGCGTCATGTTCGACCAATGGGAGAGTCCGCTCAGATGACGCCACTTTCAGCCAATGGTAGGCGCGCGTGCGCGCGTGCCTGGTCCTCCTCTCTTGATCACTTGACCCCCCTGCGCTCTTGCCTCGCAGAATTGCAATCCACTTCTTCTAAAGTGGAGAAGGAGGGGGGGGGGGCGCTCATGCTCCATTGTACAAGGGCCCACCTGCTCCCGGTGGCTCGGCTCCGCAGTGGTGGCAAATGCCTTCTTCAAAGGCAAAAGGGGATGATTGGGCTTCATTGTCCGAGGCCCCCTTCTAATCCCGGCGGCGCATGACCTGGGGGCCGCAAACTCGTTTGCACTTGTCTGGTGCTCCTCTGGAATGTGCTTTCCTGCTTCTGCATTCCTCAATTAGCTGTGCTGCGATTCGAAGTGGTTTGGGGAACTCAAAGTAGCCTCAGGAAACGGCGCCATATCTAACAACGGCGAGTCAGAGGTATACTTGTTGATGCCACATAGCAATAAGTGATGATGATGTTGCAAACTAAAAACAAACAAGACAGCTGAACACCTGTCTCTCGATACCATGTGTCTGTAGCCATGTGTCTCTAGTCTGACGGCGTGTGGCAGCCGTGGCGATCACAGGAAGGGAGGGTGAACATAGCATGCCATCATGACTCGTATAACTTATGGGTACCAAAACTAAAGCTGATCTGTAGAAAGCAGTACAGTGAAAACATGTTAATTTGACCCTCATTTAGAAAATTTGATAATTCAGACTAGCCATCCAATGCTGGCAATCATATCCATTATTTATTGGCATCAAACTCTCATTCATTTACAAATATTTGGCTGTGCAATAGTAAATTTAGAGGCTCCCAGAATGTGCACTGAGAGACACAGTTGAGTGACAGAAATGCAAAAGTGGCATCTGGCATCGCTGCTGTACTGCGAAGAAATCAGCAAGGTGAGAATTGCAAATTGCAGCTGCCACGATGATGTTGTGCAAAATGAAAATGGGGGTTGCAGATTGTTTACGTAAATCGAGCCAAAAATTAAATGTCAGTATTCATTTAACAAGCTAACCCAAGATGAAGCAGTTCATTTTACCTAGATTATTATCTCCTGAGAGCCAATTCATGACACAATGGCTTTTCAGGTCATCTTTTAGTGTTGACTACAGTCGATCCCGGATATATCGAACTCGAAGGGGATCGTGAAATATTTCGATATACAGATAATTTGAAATATAAAATATGCATGTCAAAAGCTTCTCTAACAACTCCACACATCTCAAGGCAGCTTCCCAATGTCGTGACTAACGGGAACTTACCGATCTGTGCCTCCAAGGCGCGTAAAAAAACAAAAACACAGCGCGATGACCAGAGCACTTTATTTTGGAAGAAAAAATCTGCGACCTTTGTTAGCTTTTTCTTCTGCACCATCAAGTTCATTAGGCTGTCCTCAAGCTTGTTGACAGTGTCCAAATGAGAAGACCAGCTCCTTCCATTGTGCCACAACAGCGGCGAATGGCGCTGAAAGCTGATGCAAGTTCAGCTGCAGTGCATGGTGGTTGGTCCTCTTCGTCGGAACCTTTGCCGCTGCTCGAGTCTGCGTCCCCATCACCCATGATGTCAGCCACAATCTCCGCATCAGCGTGATCCGCTACAGTTTGCACGCCGTCGTCAGCGCTGAAGAAATTGCATGCTGTAACGCCGCCTGGGATGGCGCCTGGGAATGCCGAGAGCTCGCGAAATTTGCTGTCCAGGCATCCATCGTCTGCAGCTACCACAAAGCCTGCTTTGTGGAAGCAGTTCACAATTGTGCTTTTCTTCACGTTGTTCCAAGCACCGGCCAAGCAACCAGCATGGCTCCGGAACACATGCCAAAAGCGGAAAGAAAAACGCACTGCACCACACGAGTCTCAAGCCTTTGCGTTGGCCTCGTGAATAAAAGGAACAAAGCAAATCGAAAGGCGCACCGCTCCGCGTCTCTGCACTACCACAAGCCCAAGCTGCACTGACCTCGTTCGTCTCGCTGCGCCAGCGGCGGCAGCCGACCAACACACAGGAAACGGGCGCTTGCGGTCAGCGTGGTTTCTCCGTCCCACTTCCCTTTCACACCCAATCGCACTCCAAGTGCTCCTCGTCACGTGCCTTCTACCCACACGCCCCTTTCTCAGAGTGCGGGGTGGCGCGCGCGAGATCGCGGGAACATTGCGAGAGCTGAACGCAATTGTTGTTTTGAATGAAGCCTCCTTTCTGCCCCATGAAGTAGCGCTACTGCAAATCGCCGCTCATCATCATCGTTTCTGCCTCGTTCATGGCCACAGCAGTTCCGGTCTCAGCTTAGTAAGCCATGTCAAGACAATCCAGCAGCCGATTTGTTTCTTCGTGCACGACGCTGCGAGTAGGCTACGTTTTTCGTTTGTGCGACTGGTGTCGGCGTGACGGCGTGGTGATGTTTGCGTTGTGTGCTGCGTTGAGGTTGCGGTGATCCAACGCGGCATATGGAAACATCGCGTCAAGTGTCTAATGGCGCTGACAGTGCCCACGCGGACTGCGCTGGGGAATGCCGGGAAGCGGGTGCTGGGAGGCCTATGATCTGTCACCTTCCGATGTGCTACCTACTGACGCTGAAAATGTTCTGCCAAGACCTGCGCAGTGGTTGCATTGCGATTCCGGACACCGTCTCATTTGACAGTTTCACAGGTGCTGACACTGCTGTACTGACATGCGCAGGACTCGACGGCGGCGAGATCATTGGTCAGGTTTCTGCTGCACCGCTGGACGATGACTCTGAGTTGGAAGGTAACGCACCGTGTGCTACGCTGCCGTCGCATGCGGAGTGTGTACAAGCAGTGACTGTGCTTTTAGCCACCTATAGTGACTATATGACCCTCTCCGAGATTCAGGCTTATCTGATTGTGCGTAAACGGAACAGCGTGCAACGGCTCATTCACAATTTCTTAAAGCCTACTGCCGAGCCCGAATAAGTGCGTGAAAATGAAGGATTTCTGTTTCTTTTTTTTGCTAACCTGCTTTTTCGGACACCTGTTTATTCAGACATCTCTGCAGTCCCCGTGAGGTCAGAATAAACTGTCGGCAACTGCAGCATGGTTAAATGGCGACAGCCACATCTCCCTGAATGTGGAAAAAGCAATTATCTTCAGGTTTGAATTAAAAAGTGTTTTAATTTGCATAATCACAGCAAATAATGCTACATAAGTGTTTGACAGGTTTGCACGTTAGTACTTCTTGAATGGTTCCCCCTTCCCAACTTTCCATCATCTCGGAGTATTCAAAACATACTTCACAGATGCTTTTCATCGTGTGTGATAATACAGCAATACAGAATACAGAAACTGAAGAAACAATCAGAGGCAGACGTAATGGAACCAATCTGTAAGGGGGAATGCTATGAGCACTTTACCTCCAAAGCTGCTGAATGGATCAAAAAGGACGGGCAAAAGTAAAGACATGATGCCCTCAAGTGCCCATGTCTATGCAGTCGAGGCACCAAGACATGCCTCACTAAGTCCATGTTGACATCCTGTTACAGCCCTCCTCCCCTTGAATTTCCAAAACAGCACTGTGTCCCCTGTTCCTCATATCACATAGTAAAGCACAGTGAGACACGTACCCTGCTGAGCAAGAAGAATGCTGAGATGCCTGAAGCATGAATTTGGCAGCTTTGATGCCATGAGCTGGCATACGAAGGTTTATTGCCCAGTTGCCTGCTCCTAAGCTCATGCATTATGTGACACCTGTGGTAAGCCAATATTTCGCCTTCGCTGCCTTGGCTGTGCGCAGCACTGGGTAATACTGCTGGGCTACTCTTGTAAAACACAGGAATAGCTGAGAAAGTGGGTTGGAGGAAGGCTGCTGCGGTAGCTGAGTTGGCACACGTAATGCAGGTGTGGGTTTGGTCCCTACCTGTGGCTAGTTATCTTTTCATCTACTTTCATTAACCTTTACCTTATTATTCCTACGTTTCAATTAAGCTTAATTACCTACCTTTATGTTTTCTCTGGCTTCATTGTCTTCTACTTCGTATGGTTAACACAGGAAGGTGAGAGATGGAAATTAAAGACAATGACTAATTTTTCATATACTGTGTCGAGGAAACCATATGTGGCCTTGCAAAAGACAAATCTACTTGTCGAAACGCTGCCTCCCACTTTTACCTCGTTCTCGTTATGCACTTTGTATGGTTGTCACATACATTAACATTTGGTGACTGATTTCTGTTTGATTTGATACTCTTGCTTACAGCAAGAATAGCACTGGAATGTGTTGCGTATGAAACCGAATGTACCGCCATGAGTGACTGAACCAAGATAACGGCTTCAGCAGGTGTTCAGCTCTCACCGTCTGGTTCTGGTATCCTGGTGGCAACGTCACATTGCCCGATTCTACCAGGCTCTCCAGCTCCTCTTCGCTGAGGAAGGATGTCACCAGGGGCGTCACCTGAGTCGTTGTCGACACATTGCCTGCCTCAGCACTGGCGGGCACAACTGCGGGCACAGCAGGGGCACTGGGGGGCACGGCAGGGGATTTGGTGGTAGCATTGTGCATCAGATGCTGCTGCGGTGCTGGCTGTGGAACAGCTGTGGTCAGTGGGGCTCCAGCGGCTTGTGCCGGAACTGTGGCCGGCACCATGCCTTCGACTACTGAAGATTCCTTCTTTGACAGCTCCGGCGTTTTTACAAAGGGTGCCTTGGTAGGCATCTTTTTGTTGTCCAGCGTCGGCTTCTTGGTGACTTCAGGGGCACCGGAGCCCCGCCTGACACGGTGGAGCGGCACGATGTTCTCACGTGACATCTCCGCAGCACCGCCACCAGACACATCATAATGCACGGCTGCAAAAAGGAAAACACATTGCTTGTTAAAGCTTTGCCATCACTGGGCTGCAAAAATTACTTAGACAAAAGAAAGAAAGAAAAACAGCAGAATTATAATAAAATACTCAATACTGCAATGCAGCCAGAAACTTCCACCCAATACAAAAATTCATGTCCTTCTGTTGCTGTATGTAAATACAGGCAATACCTTTAAGAGCCCTTGTCCATTTCTTGAAAAAGCTTCAACTAATGAGGGCAGGTAACATCCTACCTTCACAAACTAATACAGCATCTGACACCCATTTTGTTTTAAATTTTCAACTGAAAAATGTTTGTGCTTTTTGGAGCTGCACATGCCTGTTTTTGATGCACGTATATCATATAACAAATTTCAATCAATCAATAAATCATAATTTTGTTTCCAGAAAGATAGTTGGGTGAAAACCAGGCAAAATGTGGCCAGTGGCAGCTGGAGGGTGTTGACACAAGGCAGCATGCACAGGCATGTATGCATAGCAAACATGCAGTGAAGGAAAAGAACAAGTACAATTAACTAGCACACAAATATATATATATATATATATGTGTGTGTGTGTGTGTGTGTACAGTACGGTGTATGCTGCGGTAACAATATGAGCCAATTCATACTGGATTAGTCATGAGTTATAGGTGTGTTCTCAGTGCAGTAAAGGTTATAAAAATAATAATACAGACAAGCACAAACAACCAAACATGACATTTAGGTATGCTGAAATGAAAGTGTTGGAGAAGAAATTGTGTAGAGTACCTGGTATGGCGTTAAAATGAAAGAAATTGTTGTGCAACTGTTTTTCCAAAAGACCATGAAATTGGTCACAGTCTTCTGAATATTTAGTCAAGAGATATGGGACACTTAAGAAACTGTTTGGCATAAGATGTGTGCCATAGTGCAACTAACCAACTCTCGGGGAGCCTACTGCAAGGATAGATTACCTTCCTTTTTCAGTTGCAAATTATAGCCAAAAAAATGATGCTCTTGTTCATGGGAAAAACAAGTGAGCGGTACTCATATTTCAGCAAAAAAATTTATTACTTGATAAGGGAGAGAGGAAGAAGAAGAAGTGCAGCGTCCATAGCTTGTGTTTACATCGGCTCCATCTTTTCGAGATGTTTTCGCCGCGATTTTCTGTGCATACCAGCTCTAATTTTGTACCATTCGAACCGTGAGACCACCAGGACTCTGTAGATACCAAGTTATCAGGTGGGACATTTATTTTTCCGGGACTGCGACCACTTTTGTGTTACGATCAAGCCATCGCCGCGCTAAGGCTAAGCGCGTGCGCCAGGTGCTCGGCCTACCAGGCTACCTGGCACGTTCCCGCGCGTGTCCGTGCGAGCTCTGCTACGACGCACAAGCCCCTGGCCAAATCTGCGAAGCATGGAAGTCCAAGTATGTGGCAAAGATATTTCCCCAGAAGAGTTAACCGCCGAGATGGGCTGGTGTACCGCCCGTTCCCGTCGGTGTACCGCCCGTCGCCCAGACGGGCAGCGGAGCCGAAAACTATCCCAAGACCAGCAACCTAGGACGCAAGACTCTCGCTCTCGCTATAGACCCAGGCAGCAAGTTAGAACTCAGGTTCTCAAGGCCGGGCGCATGCTCCCACTACCAGCAAATGAGATCAAGATCATCGTCAGACCCAAAGGAGCACTCAATATTACCAAGGTCGGCAGCCCTACAGTGACTGCAGCTATTCTTCAAGCAGCGCAACTTAGCTCAGAAGCCAGTCAAAACGACACAATATGCTCGAACAACCAGCAAAACATCATGGTGATCAGCACGCCCAGCCCGCAAAATGCGGACCGGTACGTAAGAATCAAGTCCATCCAAGTCAACGGGGTAACCCACGAGGTCAGCGCGTACGAAGCCGCCCCAGATAATACCACCAAAGGAGTCATCAGAGGCATCCCTCTCACCGATGACGCCAGACAAGTCGATGCTAACATCATAAATGAGCGTAATCCTCTAGCCCTGGCCGCAAAGCGAATCGGTTCCACCACGACCATCGTCATTGCCTTCGACGGACCTGACGTACCATACATGGTTCGGTATGGCGCAACATTAATCCCATGCTCCCTGTACCGCAAACAGATCGACATCTGTTACCACTGCGGCCGTCTCGGGCACCGCATGGACGTTTGCCCGTTCCCTAATAACAAGATCTGCCGCGGCTGCGGAGCTCGCAACCCAGATCAAGATCACCAGTGTACACCCAAGTGCATGTTGTGTGGTGGACCCCACTCCACAGCGGACAAAGCTTGTACTGCCAGATACAAAACGCCGTACATTATACGAAGACGCCTCGGAGAACGCCGAGTAGCACGGCATTCAGCCCTTCAGTCAGAAGATTTCCCCTCCATGGAGACCAAGCACCGGTCCCGGTCCCGCTCCCTCTCCAGACCGAGGTCGGACCGAGGTCGGTCCAGATCAAGATCCACGTCGACTCCAGGAGCCAGATATACCTCAGAAAAGGTGAGCTTCGCAGAGGCCTTGACGGGCGTCTCGCGAGAGGGTCACGTAAAATCCCCCCCACTGCCTAAACCCAACACAGAAAACACAGACATAGAACACCTTAAGAAAGAAAACGCAATTATGCGTGATTTAATCCAAAAGCTTACCCAGGAGGTTCACAGCCTCAAACAACCCAAAACCCAACCCACACCTAACATCCCAGAACCCGCTACCAGCAGCCAAACCGAAGAACTCTCAAGACCAGCCCCAAAAAAGCGAGCCCTCCAAGAAGGAGCTCAGGGCCAAGTACGCTCCGAGGTCAAGGATATGCTCGTGACACTCCAAAGCACGGTGGAAACTTTACAGAATTCTCTAATCGCCCTTATGCACAGAGTAACCACCATGGAAGCTAATATTCAAACCCTTTTCACGCACACCGCTTCCACCGCTCAAACCATAGCCATGGACACCACAGGAACCGTCGCCGCCACCCTGCCACCTGTGGCATCCCCTATCCTTCATCATGGCCCACACAAAAACTGACACAACATTGTGGCAGTGGAACTGCCGAGGCTACCTCCATAAACAACCCGTTCTCCATCAACACCTCCGTACTACTGCATGTCAACCCGACGTAATCTTGCTCCAGGAAACGCACAATAATCCGGTCAGCCTTCCAGGATATAACTCTTTCACTGCGAACAACGCTCCGCACGGAGTCTCCACACTCGTTCGAAAAAGAATTACCGCAATCGAACACGACCTGAACGATCGGCGCACCGAACACCTCTTCATTGAGCTCATCCCGCACAGAAAACGAATGGAAGGAATATTTATCCTCAATATCTACAATACTCCATCTCAACGCCATAGCCGATTTCTAACCCTCTTCAAAAAGGCCCTTAACACCGCAGGCAGCAGCCCCCTTATCATCGGAGGTGACTTCAATCTCCCGCACACAGGATGGGGTTACAGACACAGCTCTGCTGCAGGTCGTAACTTATGGCAAGACTCCCATGATCTCGGGCTTACACTCATTACTGACCCAGCCTTCCCCACTCGCCTCGGCACTTCTACTGAACGAGACACGACGCCAGACCTCACTTTCACGAAAAACGCAGACAACGCCCATTGGCGCAACACCCAACACGACCTCGGGAGTGATCACTCTATCATCGAAATTACTCTCCCACACCTACCAGCCGTTATGAGAAGAACAAGGGACTTTACTTGGACGGACTGGGATGCGTTCCGTAAACGCCGTATAACAGCAACGACGGACACTCCCATTACCGACATAGAATCATGGTCATGCGATCTACTGTCTGATACTAAATCGGCCACCCGCATTATCCCAACAGACGCCCCGACTGAGCGCATGGACAGTAGACTCGCTCACCTTATCGAGGCCAAATCATCCATCCTCTCTAGATGGAAGGGACAACGGCTCAATAGGAGACTCAGACGGAAGGTCGCACTTCTCAACAAGGAAATTGAAGCTCACTGCCGCGTTCTAAATCAACAGCAATGGACAGAGCTCTGTCACTCTCTAGACGGGCAACTCCACCACCCCCGATCATGGAAAATCCTCAAACATTTGATTGATAGCACCACCACCCGCTCATATCAACAAGATCGCCTCACCAAGCTTTTATTCACAGAAAGCAAGACGCATGGCCAGGACCACGTTAAGAAGAGCTTATGTCAAAAGTACATCCCATCTGGGCCCACTCAACCTCACGGCCCATACACAGGGACCTCCAACCCTGCCCTTGATGAAGACTTCAGCGTGGCAGAGATTCATGCTGCCCTACATAAGCTGAACAGCCGTTCGGCGCCAGGCCCAGATGGTGTTACGAATAAAACACTAAGAAATCTAGATGACCCCTCGGTGCAACAACTCACCGAATACATCAACAACTGCTGGCGCCAGGGATCCATTCCCTCGACATGGAAAACGGCCAAAGTAATTCTCATCCCCAAACCCGGTAAGCCATCTAGCCTCGCCAATCTCCGGCCCATATCGCTAACTTCATGTGTAGGCAAGGTCATGGAGCACGCACTCCTAACCCGTGTAAACACTCACCTCGAAGACACATGCGCTTACCCCCACTCGATAATTGGCTTTAGACAGCATCTTTCCACCCAAGACGCTATGCTCCAACTTCAGCATCAAATCCTAGATGGCAAATCTCGTCACACGAAGGCGATCTTGGGCCTCGACCTCGAGCGCGCCTTCGATAATATAAGGCACTCCACCATCCTCGAGCGTATCTCCTTGCTCAACCTTGGAGAACGCACTTACAACTACGTAAGAGACTTTCTATCCAATCGGAAGGCCTTCCTGTCGGTCGGAGACATCCGATCGGAGGAACTCTCCCTCGGCAGCACGGGCACACCGCAAGGCTCTGTCATTTCCCCAATACTGTTTAATCTGGTTATGCTTGGATTAGCACAGGAACTACAAAAACTCGACGGCATTGAACACACCATATACGCCGACGACATTACAATCTGGGCTGCAAAGGGCAGTGACGGCCAAATCGAAACTGCCCTACAAGACGCCATTGACATCGTAGAAAATTATCTTGAGGGCACGGGACTCCGCTGTTCCCCTGAAAAGTCGGAGCTTCTCCTATATCGCCCCACACTCCGTGGACGCCCCCCGCGGGGCTCCACGACTAAACGCCAATACGAGGAAATCGAACTCCACTTGAGGGATGGCAGACCCATACCCGTGGTCCCTTGCATCCGCGTTCTTGGTATGACCATAGAAGCCAACGGAGCTAACTCTACGGCTATCTCAAAGATCCTTCGACAGACCGCCAATACATCCAGACTGCTGAAACGAGTGACCAACCGGCGAGGGGGTATGAAGGAAGAAAGCCTCATCCGCCTTGTCCAATCTTTTATCGTCTGTCACATTACTTACGTTGCGCCCTTTCTCAACTGGTACAAAGCTGAAAAGACTAAACTGGACATCATCATTAGAGGAGCCTATAAGCAGGCTTTAGGACTACCCAACCACACCAGCACGGAACTTCTATTACAATTAGGTATCTATAACACGCTAGACGAGTTAATCGAGGCCCAACGTCGATCTCAACTAGAGCGGCTTACTCTCACGGAAACGGGCCGTAGCATTCTAAACAAGCTTAATATCACCTACCACCGTCAACACGGAGACAAACACCCAGTACCACGCGACATTCGGCAATGGATACACGCCGACCCTATTCCGAAAAATATGCACCCAGACTACAACAAAGAACGTAGGAAGGCACGAGCTACTTCCCTCATCAAAGCTTACGCCAACACCGCGGGCGTCACCTACGTCGACGCAGCTGAATACCAAGATGGACGGCACTTTGCGGCGGTTACCACAGTAGGCGGCTTGCTCCGACATGCTGCCAGCATCATTACCAAAAATGCCGAGACGGCCGAGGAAGTGGCCATCGCTCTGGCCACTCTTGACCCAGCCTGTCATACTATACTGAGTGATTCTCGCACAGCAGTCAACAACTACATCGCAGGTCGTATTTCTCATCAATCACTGCGTATCTTACGACAAGCCCCGCACTCGCCTGAAAATCAAATCACACTCGTCTGGATCCCAGCACACGCCGGCGTTGTCCACCCGCACCTCACCAACCTCAACGAGGTTACACACTCCGTAGCACGAGGACTAGTCAACCGTGCCGGAGACGGTGCAGGTGCACCCGCAGGACGCGACCGCCTTACAAGGTACAACGACCTTGTAAAGTCATTTTACCTTGCAAGAAGAACCTTCCCCACCCCTCATCGCAAGTTAAACAGGGCACAGGCAACCACCCTTCGCCTGTTACAGACGAATACATACCCCTCCCTCACACGCTATCACACTATATACCCCGACATCTACCCGAGCCAGACGTGCAAGGTCTGTCAAACTGAATCGGCAACACTCCCTCACATGCTATGGGAGTGCAAACATCAATATCCAGACCTTAATCCCGTGACCCTCTCGTCGAGATGGCACGCCGCCCTGCGCAGCTCCCATCTCGACGACCAACTCTGGGCGACCCAGCAGGCCTACGAAGCGGCGAAGAGGCAAGACCTCGACGTCCCATCGTGGGAGGCCTAGGCCCAGCCGACTGAACTGCTGGTGCTCATTAAAGTTTACTCTCTCTCTCTTGATAAGGGAGAGAGAAGTCCCTGGTAAAATCAGTGCATGAAATGCTAGCAATGATTGCTAGCAATGGATTGCCATTTTAAATACAATAAAGTTGTGCATAGATTAGACGGCATGATTGCATTCCATACAAGTGCATGTAAAAAAGTGCGCAGAAAGAATCGCAAGATCTTTTTCAGTAAAATATTTCAAGCACACTCTCCCAGACTTCTCTGAACGTGCCTGCTAGGTGTCGCTGTCTTGCCCAAAAGCTCACAATTGGGAAAACAAATTTGAATTACGTGCCTGAGGGGGTATCGAACCTTAGTCCCCCTGAACAGCAGCCCAATGCTGTAACCCCAATCGCACGTATACTTCTACCGTGCGAATTCCAATTACTGTATTTATGTGAATCTAATGCGCATCTTTGTTCCAAGAGAATGGGTCCAAAACTTGCCTGCGCTTTACAATCAGATACGAAACCAAATCGAACTCATAGCATTGGCAACAGCCATTCACCAGAGCTGTCAGACGCAGAATCAGCGACAAAGCACGTTTTTGCCAAAGTGGCTGCTAGTTTGGTGCTCGGCTATGCTCTAGAGAGGTATTCTTGGCCAATAACTTTCAGAGACACTTTCACTTCTGCCAGATTTCATGTGACTTGGCATCGAATGAATCAGCGTAATCAGTCCATAGCATTTCTGGTGCTTAAAGTCCCCAGACAAAACAAATTTACAAGGTAGCAACAGTCACTGTTCTTTGCACCCTCCTCCTCACTCTCGCACTTACTCTTTTTTCAACGTCATTTGAGCCTGTATTGGCACATTGTTTGTTGTGTTCATATAGAAGGTCCGGACAGGCCGCCAATGGAATATGAACCTGGCAACGTGTAATGCTAGAACGTTATCTAGTGAGGCAAGTCTAGCAGTGCTATTGGAGGAATTAGAGGGCACTAAATGGGATATAATAGGGCTCAGTGAAGTTAGGAGGCCAAGAGAAGCATATACAGTGCTAAAAAGCGGGCACGTCCTGTGCTACAGGGGCTTAGCGGAGAGAAGAGAACTAGGAGTCGGATTCCTGATTAATAAGAATATAGCTGGTAACATACAGGAATTCTATAGCATTAACGAGAGGGTGGCAGGTCTTGTTGTGAAACTTAATAAGAGGTACAAAATGAAGATTGTGCAAGTCTACGCCCCTACATCCAGTCATGATGACCAGGAAGTCGAAAGCTTCTATGAAGACGTGGAATCGGCGATGGGTAGAGTGAAAACTAAATACACTATACTAATGGGCGAATTTAATGCCAAGGTAGGCAAGAAGCAGGCTGGAGACAAGGCAGTGGGGGAATATGGCATAGGCGCTAGGAATAGCAGGGGAGAGTTATTAGTAGAATTTGCGGAACAGTATAATATGAGGATAATGAATACCTTCTTCCGCAAGCGGGATAGCCGAAAGTGGACGTGGAGGAGCCCGAACGGTGAGACTAGAAATGAAATAGACTTCATACTCTGCGCTAACCCTGGCATCATACAAGATGTGGACGTGCTCGGCAAAGTCCGCTGCAGTGACCACAGAATGGTAAGAACTCGAATTAGCCTAGACCTGAGGAGGGAACGGAAGAAACTAGTACATAAGAAGCCAATTAATGAGTTAGCAGTAAGAGGGAAAATAGAAGAATTCCAGATCAAGCTACAGAACAGGTATTCAGCTTTAACTCAGGAAGAGGGCCTTAGTGTTGAAACAATGAACGACAATCTTGTGGGCATCATTAAGGAGTGTGCAATGGAAGTCGGTGGTAACTTTATTAGGCAGGATACCAGCAAACTATCGCAGGAGACGAAAGATCTGATCAAGAAACGCCAATGTATGAAAGCCTCTAACCCTACAGCTAGAATAAAACTGGCAGAACTTTCGAAGTTTATCAACAAGCGTGACACAGCTGACATAAGGAAGTATAATATGGATAGAATTGAACATGCTCTCAGGAACGGAGGAAGCCTGAAAACAGTGAAGAAGAAACCAGGAATTGGCAAGAATCAGATGTATGGGTTAAGAGACAGAGCCGGCAATATCATTACTAATACGGATGAGATAGTTCAAGTGGCTGAGGAGTTCTGTAGAGATTTATACAGTACCAGTGGCACCCACGACGATAATGGAAGGGAAAATAGTCTAGAGGAATTCGAAATCCCAAAAGTAACGCCGGAAGAAGTAAAGAAAGCCTTGGGAGATATGCAAAGGGGGAAGGCAGCTCGGGAGGATCAGGTAACAGCAGATCTGTTGAAGGATGGTGGACAGATTGTTCTAGAGAAACTGGCCACCCTGTATACACAATGCCTCATGACCTCGAGCGTACCGGAATCTTGGAAGAACGCTAACATAATCCTAATTCATAAGAAAGGAGATGCCAAAGACTTGAAAAATTATAGACCGATCAGCTTACTGTCCGTTGCCTACAAACTATTTACTAAGGTAATCGCAAATAGAATCAGGAATACCTTAGACTTCTGTCAAGCAAAGGACCAGGCAGGATTCCGTAAAGGCTACTCAACAATAGATCATATTCACACTATCAATCAGGTGATAGAGAAATGTGCGGAATATAACCAACCCTTATATATAGCTTTCATTGATTACGAGAAAGCGTTTGATTCTGTCGAAACCTCAGCAGTCATGGAGGCATTACGGAATCAGGGTGTAGATGAACCATATGTAAAAATACTGGAAGATATCTATAGCGGCTCCACAGCCACCGTAGTCCTCCACAAAGAAAGCAACAAAATCCCTATAAAGAAAGGCGTCAGACAGGGAGATACGATATCTCCAATGCTATTCACAGCATGTTTACAGGAGGTATTCAGAGGCCTGGAGTGGGAAGAATTGGGGATAAAAGTTAATGGAGAGTACCTCAGTAACTTGCGATTCGCTGATGATATTGCCTTGCTTAGTAACTCAGGGGACCAATTGCAATGCATGCTCACTGACCTGGAGAGGCAAAGCAGAAGAGTGGGTCTAAAAATTAATCTGCAGAAAACTAAAGTAATGTTTAACAGTCTCGGAAGAGAACAGCAATTTACAATAGGCAGCGAGGCACTGGAAGTCGTAAGGGAATACACCTACTTGGGGCAGGTAGTGACGGCGGATCCGGATCATGAGACGGAAATAATCAGGAGAATAAGAATGGGCTGGGGTGCGTTTGGCAGGCATTCTCAGATCATGAACAGCAGGTTGCCATTATCCCTCAAGAGAAAAGTATATAATAGCTGTGTCTTACCAGTACTCACCTATGGGGCAGAAACCTGGAGGCTTACGAAAAGAGTTCTACTCAAATTGAGGACGACGCAACGAGCTATGGAAAGAAGAATGATAGGTGTAACGTTAAGGGATAAGAAAAGAGCAGATTGGGTCAGGGAACAAACGCGAGTTAATGACATCTTAGTTGAAATCAAGAAAAAGAAATGGGCATGGGCAGGGCATGTAATGAGGAGGGAAGATAACCGATGGTCATTAAGGGTTACGGACTGGATCCCAAGGGAAGGGAAGCGTAGCAGGGGGCGGCAGAAAGTTAGGTGGGCGGATGAGATTAAGAAGTTTGCAGGGACAGCGTGGCCACAATTAGTACATGACCGGGGTTGTTGGAGAAATATGGGAGAGGCCTTTGCCCTGCAGTGGGCGTAACCAGGCTGATGATGATGATGGCACATTGTTTGCACATGATGTGCTAAGGTTATATCTATAATATTGCAAAAGGTTCAAAAATAATGTGCATACGCTAATCATCTGGTCGGATGTTTGCCGGAAGAAAAGGCGTAGTTCGTAGACAAGACGTAGGACGATGTTTTAGAGTGTGCTATGACAGCTGGCATAAAAAAAAGCACACGGCGCTGTAATAATCTGCCTGAGAAGCTCCTTCCAGCCCTGTAAAAGTTACTGGGGCCTCAGACGAGGAACACAAACACATCGAAATGTTTTCATCTGTGTTTTGCTGCCTGCTACCGACTGGTGTAGTGTCCCAAGTGACCACAATGTCCATCGTTGCGCAACAACATGAAATGGGGCGTGGTAGCTGACATATGAATTAAACTCAACTTCTGCAAGCACCTGCATTTCCATATCTTGCATCCTTGCCTCTGCTAAACGCCATTTAGAGTAGACTTCATTGAATGCAAGTATTTTTTTTTTTTTAAGTGTGAAACGCCACCACGTTGGAGCCCCAAAACAATTGTATGGCCTCACCAGGCTCTCGTTGCGAACACGCAGCCAGATTCCAGAGTCGGTGATGTACCACAACAAATGTTTTTGCGCTATAACATAGGCTGCGTTTACTTGAATGCTGGGGCTTTGTCTGATTTGCAGTAAATTTTTCCTGAGCAGTTCCTTCAGGTCTGCTTAGCCGACAACAGGGGCAAACATCCTTCTGAATATGCTCACCCACACTGCATCGTCTGCTCGGCATCTAGTTGGCATTTCAGAGTAGAAAATAGAGTAGAGGTCAGAGTAGAAAATAATAATGCAATCAACCATTAGGCTTTTAAAGCGTTCCACCTCGTCAATGCATAATCAGCTGTGTTGCCATCTGCTAGGTTAATTTAAAACCTCTTTTGTACCTTGGCATCATCTGTGTAGGTCTAAAAGTGCAAAACAAAGAGCTGATCTAAATAACGACGACAAATCATATCTAACGTCCTGCCTTCAGCATCAAGTGACACTAAGCAATGGTTGATTTCATATTTTATTTCTTGCTGTCAGAGTGGAGAGTAAGTAACAAGTGTGAATTTGGATCGAAGCAGGCACATGCGAGGCGCCATGGTTAGTGGTGTAAAATATAAAACATGCACAATATCGCTAGTTGAGCATCACGCATTACACTTTTTCCTATACTGTACCTTAAACTTTGAACTAAGCAACTGCTACTATCAAAACATACATGTTTCTATTCTGCAAGATAACTCGCACCAAACATTCCCTTTTTTATGCATGCCCTCGTTAGTTTTCACCCTTCTCAGGGGTGCACCAGTGCAATTTGGGGTGGAGGAAACCAGCAGGAAAGGAGGAGTGGAGCTACCCTGAAAACTTGCTTTATCTAGGGACCTTACTGCTGCTCTAACAAGCTCACCATCTGCGCACAGTGCCAGGAACGCTGTCGGCCACATAGTTCGTCAAATCCAATGCAGTCTCTTGCAAAAGTGACAGCAATATATGAAGTAATCATTCAAGAATACCATTCCTGTGTGGTTGATATCTGTGGCCAATGACTCACAAATGGCAAGGACAATGCGTCGCTTTCATTATGAAAGCTCAATAAAAAAAACATCCCTGTCTGTGAAGGTAAATTCTGCCTGTCTCACTTTTCGTAATCATGCATGTGGAGGGCATGCTATATCTTTATTTTCAAAAATCGGCGGCATGCTATATGGGTGCCCGGTGGTGCATTTTTGATTGCGATCGGGCGCAGTCGGGATTGAATATTTGGGTCACGATTGGCTTCTTTCCTCAAGCTATGGGAGGGAGCCAATTGCAGTTAAGAATTGCGATCCAAAGTGGAAGTGGCCTTGTGACACCAGTATTATATTCAGGTGCACTTTTATTTATTTATTCTTATTATTTTTATTACTTTTTTTTTCTTTAAGCCCTCGAAATAGCGTGTGCGTTAGATTCAGGGGACAGTTCGAACCAGGTAGATATGATAGCTCTCTGGAGGTGATTGCGGTGTGTCACATTGTGTGTACTAGTGCATGAGACCACATGCACATGAGAGTTTCCCTTGTGCTGAAGACACAGGAATGAAATTGGACATATTTATAGCATTTGAGTAACCACTTCATGAAAGCTTCACTAGGTTCCAAGATGTGCATTAGATTTGCAAATTCTTTTTTTTTCTAATGCCGCCAAGACAAAAGAAACAAAACCTTTTGTCACAACGAACGAACAGGGGGAAAGGGCTGTTGCATATTTTGAATGAGCCATGTGGTAGAGAGTTTGGAAGCTAATGCAATATGGTTGCAAGTTTCATGTAATTTCTTCTTATGTGCCTCTTTGCCCGTGACGACAAACATAACATATCACATAGATGCACTTTTTCATATGAAACAGCTCAAATGTAAAGTACCAGTAAGCTCATACCCTGTCAACTACAGCCAGCAAACAACCAACAAGGCAGTCATTCCCCGGGAGCTCCATTTAACGATTTTTGCATGCTTCAGATAGGCCACTTCTGTAGACTATGAGTAATACATGTAACTAAAAAAGAAGTGCTACATCCTGGCATAATCGGAGAACATCGCACAGCTTGCACAGCTGCTTCACTAAGCACTCCCTTCAACAGGCAGACGCCTCGTGCAACGTTTCCTGCATGGTGCAATGTGGTCTGCCTGTGTTTCCTGCTGTGAATTACATGGCACAGCTTGCAGCATGTGTGTGTTTGCTCTTTGGCAAGCTTTGTGCTCTGCTTTCATCTGTGTCCACTTACAGAGAAAGCTTTACAGGCAAGAAACTTCTGCTGCACCAAATGTAGGAGGTAGCTTTTACCATAGGCCATTTTCCCACTGAAATGAATGTGAAAAGCAGCTCGCGCAGGAGATGTGCACTCGAACACAAGGACTGAGTTAGAGCACACGAAGGCTCATACGGAAGGCCTACCCCTTGCTCAATATGCAATACCAACTCACCCAAAAAGCAGCACTGCTAAAGTGAAACATGGAAATGTACCAATTTGACAACCGCTGTAACAATCAATCTGAAGAAGATATGTCGCCTCTGAAACCAATAGGCTGCAATATACAGGGTGTCCCAGCTAACTTTAACCAAGGTTGGAAAATATGCAAAGGACTCTAAAAGGATGCAACCAATGCGTGTTATTGGCTATTGTATAGAGCAAGTCACACTATTTCTTGTATTTTGCTTAATTGCATAAAAGATCAACTTGAATTAACAAACTACACAATTATTAACTCTAGGCCAGAACTTCCAATGAGAAGGTTGTAGAGCACTCCAGGAACAACTTCCTAATTGTTAGGTCACAATTTTTTCTGTGTTTTAAATAGAGTGCGAAATATGAAAGAAGGCACTTAATATGCATGCTTGCGTGCCGCGATAGCAGTGCTCTCAAACATGCCACACAAGTAGGAATAGAACGTTTAGCCTGATGTCCAGCCTGATCTGCTTATCACTATTATGAAGTGCCTCGAAGGAAGCACATCACTGGTGTAAATCATGCAGTCAACACCTGCGCCGCTGCCCTGTCACTTTTGAAGTGGCAGCATGTGTTGTTCGTTCATAAGTGGCATGTTTGAGAGCGCAGCAATCGCAGCACACAAGCGGACAAGTTACATACTTTTTTTCATATTATGCAAGCTTTCTTTAGGACACAGAAAAAAATTATTACGCAACGAGTAGGAAGCTAGAAGCTGCTAAATTAGATGTTACTGTAAGCACTCTACAACTTTTTCATTGGAAGTTCTGCCCTAATGTTAAAACTTCGAAAGTGGCTCATTAAGCTTGACTAATTACGTAATCAAGTAGAACAAATAGAATAGTGTGACTTGTGCCATACAATAGCCAACCATGTGCATCCGGTCACATACTCCTATAGCGCTTGGGCACATTTTCTAACCTTGGTGATAGTTAGGTGGGGCCCCCTGTATATTGCTGTGAGGAGTTTCTTTTGTACACTTTGTACTGGTGTAAGAATGTCCACAGGAAAGTGGTATCTTGCAATTCGCCGTACCTCAACAGTCAACAAAACATTGCATGTGCCTCTTTTCACAACATAGCTTTGTGCCTTCTCTGCTAAACTTTTCAAAAGACCAAAGAGTTTGTTGCATGTACTGAAGACTATTGGCTGCTCCAGCTTGCTCTGCTGCTTTCCACCTGTAGTGGGAGACATGATGAATATAGGGAGTGACTCTGACACTTGAATAGAGATTGTTTTATTGTTCAGTCATTTCATGGCTAACAGAAAATAGAGAAAATGCTCAGTAATGGCTACAGCAATGTTTGGAGGATTGCAATTAGGTACTTACGGTACTTAGGTACTTATTTTATTTTATGGATGCACCATATTAATATGATGATATATATCCAAATAAGTCACAAAGGATAAACACTAGTCAAGTGCTCCGCTATGAGAACGATTATTTAGTTTCTTTTATTGCACTAACGAGCCAGGCAATCAGCAACTTGTTGAGAAATCTGACGTTTCACTCAGAAATGAAGCAACTTGTTTCGATTTATGAGCTTACCAATAACGATAGATTTATTATCCTGACATGCAATTAGATGTTAGCAGAGACTATGCATGCTGATGGTACAAACCCATCGTTTTGAAATGCATGCTTTCCTTCATGACAGACTAGTTGGACTGACGTGACTATGTGTGCTCCAGTACATACTGATGAAGGATGGGAAGACATTTTGAATTGCACCCTTCCTGCCAAGACCATTCAATAATTTGGAAGTGGCAGTTGCGGCCGTTGTGCAATGCCTAAACTCTGCGCTTGCACTTTCAGGAGCCACAACACATTAACACTGCCCGGGCCCTCTTGGCTCTGGATTTATCAAGTTTTCAAATGCTCAATTCTGGATGCGACGGGCGAGCTTGTGTGGACTAAGCACATGCCGCGAATTCCTGGAGGGTCATAGCTGCAGCTGCGTGAAACAGCTCCATTCCACATCAAAGGGCACACAAGGAAGCTTCAGCAGTCTCTCAGATCATTTGGCAGAGGCAGTTGCGGCAGTTGGCTACGCCTAAACTCTGCGCTTGTACTTTCAGGTTGGTTATTTGCATGTTGTTTTAGCTGCTTCAACTTTATTTAGCTGCAACTGTTGCCAATGTTTGTTTCATTTGCCCCTTTTACCTTAGTTCATTTTTTCTTGCTAGTCCACACCTTTGTTACGTCACACCTACGTGTCAAGAAGTTGCCAAAAAAATTTGAACAGCTAGAACGACATTTCATGGACAGGATGGAATCTCTCATGTTAGAAATGGGCTCTAAATTCAAATTGAAATTGAATGACTTTGGTCTGCCTAAAAATGCCTCGCTTCGCAAAAGCACCGACTTTATGAGCAACCTGTTTGATGAGTTCAAAACCAGGCAGGGTGAAATGATGGCTTCAAACAAGGCCTTGTTGGCCCAAAATGAAATGCTTCGGAAACCTGTTGCTGATTTGGAGGAATATTCTAGACTAAACAACATTGAAGTTAAAGTAATTCGTCTGACAAAGAGGGAGGATTGCCGAGCCATTCTGAAGCATATGGGTGATGTCACTGAGTGCCCTGTATCTGAATCTGACACTGAGACAGTTCATTGTGTTCCATCTAAATAATCCGATCAACATTTTAGGTGGTCACTTTGTTTCAAGAGACAAGAAAAATGAATTTGTAAAGGGGGCCTGCAAGGCCCAGCTCCGAGTGAGCCACCTTGGGTTTTCTGGCACTAACGACACGGCTGTTTCCGTGAATGACCATCTGACAATCAGTAATAACATACTGTTTGCAAAGGCACTTGCCCTGAAGAAGGCAAAAAAGTGGTAGTGCCTCTGGACTGAGAACAGCCAGATCAAAGCACGAAAAACCAGCGCTAGCAGTGTGTTCAGAATTTCAGCCGAGTCGGATCAGTGGCTATTCATGTAAGAACCTTTTGTGCTGATCACACATGCCAGATCGCTTTCTCATCACAACATCCTTTACGTATTCGTGTAAACTTCATTTTTTACTTAGCCACAATAATCCTTCATTGATAATTTTATTGCGTGCAGTCTACAAAAGAATCACGAAGGGATAGATAAAGTTTTGTCTTCGCTTGATCATGATTTTTCTTTCATTTGTGCTTCTGAAATGTGGCTTTCTAGCGATGACAGTAATGTGCATGGGTTCCGTTCTTACAGTGCTAAATATTGTCACCGTTTAAACAGTAGGCATGGCGGAGCTGCTATCTTTGTTTCTCCCCGCATCAGTTACACTCGCAGAAATTATTTAAGCTTTCATGTTGATTGCTGTGAAAGGTATGGGTGAAAACTAATGAGCCCCTTGAGGCATGCAATACTAAATGCTTTGTTCTTGGTTGTGTTTATAGGTCACCAGCTTCTAACATTTCCGATTTCCTCTATGCTCTTGATAACACACTTAAGTTACCGCTGGAAAATAAGAATAATGATTGTGGGGCATGTGAACATCAACCTGCTGGATGTTAATTCTAGCTTGTATATAGCCTACACTGACTGCGTTAGTGGTTATGGCTTTGAATCCCTCATCACATCACCTACAAGATGCATTGGTGAGGGCTCTCATTCACTAAGCGATCGTGTTTTAACAAACCTAGACGGTCCCGTTATGGCAGGCATCATTAACATTGACCTCACTGATCACTTTCCAATTTTTTTAGTTTTCGAAACTCGTTTGGCTATCATTGTCACTTCTTACTTCACTATAGTATTTGACACATAAACTCCTTTCTACCATTAGCTTCACTGACTGGTCAGATCTCAATTTTATTGAATACTCAATAGATGCTCTTAATTTCTTCTGCAATTTGTTCACTGAAGCAGTCAGTACTTGCTCTAGAACTGTGAAATGTAAAATTTGATTTAAACGCCCTGAAATTCATTGGATGACAGATCGTCTACGAAAGAGCTCGCAGAAAGCGTAATTTGTACAAGAAAACTAAAAGACAACTGTTCAACTGTTTTCTGCTAGAATGGTACAGAAAATACCGTAACGTTCTTAACACGACTCTCTGAGAAGTCAAAAGGTGTTACTATGAAACAGTGTCCTTGCAGAACAAGAACAACCTTAAAAAGCAATGGCAGCTGCTTAACGACTTTTTGAACAGCGACCTGCCTACGTTTATCCCTAAAATTGTACCTGACAAAAATACTTTTAGTCGGCCTCCTCAGATTGGAAATGTTTTTTCAGATCATTTCGCATTACCTAAGAGAAGTGTGTAAAGAACATTTCAACCTAAAATAGACTGCCTGAGCCATTCATTTTTCCTTCATCCTGTCACGCCACATGAAGTGCTTTCTACTACACTTAATCTTCATAACACAAGTCCAGAATTAAATGGTATCTCAGTATGCCCCCTAAAACTAGTCGTGATGCATTTGCGAGCCCCTGAGCGTAGTATTTAACGTGATCTTTAAATCTGGTGATTTTCTGTCTGCTAAAACATGCAAAGGTAATTCCAGTTTTTGTGAAAGGTAATCAAGAATTTTTATCAAATTACTGTCCAATTCCTGTTCTTTCTTCTTTATGTAAAATAACAGAAAAATTATTCTTGATCAGATTAAGCTAGTAATTGGGAAATTTTCATATAACTAAATCCTGCCAGTTCGGTTTTTCGTCAGGAAGCTCAACTACTTGCTCTACTTTGTCTAACTGACTTTATTAAGAATAGTCTTGAGAATAATGAATTCATTGCTTTCATTTTCTTAAACCTTACTAAAGCATTTGACACTATTAATGATACGATTTCATTTCATAAACCTGAAGACTATGGAATAACTGGTCCCGCTCTGGCCTTTTTAAAAAGTTGTTTGTTGGTAGGAAATTTATTGTAATTGCATGTGAAACATTTTCCCATTCTAAAAAACTTAACCAAGGGGTGCCACAAAACTCAATACTGGGGCCTTTGCTTTTTTTCTGTTTACATTAATGATATGCCAGAGGTCACAGACTTAAGTTATTATGTTCTGTACGCTGACGATACAACTATATCTATAGCTGATAAATATCTCTTCTCTACTAATCAAATTAAATAAAACTCTTGGCTACTTAATGAAGTTGTGCGACGACAACGATCTAATCATTAATCCATCTAAAACAAAATTTCTAGTCTTCCATTTGCACCAAGAGTAGCTAATTAATACTCCTTCGTTAATCTTCGACAAACATTTTATTCCCATTATCAATTCCATTTCATTTCTAGGTGTTATCCCGGACAGCTATCTGAAGTTTCACCTGAACACCAACCATGTCAAGCAGAAGTGCGTTTTTGGTAACCGTGAGCTTATTAAGGCCCGGCACTACTTTTCTTCTTGTGCTTTGTTTTCGCTCTACTTCATGTTCATTCATTCGCACATTAACTACAGATTAATTGTTTGGGGTGATACATATATATATGTTATTCGTTATCAGTCCAACATATGCAAAATCAAGCAGTATGCATCATCACCCACAGTTCACCCCGTTCAAATGCTACCGGCCTACTTGAGCACCACAAAATTTTATGTGTAAAAAGTTATTCAACTACAATTTAGCAATAATGTTTTATAAATTGCTCGATTCCCTATTGACTTTTCCATACATTTAAAGTAGCTCACTTAAGAATACCAACTCCATCAAGTTCGCTTCTAATTATAATTTTTTGTTACATTCAGTTCAGTTCAGTTCAGTTTTATTCCTTAAAGGCCCCCATCTCAGGGGGTGTTACATAAGGGGTGGGATTACATTTGTAGTGAGAAAAACAAACAGCGATGGTGATTTAACATTGAAGGTGATCTGTTACGCGTTCTTGAAAAGCAGGTGTTGAAGCGATGGCGACGATGTCATGGGGTAGGCCGTTCCAGTCCGTGGCTGCTCGAAGAAATAATGAAGCTGAAAACGTAGTAGTAAATGATAGTGGGCGGGCAACTTGAAGGGGATGACTGGTGCGGTGAGATATGCGTGATGCGGCGGCGACATACGGTTCTTGATTGAGAGGAGAATAAAAGAATTTGTGATAAAGGGTGAGGCTAGCAATGCGACGACGAAAAGAGAGGGGTGGCAGTCCGGATGTAGCTTTCAAGGATGAAACACTGACGTCAGATGAGTATGAGGAATGAATGAATCAGGCAGCACGATTCTGCACAGCTTCCAATGCGGTGATTAGATATGCTTGATGTGGGCTCCAGATGGGGGATGCATATTCTAATTTGGGTCTTATAAGTGATTTATACGCGAGCAATTTAACATGTGGTGGGGCAAGACGAAGGTGGCGTTTTAGAAAACCGAGTGTTTTGTTTGATGCTGAAATGATGTTACCGACGTGAACCTGCCATGATAGATTAGAAGAGAGGGTGACTCCTAGATATTTATATGATTGTACTTGCTCAATCTGTGTGTTAGAAATTAAATATTGAAAGAGATATGGATTGGGACGACGAGTGAAGGACATGAGTTTACATTTACTAGGATTGAGGGACATTAGCCAGTTATTACACCAATTTAGTACGCTGTTAAGCTCTGTCTGAAGAGTGTATTGATCGTGACAGTTATTAATGGTGCGGTAAATAACACAATCATCTGCGAAAATTCGAATACTACAGGAAACATGCAGGGGCAAGTCGTTAATATATATTAGGAATAGGAGGGGACCGAGGACAGAACCTTGTGGGACGCCTGAAGTAACCGGGAGAGATGTAGAGAGATGGCCGTTAAGATAGACAGACTGAGAACGGTTAGTTAGGAATTCTTCAATCCATTTGAGAATATTAGGGGGTAGGTTCAGCTTTGAGAGTTTTAGTAATAGCCGGCGGTGGGGAACCTTGTCAAAAGCTTTAGCGAAATCAAGAAAGATGGTGTCGGTCTGCATATTACGGTCTAGATTAGTGTGCAAGTCGTGAAGGAAAAGCGCTAGTTGGGTTTCGCAAGAGAGGCCCTTACGAAACCCATGTTGTGAAGGGTGAAAAAAATGGTTTCGGTCCAAGAAGTTTATGATTTGTGAGTAAATGACATGTTCCATGATTTTACAGGGCACACTAGTCAATGAAATGGGGCGGTAATTCAACGGCGAGTCTCTGTTACCTGATTTGTAGACTGGAACGACCTTCCCCGTTTTCCAATCAAGAGGCAAAATTCCTGAGGAGAGTGACTGTGAGAAAATGAGACATAAATATGATGCGCAAATTGATTCCACATTTTTCAATAGTTTTGAATTAATCAGGTCCATACCAGCTGATGATGAAAGTTTCATATTATGAATTATGGATGAAATGCCTTCTTCGACGAACGTGACTGCCGGCATGGGGGTATCTAAGTTAAAGGGTGGTAATTGTGAAGGTGCGTCGAGTTCGGTAGTGAACACAGATGCGAATGCATGGTTAAATATTTCTGCGCAGTCGTGGTCAGTCACCGCTTCATGTGAATAATTCGTTAGTTTAATATCGGGAGGATGTGTTGGGTTTAAAACTTGCCAGAATTGCTTGGGGTTTCTTATAAGTAAGTTAGGTAAGTCATTATGATAAAATGAGTACTTGGCGTTACGAACAGAAAGTAGGTATGATTTTTCGGCCTCGAAGTATTTTCCCCATGCGGCAGGCGTGTCGTTTCGTTTGGCGGTACGAAACAATCGTTTCTTTTTGTTTTCGAGTCGTTTTAAGTGCTGGGTAAACCATGGTTTATTGCGATTAGTATGAAAGGTAATCCTTGGTACGAACATATTAGTGAGATGATTTAATTTGTTCTTGAATATCAGCCAGTTTTCATGAATTGAGCGAGTGTGAAATGCAGATACGTATTCAGGAAAAAAGGTGTTAAGTTCTTCAGTTATTGCATTATAGTTACCCTTATCGTAGAGTTGTATCGTTTTATCGGATGTCTGTTTTTAAGTCGAGGTAAATGAGAATAAAGCATGCATGACTTTGTGATCGCTGATTTCAGGAAGGTAACTGATGGATGATACATTCTCGGGGCTGCTTGTTAGTATCAGGTCAAGCGTGTTTGCTGATTCTCGTGAGACACGGGTTGGTTGGGAAATTAATTGAGTGAGGTTAAAATTTAAACAGACATCGATGAAGTTCTTCTCCTCTGCATGACACGTTATTGTGGAACTAGCTATGTTCTGCCAATCAATATCCGGGTAATTAAAATCACCAAAAAGAAGAATACGGGCATTTGGATATGTGCGGACAAGTTTATGAAGGATGTTGTTCAGATGACGTGGGAAGTCTGGATTAGTCTGGGGGGGCCTGTAGCAAACGCCAAGCAGAACTGTTACGGGGGGAGCGCAGCAGATGAGCCATATGGCTTCAATGTCGGATGCGACGTCAACAACAGAGCATGATATGCCTCGATGAATGGCAATGAGAACACCGCCCCCCCGTTTGCCTTTTCGATCGTTTCGATACACGTCGAAATTGGGTAAATCGGCCAAAATTTCCGTATCCGTTACGTCACTATTTAGCCAAGTTTCTGTTAGTATTAGTATGTTGCTCCCGGATGACGACATGATGTTTGATATGAGTTCGCGCTTTGGAAGAAGACTACGGATGTTAGTGAATATTATCGAAAACGAGAGAACATTGTGCGGTGGAGCGGGTCGACGATTTGTTAAAGTTTTGTGACGGGGCAATTGCTATGCTATTTCCTTAACGGTTTGGGATGATGCGTCAAATACATAGCGTTTTGGGCCGATGTGCAGGGTTTTGAAGCGCAAGGAGTACTTGTTAGAATTGGCTTTGGCAAACACTAACAACTGTTTACGCGCATGGCGAACGGTGCGGGAGAAGTCCTCTCCAATACTGTAGCTTGTGTCTTTCAATTTACGGCCATTTGATAGCAGTGCGTCTTTGGTTTTATGAGATAGGAATTTTACGATTACGGGACGAATTCGATCGGCTGAATGATTTCCGAGGCGATGCGCTCTTTCAATGTCGTTAGGTTCCAAGGTTATATCAAGATTCTTGCGGCAAACATCAATGACTAGTTTTTCTGACTCGGCCCACGTTTCAGCGCTAGCAGGGTCGGGGATACCATAGAAAATAAGGTTATTCCGACGCGATTGGTTTTCCGCGTCATCCAGGCGTGTTTCTAGTTCGTTAATCTTTTTAGCTTGGTCGATTGTGGTTGACTGCATTATTTCAATATCGTTTCTGAGGTGAAGAAGTGTTTGGTAATGCGTTTCGAGATCGGCCATTCGTTTGTCTAGGCTTGCTATGGTTTGGTCTGTTGTGTTCAGCTGTGTTTTGAGGCCCTGTATTTCCGTAATCAACAGGGTCTGTCCCGCGCTTAGCTTCTGTAGTTCGGCGAGTACAGCAGCGTTGCCCTGAGGGCCAGGGTTAGTCTCAACATCACCTGATAGCATGAGCAAGGAATGAATTACGTGAGCACACTCAACGGCAATGGCAACACAGCAGTGCGGGCTCGGAAACTGCACCAACATATAATTACTGGATTTTTTAGTGAAGAGGGCATACTATGAACTGACCTGCATCGCAAAGGTAAGCGGATTAGGTGGCTGCGCTGTGGTGCAGTCACCGAGCCCACGAAGCGGCGTCAGCGGATTCAGTTCGCGCATCTACATTTGCTACCATAGCCGCGTTTACATGAATGCGACAGTGTCGCATCGCATCGCATTTCTAGCGCATCACATTCATGTAAACAGCAGTAACGCGCTAGAAAGGCGCATCGCATTAATGCGCCAGGCGAGGGTAGATTTACGGGCGCGAGTCGACTCTCGCGGAGCATGTAAACGCAGGATCGTCGCATTAGGAATGATGGGAAGGAATTGCCAAACAACATGGCGGCGGTCCCGGCTGCCCGCTTCGAAATGAATTTGGCGTTGCTTTTGTAAAATGCACTTCGTTCGCAGCAAATGAATGTGTAAACGGCTTTCGCTTAGTCTCAGGCCGCTTCGACGACAGGGTATTATGGATAACCTTGTGGTGTTTTCGAGATCACTTCTCGTTTCGAACGAGGCGAAGCCTAATGAAAGAAACATTCTAGATGTCAGCGCTACCTATCGCTATAGTCGGAAAGTAGCCGCAACGACGACTAATGGCCTCCGAGATCCGAAGATCTCGCTGGCCGGCTAAAGCTGCAAAAAACGTGCGCTGCTTCGCGTCCGCTGCACTATAGCGTATAGCGTACGCTATAAGTTGCGTACGCTAAACTAAAACTGTCTATTTCTCGGCACTCAACCACCAACGTGCACTCGGCCCACAACCGGAAACCAGTTGCACCGGAAGTCGGTTGCACTTCACTTATACGACACCATGTGCGCTACGTTTTTGCGAGAGTTAAGGCGCTACATGTAAACGGCGTCGCATCACCTTTCCCAAATGCGCTTGGAAATGCGATGCGCCACTGTCGCATTCATGTAAACGGGGCTCATTACACTCTGCAATCATTTTCCTGGTTCACTTAAGATATGGCCCACATCTATTTGTTTCAAAGCATCGCGAAAAAAGACTTTCTACTAACCTGATAAGTTTCTCTAATAAATATTTGTATCTTCAAGTAGATACTATTATTTCTGCCTCGCACCCCATCAACTGTTTTTTCTTTTCATTGCAATGTTCACACTGCGTCACATCCTCTCTTCTTGTTCATTCTTGCTTGTTCTTCTACTTTTAAAATTGTAGAGTTTTTTACACTTCCATTGTTACTTCTGTTATACCACATGGCATTAGAGCATTGTTTGTAGGGGTTTCCATGTTTATTAACATTTCTTTTTTAGCTAATATACTATTACCTCATCCACTGTTATGCTGCCAACAAGTGCACAATTCTGTTGCAGTTTCTAACCGAGGGTCCCGTTTTCAGTATTAATACTTTGGGACCCTCGTCTGCATACTAGATTTATATATTTGTTTTGTGTATGAATAAACTCGAACTTTAAAGCATTATAACTTAGAACTGAGGTTGAACAGCGCAAATAAAGCAAGGACATGAGAAAACAAATATCACAGACAAGCGCCAACTGATAACTGGAAGTTTATTTGATGTTCTCCAGCCATTCTATACCTTTTCCACCATAGGCATGCGTACACCAATCGCATATACGCCTGCAAAATGAGCAATGCCTGTAACGCGAGTGTTCAGGTACACTGACGGCTAGTTAATTGTTATGAAGAAAGATATGTGTATTTATTTTCATGACCCAGTCGAAGAAACTTTGGACATATTCATCAACTCATCAGGAGGACTGAAGTTAACATACGGATTACCAATTAACAACCACATTCTGTTGCCCAATATTAATCTGTTTTTCTTTGGATGAGCATGTATGCTGGGCATGTCATCCCAGATATAAGAAAACCTTGCTGCGCTACAACAGTGCACACTCAAAATTGGTTAAGAGTGGCATAACAACCACTTGCATTAAGGCAGCACTAAGAGTCGTGTGAGCATTAGTGTGAGTGCAGTTTTTTACATCAGATAGCATGATTACAGAATGCCCATTTTCCCTGTTCTGTCCTCACTTCAGTATGTGAAGCGATCTTGCAGAAAGAAAAACAAATAAGTTTAGAACCAACACACAAAAAAAGAACAAAAAGAAAAGACCAGCACACACCGTACCATACTTGCGCAAGTTGTTACACAATCTAAAGAAAGTTTCCAATAGACAAAACATTAATTTACTTTTCAGTGCCCCTTGCAAGCTTTCCTCGATATGCAATCGTATGAAAACACTCGAAAGGCCCCCGTGCACCACCAATCATAAATCTCATTTCACTGACTGCAAGCGCAACATTATCTATCAGATACCGCTGAGCTGTGAAAAAGCTTATATAGTACAAACGGGACAGTGTTTCACTGACAAAGCTCGCCAGCACAGCAGTAACGTAAATAATGGCTATGGGAGTCATTTAGCAGGACACTGTAACAAGAGTCTCTGCACTCCCATATATGAAAAAACAAAATTCATAGGGAAAGTAAAAGATAACAGAGAAAAAGGGAAATAACAGAGGCACATCACATTAGACAGGAAGGAGATAAACATGTAAGCGCTTCCTCTCTTGCTTTGTCAAAAAAAAAAAATAGCTTTCTTGCTTGAAAGTTTATGATGTTGCCGATTTTGCAGATGTATATGCGACTGGTGTACGCATGCTTATGCTGGAAACAGTATAAAATGGCTGGAGAATTCCAAATAATTGTCCAGTTGGCAGCCAGCGCTTGTCTGTGGTATTTTTTTCTTTGTACTCTTGTTTTATTTTAGCTGTTTAACCTCAGTTCTAAATATGAACCAACTAGCCCTCACCAAGATCTCATAAAGCGAAGCAATGCAGACGAGTTGTGAGTGCAGCCAAAAATGTGTGGAAAGAGAACACGCCCAAATAGAAAAATGTCCAAAGAGAACACATCCAACACGTAGTCATGCAGTGCCAAATGAGATCAGCACCGCCTGAATGCACAAAGGGGCACTGGTCAAGGCGATGTGGCAACATCTTAGTTCTCAGAAAACATCCACTGGACAGGGAGCTATGGGAAACAGCGACATCACTTACACCTTTTCAAACCACCATTGAGCAGTTGAACAGATACTGTGATGCAGATTTCAGAAATATTTTTGCTTGAATGAATTTGTTTTATTTCTTTTTCCTAAAGGGGTGACATTATTTGACAAGAAGCATGCCAAGTCCTTACTTGAAAAGTGTTGCTGCTCACCACAGCACAGAAAGAAACATTCATTAGTGGCACTGATGCAATGGAATCTGTGCAAGAACACACTAATAGCACCTGTCTTAAAACAACGATTCTGCATAGTATCCTGTGCACTCACAAATGACGACAGTCTTTTGTTCGCAATGCCTGCCCATCGTACACATTGATGTATCTAACATTAACAAGCTCTTCGCTGCCACTAAACAAAACAATACCACCTGCGCTTTCATGCGCAGAAGCAGAGACTGAATTAAGTAGTCACCTACTGCGCTGCATTTGATGAATAGGCTTCCCGTGACGCAGTGCAACAATTGCAAATGCCAGCATGGGCTCCGGATCATCCCTCACACATGCCAAGAGCTTCATTTCTGCTTTGGAGAACTTCAAAGAGCCAATGAATACAGATTATATTTCATTGCCAACAGCCTAAGTCATTCATTTTCAAACGAAAAACCCATCTTGTTTGAGTTCATTGTTTGAACACCTCAAAGACCTCCTGGAGTTATGTAAGACAGCCAGGACTTTGTGATGTGATGTATGTGCAAGGGACTGCACAAGCACTGCTAAGTACCGTTTCATTTCAGAGATTGTTGCATTGATAAGCTGATAACAAAGCAATGTCAGAAAAAAATAATGATCTGGTGCTGCCCAGCATGCAAAATAACAGAGCTCCAAATTGTAGAAGAAGAAAGAAAACAAAGCACACAGTACGAGTAAAAGGATGTGGTGGATGGGAGTGCCCAAGTTTCATTTTTACAATCAGGAAAATGATTAAAAATGTTAGCAATAAAAATAAAACCAACACTGCCTGC
This sequence comes from Dermacentor albipictus, assembly GCF_038994185.2. Taxonomy (NCBI): domain Eukaryota; kingdom Metazoa; phylum Arthropoda; class Arachnida; order Ixodida; family Ixodidae; genus Dermacentor; species Dermacentor albipictus. The sequence continues at coordinate 472,793,521 of NC_091821.1, forward strand.
AATGTAGGACAATGGTATAAAGAAAGAGCTAGATGGATTGGATTCCTATGGAAGAGAGCTTTGGAGCAGAAAACAATGTACTGGTCCAGAGACTAAGCTGTACTACATTTGGCTAAGCAAAAAAATTATGCTAGCTGTACAATGACTGTTATGGCCTTGCTCGCATTAAATATGAACTTTTCTCAACAAAAATGCGCAGTATCTTCAAAATTTGTCTTCAGCACAAGCAGCAGCATAAAAATGTCAGCTGAAGCCACTCTCCACTTATGAAGCAGTCACTGATTGTCATTATGTTCGCAGAATCTTACCAACTGTCCCACGTGATTGCCTTTTTGATCAGAAAGGTTGATCATTCATGGAAACCGTGTTAAGTGTCAAAGTGGAAAAATGTGTGCGAGTATGAAGTGTGCGACTGCGGTCATGTGGTAGAGGTAGAGAGGGGATAGGAAAGTTTAGAAGAGCTAGAATGTGTGTATTATATATATATATATATATATATATTTATATATATATATATATAGGTACAGGGTGATCAATTTTAAAATGATCACGCTGTACCATGAACGGTGACCAGTAAAGTACTTTACAAGCCGGAACAAGGCGCTGTTTTGCTTTGACTAGTGTTCTAGATATGGCGAAGGGAGGGTGTCCAGCGCGGGCTTTCCACTGAGGCTTCTTTATTGAGAAGTTGGTGATGCCACCATCGCCTTCAACTGAATAAGCAGCCCTATGGGCCGGCAGGATACTTGTCGCATCATAGACACTACCGCAGCTGCAGGCAACTTTGACGGGGTTTCAGTCTGCTGCATATATTTTTAATATCCAGTGGTGAAAACAGTAATTTTATTTCCCACCCACCTGTAGTCAATAAAATAGAGAAAAAGCAACAAAAACGATGCAAATGACACAACAATGACGGTGCATCGAGTTGACAGCTACTCAGCACGTGAGCTCTTCTCAGCCAATGGGCTCTGCCGAAACTGCCGGAGCTTCAGAACAAGGAGACGGCAGTGCCGCTGCAATTTCAGCATTTTTCGCATCACCCTCGGCGCTTGCCAAGGCGTCTAATGCACCCACTTCCCTATGTACACTCCACTTGGACACAGAACGGTGCCAATAGATGTTCGTTGGGCGGGAGCAGTGAGCAAATGTCATATAAAACTTATGAAAAGGTGACTGAAGAGCAATGCAAAATCAATGTTGACTGGTTTAGTACTATTTGAAGACCATATGCGTCTATATGGCAAAAAAGTTACAAGTGTAATGATGTTTATTGAGCGAGTCCAACAAACGGGCGGTAGCTCGGAACAGTGAGCGCGGAGAGCAAGATGGTGGTCTTCGAACGCCGGTCTCATGCCCTCTGTTCTTGATGATGATCGGTGTGCCATTCTCCTCCTTTCTTCATTACAATTGCCCCCGTCGAGAAAGGTGGAGCCATCCTGGCGATCTAACAGGTGGGTACAAGAGGGTCGAAGTACGGCTTGAGGCGGTTTACGTGAACAACATCACGTCCACGTCGACGACGGTCGCCTTGCAGCGTAAGAGGCTCAATGACATAGTTTACGGGGGAAGTACGCTCGACGATGCGGTAGGGACCATGATAATTTGGGAGCAGTTTGGACGACAAGCCAGGGGCGCAGGGTGGTACAAGCAGCCACACAAGTGCTCCAGGAGCGAATGTTGCGGCCGGAGAGTGATCATCATCGCGGGCGTTTTTCTGGCGTTGTTGGTCGGCTGTAGTAAAGCGCTTGGCTAGTTGTCGGCAATCTTCAGCGTAACGGGCCGCTGCTGACACGGGCGTGCACTCTGAGGTATCTGGTGCGTATGGCAGCAACGTGTCGATAGTGTGCGTCGGCTGGCGACCGTACAAAAGGAAGAAGGGGAAAACCCGGTTGTGACTTGCGTAGCGGTGTTATACGCGTATGTCGCAAATGGGAGAACCAGGTCCCAGTTTGATTGATCAGATGCAACATGTGTCGCAAGCATGTCGCCCAGAGTCCGATTAAACCGCTCAGTGAGACCGTTCGTCTGAGGGTGGTAGGCAGTACACGTCCGATGTACAATTTTGCACTGGTGGAGAAGTGCTTGAATTGCATCGGAGAGAAATACGCGGCCACGGTCACTGAGGAGTTCGCGAGGAGGACCATGCCGAAGCACAAAACGCCTCAGGATGAAAGAGGCGACGTCCTGTGCTGTCGCCGTGGGAAGAGCAGCGGTTTCGGCGTATCATGTAAGGTGGTCGACAGCAATGATAGCCCATCGGTTTCCGGCCGTGGTCAAAGGTAAAGGTCCATAAAGGTCAATTCCAACGCGGTCGAATGGGCGTTCTGGGCATGGAAGGGGCTGCAATGAACCTGCGGCAGGATGCGGTGGTTTTTTTCGTCGCTGACACTCGTGGCAGCCGCGAATGAACTTGCGGACAAAGCGAAACATTCCGCGCCAGTAGTACCTTTTCCGTAAGCGTTCATAGGTCTTGAAGACACCACCGTGAGCACACTGCGGGTCGGAGTGAAAGGATGCGCAGATTGTAGAGCGAAGCGTTCGAGGGATAACTAGGAGCCACTTCCTACCATCTGGCGAGTAGTTGCGCCGGTACAAGAGGCCATCACGGATGCTGAAGTGCGAAGCTTGGCGTCGCAGAGTTCGAGTGGTCGAAAGAGTGGGTGCCCCGGATAAAATGTCAAGAAGCGAAGCGATCCAGGGATCGTGGCGCTGTGCAGAGGAGACGGTGGCGACGTCAGGAGCTGACAATGGAAGGTCTATAGTGGATATGGACGCAGTTTCGGTGGATAGTGGTGACCGCGACAGTGCATCAGCATCGGCATGCTTGCGTCCGGAACGATATATAACGCGGATGTCAAACTCTTGAAGTCGAAGAGCCCAGCGGGCAAGGCGACCTGACGGATCCTTCAACGAAGACAACCAACATAATGCATGATGGTCCGTAACTACATCAAACGTGCGGCCATATAAGTAAGGGCGGAACTTGACAAGCGCCCAGACTATTGCCAAGCATTCTTTCTCGGTGACGCTATAGTTTGATTCAGCCTTGGTGAGCGTTCTGCTGGCGTATGCGACGACATACTCTGCGAACCCAGGCTTTCGTTGCGCGAGAACAGCACAGAGGCCGACACCGCTGGCGTCTGTGTGCACCTCAGTTGCGGCCGTAGGATCGTAGTGGCGCAGTATAGGTGGTGACGTCAGGAGACGGCGAAGTGTGGAGAAGGCTTGGTCACATTCAGAAGACCATGACGAGATATTGGAGGCGCTGCTTAGTAGTTGGGTCAAAAGCGCAATTATAGAGGCGAAGTTGCGCACAAACCGACGAAAGTAGGAACATAACCCTATGAAGCTTCGTAACTGCTTTAGAGTCGTCGGTTTGGGGAAGTCAGTCACGGCACGTAATTTAGCTGGGTCCGGAAGCACACCATCCTTTGATACAACGTGACCAAGAATTGTAAGTTTTCGCGCAGCAAAACGGCACTTCTTGAGATTTAGTTGCAGCTGAGCGGTTTTCAGACACGTCAGGACATGGTTGAGGCGTTCTAGATGGGTTGCGAAATCTGGCGCAAAGACAACAATGTCGTCGAGATAGCAGAGACACATGTGCCACTTCAAACCCCGCAGAACCGAGTCCATCATGCGTTCGAAGGTGGCAGGCGCATTGCAGAGGCCGAAGGGCATGACATTGAATTCATATAGACCGTCAGGCGTGACGAAGGCTGTCTTTGAACGGTCGGCCTCTGCTAAAGGTACCTGCCAATACCCGGAACGCAAATCTAACGACGAAAAAAACTCGGCACCTTGTAGGCAATCAAGGGCATCGTCAATTCTGGGTAAAGGGTACACGTCTTTTCGAGTAACCTTGTTTAGGCGCCGGTAATCCACGCAGAAGCGAATCGATCCATCCTTTTTTTTAACGAGAACCACAGGGGATGCCCACGGGCTTTGTGAAGGGCGAATAACGTCGCGTTTAAGCATATCGTCAACCTGGTCGGTAATAACTTGACGTTCCGCGGTGGAGACGCGGTAAGGGCGTTGTCGCACTGGCGAGGTGGAGCCGGTGTCGATGTTGTGGACAATGGTAGAAGTTCGGCCAAGGGCACGTTGGGCAACATCGAAGGAGTCGCGGAACTGGTAGAGCAGCTGGAGAAGAGCAGTGCGTTCAAATGGGGACAGTCCGTCTGCGATGGACGAATCAAATAGGTCAGCAGCTGGAACATCAGAAGGGGTAAGAGCACTGATGACGTCGAGGTCGCGTCGAGCTGAATCTTGCTGCACGGAAAAAATTTGGCCGACATCAATGGGTTGCACGCATCCAAGGGATTCACCTTTAAGCAGTCTGATGGGATATGGAAGAAGATTTGTGAGGCAGAGAGCGCTTGTTCCATTCGAAATAGAGAGGGTCGAATAAGGCAAAAGAAGTGGCTTCCGATTTAGAAGAAGGCATGATGGTTCAAAGAATGCAGCTTCATCACATATGCTGTTGCAGAATACGGGGAGCAAAACAGCTGCTGTCGGCGGAATTTCTGTGTCTTCTGTGACGACTATTTTGTGTGCGGCTTGATGAGCGGGGTAGTAGGACTCGTCACACAAGGGGAAGAGCTCAAGTTCAGATCTGGCACAATCAATAACGGCGTGATTATACGATAGAAAGTCCCAGCCAAGTATAATGTCGTGCGAGCAAGAGGAAAGGACGATAAGCTCGACAATGTAGTGTTCTTTAGCTATAATAAGTCGAGCAGTGCAGGCAGCTATAGGCCGAACAGGGTCTCCATTCGCTGTACGTAAGGGCATCATCTCAAGAGGCGTGGTCACCTTCCGAAGCTTGCGGCAAAGTGTGGCGTCTATAACAGAAACGGCAGCACCGGTATCGACAAGAGCATATGCACGGATGCCTTCTACGAAAACTTCGACAATATTCGACGGCAAAGTTCGAGGACTTGAGCATTTCGACAGCGCAGTTCTTGCCTCACGAACTGCGGAGGCTAGTTTCCCTCATTTTCAGGGGCTGGTCGACGACGCATGGGCGACAAGGAGCGGCGACGGGGTGAAGGTGAGCGACGAGACGTGGGTTGCGGATAGTCACGTGAAGACGTGCTTGGTTGGGGACCCGGATCTTCATAACGAGAGCGGGGACGATCTATGTAGTTCGGTGAACGGGCGTCTGAATATCCTGGCGCGCGACGGCGGCAGAATCGGGCGATATGACCAGGGCCACCGCACGCAAAACAGATCGGCCGGTTGTCGCGCGTTCGCCAGGGATTTGCAGGGATGGGAGCAGACCATGTCACGGACGGCTGAATCGGGGCTGCAGCATACGACACACCATGGGGTGGTGAGGGCTGTTGAAGCTGCTGCCGCTTTACTACCTCAGCGTAACTAAGAGGCGCGGCGACAGGTTGCTGCTGAATGGGCACCGGCATGGCCTCGGAAATCTGCTCTTGAATGACGTGTCGAAGCACGGGAGCCAACGGGATTGGTCGCTGCAGTTGCTGCTGTTGTGGGAGCTCCTGACGCTGAGCAAACGGCAGGAGAGACAACTGACGGGCCACCTCCTCACGCACAAATTCTTTCATTTGTGCGATAAGGTATGGCTGGGCAGGCATGATGTCCAGTGCAGCGAGCGGTTGATTGTACGTCTGAGATGAACGTCGGGTGAGAGCCCGCTGCCTTCTCAACTCGTCGTAGCTGTGGCACAGAGTTACCACTTCAGACACTGTGCCAGGAGACTTCGCAAGAAGCATCTGAAAGACATCGTCGTCGACGCCCTTCATGATGTGCTGTATTTTGGCACTTTCGCTCATTGAGGCATCGACGCGCCTGCAGAGATCGAGTACGTCCTCAATATAGGCGGTAAATGTTTCATTCGGTTCCTGTGCCCGTGTGCGCAGCCGTTGCTCGGCGCGTAACTTCCGCACGGCAGGGCGACCGAAAACGGCAGATATTGCCTCCTTGAAAGCAGACCAGTTTTCAAATTCCGATTCGTGGTTCGTATACCACAGCTTCGCCACGCCAGCCAAGTAAAAGTTCGCGGTACTCAACTTAGTAGCGTCATCCCACTTGTTGGGTCCACTAACTTTTTCGTAGGACGACAGCCAGTCCTCGACGTCCTGGTCTTCCGTACCCGAAAATACCGGGGGGTCTCGCTGGCGAACGGGGCCGGGACAAACGGCGGCCGGGAGAGGTGGCGGCTGTTGGGCTGCGTCAGCTTGCATGGTCGAGTGCAACGTGCGGGATCGGAGTTCCAGGGTGCCGACGATGTGCGTACCCAGCACGATCCACCAAATGTAATGATGTTTATTGAGCGAGTCCAACAAACGGGCGGTAGCTCGGAACAGTGAGCGCGGAGAGCAAGATGGTGGTCTTCGAACGCCGGTCTCGTGCCCTCTGTTCTTGATGATGATCGGTGTGCCATTCTCCTCCTTTCTTCATTACACAAGTGATAAGTGAATACAAGTGAAAACTGCCAGATGCAGAGCACTTTTCCAAAGCATAGCTATCAGCTGGAGAAGAACTGACGAGATCCACTCATTTTTACAGCAAACTCAACATCGTGCTCCCGAGTTGCTCCAAAAAACTCAGTCTGCATGGAGTGAGCACGTCAGCTGAAATAGCTTGTGTCAGTGGTAAAACTTGGGGCTGTTGGGGAAGAACGATAGACGACTACAGACTCCGCTTTTGACCACCTGGGTTGCAACAAGCCTCTAGACCCTCAGTACGATGGTAATTTTCTTTTTCAAGCCTGATTGGAACATTCAGAAAATTAAACTGGCAATGTTGTGCTTTGTGGAAAACGTCAAAGCTACTATAACATGGCCAGCAGGTTGCAACTAACTGCCAAATACTTATTTCACATGCAATACCTAGCAAAAGCAGTGCACTAACTGTGCATTGCAAGCAACACAGGACACTAAGGTTTCTTGGTGCACACTCGTGAACAGTTCTTGCAGCAAAGGCACTTTGGTGAAGTTCTGGATGCCTGCTGGCCACGTGAAGAAATCAGATAGAAAACAAACTGCCATTTCTTCACATGCTGCAAAATTATTCACGCGTGGTTGCGTTTTGCAATGGCATTGCATCATGCTGTTACCAATATCGAAGGGCATGTATCGTCTGCCCGCTACCAAGTAGCACCGCGGGTCAGCAGTGAAAAGGCAAGCACAGCGGTGCAGCTGACGATAACGTCACGCATGGTAAGAGCAAGTGCACCGCGCTTAGTCGTATCTCAGGATCATCTCCTTTCCCTCCTCGACCCTCTCACGAGAAGTCAGAAAAGCGCTGCGGGTCAGCAGCCCGCCGCAAGACAAGAGAAGCAGGAAGGATGCGACACTTCGCGTCGGCTAGGCACGCGAGGCGCGCCAACGAGCCTCGATTAAAAGGGCTGATAGGGGTAGAAAAAAAAAAGAAAAAAGAAAGGAAGGAAGAAAACGCAGCGAGGCGATAGCGAAACTTTGCGCGGTTCCGAAAGCGGCTGAAGTTCGTCTACGCACCAGTATCAGGTTTCGGCGGCAGATAGCGCAGGTCGTGCTTAGTCCTGCCTTTTTATCCTTCCATCCGTGGCGAAGCCAACCAAATGAGGCACGGATTCGCGACAAAGGAAAAGAGGGCGGCTCGAGCACGCGCGTCGAGGAAAAGGCGCACCGCCTGCACTGGCTGCGGGACCGCGCGGCTTCAGCGACAACACGAGGGGCGGCGCAACCGTGAAAAAAATAAAAAAAAAGAAAACGACTACGCCAAGGCGCTCGCACAGGTAGCTACTGCGCTGCCAAAGACGGCAGCCGCTACGCCCTGACGGCAACGTCTTTCGTGAACGGACGGCAAGGCCACTCATGCCAAAAACGCCTCATCGGCGCAGAAGGGTCGCCGAAATCGACAGCAAGTGCGCGCCTTCTGTTTCATTTCGCCAGAGCACGCTTTGCGCGCCCCGCGCCGCACAACAGGGGCGGCTGGGCGACGCACGCCGCTTTGTGTAGACAAACAGCTGTTGACAAAAAGGAAGCACGGCGCAGTCGTTCACCGCGTCACCGAAGGCCGAATCGCGACTTAGCTGCGCCGCCAGCGCCGATTTCGAGGTCGAAAACGCGAGCGGGCGACGGTAAATTAGCGTCCGCGGTGACGCGGAGCTTCGGCGAAACGCGAAGTGGCTGCGGGAAGATCGCGCTCGACAAAATCGCGGTCGCCGGATCAATCCGCGGGCAGCGTCCTTGCCGCAGACGCATGGGGCTGTGCGCAAAGAGGAAGACAGTAAAATAAAAGGAAGAAAAAGAGCACGAACACGATACTCGGGCGCGTTTCATCCGAATCTTGTGACACCAATACGGAAATGACACTGCTACAGGAAACGGCCTTTCCGGTCTCGATCTGGTTAGTGCGACAACCGTATCAAGTATACTCAAGCAACAGCAGCGCGCATATCTTGGGACAGCGCAATTAGTGGAGGTTACTGCTGCAACAAACACTGAAGCCTCTGACAGATGCGTTGCGTGCACGGAAATCGAATCGGCTGTTTTGAAAGAAAGCTCGTCTGTACACACGACGACTTTTCCTTGGACCAGAAAAGTTGCTCGACTAATGCTTGCATCGTGAAAGCTCGTGAATGGTCACCTGTTGTATTTACAAATTCTCTTACCTGAAGTTTCCACGATGAGGAGCACGCAAAGGCTTGAAATTGTAATGATACCCATTGACGAGCGTAATACAGTACACACTCGCGACGCCATCTTCGAAAGTTCACTCGTACGCTGCCTCACTGTAGCGCAGAGTTGCGTCAAGTGCGGCGACCAAGCGCAAGAATGAGCTTCGGCTGTCATCCGTGAGATGGCTGCTGTGCGCCAACTTCGTGTTGATGGCGATGAAATTACGCTTTACGAGCAACTTCTAGCTTTGGCCTCCTCGGTCCTCGTTGTAGGAAACTCTATGGGTCCTTCCACTTGTATGGCTTAGTAGCTCCAGTGAGGCTTTGCACTTTGTAGGTCTAGTGGAGCTGGGCCATGAAGCATAGCCTTTAAGACAAGCGAACACCTGGCGCATATTAATCTCGAAGGCGATGTAAAGCGCTGAGTGTAGTCACTTGCGGCGTTAGTGCGTACTAGAAAGAGAAAGCCTTGGGTAGCCTTGGCAAGCGCCTAGGGTGATGCAAAAAACCATGAAAAACGCTGAAATCGTGGTAGCGCTGCCGTCGCCTTATCTTGTATGGGCTCATACAGTTACTAACCAACCCCCCCCCCCCCCCACCCCCCAAAAAACAGAAAGAGAGAGAGAAACAGCAGTTGGCAACGAAGGTACATGGACCACACGGCCGCGCGGGGATGTGTTACTCCGCCAGCCAATCACAGAAGCAAACAAAATCGTCGTCATGCATTTCGTGATGCAACCTTTTCAAACTGGCTTCATACTTGAACCAACGTACTTAGACATACTTCAGTTTCGCAGCTCCCTATGGGCACATTGCAAGTGCTAGGCGGCGCCCTGTCTTTCGGACCCCTAGCGCCATCTGACGAATAGTTGTTCGAATGCGGTAGGATTACTCACAGCCACACCGTGCTCACAGCGGCTCGCGCTGCGTGTTTGGCGCCCTGTGAAACGGTAGTCATGGCACGAAACAGCGTGCCGATATTAATTTTAGCTGGGTTTCAGGAATTACAAGATATTGACAGCTTTTTTCCTAGAAGGAATTTCGAGAAAGGAAGTCGTCTATATGAAGCGGGGCGGGACATGAGGGAACTGCTGAACTCGCACTGATCGGAAGTGACTGCAAGGTGTGTTCCGCAAACGAAAATCAGCGCACGACCGAGATGCGTGAAGCTCAGCGTAATTTACTTCGTTATCTACGGTGTGGACGCATGAAATTATAGGTGACATTGATTTTTGCAGATCGGCTACAGCAGACAAATCCTAGCGGGGAGCTGCGATTGCCGTGCTGGCATCGCAGGGAAGCGCAAGCACGCCGCGGTAGTTGCCCTGTACATACAGGACGGCAAATGCGAATCGAAAACAAGCCATCCAAGAACGTGGGGCGTACGAACGCCTCGTAAGACCTACCGCGAGGTATGCTAACGTTGCTCTCCCCAAACACAAAAAGTGACGAGCTTACCAGCTGCGTAAGACTACGCTGGGAAAATATTTTCGCCAAGTTACTGGAAGTTCGAGACTTCTTATGTTGCGATTTTTCAGTGCGCGCAAAGGAGGTTCCAATAAACCACGTCGTCAAATATTTTCGTGATCTCAACTGCCCCTTAGTTGATATGCTGTGTGCAGAAGGGTCTATGCCAGCTGAGCCAGCTGCAACCCCTCTTAGTAGCACTCAGCAAGCCCTGACGTTGTTTGAATGGGAGAGGATTGGGAAAGAGTTCCGCAGCTTTACTGCGGTACAGTGTGGAAACAAACTACTTTGTTTTCTGCATATCCTGGTACGCAGTGCAGGTATTCCGTTGCTGCCGTAAAAGCAACGAATTCAGCGTTAACGTACTTGGCATAACGCCGGAACATAAAACAGCTTGCTTCTGCCGTCGGACAAGCGCGATCCAGTGTTGACGCTGTTCTACTTCATACAGTCGGCTCGGAAACCTGTAACACTTCGTTCCTGGTGAGTTCCTGTACGTGCTGTTGCAGCCCACTACGCAACAATTCGTGTTGGACTTCGGCATTGCTCAGAAAAGGCAACAGCTACGCGCGAAACAGTGCGCAGACAGGCTTTCCGAACGCAAGCGGGCCGGTCGTATCCTACCGGGTGCGCGGTAGTAGGCGCGGGATCTACGTTCGCAACCTGCCTACATATAGTAACTCTATGCCGCTGGCCGGCGTGGCCACAGCGGCTGTCATAGGGACTAACGGCGCTGCAGTCGCATCTTTTGCCGCGCGTCGGCTGCTACTGCTGAAATGCGTCGTTTGCACCAACTCGCCTGTAGCGCTTATCCGTCATTAAATGCAGCTTAGGGACGCACTCTGAATTTTGTGACAAACCTGCCGAGCTTAAGCAACAGCGACTTTACTGTGTCGATGTATCTATGTCAATTTGTCTTGCAGTCACGTCTCCCTTCACGCACGGTGCTTCGGCTACTATGATTGGTGCGACGCGTCGTTTGTCCCACCTAATTAACCTGTACTAGTTGCTCGTTAGTGAACGTGGTTTAGCTGCCCGCTCAAATTTTTATGCCAAGGTTAAGAAAAAGAAAGAAAAGGCCAGGCTTAGCTTGGTTAAGCCAAGAATGTGTTGCATATTGCGCGAGTTGGGGTCCAGCTTTTCCTCCGGCTGTCGTGACGTCACGCCGCGTGGTTGCGCTAAAGGTCAATGGTGGCTGCCCGGCTGCGCCCAAGGGCTGAACTGAGTGATTGCAATATGCAACGTATAAAAATTGAAGCAACTTAATAACAAACACAGCGAACTTAAAAGAGAATAGACCCACATATGAGACGCGCAGCAATGAACAATGGCTCATACCCTCAATGGTGGCTGCCCGGCCGCGCCCAAGGAAGGGCTGAACTGAGTGATTGCAATATGCAACGCATAAAAACGAAATTTCTCTGTGCCAACATCGAAATGCACGTGTGGTTAGGAGGCTGTAGCTGTACGGGGCAAATGAGCAGCCAGGCGCGACGATTTGGTTTTCCAACCAACTTTTCCTAGACAGAAGCGCCACACTGGTCTGCTCACTGCTTTTTTTCTAGGAGCGTATTCATGCCATGTGTAATAAAGACGAGCTCCTGTATATAATCTGCAACGGTATTAAGAACGTATCGCGCACAGCTCGAGATTGTAAGGTTCACCAAATGCTACTCCTCTGCTAGTAAACTCAGAGCCTCTCATTATTTTAATGCATAACCCTTCTTTGGCGATTACTCCTTGCAAAATCTGTCTGTCATGCGAAAAGTGTAATGTGCCTTGTATCGACCCAAAAATGTGCCATTTCCGAAGTTAAGACATACATTAATTCGTTAATGTAGTGTAAATGTAGATGATTGGCATCTGAAAAAGCTATAAACAATAAACAAACAATACCCCTATCTGGAAACTGAATGTGCTCGGTGAACTCCGCCCGCCATCTGTTCCTTGTCAAATAAACCTAATTTGTGCATGCCTTTTTGCATGTCCCTCAGGCATCTCTAAATTTGTACCTTCAATGTGATCGGCAGCAAAGTGGCAAGAACTGATCGGACAGCAGAACATTCATCGGTCAAAGGATTATTTTGTTTCCTACGAACAAAATTGGCAGTTAGCATTTGGAGACATTTATTTACTTCATCAACCTTCTTTCAAAGTAATCTTGCATTTTTTTTACTAGTGGGTCACGTGCACGTGCTCTGTAAGCGGCCGTTTCATATCCTTTCTTTTCTCTTTTTTGTCAAGTGAATACGCATGATCACATAAAACTTGATTAGTCATGCGAACGATTACGAATCTTCCGATTCAAATATAGGCACTCGCGGATGGTTTCTCCAGTCTAACTGGGATGTTCCAGAATAAATCGCCGGAAGCAGCATTCACGAAAGTGAGATACATTAATGTTTAATTCTGTACGCGTTCAATAACGGTGAATATACCAGGATTGTTTTCAATGGCCTCATATCTCTGCGAATAAAGAAGCCTGTGGGGGTACAGACTCACGCACATTTAAAGCTACAGACATTTTTCTTCATAGTATTGCACATACTTATGCTTCGGTAGTCGCTTGAAGGTTGTGTTCGGAGGCTTGCTCGAACAAAGTTGCCTCTACAGCAAGACATAACGTTCACAAGCTTTTGCAAGTACTGCACTACGCTGTTTGTGGTGCACATGTGATCTTCTATGTGTCGCTGTTTTACTTTGGCTTGATGTTATGCACACTTGACCGTCCTTAATTGTCAAGCCGTCTGCTTAGAGAATGATTTCAATTATGCTTTTGAACATAGTATAGCCGCTCGAAATAGAATTTTGTGGATTTTGGTGTAGCTTTTCATGCTGCAAATTAGGTGCGATACTCTTCAGGGACAACACTTTCCAGAACTCAAAAGGTTCCACCTACGAGTTGCTTCATGTAAAACGATTCCCATATGGCTGCCGCATGTCGTAATCTTCAATAAATTAAAGCTTTCAGAGTACAGAAGCCAAAATCACTATTGTGAGTTTTCTAACCACAGTCAGTAGGGCATATTTCGAAGGCAAGCACAACAACATTCCAAGCACAATTGGTTTGCCACCTGCATGAAGTGTATCCCTGCAAGCTTCCGCCGAAGTGCTTGCCAACAATCGAGCTGCTTCTGTTGGTGAGCTTCGCTTTTGCATCACATTTATTGGCTTCGAGATGTGTTCGCGAAGACCGGTAAAAACTAAGTTGTGAATCGCGTCGTGAGCAAGCGTCCATGTTTCCAGCGGTGTAATCAATATATATTTGTTCTCAAGAATCAAAATATAGCTCGTCATCTTCAACATGACGTTCACATACGTCGACTTATCTGTGGGACATTTTTTCCTTCGCCGCAGCATAAACTCTCTGGCGTCAACGCGGTGCAAAAAATTACCGACGATTACGTTACTTCCTAATGCGAAATTTGAGCGCAGCAAATAAGCTGTTTCACCTTTTCGATAGATCGAGGCAAAGAAATCGAGCAACACATGTATGCGCTATCACAGAATTTTTTTTTATTTTTCACACGTATTCCATTAACAAAGACTCCACTAACAGTTCTTGACAGTCATGAAGGAAGCTTCGTGGTCGGAGAAATAGACTGATATATGTTCGACTTGGTACACCAATGCTTGATTCTCAAAGACGAGATCTATACAAGTGCCTCGCGAGGTTGTCACAGCCGTGCCACCGATCTGGCTCTCTGATTGCCACCGCACAGGGCGAACGGCAGCGGCAATTTCGGCTCGGGCGGTGCACATATACAGATCCGCCACCACCGATCTGGCTCTCCGATTGCCACCGCACAGGGGTTGCATTGGAGGAGGAGCGAAGAAAGGAATTAAGTTCGAGCCGGCGCTTTGACAACCGGAGACTCGCAGGAAGAGGGGGGAGGGGGGCGGCGTGTACACCCAGCGGCAAACGATGGGGGCAGAAGCGCGCGCAGCAAGCGGACAACACGATAAAGGGAGGAGGGAAGAGATAGCAGCGACTGACTGATGCCGCTGACGCCGATAGTGAGTCAACCCCAGCTGCGGAGTTGGTTTCAGGGACAACGCCGCCGATGCCGACACAAACAATATGATACCCTCGCTTCCGCAGCGCTAAGAACCAGGTCTAGCCGTGGGAAGGTGGTCACGTATTCGTCGACGTGCCGGGGCCTACGTGAAATAACCGGCGCGTCGGCAACTGAAGAGCACCCTATCCGCCACACAAGAACAGGGGGGGGGGGGGGGACCCTTTCCTCCTCTTTCTGCATGGCGGCGACGGTGTTCTATGCAGTCACGTTATCTTGACTCTCTAGCGGCGTCAGCGGCATCCAGCGGTATCAGTCGGTCGCTGTTAGCGCTGGGGGGATGAAAGGGGGGCGGAGCTGGTTACGAGGCCGACGACAACGCCGACGACGACGCGAAACCCAGGAACGGACGCCAAAGAGCTGCGCTCTAAAAGATAAAAAATAGTGACTACCAGCATCACGTTTCATCTGGCCTCTGAAGCAGCCGTGGGCAAAGCAGAACTGCATAGAAAACTTTTTCCTATTATGAGACGCCGAAACGCTTCTGCTCAAAACATTTCACTGGAAGAAACCGCCGCACATCACACGACGCCAACAACATGACCACAGATGGCGACAGACGAAGCAGCACTACCGAAATAAAAACAGAAATGAAGCAGAAGCGAAACCAGAAGTGGTAGAAGTGACAAAAGATGCTGTCGCAGCGCTACTAGTTCGCGTGACCACCACTTTGGCCACGTAGTAGTATGTCTAATAGCGTCCTCGATCACCCGCACCGGTGCGCACCGGGGCGCCTTGGTGCGCACTTTCATCCTCGATCAACCGCACCGGTGCGCACCGACCATCCTCGATCACCGGAAGCGCACCCTGTTTTCCATTGCCCCGTCTCGCACCGAGAAAATCGGTGGTGCGCCGGGGTGCAATCCCAGCAAGCACTGCGGGACGCGTGCGTGCGCTGCCGACTGCAGAACCGTGGATGCTCTGGCCCGATAGCTGCGGTTGCGACGGAGTTGACGGAGTTAGCCAGTGGAGATGTCGGCAGTGAGAAAGGAAGCGCTGCTAATTGCCGCAATCGATGAGCTTTTTTCAAGTTCGTCTGACAGCGAAGATGGCATGCTTATCGACCTCGTCCTAAAACAATGTGGTGAAGAGCGGGCGAAAGTGGACAGGTTCGTTGAAAGGGTCGTCAGGAACGGGTCGTCAGGAACGGGTCGTCAGGATTAATTATAAGATCCATCGGTGTTTGCTTGCAACCAGGTATGTCGGAGCACGCAGTTTGACAAGGTTCGAGCGCTTGCCGCAGATGCTCAGCACCTGCAAACAACAAAATGTGCGCGCGCGCGTGTTTGCGCACGTCTTGCGCGCCAGGGGCAAAGTAGCGCTGCATGCAAGCACCCGGCAATGGGTGCAGTTTTGTCCTCGATGTTGACCCTCCGCAGTGCGCCACCACGGCGGTGCAAGGCCACCGTAGCAAGGCGCACCTAAGAACGTTGCTTGATACCTCCGGACAATTTGGTACTAGACAATGGTTGAATGACAATGACAGTGACAAGAACTTTATTGAAGTGTCATGAGGAATTTGATTGAATGCATAGAGTTTCTAAATAAATAATTATAGTAATATGAAACTCTATGGTTAAATACATGGTCGAATGGGACGAACGAATGGCGCTCTCCTGAGGCGCCGCGTGTGGAAAAATTTTGCGAGGGCGCTTCGAGCGAACTGGCTTGGGTTGCAGACGCGCTTCGCGGCATATTCAACGTAATTTCGCTGCAGGCGCTGAGACCGATTGCACGCGTACGATCTTATAAAAGTGCTTTATTTCAACAGCAACTTTATACTGACATCTTTTTGCTACCTATGCATATTTTACGAATGGGTTATACAACATGATTTTGCTGTCGTTGTCAAGTGCGTCATCTGCTAGCGAGCGCGCGTTCGTTGCGCGGACACTGGCGGACATCCAGTTTTTCCCGCAGAACTGCTGTGGAGTAAATTTTTTTTATGGTATTGCTTGCTCTGGTGCGCCCGCGACTCTTGTCGGCTAGTACAAACTGTAGTTTTAGCCAGGTGAACTTCTATTTTAAACACACTTTTCTAAAACTAACACGTAATTTTTGCCACAGAAGGCGCCTGTCTGCAACATGTAGCTGCGAAAGAGAACTTCATTATCGTGCTATTTTACGCCCTCATCTCTTGGTGGAATATCGATCGGAGAGAATGATCAAATAAAACAGTATTATAGCGAAATAAACCAGGTATAGTGTACACTATAAAACCAGGTTTATTGACTGCGTGGCGCGAAGAGATGCAGATGACTATTGCAGATTTACACTGTAAAAAATTGCGTTTTTTTTACGGCAGATATGCCGTAAAATATGCCAAATCTATACCGTAAATTAGAAAGCAGTGCCACCACTGTTAAAAAGCTTCGAGAGCCTGGAGAGGGACGAAGAGAGAGGAGCTTAGAGAGAAGAAGGACGAGCTGCGCGGATGCTCATTGGCGCGCCGGCCGTTCGCGGCGCGCGAAACGCGCATGCGCAAAGGCATTAGCGCGCGCTGTAGAAGACGCACGCTACAGCAACTTCGGCCGTCCCGACGCCGCGGCTTTGGAGCCAAGTGGAAATCGTACAAGCTTCTAGCTAATCTCTTTCTCCTTTAAAATGGCTTCTTCTCTCACTATAGCTACATTTAACTGTCGGGGTTTGTCGCGCGCTTCTAAGCAGTTAGAGGTTGTAAATTTGGCTAAATCCAGAAGGGTAGATATTCTCGTATTGCAGGAAACTTACGTTCATAGGCTAGGCCAGATCAGCCACTTCGACCGGATTTTTCGCACTCGGTCTTACTGGAGTTATGGCGCGACGGGCAGCCGGGGTACGGCCATCGTTTTGATGCCGCATTTCGACGGCCTTGTTATTCGCCATGCCAGGGATTCCGAGGGCCGCGTCTTGTCGGTGGATCTTGATTGTGGCATTCGAATTGTTAACGTGTATGCTCCAAACCAGGCTAGGGAACAAAAAGAGTTTTTCGGTACATTAGAACCCTATTTGGTCGGTCCCTCTCGACTAGTTCTAGTAGGCGACTTCAACTGTGTGTTAGAACTGGTTGACCGCCTCTCGCGTAGAGGGACTCCAATAACGAAAGATAAGCGTGGTAATGCTGTACTGCGAGACCTCGTCGATGAGCTGGGACTGGTCGATGCTTGGCGCGTGCTTCGCCCTGGACAGTCAGGAATGACATGGACAGGGAGGGGTGGGCAGAGCCGCATCGACCGTTTTTACATCTCGTCGTCACTGGCTCCCAGTATGCATTCTTCGTGGTTAATTCCTTCTGCTCTTAGCGACCACAGCTTCCTATTTCTGCGGTTTGCCGATTCTAGCTTAGTACCAAGAGCAAAGAGACCGTGGCGCTTAAATCCACGTCTCCTAAAAGATAGGCAGGCAACCGCAGAGGTATCATCCATACTATTTCGATCGCTTCACAACACAGCGAATCTAAGTGGTACGGAATGGGATAACGTGAAGGTCAGTGTGCGTGAGTGCTTCATGTCTTGGGGCAGGCGTCGAGCGCGCGAGGAGCGTGAGGAGATAAAAATCGTCTCCGACGCGATCCTCCTGCTCTCGAGGCCACTGTCCGGCGGGCCTGGAGTTGCTCCGGCGCTGGCCTCACTCCGAAAGGAACTTCGCATTCTCCTGCAGCGACGCTGGGATGGCTTGAGGGCCACAACCCGAGCAGAGCTGTGGGAAATGGAAGCGTGGTGCAGCAGAAATGTCCTACGTAAACATCTTTCAAGGAAGAGCACAACTCTCTCTTCCCTAATAGATCCACGCGATAATAGCATAGTCGACTCACCAGACGGAGTGCTTGCACTGGCGAGGCAGTTTTACATGTCTTTGTATGCCGAACCAGTTGCCTCTCCAGCTGTTTTTCCGTTTGCTTTACCAGCTGAGCCGCCGCAAGTGTGCGACTCAGCCATAGATGAGGACGAGCTATTTTCTGCCTTGAAGTCTATGAAGCGTAATCGCAGTCCAGGTTCCGATGGCCTTACAGTCGAGTTTTATGTTAAATTTTGGACAATGTTAGGGAAGCCGTTCACATCACTGGTGAACCGGCTACTCAGTGAAGGGACTTTGTCAGCGTCTCAACGAGAAGGGCTAATCACTCTCCTTTGTAAGGACGAGTCGAGGAGCACTGATCTGCGAGCATGGCGTCCAATCACGCTTCTGAACTGCGATTATAAGCTCATAGCAAAGTGTCTGTGTACGCGACTCACACCAGCGCTCAGCACTGTTTTGGGTCCGTACCAGGCATGCAGTGTCCAGGGGCGCTCTACTCAGCTTCACGGTATAGCATTGAGGGACCTTCTCCTGTGGGCAAACACCAGGAAACTTCCAGGTATTCTTTGCACCTTTGATCAGGAGAAGGCTTTCGACATTATTAGCCATAGGTACCTTTTCCGTGTTTTGGAAGAAGCTGGTTTTAGTGTGGGTTTTCGACAGATGGTCCAAGCTTTGTATTCTCGACCGACTTCTGCTGTTGTCATACGGGACCGCGTCTCGGAGGCGTTCATTGTGGGGCGTGGTGTACGGCAGGGGGACCCCCTCTCACCTGCCCTCTACGTGCTCGCTTTTGAACCGCTTCTGCAGAGGTTGTCTTGTGACCGCAGAATTGGCAGGTTCCTACTCCCACCAGGTTCCCCTCCGGTTGCGCTATTTGCCTATGCGGATGACTTGTCCATTGTCGTCCCGGACGAAGCCTCAGTTTGCGGCGTCTTGGAGGTCATGGACAGTTACTGCGGGGCGAGTGGTGCAAGGTTGAATAGGTCGAAAAGTGCAGCCATGTACTTGAACTCCACTCCGTCCAGTCCGCAGCCCGTTCATGGTCTCCCCGTGAAAACGCGGCTGCGCATTCTAGGCTTCCAATTCGAACCAGATGGTCTGTCTCCTGAAAACTGGCAACAGGCTAAGGAGAAGCTTGAAACCAGAATTCAGCAGTTCAGCGCGTTGTCATGCCCATTGACTGCTCGAGCGACAATCCTGCGCTCACTTTTGTTTTCATTCCTGACGTATGTGGCGTGTGTGTCTCCTGTTTCAACCCGAACCAAGCTCATCTTGGAGAGGGTTCTCTTTCGCTTCCTTTGGAAGGGTACAACTGGTTGTGTAGCTAGGCGGGTGCTCAAGCTGCCCAGGGATAAGGGAGGACTCGGAATTCCCGACCTGGGCATCGTGGCTACCGCACTACACGTCAGATGGACCCAGGTCGCTCTTAACTCGGATATGCTCCTGACTCGAAGCTTTACCTCGTTTTTCCTTAGCACCCGACTCCGCTTGTTTTCGCAGAGCACATTTTCCCACTGTGCTCCTCGTTCAGGAACCCCATCCACCATTTACGCTGCGGCTGCCAACTCTTTGGTCAGCCTCCGCACGGTTCGCCCCGACATCGACGTAGTTTCAACTCCACTCCAAGAGTTAGTAGACATCCTCACCCCAGGCCTCCCTCCGCATTGCCATATGTATGACCTGTCCATTCACAGGCCAAACTGGAAGCTCATCACGGCCAGTTTCCTCGACGCTAGGCGTGCCACTTTCATGTATCGCCTGGCGCGAGGGTGCCTGCCGTTGGGCTACAGGCCCTTCACAGCCGTCCCGGTTCGTGGAGCGTGCCCGTTCTGTGGCGCTCGTGAGGACACGGTTCATGCGTTTGCGCAGTGTTTGCTTCCTGCAGCTATTCTCCGTAGGATTGCTAGTCTTTTTAATCTCCCAGGCATTCCTTATCAGACAGTCCGATTTTTGCACCCTTTGCCTAATCAGGCGGTCAACCAGTTCGTGCTTCTCCTCGCTGAGTGCTCCTACCAAGTTTGGTTGGCACGCCGCGATGCAGTTTTCGGGGGGAGGGCGCCGGGCCTTCACGAAGTGCTTGTGAAAGCACGGAAGGAGGTCTGGTTCCATCTCACCCGGGAGCGGCACCGCTTGGGCGAGAAGAAGTTTCTCGAAGTGTGGGCCCGTCCTGCGGTAATTTTTGATGAGTCAGGCGGAAAGCTTTCCATTAAGTTATGATGCATGCTCCTAAGGTCGCTCGACTCGGCCGTGTGCGCCAGTCGATCTACGGGGTTTTGTTTGGTTCAGTGGAACCCAGAGCTAGAACCGGTGGCGGCGCACCCTTGGTTGGTCGCGCTGCTCCGCGGACGGCTTTGGTGCTCTGCATGGTTGTATGCCTTGGCCTCTTTTGCGCCGAGGCAGTCCGAAGGTCAGTCAGGCTCGAGTCCTGTACGACCAGCACGGCTGTTTGTGTGTTGCGTGCGGTAACTTTGTGTTGCTGCACCACAACAGCCCCCTTGTCCGGGAAGGACCGTTGGCCCGAACCAAGTCCCCCCACCCAGTCAACCCGGGTTGTGGGGGAGTACCGGGGTCGACGTATCGGATGATGATGGGTTGATGAGATATGTATGCTCATGGACGCGGTGCCTTCAAAGGTGCCAAGTCCTCCTCCCATCTGACAACGGTACAAAGAAGAACGGTTGGTCGCCTTGTAAGTGCAGGTAGGTCGAGTCATTATGCACGGGTCAGTGGTGTTCTGCGAAGCGTACGCGATCTTGTTTGAGTGTTGAGCTAGCGGTTGAGCTTGCCAAGTCTGCGGTGTCGCCTGTGGAACGCTTCCGCACCACTCTTCGGCTTCGCCATGTTTGCTTTCTCCCGCTTTTGATTTAAACGGGTTTGGCACATTCATTGACTTGCGCACGTGGTAGTGCTGTTGGAAATTGTTGCTATCCAGTCTGAGCACTACACGTGATGCAGTGCTCTTCGTCACTTTTGCATGCTTTCGTGAGCCCGCTGCTGCCTTTGTTGTGAGCGTTGTGGCCTTGTTCGCAGATCGCGGCGCGGCGGCGGAAGCGGGCGTTGCAGCGCCATTGGGGAAGTCGAGGTGGTTCACGTTGCGGCTTCCTCAACTATGCTTCTCTTCTCCGCCCGTCACCGCAAGAACTCTGGACGTTCTCTCTTTGGTGTGCTCGCATGCCACGGACTGTGTGCGACCCATTTGCAGCCATGTCTCATTGTAAGACAGGTTGATTTGATTTGAGGACACACCGCTTTCTCCCTGCATAATCGCAGCAGGTACGTGCATTCAACGTATATTTGGCATTTCGTTGGCTATAAATGGTGCCAAAAACTTCAATTTTTATTGGATAAAGAAGTTATAATGTAGCAGCCGTATAGCCCCGAGTGTTTTGATGATTTACCTTAACGAATTACATGAGGCACTTGCAGTTATGGGCTGACCTATTACACTGCCATGCTACAGAAAGCAGGCCGTAGTGATGATTTCACTGTTGTACAGGCCTCTTTTATTTACGGAACGGCAGACCAATAAAATTTGGTGTTCACAGTCTAGTTATTGAGAAAAGAAGTCAATATAATGCGAAATGAACGTTAAGACGGTGTAATAAACTAAAGTATGTAACTTTTGTTCTCTGTTTTATACCAAGTATAGTGATCGGAAAATTAGGGCTAGTTATTGTTTTAGACTGGCGCATTTTTGGAAATATCTAACGCAAGCACCTAGTTCGAAATATTAGGCTGGAAATGTTGGTGCCAAGTACATCAGCACTGCATATGGTTCTACAACTGAGACCTCCATATACAAGGGTTTACAAACCAATATGGAATGTTGGTATACTTGAAGCCGATATTTCAAGGCAAGTGTTTTAAACCGCATGCTCTCTCTCTTGAATTTTACAAATATTGACTTACAATAAATATTCACTGGGACCATTTCTATAATTTCCACATAAGCCGTGAAACCTGTGATGAAAAATATAACTAATGACTTCCTGTGAATATCCTATGCTGACAGTATGTTAGGGTCTCATTATGTTAACGACAGAGCTTACTACACAACAGCGAAAATTAATATTTAGTACTCGGTTTTCTCAGGACAGTTCAGCAACAAAATGCAGCCAATATGTGTTATTATTCCCTTTAAACAGTGATCTTCGTGTGCACCATGTAGGGAAGTATGAGTATGCTATATAGTTAATTTGACTGAAAACAAGTGAAAGAGCATACATTTGATCACTGAGCCTGTTTTTTTTTGGCTCTATGCAAAATTTTTGTTGCTGAATTGCAGTTTTAATGTTCTTCCACATATTTTATATAGCAGTTCCATGGGTTACGCAGTCTGCCAACTACATGGACATATCCTTAATATTCAGTTCATTTTCGGGTTGCTTTCTGTTATTCAGTATGCTGCCAGAGAGCCAGTATCTGCATTTTTTATGTGCCAGCAGTCTTCACAAGTAACTGTATAGCAATGGCTTGTAAACCGCTAACTGTATGCAAATGAGTCATAGTCAAGTATTAAAAAAATTGGGTCAAATTTGTCGCAAATTTATGTCTTTGAATGGGTATGCATATGGTAGACGCTCTTTTTGTTCGAGGATGCCTATAGTTTCACTTCTCTTTATTTAAATACTCTTGATAACTTTGCCCAAAATAGTTTTCAAAAGCCATTTATAGTTTCTTTCCTGCAAGACTATTTTGTGGTTTAAAGAAAACTAAAGACCTGCTGGTTTAGGAACAAGTGGCACACAACACTCAGTGAAAATTAGAAAGTGCCCTAGAATGTAACTTTTGGAATGCATATACTTTGCATACGACTGGTAAAGAACAGTTGATGCAGCAGTCAGCCCTATCATGTAAAAGTGACAAGTACTCTTTTCATTTTGTTTAGGTGATGACATCTGGATGCCTGAAGAGTACCTATTGCTTGTTGATGGCCATGTTGTGGCAGCAGCAAAGATGTTCAAGCAAGCATTCCGCATGCTGTTTGCAGCTTACTGCTGCTTCCACATTTGTTATGCAGAGAAGGCGTCATGCACACTTGAATTCATACAAAGGTATATTTGATTTTCTGTTTATGCTTGTATTTGTTTTACATCATGCGCATTAATAGCATATATTATACTGGCCTTAAAAAACGAAACTGTATACAAGCACCTTTAACAGTGCTGTGGATATTGTAAATTCAGTGTCCTAGCTTGATAAAAGAAATTGACGGTAGGTAGTTGGCAGCAGGAACCAGCAGACATTGCTTCTGTGTAATCAAAAATAACACTGGACGATTTGAAGCTTAGTCCACTTTTTTTCAGCTTCATAGTACACATCTGTAAAGCTGAAAAATGTTGAGGCCTAAGTTTCAAATTACACAGAAGTAATGCGTTCCGGTTCCTGCTGCGAGCTACCATCAATTATTGGAGTTATTTGGAAGGTCAAGCTGTTCCCATATTTATAGCAGCGAGATTTATATTCAGTTTTCAAGCCCCCAAGGTAATAAGCAGGTCTAAAATATCCATAGGTAAAATGTGTTCACATTAAAGAATGAAAGCACTTTAGAGATTTGTTGCATCTAAAAGCAAAACCCATATGTGGCTTTTTTCTATGATGAAAGTCAGTCAGACCTCCCACGTGCACCTTACACCAGATGCACCTGTATGATAAAAGTCAAAAGTCACATCTCCTGGGTGTTAGGTGGAGAAACGGTGCACGAAAATCGGGGACAAGACGAGAAGTACACAGCAGGCGTTGTCGGTTACTAGATTTTTTTGCGCTGTTTCCTATTCAACTTTCTCATAAAACAACTTGTCCAACTTTGAATCCTTTCGTAGGCTGGAGTTCTTTAAAACAAAAAAAATGTATTATTTGTATGTCATGCTTGAAATCAGCGCGAGCTGTGGCATTAAAAATATTCCAGATTATCCGAATCATTTCTTTATTGCCGTTATATATAGGCTTTATTGCAATTTTGCCTGCCTTCTCTTTAATGGGGGGGGGGGGGGCGGCATTTAGGGTATTTTCGGCATAAACCCAGACCGTGGACGGAAGGGCAAAAAAGGAAATGTGGCGGTCAGCAAGAAAGTTCTTGCCTTGGTGCAGCGCATTACTGAGTGTGAATGGAATGTCCAGGTAAGTCTGCCCGATATACCTGCCTTCTCTGTTTTGTGCTTTGAAAATATGTTATAAGTCATTCTACCTTTCATAAAATGCAAACCACTCTTTTCAAGAGCACTCACATTCTGTGTAAGCACCTCTTTATAGCATTTGGAAACCCACTGAGTCATTTTTTTTACTTTGCCCCACAGCATGGACTAGTTGACCACACGCAGGGATACTTTTTCGTCTGCCAAGCAGCCCAGAACCTTACAATGCGAACTACAGAAATGGTTCCCTTTCACCAAGTCATCTACATAAGAAATAATTTTAAAGCTACGTGAAGTGCAATAAAGTGTTTTGAAATATTTGTTGTTCATTATAAAACATCACTGGATGTTTCCCAGTGTAAAGTTTTCATTCTGTATCAGTGGTGCTTCAAAACGTGAGCTGGCCATTACAATAAGTTAAGCTCCTCGCTTACTTTATTTGTATTTGATCCGTTGACAGGGCTGATATTTTGTAGCGATGCCTTTTCTGATTCTGTACTTTTTCGTGCTTGGCCATTGGTCAGAGCGACGGTGTGCCCTCATTATCAGTAGGATCAGACAGCCATTTGTGGTGGATTATAAGAATAGCAAATAATAAGGCATCGCTACAAAATAGTGGCCAGGAGTATGGTGCCCCTAATTACCTGCAAATTACTGGCAGCTGTCTCAGTATATTGCATATTTTCTCTGATGCGGTATTTGCACTGCATTGGTGCTTAGTTGTGTTGCACCCTATTTCAGCTTCAGTCAGTAAGTGCGATATATCTTGTTGCAGGAAGGGGAGAGTTCCGCATCCCGACTACCCTGACTAGAACATTCAGATTTGGAACAGTCAGACCGCGTGAAACAAGCGATTAAAAGTACAGCATGCGAATATATTGTTTTTAAGGGACAGTATGTTCAATATTGAAATTAAAGATGCAGTTGTGCAGCGTCTAGCTTCATTTTCGCCGGCGGAATTGATGCCGTAACGGTGGTATTTAATAGCAAAGTAACACAACTGACGAGCGATTTTCAGCAGGAACTGTAAAATTTACTGGCGGTACCCGTAAAAAAATATTACGGGTCTGCGTTATTTTTACTGGAAAGGTGTGAATTTCACGGGCAAGGCCCGTGACTAAGAATAACTGAGATCCGTAATTTTTACGAGAACAAGTTGGCAGCCAAAACTGACGGTCGAATTCCCGTAAAAACAGCGGACAATTTTTTACAGTGTAGGTATATCGAAGGGTACACACACACACACACACACACACACACACACACACACACACACATTATATATATATATATATATATATATATATATATATATATATATATGTATATATATATCTGATACATACACGTAAGAGAAAAATTATCAAATATTCTAAATGCACTGATTGAAAAAGCGAGAACTCCCGACCGGAATGGCGTGTTTCTTTCAAAAGCTGCACCAGCCCCAGGTGCACCAATCTACTTTCCGAGAAAAGGAATCAAGGCAATTATTAGACGTCAATGTGAACAATAATGTTAGGGAAAATATAGTGCACATGTACGCAAACTGAACCAGGGAGACCGGGAAGTCTTTACCAATGTAATGTCCGTGGCTTGTCTGGCGATCTCCTTCAACGTGCCAGGAGGCGAAATGAAGGAGAAACATAATCTAATCGAATAATCTAATCTAGTAGTCTAATCGAATGGTGTTTGCTATTGAGATCGTATTCGACTTCAGAATTCAGTACGGAAAATTATCGAATAGCCGTTTCCGTTCTAATGTAACGCAGAACAGCACTTTTGAAGTCTTGAAGGTGAGGGGCAGATGCAAGCGAGAATTCCTCATTCCGAATGTCTGCACTGCTCGAGAGTCGCGGCTGTAGCGCAGAGGCGCATCAGTTCCCGAGAGAATGAACGCACGGGTGCTAACCGGTTCTGCTGAACAAGTTCGCAGCTGTCATGCAATATAAACGCCCCGTTTTCGTGCAGCCTGTAAATCTGCTAACTTGATTCAGGCAAGGAAAACATTTTTTTCGACGGTATCACCATGTCTGCAACCCATTAAAACTGGGTGCCGAATGTGGTACCACACTTACCTTCTTCAACGAACACAGCAGATTTACAAATGCCTCTACGTGTATCTGAGTCATACCGTTCCTTTATGTGCTTCATTATTGTTCTTATGATAGTACATCGGATAACTGAAAGCAGTCGCTTATAATACAGAAGCTGCCTAGTTGAGCGGACGTACCGTTTGGAATGGCATTAAATTTAGGTATGAAATATAATATAAGTGCAATGTGTTTTTCTCAGAAGTCATACTAGAGAATAATTTATTTCGTTTACACCCCTTAAGAAAGTCGAAGGACGCAGCTACCTCCTTTTTTGTATTTTTTAATTCAAACAATTCTGGCGTTGTACGTCTGGCGACATGATTACGAAGCACCCTGTTCAGTTCTCATCACCTGAAGACCGGACTAAAGAGTTTTGTGCAAGCGGGCCCAGGTGATGAGAACTGAACAGGGTGCTTCGTAATCATGTCGCCAGACGTAAAACGCCAGAATTGTTTGAATTAAAAAATACAAAAAAGGAGGTAGCTGCGTCCTTCGACTTTCTATTCTCTAGTGAACTTCACATTGACTTGTGTACTCGTTTATCTTTTGCAGTGAAAACTTTACTGGCCGCGAACTTGCGATTTCGCCGTGGCGGTGCTCCGAGGAGGCACATGACGTCACAACGCGCGCCTCGCTGCGGATATTAAAGCGAAAGTTTTGCTGGCCGCGAACATGCGATTTCGCAGTAGCGGTGCTCCGCTATTACAAAACAAGATATGCCGTACCAACAAGCCCCTATTGCTATCCTCATCGGCTCCAAGGAGGCACATGACGTCACAACGCGCGCCTCGCCACGGATTTTCACTCTCTCGCGCGCTCCCTAGTCATTACTGTGCATGCGCCACTAGTAGCACCAAGCCACAGGTGTTCCGCCGCTGCGCAGCGCCGAGTCTTTCCGCCGGCGCTGTTTGGTATGGCGTCACACCGCGTTCCTCGTCGTTGCGCTCGCCTCCGCTCGCTTCGCCAGCTGATAACATGTCGGAGGATTGAAAAGGAGAGCTCGCGTGCGCCGCAACCACAGTTGAAGCAGCAGTATGGACGGCGACAATTCTGATAGGTACCCACCGTGGTTGCACAGTGGCTATGGTGTTGGTCTGCTGAGCACGAGGTCGCGGGATCGAATCCCGGCCACGGCGGCCGCATTTCGATGGAGGCGAAAACACCCGTACTTAGATTTATGTGCACGTTAAAGAACCACTGGTGGTCGAAATTTCCGGAGTCCTCCACTACAGCGTACCTCATAATCAGAAAGTGGTTTTGACACGTAAAGCCCCATAATTTAATTTATTTAATTAATTCTGATAAGCAGGAAGAGGCCTGCAATCGACATCGGAACGACATGAAGAGGAAACGAATCGCACAGGAAACAGACGAACAGCGCGCCGTACGACTGGCTAAACGTCGCAACATAGCTAGACAACCAGACTAACCTGGACTTGCAGTCAAGTTTAACCAAGGCTAACCATGCCTTAGCTTTCGCTACGTATATCCTGGCAGAGCCGAGCTAAGCTACTGTCAATTTTTTTTTCGGGTGACCGCTTTTCGCCGTCAAACAAATGTTATCGCTCAGCGCGGAATGCGCCCGCATGTATCGGAAGTTTCTCGAATGTTATAGGTCGCACATCCAGTGTCTGTTGTCGCCGAACCTCGTGTAATCTGATTGCATGCATGCGCGACGCGAATGATGTAGAACTTTCTGGGAGACACGCGGGCACCAGTGATTACTCTTGACCGTTCTATGGCTCGTGTATAAAAGCTGACGCGATTGACCCGCTGATCAGATTTCGACGATCGCCACTCTGTTCGCCGCTATCGTCGTGCTTTAAGTGTAGCCTGTTCTTGTGGGCACAGGTTCGGCCAATAAAAGGTAATTTCGTCATTCACAGTATTGCTACTGTGTTCCTTGACGTCACTACTACGTGACAATACTGACGCTGTTTGTGTACCCGCACCAGCTCAAAAAAAAAAAAGGCGCGGTTGATTGTTGTTTGTACCGCGGCGCGTTCTAAGAAGTAGGTGCCCCTCGAACGGGGTATCACCGATTTTGCTCATTCTGACCATCTTTTTTTTGCATTTTTGTGGATGTACACACACTTTATGTGGGTAAATAACGTATGCAACTTCGCATTCTGTTGGCCTACCAACTTCCTGTGTATGCAGGTACGCCTAGAACATGGCACACCATAAAGCAAGACATGCAGTGGTGAAACGTGATATTCACCCTAACAACTACACCTCATGCCCTATTCAAGTCACGCGTTTTTGTGCATACTCATGCTGTCTTATTACTTATTCGTTTTACGCCACAGGTGCAGCGGTTTCAGGCCAAGGAGGAGCTTGTAAAGCGTTCCCGAAGCTCTTCTTCCAGCCGTTCGTCACGCTGAGGAAAACTCCGAGTGCAAATCATTCACCAGCGGGCTCGATGGCTAGCTGACGATGACAAAATATGACGGCGTGTACACGTTGTTTCGGTCTTGTCTCATACGCTGCTTGTTTGGTCGCGAGTCTCGAGTGAGGTGGCTGTCGCGGCGCCTGCCAAATTGTTTCTCGTGGCCAGCGCACGATGGCGCCACAATGCATCGCAAAATAAAGCCCCTCAATTTTCCAAAAGTAGCGCCATTCTTAGATCTTTCCGCCACCCCGCTCACCCAGGCGCTTCCTCCTCCACTCCTCCTGTCGCCCCAGCCTCCTCCGCTCCCCCATTGGCCAATCTGTGTCACGTGAAAGCAGGCCCCGCGCTTTTCTATATTTTTTTCTTTCCGGCGCAGAACAGGCGCCGCGCTTTTGTATATCTTTTCTTTCCAGCGCGCTGCGACCCCCATTCTTGGGCCTGCGCGACGAAAGTACGGCAGGCGGTTTGAAGGAGCGCGGTAGTTTTATACAATGTGTTAGGGCCGAGTGCTTAATTGCGATGCCGTGATGCTGCGCCTACGGTTGCCACAACAGACCCAGTGACGGCAAAAAGCTTTTTGCTTTACCATCCGCCGGGCGCAACGCAAAACGAAGAAAAGTGTGGATTCACAAGATCGGGCGGCTTTGTGAAGTGCCACGGCTCCTCCAACCTCTTCTTTTGACGCCCGTGTCAAAACGGGCCCGTGTCCAGTGCACTGGGGGCGCGTTAAAGAACCCCAGCTGGAAAAAAAATTAATCCGGAGCCCCCATTATGGCGTGCCTTATGAGATCGTGGTGTTGGGATGTAAAACCCAAGAATCAACTTTTTTTCTGTCTTGTGTGCCTTGACTGTTCCAGTTAACGCAACACTGCTTCCTTGTGAAAACTTACAACGCAAAAGAATACAGACGCACGTAGTATACAGAGATAAAATTAGCACTTCAACCAAAGTGTTGCTGGTGCCAATGAGGGGAGGGGGATAATTATTTTCTGAACCTATTTCCAGTTGTCCCATCAAGTTCCTTCTTTTTTTTTCTATCAAATTCTAACCATTTGCATTGTAATAAATAAATAACGATTTCATATGCTGGTACGTTGTTCAAATTATCTATACCGCCTATGTGTGAAAACGCTGCTCATGGCCACCACAACCTGTGCATGAGCTACGTACATCTGTAAAAGGCGCGGAACAGAAACGGCCCTGCTGCCAGGCATTGCTGACCGCAGACAGTCGGAATCTCTCACGCGCCGGCCGAACAAAAGCATCCTGCAGGTGCGTAAATTAACCTACGAAACCGCGGGCACATACTTTCACGCTGTCAAAACCTGAAACTCTGGTAATTACTCGCGTGTCTGAGCACACCGCGTGCTTGTGTCGTGTTTCAGCAACACGAACTTTCGACGTGCGCGCGCTTTACGCCATAAATAGGCCTTGAATAATGGTGCTTTTCTCTATTTCTTTCGCAAATCCGACGCGACATTCTTAAGGCCAGTTACCGACTGACAAAGCAAGATCTAGATTGAAAAAACTGCTCCGCAGGACTCGAACGAACTTTTCCGCGGATTTCCTCCCGTAGCGTGTTAGCCGTCGTCTGCTACGGGAGGCCCACCACCGGCGGCGCCACCGTCGCGGCCGCGCCGCGCGGAGGAGGGGGGAAGTGAATGGCGCTACTTTGGGAGATTGAGGGGCTTTATCGCAAAAGGCTGATTGCAGCTCAATCTCGCGCATATTGGGGGCGAGCTCCACCACTGGAAAAGATAGCGCCACCGTCCACGTGACGTGGCATGAGGGATCACGTGGACACAGCGGCCGCGCCGGCTGCTTCGGAAGCGCTGAAGCGAGCTGAAAACGAAAGTTTAAAGTCCCACCTGCGCCGCGGTTCTGATTAAGTGGTGAGGCTTTGCCGCCTTGGGTGTCTGCTTGACAACATTTGAGAGTACTATAACAGGTAGCGGCTGCCTTTGGAGGTGTGCAGCATGGTAGGCTACTGCTCGGTGCAGCAGTGCCGCACGTACGCAACGGAGCCCGGTGTCAGCCTTATTCACACGTAGCCGCAGGGAAAGGAGCTGCGCGAAGCTTGGCTGGCGAAACTTATAACCGGCAGACAGCCATCGGCTACAACTCGGGTATGCAGCAAGCACAGACGCGAGGAACATTTCTGCTACCGGGACTGCGCGATGTTCGGTGAGTAGGAGAAAACGCGCACTGAGACGCTCGCCCGCGCCCGCTGCCCGGCTAATGTCATGACGGCTTGGTCTATGAACTTGCTGATGCTAGATACTGGCATGTTCACTGGAACGGAAAGGAAGCGGTAAGACGCACATTAAAAAAAAGGCACGGCATATGGTCATGTTTGTGTTATGAATTAATGCACTGGATTACGAAAAAGAAGCACAGGGAAATCGAACGCTGAGAAGACCGATAAACATAGTGCGACGCAACTTGAGAAATAATATTGAAATGTCCAAGAATTTAGAAGACAAAAAAATATTGAATCGTCGCGACGGCACATCACAGTCGCCGTATAGCTAGGCGTCGAATTCTCTATAACAGAATTATTTTTGAACAGTTCTGATAGCGTCAACAATGGTTGCTAGTGTACTGTCAAATACTCACAGGCTGCGGCCTAAAGCTCACGGCATGGTGCGAAAACGCGCTCACAGCGAAAGCAAAACATTGTGCGCGGACATGCATGCAGACGCGCAGTCGGTCGCTGCAAACCCGTGCGATCGCTGGATTGAGGCTTCGTTCTGTTATGCCCCATTTGGTTATACAGACAGCCCACTGTAAGAACATTTCACATAGTTTACTCTCAGCGTTGGCTGCCTTTCACGCAAGAAGCCGGTTCGGAAGACTCCGTCGCAGCGACCGCGCGCAATGGCGTTCACTGTACGTATTCGGTAAAGAGCGTCTGTAAACGATTCTGTGCTTTCAGTTTGCCCAAGATTATTATATCGACAGTCAAAGACTTCCCTAGTTTTGAGAGTATACCTACATAAATGTCCAGGAGGGCTGCCACGTGTTGTTTTTATTGAGCGCCGTAAGCGAAACCTATGAGGAGCGCGCCGCGTGATCCCTCATACTACGCAAGGAAGGCGCTTCCGACAGATGGCGACTCCGTAACTCCTCCCCACCAATATGGAGGAGAGCGACCGCGCGCAATGGCGTTCACTGTACGTATTCGGTAAAGAGCGTCTGTAAATGATTCTGTGCTTTCAGTTTGCCCAAGATTATTATATAGACAGTCAGACTTCCCTAGTTTTGAGAGTATACCTACATAAATGTCCAGGAGGGCTGCCGCGTGTTGTTTTATGCGAAGCATATTACGAGAGCTCAACCCAGCTCCTCGGGCGCGGCGGTGTCGCCTTGAATACCACGTGACACTGTGACGTCACGACAGAAAAGAAACGGGGCTCCAACTAGCGCCGTCGCTCGCGGCGTCGCCCCCCGCATCGGACGCGGTGAGCGTCGAGCAACGCAGCGTTCGGCGCGACAACGAAATGTGCGCCTGAGCAAGCGCCGCATGCCTGAGCCGACGCCGACGACACCGGCTTTTCTGCGACACGAGCTCCTTAACGCTGTCGCGTTAAAATAAAGGCTAGTATGCTTCGCATCCTGGGCTTAACCTTAGCTAAGCCACAGCCATTTTTTATTGAGCGCCATAAGCGAAACCTATGAGGAGCGCGCCGCGTGATCCCTCATACTACGCAACGAAGGCGCTTCCGACAGATGGCGACTCCGTAACTCCTCCACACCAATATGGAGGAGAGCGGGGAGGCAGCGCGGAAAGGAGGGGAGGACGGCTTCGACTCCGCCAACAAGTGCGTACCACATGCGTACTTTGCAGGCCTGGCC
Organism: Dermacentor albipictus; assembly: GCF_038994185.2. Classification (NCBI taxonomy): domain Eukaryota; kingdom Metazoa; phylum Arthropoda; class Arachnida; order Ixodida; family Ixodidae; genus Dermacentor; species Dermacentor albipictus. Next base: position 472,825,956 of record NC_091821.1, read on the forward strand.
GCGCGTAGTCACGCGCGTTCATCTTGAACTGGTTCTGCAGACGGCCCATACCTTTGTGCGCGCTGGCTTCTCGCCGCTCTTACGTTGACGCGAAGACCGCACGAAGGTCACTTCGTTCGCTGCTGCTGGCGAGCTTGCTTGCACTGTCTCGACCGGGAGTGTCCACGCTCATCGAGCGCCATGTGTTCATATTTGTTTGTGCACGCTTACACCGTGCTTGTTAATTCAGTTAGTAAGCGAACGTTTTAAAGAGAATACGGCCGATAAAACTACTATCCTTACTTCGTATAGCTGTGTACTAATTTACTTTCGCAATCGATGCTTCGCCTTTCAGGCCAAACGGCCATTTTTCTTAATTTGCCCGTTAAACGAAATGCGACAAGAGTATACACTTTTTTTCGTAAATCCACATTGCCGTTATCCACAAAATTTAAGCAGGCGCCGTAAAGTCTTGAATGAGTCGGTTTAAGTGCGCATTTCCAGAAGGCGGCTTCCGGGTTTAAACAAGCCAGGCGTAAACTTTATCGGAACCGAACAAGTTGTACCGCCGAGCGCGAGTGCGAGCTGTCCATCGTGCTTGTAGTCGAGCTTCCATTAGGCGAATCCTCCACACCGGTGGCTTTGCGACCTCGGGCTTGAGGATCAGTGCTCGTTAGGCGTCCTCGAGCCGCGGCCATTCCCGATACCTTCGCAGCGACCTGAAGGGACGCCGTTGTGTTCTTACGGGTCGTCATCGAAGTCCACTTGGTGGCACTGGCGTCGATCAGCGTGCCTTTGCGGTCCCCGGAAGTCGGCTCTGTAATAAAAGGTCGACAGGGCGCATCGGCAACACGATCTAATTATGAGGCACGCCGTAGTCGGGATTCCGGCTAAATTTTGACCACATGGGGCGCGAGCGTTTTTGGATTCCGCCCCCGCCGGAAACGTGGCCGCGGTCGCGGCCAGGATCGAATCCACGATAAGGCACACTTCGTGTACTCGATCCAGGCGCCCGGTAGAGTGCACTCATTTCAGATTCCTAAACCCTCCACTTCAGCATTTATTAATGGAACAACCCCTCCCCACCCCACCCTCCAAAAAAATATTACTGGCCCTTTATTTTGGCCGGACCATTGTGCTCAGCATTGGCCTGTCTGGCTGCTTCTGACAGCTTGGCATGCATGGCCTACGCCTACGTTCCGTCTTACCACACCAGCTACTTCCCTTCGATTAGTATTATAATGATGTGTTGATCATGACGATTTCTATTGGCATCCGCTTTGAAACAAGGCAGCGACAAACGTGCTTGAGTTAATGAGTATAACATACACGCATAGCAGCCTAGCATTTTCCCTATCAGTTATCGATCTTTTCTCTCTCCCTTAAAACCTCCATCTCTATATTTTATCGTTACCTATGCCTGTAACGACTGTGGTTCTGTCAATCTCTTCCCTGCTTGTTCCGTTAATACTCTAAACGTGTCTTGCTCATCTTGACTGCTACCTCTCATTCGGTTCCTCTCTGTCTCCCTTTCTTACTTTTCTTTCATTACACTTTTTGTTTACAATGCATAAAAATAGGCGAAAGTGCTTAAAACCATAGTCAAAAAAGCTAGTCGGGGGTCTAAACTAAAAGATATGCAAGAACGAGCAATAAGTTTTACAAAGCAACGAAGAAATGATAAATCTATTTGTACTCAGAAAAAATAAGCGCAAAAAGCAAAATATGAACAGTGAATCAGTATAGGTAATATTTAACAGCAAGAAGATGGATGCTAATACAATTAACATAACCTACAACATGGTGCTACATACACTGAAATTAAGTTAAAAAGTAATCAAGAACAAAAAGTGTGCGCGAAGTTTAGCCGTTTTTCTGGGGGAGATATATTTATATTTAAATGCGCCTGAAAATCCTTTTGTTTCTTTCACGTTGCGTGGCCTCTCGTTCGGCTTTCACTCCGTTAAATAGCACTAGTCGCTATCCATAAGCGTTGTTACTCGGCTGAAGACTCAAACTGTGTAACGTAACGCGTCTAGATAGGCGGGGTGAAGAAGAAAATATTGACATATTGAAAGGGTTGTTGTGTTCAATGAGGCCAGAGACTGTAACATCAGTTTTACGCTCTCGTCAGATATCAAAAAGTAAGCTTTCCATTCCATGAATGCCAGTGCTTCTGGGAGGTGTCGACGCTCTCCACGTGCCTTATATCTCAATACACTCGTATACGAGTATAGTCGATTCTACGTTGAGTTGGATTATTTCGAGAGGCGGACATTATTTGCACGGGAAATCGAAAAAACATATTCAACTAATTAACGAAAATCCACTAATTCTTTTGAGTTAGTTACTTTACGGTTGCGAATTGTAGCCGGTGAGTTTGCAAGGCGTGTCGACTTGTAATGAATTTCTAGATTGACGCCAGTTTGGAGATATGCGCCATAAACCTGCCGTAAAAATATGCATGGTGGTTCCTTTTTTTCACAAAATTCTCTTTTATATAATGAAGCCCAAAACTAACTGGAACGGCTATGTATTTCGTTCCACCACTTTGGGAAATAATATCTCGAAACTGGTGTCATCCTGGAAATTAATTTCGAGTCGATACGTCTTGCAAGCTCACAGGCTAAAATTTGTGAATTGCAATGCGTGCCGTAAGGTAACTGAAACGTTAATTAGTGAATTTTTCTTAATTAGTTGAACGTGTGTTTCGATTTCCCGTGTTATTAATGTCCGTCTCTTCGAATAATCCCGGTCAAGGACAAGAATTATGCTATCTGCCACTAGCGATGTTTAAAAATTTCATAAAATTTAAGAATTATCTCCATGTATGCTTGTAAAGATGGGGGTATTGCGCTAAAACACACAGACAGCAGAAGTGGACAGGAAAGATGAACATCCACCAACTAGCCCATCTTGCCGCCTTACATACAATTATCTGATGGACACCTAAATGTTGTCGTGCATTAACCTTATACACATATGATTGACGTTGAGTTCAGCACAATGCATTAGCGGGATATCGGTGGTTCTTGTCTCGAGCGCGTCTACCTGTCTCCTTCTTGTACCATCCTGTTTGCGATAAGGCTCATTATGAATTAGCGTTCAGTCATCACACGTTGCATGCAATGTGTCGGCCGGTGTGTGGTCCGAAGAAACTTCGTCTCCTCCTTCTCCATTCCCTGGCCTTGTGCATCATGAGGCAATATGACACGTACTAGGTGGTATCAAAATGTTTCGAGCCTGACTGTTTTGAAGGAACTATCCTATTTATCTGTATTCAAATTATGTCACCTTCGAAATAGTCCCCTTGCATAGCACTACAGCGGTTCTCGCGGTCCTGCCACTTAGCAAGTATCCCCTGGAAGTCTCTTTTCCGACACCAGTCGAGCTCTTTTGTGAGATTCCAGCTTGGTCTAAGCAATCGCGCAAAAAGCTGCGACCTTTAAGAGTTTTTTTTTTAATTTTGTGAAGAGAGCGAAATAAGCGGAATCGTCACCTTACGAACGACGCTGACATGGAGGATCATCAGCAGGGACGAAACTTAGGTGTGTGGTATACGATGCTGAGACGAAGCAACAATTGGCGCAGTGCAAAATCCAAACGCTTCCACGGCTGACAAAAACAACGACTAGGGATCTCTGCAGCGAGCCATGGCTCCTCGGCTTGACCCCCGAGATGAGGCGACGCCAGCGGCGCACTGAAAAATCCCGGACGCGAAGCGCTGGTACTTACGTCATAGCGACAACCACCAGGTCCACGCGTCGTATGCTTAGGTTTTCTTCAAAGGCAGCAAACAACAAAAGCATATGTTGCTACCAACCCTGCGGCTTTGTCAAGGTTGGTTCAGTGGTACACTATACTCATTCACAGCAAATTTAGCCCAAGTGAAATTTGGTTGCAGTTAGCTTTTAAATTACCAGCATCATATTTTTTTAAAGAATACTGCTACTCTCATTTGAGAATTGCAGTAACAAATAGGCCATCCACCTACCTGGGGAAGCGCGGTGTGACGCACTCGCTGCAGTAACACCGCCGAGCAGTTCACTCGCCCCCTTTGGGGCACCTGCGACACCCCTCGTGGAAATGGCGGCTCTTTTGGTCCCTGTGACGTAGCGACGGTGTTTCGACGCAGCTACCGGCTGCGCGCGTAAAGCGGAGCCCGCTTTCGGCACCTGCGCCTGAAAGGGACGCGCAATATTTGCATCGTACTCGTAGTGCAATCCAGTGTGTTGCAAACGCTCTGACAGAGTGTTTTAGCTTACCGTTACCACGATCCTCCGCTCACAGTTAATTTAACGCGCTGCCACGACTTCGCGTTCCCGACGAGTGTTACGATTCTACATGCGGCCCCCGACTTCGCACAAGCAACCGCATCCAAAAAGTTACAAAAGAATGTTCCAACAATTTCCAGCAGTCGGAGCAGCCAACTTTACGACGCACCGTGTCTTCGTCGCATTCGTATCAGGGCCGCACCTCTACCCTCAACGCGACAGGGATACAAGCGGCGTTTCCGTTAACACAACAGCAACGCATTACGTAATCTTAACTGCGCATAGCATACTTGTGATGCGTCCAATAAAACGGGGTTAATGCGCCTTCCTAAGTGTATGCTCCCTAATGGGCCAGAAAGTAGTAGATGTAGGACGTCGAGATGAATATACAGGGTGTCCCAACTATGGATGCACCAAGATTTAAAAACACGAAAATGCCACGTAGTTGGACAGAATCAAGGTATGGTTGTTTGCCGTCGCTTGGAGATACTCACATTACTTTTTTTTTGCATTCCGCCTAATTAGATAATGCGTCTTACTTAATTAATCAACTGTTATATTACTAAATTAAAAGTGTCAATGAGACATTTGTAGAGCAACGTGGAAAACTCCCGATACAATGTTCTGTTGCTCGATACCTGCTGCATGAAAGTATTTCTCCGGCGTGAAAGAAGCCTACGAATACACGCAAAATTGCCGCGCGACTGGCTGCTCTAGGCACTTTGTGTGTGTTCGCGGCCTTCTTTCACGCTCGGAAAAACACCTTTAGCAACAACTGTATCGCAACAGAAAGCGGTATCGGGAGTTTTTCATGTTGCTCTACAATTGCCTCATTGACACTTTTTATCTAATTATAATACTTGAGAAGCTGATTTATTATGCATTTAGACGGAATGCAAAAAATAATTTGAGTATGTCCAAGCGACGGCAAACAACATTACCTTGGTTCTGTCCAGCTATACGTGGCATTTACATATTTTGAAACCTTGGTGCATGATAGTTTGAACACCCTGTATAACAAACCAGCGTAAACGGATAAATGTTCGCCTCAAGGGGAAAGTGAGATAACCGGACCAGCTAGTGCTCCACTCGCTCTGCAACGACCGCGCGAGACTTGGTGCGAACGATGTAGACGCTGGCACATCGGCCGTTAAGATGGCGGATTTCGAACACACTGGTATCCTGCATGCACGACTACAGCACAGCACACCGCTACGCGCTCCGCGTCGCCAGCTCGAGGACGAATAGGTAATTTTGTCCCGGCAGCAGGGTACCCACACGAGCGTTCGGTGCGTGCCCACTTACGTTCTTGGTTGGCGGCCGAGTGGGGAGCTGTACAGGGCAGACTGATTTCACGGCTCTCTGAGCAGTTTGCGTAGACCGGCCTCATCTAACGGGAATGTGCAGTGCGCGAACGGGAGCGAAACTTTTCCACTTCACCGAAGAACTCATAGACCTGCGCGGCTCCCGCAACAAAGTCACAGCGTATGCTGGAGGAGCGGTTACACGGGAGCTCTATTTACGGCAGCACGCTCTAGGGGGTCCTCACGGCGAAGTATCTTGGCCTCGTTTTCACGAGAACGATCTGAACTGTCCGTCGGACGTCGACGGCGAGCTGCGGCCTGTGCTGCTCTCTGCAGAGCGGTCTGCCGAGTCCAAAGTTGTCTGGTTGCTGCCGTGCGCGTAGCTCTCTACGATTCGCTTCTTCGGCAGTGGTTCGTGCCTTGCGAGGAACTGCCATAACGTGCACTGAAGATCTTGTAAACGCAGGTATTCGGACTACGCGGCCCGTATGTCGCCTCCCTTGATCCGTGGCACGATACGATGTTGTTGGTGGCTCACACGATTTATTGGCATGCCCTTTGAAAAAGGGGCGGTGACAAATGGTCCCCTAGCCTGCTTGAGTTAACCAGGTCCAGCTACGCGGGGCATGCAACTGCTACGTACAACTGCTACCTGTCGGGACACCTGGTGGAGAACAACGAAACTGCATTACAATGTTTGCAGATATCGAGGCTACGTGGCGCGCACGTCACATCGCGTGACAAATGGCACTATACTTTCATTCTATAATTTTTGTACACATCTTAATCTTCGTTTTCTTCCTCAAGCCTTCTCTATCTACCTTGTATCACTGCCTATGCGACTGCTACATGGTATGCCACCTGGTGTAATAATATGTAACTACAATACAAAGTGTGCACGTATCGAGGCTACGTGGCGCTCATCTCACGTCGCTTGACAAGTGGAACGACACGATGCTAATGAAGATGATGGTGATGATGATGATGGGGATTTCTCGCCATTCCCCCTGGAACAAACCTGTGACCTGGTGGCAAAAAGACACCTAGCCTGCTTGACTTATTCCATGTTATTATACATGTTGTTAAATGCGAGGCATTTCTTGGCGAACGTTAGCCAATTTGACAGTATCTATCTAGCCGCCTATGTCTTGGTGCTCTCATGGTCGTTTCGTTAACTTGGTATGTACTAACATTGGCATAGTATGACAACTATATGGCGAACATAAATGATCAGTCTTGACATGAATATCCTGACATGTGTGTCATGTAGGTAATGAAACAGCCACCTACATCTTGGACCTCTCATGGTCGTTTCGTTACCTTCGTAGGCACCTAAATTGCCATAGTATGACAAGAGTGCATGACGAAAATAAATGATAAGTCATGACATGAATATCGTGATATGTGTGTCATGTAGGTCATGAAACAACCGCCTACGTCTTGGTGCTCTCATGATGCAAAGAAGGGGTAAGGCGTGCAGACACAGACACAAGAGAAGTGATAACACGTGTTGTCCACTTCTCTTGTGTTCGTGTCTGCACGCCTTACCCCTTCTTTGCACTATGAATCCTTACCAACTAGCTAGCTTTCTGTCGTTCTATGCTCTCATGGTCGTTTCGTTAACTTTGTATAGCATAGTATGACAAGAGCGTATGACGAACATAAACGATAGCTCATGACGTGAATGTCATGATATGCGTGTCATGTAGGTCATGAAACACCCGCCTACGTCTTGGAGCTCTCGTGGTCGTTTCGTTAACTTGGTATGGCCTAGCATGACAAGAGTGTATGACGAACAAAAACGTTAGGTCACGACATGAATGTAATGACATGGGTGTCATTAGGTCATGAGCCAGCCGTCTACGTCTTGGTGCTCCATGGTCGTTTAGTTAAAGGGACACTGAAGACAAATATTAAGTCAAGCTAAAGTGATAGATTAGTGCTCGAGAATCTCTAAGGCGTCAATATTATCGCGAACAGAGCCTTAATAATCGAGAAATTGAAGTAAATGCAGGACATTATTAGAGAGTCCTCCGGGACATTCAAGTACTTGCCCGATGACGAAAGCACTCCTCTGTGACTAGTACTCAACAACTCGTTGCAAAAGAAACATCCTTTTATTGCATTATAAGACGAAATAAGATGCTACTTGTCGAGTTCTATTTCCTTTTTACAATATAAAAAGAACTCATTGAAATTACCGTGGATAACGACGCGGTCGGTTGAAAGGTTTCGTTTTCGCTCGACTCCGCGCCGCCCACGGTTTCGTGTTTCAGTGGTTTGTGCGATGGTTTCGCTGGCTCGAGAAACTCGCACAAATTGCAAGTAGCAGAGAATTCAACTTCCATGTGACGTCGTGGGATGTCCGAACGGTCTACGCCACTTGACCAAGAAACAGCTGCAGTGGCGAATCCGCCGCTCTGTCTTGGCTAGGGACCACCGCCTGTCGGGCGCCGTTTTACTCTTTGACGGCAGCAAAGGGTGGTGATGGCGTATGCAACGTCACAACTCTCCCGGTTGGGTGGCGGGAGATTTGAATTGCGATAAAAGTATTTGGACCCTTCAGATGCAGTTGTCTCGTAAACTAAGTATTTTCTTGGCACGAAACAAGCGTTCCGAGGTTTCTGGAAGGGTATTTAAACAGTCAACGTCGACTTAGCATCAGCCTTTAGTGTCACTTGATAGGCTTCCCGCACACTACTTTGCATAACATCGACTCCTACAGGGCGTGGGATCTGCCGGATTTTTTTCATTACGGCAATTTTTATACCTCACCATAAACTTTTTCTTGAAGCTTCAAGATTTGTCCAACTACCTTTTAGCGCTACCTATGCAACTGCTACATGGCGTGCCATCAGGTGCATTAATATGCAACTGCAATACAAAGGGCGCACGTATAAACGTTACGTGGCGCGCATCTCACATCGCAAGGCAAATGGCTCGATACGATGTCAGTGATAATGATGATTTTTTGGCATCCCATTTGAAACGAGGCGGTGACATAGTCACATTGCCAGCTTGACTTAATCTGGTATGCATGTTTTTTTTCCCTTCTGGCATTTGTGCACAACTCAACCTTTTCTTTCTCGAACCTTCTCTATCTACCTAAAGGGGAGTGTGTTGGGAGGCTAGTGAGTAAGACATTATTAGGGAACTTTAATTGCGCTAAGGACGAGAAAACCGAAGTCGAATAAGACAAGACGTTGTTTGTCCGCGTTCGCCCGGTCTTATTCTACTTCGGTGTCTCGTCCTTAACGCAGTTAAGTTCCCTATCTACCTTGTATCGCTACCTATGCAACTGCTTTATGGCGTGCCACCTGGTGAAATAATACGCAACTGCAATGCAAAGAGAGCACATATCGACGCTACGCGGCGCGCATGTCCAATCGCGTGTCTCCTCGCGCGCTAGTGCGTGTTTATTGGGCACGTTACCACCACTCCATGCTAGCAGGCGCTGGCGTGGCACTGCTAGAGCTGCTCATTCCCGCGCAGAGGGCCCGGTTTCTGTTCCGGCGGAACGTTTTTTTCTTCTTATTCCCGGCGATAGCTGCTACGGACACCGGCGGCGGCGGACACCATCGCCAACTGAAACGGCTATTGGAATGAGCCCATAACAGCTTGGCTGTAAACACACTGGCGACCACTAGAGCAAGTATGTGTGTTTAATAGTCTGCATCGACGGCTGCGACTTAGCAGCCTCTTTTGGCCGCGAGTGCTAATAGCTGTCCACGCCAAATAGACCGTGATCAGACAGCTTTACGACTCAAGTCGGCGACCTAATTCTTCTTTACAATGGCGATGCGCCTACCTAAAGTGGTGCCCAGACCACCCCAAGACTATTCCTGCCCACAACGCTGACCTAGTAGCTATGGTTCGACTTCCGGCAGCGGCGGCCACTTTTTCATGGGGAGGCAACGCAAAAATCATTATGCACCGACCTTCGCGGGCATGGTGGAGAAACCTGTGAATGTTCATAAGGATTTGTCAGCTGAGGAATTCCTCACAGTCTCCTGTGTTCCCTTGGACGCCGAACCTCATCAATCTATCCTATATCAATAATATCGGTCCACCACGTGCATATGCTGCGTCCTAGGCCTGCGGTCTCTCACATAGGCGGAATACCTTCAACGCAGAATGCAAACGTTACCTGCGCGCCTCATATAGCTGATGAAATAGAGTGAGCACACAACCGTTGTGCTTGCAGTGAAAATAAGGATTTTTCAGGCATACTTAAGAAAAATGTGAGGCCATACGTATTAGGTATCTTGCCATAAAAGTGCCAGAAATTAATCAGATAGGTCGTCATTTCATTAAAGAAAATAAAGTACGGAAATTGACAGGCCCCGCTAACCCCCATCCAGTAAACTTCAAACACGCTTGAGGCATGTTAGCAGCAGTCCTGCGACATTTCAAAGAGAACAGATGAAATAAATTGATATTTTTATGTTAAAGGCTCATATGTCAAGGCTCCATGGGTAGTAATTTCAACAGACGCGTATACTCAGAACCGATGGAAAGCTGCTTTGGCGAAGGCTCGCCCTGAGACCTCAGGTTGGGCGCGAACAGCGACCTGAACTATGTGCCCCTGTTCTCGCTCACTTAGTGGTATTTGCACATATTCGTTTTCCAGGATACAAAGTTGTAAACTGTCGATCCTGCAGCAACGACTAAACGCTTCGTTACGGACAACTAAGCAAAGCAACTCGACGATATGCATGCGTACGGCGTCCGTGTCGCGCTTAGAAATAAACAAGTAAGCCGCCCCGCTTCTGAATATGCTTAAAGGTGGACCTGGTGATATTCCTGTACTATACTAGCCAATTTTGTGTTACTTCGTTTCCTCCTAGTACGAGTGCGGCACATGCGGACCATGAAAGCACTTCCTAAATTTTAGTTGTTCTTAAACGGCACTTAAACAACAATCGCTCACCGTTACCACGGCTAGCCGCTTACTGATTAAGCGATAAGTGACTGTAGGCATTAAATTCATTAAACAGCCAAGGAATATGCATGCATCGGAGGAATACATGAAAAAATGGCGCGTTTACAAACGCACAAATAAGCTAAAGTAAGTAGCAAAAGTTTACAGCATTCAGTACCCTCAATTTGAGTTGGCCACCGACTGTATTTTTCGCTCGTGTCAACACTGCGTCGATATCTCATAGTGTCGTAGTGTCCATTAGCGCGAACTGTTGTCTGCGTTTCAGCTTAGGCTGTGAACGATATGTAGCGCATAAACATATACATTACACCTGACTACAATTGTGACCAGTTCATAGAATAAACATAGACAGCATCAGATTACACGTTGCATATTTGACTAAACGACAATAAATATAATTGCACGCACTGCGTTTACTTGTTTAGCATTTAAGTAACCGCTACACGAAAGGTTCGCTTCACATAGACACCAAAATATGCGTTGGACTTGCATAGTTTTTTTTTCTCCTCTGTTCTCGTTTTTTCGCGCAGACAAATTTAAAGCCTCGCTCCATGCCCTTACCTACCTTTCGCCTCAGCGAAATCGATGGGTTGGCGTGCTCATCCATTCGCCAGTAGTCGGTGACTTCTTGAACGTCACCAACCACGTGTCCGTCGCCACCGTCGTTGGCCACGGCGGTGACGTCTTTCAACTTCCCAGGACGCGTCGGACCATCTATCTGCTGCGTCGTATAGCTTCCGTCATCGTGGCTGCGGGCGGCGATCCTGGCTCCTTCGTCGCTGCCGCCGTCGTGTATGCGAGGCCCCATCGCCACCACGCTCGCGCTCTCTTCTTCGATCGGGATCGGCAACGAAGTGCCGTCCTGGTCGAGCATGACGCTCTGGTCGGATCGAGACGCGCTCCCCTCTATGCTCGCCGTCACAGCGGCCACCATAAGCATCAGCAGTCCAGCCAGCAGCGTAAACGCGGCGTACCTCTTGCGTGCAGCGCGCTGCGCCACGTCCTCTTCGGCGAGCGAGCTCCACTCCCCGCTCGACGATCGACTGGCGGGTAGCGACGAACCGCTCGCGCCGCCGCCGGGGCCGACGTCGCCTAGCCAGGCGAGGCCGGTCAAGTATTGCCTGATTTCCTCCGGGATCCAATGCCTCGCGCGCTTTTTCCAGCTGCCCTGAAATTCACTCTTTTCGTCGCTCACCTCAAGGCCTTTCCTGCTTCCGCGGCCACTGGTCGACGACGACTTGGCAGAGCTGATCTCGGAGGACGCACTACCGCGGTTCTCGGAATGCGACGACGATCCGCGCTTGGCGACCTCTGTCGGAACTTCCGATTCCTCCGAATCTTCCGACGGCGACGGCGGCGGAGTCGCTACGTTGCTTTCCGGTGGCTCGTCCTCGGCGGTTATGGTGGACGACAGCGCGGTCGACCACGCTTCATTCGACGTCTCCGCCAACTCTACGCTCCCGACTCCGGAGCTGGCCTGTCCTATGGCTGTAGGCTCCAGTCGGAAGCGTAGGGTCTTTGCAGGTTGCGCTTTCCCTGGATCCGGGATTCCTGTACTCGACTTCAGTATCCCCGAACGCAGCGGCCGTTCTTGGAGCGCAGGCGTCGGTACGGCTTGTCTGATTGGCACAACATTTATGTGTTCTGGAGCATACCACATGTAAAGCGGATAAGGCTGCATGACGGACGGACGAGGTCTTCTTTTCCCTCCTCTTCTACACGAGCACTGGCAACCGTCCTTCAGTATAAATGCGCTCGCTGCTCGCGACTCGAGCCACGCGCACATGAGCGGCGATGGCTATGATATGTGATGTGGACGCGCGGTGACGAAGATGACGCTACGTAGATTTTGACTCAACAATAACCTCCTTGTCCAAGCTCCCGTTGTGGGTAAGTGCCATAATATAGAAATCATTATCGCAAACAACACGCGGACATGGTTCCTTTTATTTCAAATCAAGTCTGCTACATTTCCAACACGTTCGTGGGTCCACGAAGGCGAGAATGTATACGATCTACTCATCGACTGTCCCAGTTACATTACGCATGGAGAGCGCCTCGATAAAGATTGAGTGAGTGAGTGAGTGAGTGAGTGAGTGAGTGAGTGAGTGAGTGAGTGAGTGAGTGAGTGAGTGAAAACTTTAATGTGTTCATAAAGGAAGCGTTGCTCTTGAGCTTGGCCGGTTGCTTCCTCCTTCCGGGATTCCACTGGCCTTGGCCGCACGCCGCACCCGTTGAATGAAGCCCTGTTGGACATCCAGGATTTCGCTTGTTCGATGAACCCCCCCACTGCTTAAAACATCCGTGTGGCGTCTCTAATTCTTTGGGCTTACTCCCACAAGAGCTCCGTCTGCTTGATTCACATCGGGCTTTTTCACTTGACAAAGTATTAGGCCCATGCCTATCCAAATTTGGACTGCATCACAAAGCAATGAGATCACTTCAACGCTTCTTTGCAGACGGTGACATTTGCGACGTACATTGAGGCTACAGCATTGTGTGTACCTCATTTTTCATCTGAGAATTGTGTACCCCAGAGGTTCACGGACTTTGTTACAGTCGGAACTTTTTTATATAGACTTTTACTCTTATTGCTGCTACATATTCTTGTTTTATTTAGGTATCGTCTACTGCAACAATTTATATTTTTAACCCTGCTTTATTAACTAAGTCAAAAGGGGGAAACCGTTGCGAGCAAACCGCGACAATTCCAATGTTTATTTTTTATGTTTTCATAAAACGTTAAAAGAGCAATTCCTTCAATTATGGCACATACCGTGAATGGGAATGGCTACACAATGCTAAATGAAATGCCTAAGTCGTTGGGAGTCATAAATAACAAGATTTGAGAAAAAGCAGGAAAACAAACACATTTTAAACGAAATTATATTAAAATTTTACGATCTACAAAAGGACATGTTACAGAAAGCGCAGCAGAGACAGGCTTTCCAGCAACTCAAGTTGCCAGATGCTTCTTTAGACTTACGAAGTGCATTGCCTCTTGCAATGTAGCTGCGGCAAAACTGCACAGCTCTGGAAATATTAAATTGAGGCAGCCGTCGAACCCTGAAGATGAAGAAAACAGAGTTTAAGGAAAAGTTTGGCTGCTTGTCCAAGTGCCTTCTTACAGATCACTTTTTTTTACTACAAATTGGTTTTGTATTTACTCCGCTGACGTTCTCACGTTTAAGAAAACGGAGCTTAAAAAGGCCTAGTTGGTAAAGCTTCGTCTTTTTTTGTTTTTTTTATGGCACCGCGGCAGGCACAGTGACACACGCAGATCGTGGAAAACGAGCGCATGAAGCGAAGAATGGCGTGCGTTGTTGCCGTCAACGCCTTGCCCGAGGGCAGAGCTCGCACGCACACTCGGAACTTGACAGTACAGTGAACCGTGGTTTAGGCGATCTTCTCTGTGGGTAGCTCTTTGGTAGTTAATAAACTGAGCTCGGTGGACGTTGCTGGCCGCTGGAACTGCCCCTAATCGTGACTGACGACGCCAGCCAAACACCACCGCCGGCCTTGCCCATACTACTTTGTTCTGGCTGGCTGCGTCAACAAGAGCCAGCGACTTCAGCGGGTCCGATGAAAACAAAGTCGAAAATTGGCTCTCCGCCAAGACGATTGGGAGTACCGTGCTGAATTTGAAAAATGTTCAATTATTCCTGTTATCTCACTTCTTTAAGTTAAATTATTTTATGTATGAATTCTTAACTGCACTTTTCCTATATTCTATATTATATTTTTAACCCACAATCTGCTCTGCAAGTTTAACTTTTGCTTTAATTTTAATAAGTATGTTTGAAACCGCCTGCTTCTTGGCCAACCCCCCGAGGTATAGTGGGTATGAGCCAGCATTTGGGGAACGGAACGAAACGATCGCGACAAGTGAAGCGCAAACTGTCAACTGAGTTTTATTCACTTGTCGCGAGTTCCTTGTTTTCCACTAGGCACCGACTATAGCGAGGGAGCCCTTCACTATAGCCATAGCACTACACCGACGGGGCAAGAGCCGCCGATGTAGAACCTGTGTAATAGACCTTTCCGTCTGGTTTCATAGGGCCCTTCTACTAACTGATTAATGGTTGGGATACGTGTTTTCGGAGAGGACGACGACGAAGTTACTGTGCTCGGTTGCTGGTTTTCTTCTTGTGCTGCAGTCTTTCTCTATTTATGTTATTTTCGGGCATCAGTAACAGGCAACGACGTTTGTGCAGAACCCTGAAGTCTCCTACTCTGCTGCGAGATTCTCCCCGCGGAGCTTGCCATGGAAGATGTGGTTTTGGACGCGTCTGGCAGTCAGCATAGACCGCCCGCGGCTCGGAAGCGGCTCAGTTCGGCAGTAAGGTCCGACGCAGCTGATTCCGAGCTTTCTGACTCAAGATCGGAAGATCGGATGCTCTCATACCTGTCAAGCGCCGCCGTCCAAGACGGACGTCTCCGGCATCGTCCTCAAGTGAAGGGACTATCATATTGTCACGTGGTGGTGACGTTGAATAAGACAGTAGCAATACTGTGAACAAGAAAACTAACTTTTATTGGGCGAACCTGTACCCACAAAACAGGCTACACTTATAGCGCAACGATAGCGGCGAACACGCACGGCGATCGTCGAAAATCTGATCAGCGGGCCAAGCGCGTCGGCTTTTTTAGAACAGTCGTCGAATGTTCCAGACTAATCGTTCGGACCCGCGTGCCTTCCACAAAGTTCTACACCATTCGCGTTACGCAATGAAATCAGATAACACAAGGTTCGGCGACAACAGAGAGCCGGGTAGAAGCATCGATAACTTTCCAGAAACGTCGGATACATGCAGGCGCGTGCCTCGCTGTGCGATTACAGTTGTGAAACGTGGTCGCCCGATAAAGATAAGTACACGTGTCAATACCCCCCTCTTAAAAAGCATCGTCCCAATGCTACAAAGATAAGAGAGCGAAACACAAAAGGACACTTATTAAACATAAGCAGCAACAAAAAGAAACAAAGTCGCGAAGCCCCAAAGTTCATTAACGCTGGTAGTAGGGCTTGAGTCGCACAACGTGGACTATTTCAGGTCGTGAGCGGCGCCGCTGTGATAGCGAAATACCGTCTGGCACGACCTCATATTCCAGTGCGCCAATACGTCGGATGATCTTGTACGGTCCGAAATAGCGACGCAAAAGCTTCTCGCTCAGTCCTCGTCGGCGTATAGGGGTCCAAACCCAAACACGGTCACCGGGCTGGTACTCGACGAAGCGTCGTCGGAGGTTGTAGTGTCGGCTGTCGGTCCTCTGCTGGTTCTTGATCCGCAGGCGGGCGAGCTGTCGGGCTTCTTCGGCGCGCTGGAGGTAGGTACGGACGTCAAGGTTCTCCTCATCAGTGACGTGCGGCAGCATGGCGTCGAGCGTCGTCGTCGGATTCCTGCCGTAGACCAGCTTGAATGGCGTGATCTGTGTTGTTTCTTGTACCGCCGTGTTATAAGCGAATGTTACGTACGGCAGGACGGCATCCCAGGTCTTGTGTTCGACGTCGACGTACATCGCTAGCATGTCGGCGAGGGTCTTATTCAGCCGCTCCGTAAGACCATTCGTCTGCGGGTGGTAGGCCGTTGTCCTCCTGTGCCTTGTCTGACTGTATTTCAGAATGGCTTGGGTGAGCTCCGCTGTAAAGGCCGTGCCTCGGTCAGTGATGAGGACTTCTGGGGCGCCATGTCGCAGCAGGATGTTTTCGACAAAGAATTTCGCCACTTCGGCTGAGCTACCTTTCGGCAGTGCTTTTGTTTCAGCGAAGCGGGTGAGGTAGTCCGTCGCCACGATGATCCACTTATTTCCGGTTATTGACGTCGGAAAGGGTCCCAGCAAGTCCATCCCGATCAGCTGAAATGGTCGGCAAGGAGGCTCGACTGGCTGTAGTAATCCGGCTGGCCTTGTCGGCGGTGTCTTGCGTCGCTGACAGTCTCGGCATGTTCTGACATAACGGGCGACGTCGGTGGTCAGGCGCGGCCAATAATACTTTTCTTGTATCCTCGATAGTGTCCGGGAAAATCCGAGGTGTCCAGCGGTCGGATCGTCATGTAGGGCGTGCAATACTTCTGGACGAATTCCTGACGGGACAACAAGAAGGTAATTGGCGCGGACTGGTGAGAAGTTCTTCTTCACGAGTAGACTGTCTTGAAGCGTGAAGGAAGATAATCCGCGCTTAAATGCCCTGGGGACAACGTCGGTGTGCCCTTCCAAATAAACGACGAGGCCTTTAAGCTCCGGGTCCGCTCGTTGTTGTTCGGCGAAGTCTTCCGCGCTTATTATTCCAAGGAAGGCGCCGTCATCCTCGTTATCTTGCGGTGGCGGGTCAATGGGGGCACGTGATAGGCAATCGGCGTCTGAGTGTTTTCGTCCGGACTAGTATGTTACAGTGATGTCGTATTCTTGTAGTCTGAGGCTCCACCGTGCCAGCCGTCCAGAGGGATCCTTTAAATTCGCTAGCCAACACAAGGCGTGGTGGTCGCTGACGACTTTGAATGGCCTGCCATATAGGTAAGGGCGAAATTTCGCTGTAGCCCAAACTATGGCGAGGCATTCCTTTTCGGTTGTAGAATAATTGCCTTCCGCTTTTGACAACGACCGGCTAGCGTAAGTTATCACGTGTTCATGTCCATCTTTTCTCTGGACTAGGACGGCACCGAGGCCTAGGCTACTGGCGTCAGTGTGGATTTCGGTATCGGCGTGCTCGTCGAAGTGCGCAAGTACGGGCGGCGACTGCATGCGTCGTTTGAGCTCTTGAAATGCGTCGGCCTGCGGCTTTTCCCACTTGAACTCGACGTCACATTTAGTTAGCTGCGTCAGCGGCTCAGCGATGCGTGAAAAGTTCTTGACAAATCGCCTGTAGTAGGCACACATGCCAAGAAATCTACGCACTGCCTTCTTGTCGATGGGCTGCGGGAACTTTGCTATGGCAGCTGTCTTCTGCGGGTCGGGGCGGACTCCAGATTTGCTGATGACGTGGCCTAAAAATAGAAGCTCCTCGTAAGCGAAGCGGCACTTTTCCGGCTTCAGAGTAAGTCCTGATGACGTGATGGCCTCCAGTACTGTTGCAAGCCACCTAAGGTGAACGTCGAAATTTCCGGCGAAGACGACGACGTCATCCAAGTATACGAGACAGGTCTGCCACTTCAATCCTGCTAAAACCGTGTCCATCACGCGCTGGAACGTTGCAGGCGCCGAGCACAGTCCGAATGGCATAACCTTGAACTCGTAGAGGCCGTCTGGGGTGATGAAGGCGGTCTTTTCGCGATCTCTTTCGTCGACTTCTATTTGCCAATAGCCAGACTTGAGGTCCATGGACGAGAAGTATTTGGCGTTGCAGAGCCGATCCAATGCGTCGTCTATCCGTGGGAGGGGGTATACGTCCTTCTTTGTGATCTTGTTCAGACGACGATAATCGACGCAGAAACGCAGGGTTCCGTCCTTTTTCTTCACCAGGACAACGGGGGATGCCCACGGGCTTTTCGACGGCTGGATGATGTCGTCGCGCAGCACTTCGTCGACTTGTTCTCTTATAGCTTCGCGTTCTCGCGGCGAAACGCGGTAAGGGCTCTGACGGAGTGGTCGAGCGCATTCCTCGGTGATTATGCGATGCTTGGCGACTGGTGTTTGTCGAATCCTCGATGACGTCGAAAAGCAGCCTTTGTATCGTCGGAGCAGACTTCTGAGCTCCTGTTGCTTAATCATAGGGAGATTTGGATTAATGTCGTAGTCTGGTTCGGGAACCATAGTCGTCGGGGTAGATGCGGCGGAATCCGAGAGGACAAACGCATTACTTGTTTCCAGAATTTCCTCGATGTACGCGATCGTCGTGCCCTTGTTGATGTGCTTGAACTCCTGGCTGAAGTTTGTCAGCAACACTTCAGTTTTCCCTTCATGCAGTCGAGCGATCCCTCTTGCGACGCAAATTTCACGGTCTAGCAGTAGACGTTGGTCGCCTTCGATGACACATTCTACGTCAGCGGGTGTTTCGGTGCTGACAGAAATAACAATGCTGCAGCGAGGCGGGATGCTCACTTGATCTTCGAGCACACTCAAGGCGTGGTGACTGCGAGGGCTCTCCGGCGGTATCGCATGATCTTCCGACAGTGTTATTGACTTCGACTTCAGGTCGATGACTGCGCCGTGTTGGTTGAGGAAGTCCATACCGAGAATGACGTCTCGTGAACACTGTTGGAGGATAACGAAGGTGGCAGGGTAAGTCCGGTCATGAATGGTTATTCTTGCCGTTCAGATCCCAGTCGGCGTGATGAGGTGTCCTCCAGCGGTGCGAATCTGAGGGCCTTCCCATGCGGTCTTAACTTTCTTCAACTGAGCGGCGATGTGTCCACTCATTACGGAGTAATCGGCCCCTGTGTCGACTAAGGCAGTGACTGCGTGGCCGTCGAGAAGCACGTCGAGGTCGGTTGTTCTTTGACTGGCGTTGCAGTTGGGTCTTGGCGTCGGATCACGGCTGCGTCGTGTTGAACTGAAGCTGGAACGTTGCGTCGTCAAGTCGTCTTTCGTCGGTGTAGTCTTGGCTTCCCGACTTCTTCGGGACGGCGGCGTGTCGTTATTAGGTCGTCGAGATGGTTTCTTCGTCGTCTTCGTCGGCGGTGGAGGATCTTCGTCAGTTCGACGAACAGCAACCGCACCTCGATCGGTTGCTGCTTTTAGTTTTCCGGATATGGGCTCGCAGAGCGGCCCCGGGCTGGGCCGGTGTACGGTCGGCGCTGCGGCGACAGGTAGCGGCCTGGTGACGGCGAACGGGACGGTCGTCGAGGGCTCCACTGAGTGGCGGCGAGGTAATCGGCGATGTCAGGTGGGCGCTCTCCAAGCTGTGGACGCCGCGCGTTGACGGCGAAACCTCGCAGTCCCATCTCTCGGTACGGGCATCGTCGGTAGACGTGACCTGCTTCTCCGCAGTGGTAGCAGAGCGGGCGGTGGTCAGGAGCACGCCAAACGTCTGTCTTCCTCGGGTAGCTGCGCTGGGCGATGGGTGGGCGTGCTGGCGGCGGCGGTGGTGGTCGACGGAATTGCGGCGTTACGCGGTCCTGGCGCGGTCGTGGAAGGGGACCTTGACGGCGGGCGACGGCGGCGTAGCTCATCGCTTGCGGCTGAGGCTGCGGCGGTTCTGGTTGCACTTGAGGAACTCCAAGCGATCGGTGCACCTCTTCTTTTACGATGTCGGCGATCGAGGCCACTTGAGGCTGCGACGAAGGCCAGACCTTCCGCAGTTCTTCGCGCACAATGGCCCTGATGGTCTCGCGCAGATCGTCCGTGGCCAGTGATTGAATTCCTGCGTAGTGGGTAGAGCTTGTACGGCGGCTGAATTGCCGGTTCCGCATTTCGAGTGTCTTCTCGATGTTCGTCGCCTCACAAAGAAACTCTTCGACGGTCTTCGGTGGGCTTCTTACCATCCCGGCGAAAAGTTCCTCCTTTACCCCACGCATCAGTAGGCGGACTTTCTTCTCCTCGGCCATATCCGGGTCGGCGTGGCGGAACAAACGGCTCATTTCTTCCGTAAAAATGGCAACGTTCTCGTTTGGTAGCTGCACTCGGGCGTCCAGCATAGCTTCAGCCCTTTCCTTGCGCACGACGCTTGTAAAGGTGCGTAGAAAGCCGCTACGGAACAGGTCCCACGTTGTCAAGGTCGATTCCCTGTTCTCAAACCAAGTTCTGGCGGTGTCTTGTAAGGCGAAGTAGACATGCCGCAGCTTCTCATCGGAGTCCCAGTTGTTGAATGTTGCGATTCGTTCGTAGGTCTCCAGCCATGATTCCGGGTCTTCAGTCGCTGCTCCATGGAAGGTTGGTGGGTCCCGAGGTTGTTGTAGGATAACAGGGGACGCTGGGGCAGCCATTGGGGTTGTCTTGACCACGATCTTCTTTGTCGTCTCAGGTAGAAGTCCGTGCTCTGGGGGCAGTCCTTGCAGTCTGCGGCTAGCACGCTGGTCTTCGGCGATGTTGGTTCTGTCCTCGGGCTTCGGGCTTGGGTCACGGCTTTGCGGGGGCGTTCGGTACATGAGCGCACAAGCACCTCCACCAGATGTCACGTGGTGGTGACGTTGAATAAGACAGTAGCAATACTGTGAACAAGAAAACTAACTTTTATTGGGCGAACCTGTACCCACAAAACAGGCTACACTTATAGCGCAACGATAGCGGCGAACACGCACGGCGATCGTCGAAAATCTGATCAGCGGGCCAAGCGCGTCGGCTTTTTTAGAACAGTCGTCGAATGTTCCAGACTAATCGTTCGGACCCGCGTGCCTTCCACAAAGTTCTACACCATTCGCGTTACGCAATGAAATCAGATAACACAAGGTTCGGCGACAACAGAGAGCCGGGTAGAAGCATCGATAACTTTCCAGAAACGTCGGATACATGCAGGCGCGTGCCTCGCTGTGCGATTACAGTTGTGAAACGTGGTCGCCCGATAAAGATAAGTACACGTGTCAATATACAGCACAATCAAGACGACGACAGTAGCTTTCATGCCCGTCGACGCGATGGTAAGCCTGAATGCTATCTCTCGTCAGAAAGTTAATGATTTCTTCTTCAAACTTGCCGCTGGACTAATCCAAGAGGTTCGCGTGAACCCCTGAAAAAATGTAATTGCTGTTGACACAACTGATGACAAGATGGTGCAAACTCTACTTGGTTTGTCTGAAATATGTGGGGTCCACACGCGTCCCTCCATACCATAGGGTACAAATATAGCAGCTGGTGTCTTATCTGATGTGGACTTGGATCTCAAAGACGACGTTTTTAAGAATATCATCGTTTGCATGCCACCATGCAAAATATTTAGCGTTTGAAGGCTGGGCTCGTCAAAGTATATGAAGATACTTTTCGCCTCCGGAAAGCTGCCTAGTCATATAAAGGCTGGACTTGTGCGCTATCCTGTTCGACCTTTCGAACCAATAATAATAATAATATTTGGGGTTTTACGTGCCAAAACCACTTTCTGATTATGAGGCACGCCGTAGTGGAGGACTCCGGAAATTTTGACACCTGGGGTTCTTTAACGTTCACCTAAATCTAAGCACACGGGTGTTTTCGCATTTCGCCCCCATCGATATGCGGCCGCCGTGGCCGGGATGCGATCCCGTGACCTCGTGCTCAGCAGCCCAACACCATAGCCACTGAGCAACCACGGCGGGTAACCTTTCGAACCACGGCCTTTGCAATGTCATAAGTGGTTTAAGATTGGTCATGTTCAGGGCTTTTGCACCAGAGATCTGGTCTGTGCCAAATGCGGAGGGAATCACCATGTAGATTCCTGTGAAAGTCAGGCATAACGGCGCCCTAACTGTAATGGTGAATATTTGGCAATGGATAAAGTATGTCCCTCATTGAAAAATGAACAAAAGGCACTAAAAGAGAAAGCCCAAAAGAAGGCAGCAGGAGATGAAAGCTCCCGTCGCCGTAGTGCTGCCCCAGCGACTGGAAAAGCAGCGCGTTCAAAGAGTGACAGACACAACGCATCGGAAAGTAGGGGTGCGGACCTTCTGCCTCTCAGACATATCGTGGCCAGCGCTTCCATCGAAACCGTCGGAACAAGTATCTACAAAGACTTCGACCACAGTGGAAAGCACTGCAAACACAGCACCTAAACCAGGATCAGCCAACGACGATGTGCAACTTGTCAATCTTCTGAAGATGCTTGTCAACGTCATCAGATCTCTAATCGCGGGTCGCCAGACACCAGCAGCGTCAGTAGCAGAACAACTTTTGGAGGCCCTCGTTCCTGTCCTCGACGGCCTTCACTAGACGTTTTACCTAAAAAAACTCTAACAGTTGTCAGCAGCCTCGCCCCTTTGTGGTGCAATGGAATGTCAAGTCGATGCGACCGCGGCACGCCGATCTAGTCCTTCGACTCATCGCTATGAAGACTCCACCAGACGTTATAATGCTTCAGGAAACTAACGTAAGGAAAGACGAATATCGATTGCCAGGCTTCGTGGGTGTCCACAGTAACACTCGATGCGCGGAACCAGCTTGTGGCTCTTTCCAGTGTGTGGACGCGGCGCATACGCGCAATGATTCAAAAGCATCAGTGTACGTTCCTGCTGACTTGAACTTCGCGGTTATTGACACAGACGGCATCTGTGACGATGAGTTTGAGTGTGCAGCTGTTACTGGGAGCCTCAGAGGTGTGTGTACGATGGTGGCAAGAATATACAACAGGCCTACACGGTCTTCCGATACCTCGCTACTTGAGTGCTTAGTGTGTCGGTGTGGTGCATCGTATGTGTTATGCGTAGATTTTAATGCCCACCATCCACGATGGTGTAGCCGTCACCAAGACAATCATGGGGCAGAGATTAACGAGATCATTATCAAGAACGATCTGCAAATACTGAATGACCGTTCACCTACATTTATAGGTAGAGGAAAGGAGCACTTCACTATAGACCTTGCAACATCAACGAAAGATGTGTGCTTAGCCTGGTCATGTGAACCCGACCCGTGGGGCTCAGATCACCTACCCATTTGGTTAGCACCAACACATACTGCGGGACGCCAGGGTGTCGTTTATACAGTGACTAACTGGGACAAGTTCCGACAGCTGACCTCAGAGGCACCATCTCAAGATAGCCTATTTAAACTTATGAGTGAGTGCTTATGAAAAGCTACAATACAGCGAAGACGGAGTACCGGCAAACCAAACCCCGATCTAAAGCTTTTGCGGCTCCGCGCATGTCGACGGCGCGCTTATAGACGGGCACAGCGCTCTAAACGACGCACCGACTGAACTATATACAATCGCATTGATGCAGCCATACGGCGGCATACAAAACAGCTTCATCGCAAGATCTGGGAAGCTTTGTGTAGTTCGTTGCATACTGGAAGTGGCTTTGAAAATGTATGGCGCTTACTGAAGACTCTCCGCGCTCCTGAAATCTGCAAGAATCCTATGGCTGCATTGAGCATAGCGACTGGCTAGTCACAAAAAGTAATAGCGGAGGCATTTGCAGACATTTTCGTCTCTCCTGCATCCAGTGACTCCTCAATTAGTGACTTTCCTTCTTTGACAAGTCACAGCACCATAACCCCTTCCTACGGTCCAGCCTGCCAGATGGACGAGGCAGATTTCACTCTTGAGGAGCTGCGACACGTGCTGAGCCTCTCCAAACACCGCACTGCTCCAGGCGAAGATGGTGTGACGTATCAAGCATTGCGGAACGTTGATAAGAGTTTTCATGACCGTATATTGGACGAGTATAATGAAGTACAGAGAACCGGTGTAATCCCTGCTTAATGGAAATCGTCCGTGGTAATACCAATTTTAAAGCCCGGGCGTCCTGCAAGGCACCTCAAGTCTTACCGGCCAATATCCACTATAGCTATAACTGTAATCAAGTTAATGGAGCGAATGTCTTGTTTCGCTTAGATGCCAGACTAGAGGAGCTGAATTTTTCATCTGATGTCATGAGTGGCTTTCGCCGCCGCCGTTCAGCTCTGGACAGCATATCAGACCCTGTCTCAGCGCTCGAATTTGCTAAAGGAGTCAAGCATTCCGCCTACATGCTTTTCCTAGACATACAGCAAGCTTTCCATTCAGTTCCGCATAGGGCGATTATTTTCGCTCTTGGAACCGCGGGAATTTCGGGTCGTCTGCTCCACTTTGTGCATACTTTTCTGTCGGAGCGCCGGATGAAATTGCGTGTCGGAGGAATAACCAGTGAATACCGAAATGTGAAGTGCGGCGTTCCACAGGGCAGCGTATTATCGCCACGTTTGTTTAACACCGTCCTCGCCGCGCTTCCAAGTCGTTTGCCTCGGGACACTGACTTCCCTGTGAGCATAGCTGTCTACGCAGATGACATTGCTCTGTGGATAAGCGGCCCTTCGCACCTTGGTCCGCGACTTCGTGCAAGCTTGCAAAGAGCTCTCAACGCTACTTCGGAGTACTTGGGTGAAGTTGGCCTGCTGATATCACCTGCTAAGTCGGCTGCAATAGCATATCACCCTAAACAACGCGCTCGTCGAACAATGAGCCGACTGTATCTTGACGAAACGCCTATAAACTGGGTGCGACAATACCGTCATTTGGGGTTAATCGTGAATGATCGCATCTCTTGGCGTCCTGCCGTTAAATCTGTGCGACGCTAATCGCGCTCCCTCCTTAAGTATGAGGCCGCCTTGACTTCTAGAGTGGCTGCGGCCAAACAATGGCTCTCCAGGTGAACCAGTCATCTGCACTCTCAGGCATGATGTACGCATTACCAGTTTTGAACATACCACCTAGTTTGATGGCCCAACTGGAACGAGATCATCGCGTTGCCCTTCGACTAATGCTTGAATTACCTCGTGAGGCGCAATCTATTGCATTACTCACTGAAGCGCATCATTTACCCCTGAGGCTGCAAGCAGACCAGAGAGCTCTCTATCATATTGAGCGTCTGCACCGCGTATCGAATGGTCAATCGCTCCTTGATCGTCTCATTCACCGCCCGTTATCTCGCATGGAAAAAATGGCGGCTTTATTTATGAATATCACTACCATTTCTGAACATGCTGCTTCAGATGCGTATCCGCCTCCAAAAGATATCACGAAACACGTGTTCCCCATTTACCTCACAATCCCTGACATGCACAAAAAGTCTGATATGCCTGTTTCGGCAATATTCCAATTGTCTCAGTCTCATATGTTCGAAAAGTTTCCAGATTATCTTCAACTATTCACAGATGCATCTGTACACACCGACGGTCAAGGCGCTTCTGCAGCTTTTTTTCTGCCCTTCAACTCAAGTACGGCGTATTTTTCAAATACCTCATCCAACTTCGTCAACAACTGCTGAGCTAGCAGCGATTAATGTTGCACTGAAATACGTGCAAGAGGAGTTAACTACATCGAAGGTTGCCATCTTTACGGACTCCCGTGCTGCCCTTAGCAGGTTACAACGCAGCGAGATTGACTGTCCACTTCTGCGCAGCATTACCGACTATGCGAGCAAAATTACATCCCATGGGGTGTCTCGTTGCTCAATGGATACCTTCACACGTAGGAATCGCCGGAAAAGAAGAGGCTGATCGGCTCGCTTCAACTTGCGCTTATAACAACGGTGACTGCATGCGAAGAAATTTTGTGCAAGCTTGATGACGCTTGTCTGCTGATTCGTCGCCACCTACTCCAGCAGCACCCAGACCATCGCGTCGCAAATGGAACGTTCCCGCGCCGTGTTCGTGGTCGAGGCTTGCCTCATCGCGCTAGGGCACAACTGCTCAAGCTGAGGTTTGCTTGCGTGAACGTGCACGAACGTTTATACAGACAAGGGCGTGCGGAAAGTCCATTGTGTACGTCTCGTGGCTGCTGCGAGACACTTCAGCACCTTATATTTGAGTGTCCCGCTTTCAGTGCGCAGCGCATGTCGCTAGTGAGAAACTATCATCTCCTTGGCCTGCGGTGTGCGACACTCGAGGAATGTTTATACCCCAGTGGTTGTGCGTCTAAACATGATCAGGCCCATCGCGCTCTACTTAACTTTCTACAGTTAATTTAGGTTCACGTTTTTAGCGTGAACATTCAACATTATGTAGTAGCGTGAGCTTCAGTGACCGACCCTACTTTGTGTGATCTGTACTGTGTTCTACTTTAGTCTTTAGATTTGTCCTGTTGTTCCTCCTTTCCTCTTTCCTGCCCTCCTTCCTATCTTCCATTTCTGTGTTGCTGTCACCTCGCTTCAGAAGAGTAGGCAGGCGTTGTACCCCTTCCGGTGGCAGTTGCCAGGCTGCTCCTCGCTTTACCTTTCCTGTTAACTGTGTATATGTGTTCAAAACAAATAACAATAATAATACTAACTTCGAGTCTCACCATAAAACGGTGACACTGGAACTACCACAACGCAACAGAATGATGATGTTCAAGCTTCCTAAGTTCTTTATCGTAGTCGTCATACGTTGCATTCTTCTTTGCAATAGCGTATGCCGTATTCTATTATGTGTTTGCCCATCCCCTACATAATGTACTTTATGTACACTGAGGTTACTATAAATAGATAAATAAATAAATAAATAAATAAATAAATAAATAAATAAATAAATAAATAAATAAATAAATAAATACTGCGTAGGGCGAGAAAAGCAAGGTATCAGGAGCCTTACTCCGATGAGGCACAGTGACACCGTCCCCACTATGGCGTAAGCGCCGAGGAAATCAGGACAACGTCGAAAACGGCACATAGAAACTTGCAAAGAATGAAAGCGTGAGTCGGTGCTTGGTCTCAAGTAAAAAGGTACGCCGCACAATATGGTGGATAGGCCGTAAATGATGCAACAAATGAAGTTTTCCTTTCTATACTCAAAAAAACGCGATTGTATTTGCGACAGACGCCGCGAATCCTGGGGAAATTACAATCAAAAGCTATAGACGCGAAATAACATCAAGTTCAAAACAGGCCATTTAGTTGCACTGAAGGCATATAGTTAGAACGGTGCTGCCATTGTGCTAGGCTTTCTGTGAAAGACGAAGAAAGAAAACTTAGTCAAACAGACCAACGGTACAAATATTTTTGTACATATTTATCCAGTGCTTTTCACGCTGAAATCCTACACGATTTGATATGCAGCCATAATTGAAGCCTTCGGTGCTCTGATGCGACGTAACTGTCTCGTAAAATCAATTGATTACCTTGTTAAATGCTTTCTTCTTACCGTACTTCTTCAATTCAGTGTCTTGATTTGTTTATTTGTATTCCAGCACCCTATAAATGTTATCGATGTTTCTATGCGCTGTCGTCACCGAAACTAGCACGAAAATTGTGTTGAACTTTCCGGAGGACACGCGACCACCAGCGATTACTCTGGAAACCTCGATGACTCATGTATAAAAGCCGACGCGCTTGACCGGCAGATCAGATTTCCGACGATCGCTCAGTGTTCGTCGCTGTCGTTCTTCTTTGAGTGTAGCCTGTTCTTGAGGACACAGGTTCACCCAATAAAACACTAGTTTCGTCACTCGCAGTTTTGCTGCTTTCTTCACCGTCCCTACTAACTTCGTGGGTATGCACCAGAACACGTTAGATTCGAATCCAGACTATCCGAACGCGTACTCTCGCACCCGCGTTGTCCGGTCGACCAGCGCCATTTTGTACTGGGCTGCCCAAGTGTGTTCGTCGGCGAGCAGTAGACATGGCAAGCGCTAGCTCTTGGACTCCAATGTGCGGAAATGTGCCCATTTTTTTTTCGAAGGGAGCGCCAACAATACGATATGGCCTCGCACAAGCGAAACAGGTCTGATACCAGGTAGCTGCAGTTGCTGGGCCTAACTTTTTGTAATGCAGGTGCGGTTGTTGTCTTGTACCAAAGAGGTCCCTGATGATCCAGCTTTAAGTAGAGATGGTAGTTTTATGTGCCCCATGGTTTGTGCAACAACTGTTCAACACCTGCATCTGTCGTGCTCACCCTGTTATACAGGCTTTGGCTACACATGTAGTTGAACATTATAACCCCTGTATTGTAGTTCCTCCTTTTCCAATGAGTGCAGGTTTAGCGTCATGCGCTGCTTGTTCACGTGCTGTAGGCTTGTGTTCTGAATGTTGTGCTTTTAAGTAGTTGCATGATACAATTGGTCTTGTGTATTTTCTATTTCATTTTGAGAGGACTTGATATCTTACCAACAGTTACGGCATGGAAAAGAACTACAGCCCTTCTTGCTATAACATATAGTTTGTTTTCAATGCGCAGGTGGTGAAGGGCATGCGTCTGCTAATCAGGCAGGCTGTGAGCCCAGTCAAACGACCTCGCCATTGCGTTGCCGAACGTGGCCAACCCAGTAGTGACCATGACAAGACCAAACTAAAAGTGGAGAGGAGAATGTTCTGCGTGCTGGTGGAAACATAGGAACGTTGTTGCATGCTGATATCCAAGCACTATCTGCTGCCGGTCCACAACAAGAGCAACAGATCATTCAGCAGCAGGGGCACACATCACAGCAGGTAGCGTCTGTTCACCAACCTGCAGTGGATGCCCTGAGTCAAACAGCGCAAATAGAGACACCAGGTCACCCTAAAACAAGTGTAGTAGAAGATACAAGCACAGTAGAACTGTATAACAGCAAACTGTAGGAGTTGACATCCCAACGGCTTGATATTGTCCCCGCTACATACGGGGTAGTGGTTGAAAGCACTGAAGAGGTACAGGGCAGCCTCAGATTTTTATTTTGTGACGTATTATAATGCAGAGAATCTTCACACTGTTGAGCTGTCCACAGTGTCATCACTTTGAGAGCCCGAGCAAGCAATAGTACCAATGGGCGTTTCACCTGAGTGTGCGCAAAGAATTTTGCACGAACACTGCTACTTTTCTTGCAGTGTGAAAAATGTTGATGCAGGAAACCAAACATGTTTTTACAGTACAGTTTCGTTACCACCTAGTCAGTACCAGTTTTACTCTGGATTTAGCTATTGCACCTTCTTTGAATTAGTGAAACTTGTGGAGAGTAAGGTCAGCACTCAATTAAAATTAAGCATTAGTGATGCTGTTCTGCTAACTTTGATGCGGCTTAGACTGGTCATGCTCTATGCTTATTTGGCGTTTCGGTATCTGTATCTCTTGTTGGTAAAATTTTTCGCACAGTTCTTCAAGCACTAGCTGAAAATTCCAGACGACATTTTATCATCTGGCTACCTCAAGAGACCATACAGAGGTCACGTCCAAAAACATTCAAATATCGCATGTACAAGAGCACTAGATGCATATTATACTAATATACTGCACAGAGGTACACATGCAGCTCCCTAAGAAGCTGTATGCTCGTTCCCATGGCGTACAGCCAGTAGAAAGGCGGAAAAACCGCAAAATATCTATTAGCCATAGCACCCACAGGCTTCATTATGTTTGTATCTAAAGTATATGGAGCAGGCACGTACCCAGGGGGGGGGGCCCGGTGGGGCCCGCCCCCCCCCCCCGAAATCATGTGGCATACCACCCCCCCCCCCCTCCCCACCCACGCCACCACTCCTCACACATTCCTGAAGCGCCGCCAGATCAATGTTGAGACTTGGCAACTGTTCATCGGTCAGCATTATGCTGCCTTTTTCACTCCTTTTAGGTGGCGGTAGTTATCGACATCTCTTGTAATGTGAAGGAAAGTATTCTCATAGATTCCGCACCCACGCGATTAACTGGAGATGCGTTCAGTTGTCACCATCTATTCAACCATCACGCGCATAGCTGTTACTTTTGTTAGTTCAACCTTCTTTGTTTAGGCTGATCCTGGGACCAGGAGAGGGATGCGACTGTTACTCAGCTGGCCTGTACTCTCATGGAACGAGTTGCGGCTGGAGAAAACGCCAATTGCGTTTAACTTTTGCCTTTGCTTCATTATTTCCTTGAATTACGGCTCGCCGCGACGCTGGCAGATGCCCGGAACCATATACACGTGATATGGGTTAGACAAGGTGGGAAATAAAATAATGTGAAAGAGCGTCCATCATGAAACCCTGCAATAACCCTTAAACCCATAAGCAAGATGACTGTCGCCCGTTACCTTGTCTGTTTTTCCCTAATTGTATAGCACTTTTCGTGCAAAATTGGCAAGTGGGAACAAAAATCGCAAGGAGTTGAGAAATTAAGCGATCTACTAAGGGAGAGAGCCAAGGCAACAACCAAACTGCAAGCAAAGGCGAATAATAAAACAGTTAACCGTTGTTTATGAGAATATTTATGGATCAACATCTTTTTATTTAAAAAGTAAGTAGAGAAAACGCCGCCGGAAGTGGAGAGCAATTACTTGTTTTGAATGACGCTTCTACAGTTATCGGTCGAACCGCCTCACGTAGCCACTTCTCTGCTGTGCTTATGTGGGTGTTTTTCTAACCTTTTGCGGTGAGCGCAGTACGTCCAGAATTGCAGAGTCCTGCGCTCTACGCAGTTGTATGGGACTGGCGGCCGCACAGCGTTACGCAATTCGCGGAACTGTCAAAACTGATCCACAAGGCGAAAATAACTGATATTCGAAACTATAACATGAGAAAGACTGAAGAAGCCGTAAAAAAATGAACGCAGCCTGAAATCAGTAAATAGGAAGCCTGGCATAGGACAAACCATGATGTATTCACTAAAATATAAGAAGGATAATATCATAAGCAATCTCGAAGATATAGTAAAAGCAGCGGAAAAATTCTAAGCTGACCTGTATACAGTACCCGGAGGAGTCACGATACCTTACTTAGAAACAGTAATGAACAGGATACAGAAACTCTCCTATAACTAGCGATGAGGTCAGAAGGGCCCTGCAAGACATGAAACGATGAAGAGCGGGAGGAGAAGGTGGAATAACAGTCAGTGGCGTAGCTAGGTCGTCTGGCACCCGGGGCCCGTAAGTCTTCTGTCACCCCCCCCCCTCCCCCGGGGTGTAGCCGGCAGTAAGAGGGGTGTCTTCAGACGTATATGACACCCGCCCCCCTCACCCCCCCCCCATTGGCCCCTTGCACCCGGGGCCCATGGCCCCCCTGCCTCCCCCCCCCCCCCCTGTTGCTACGCCACTGATAACAGTCGATTCAATCAAAGATGGAGGAGACATAATGCTTGGAAAACTGGCGTCTCTTTATACGAAGTGTCTATCGACTGCAAGGGTCCCAGAAAACTGGAAGAATGCAGACATTATACTAATTCACAAAAAAGGAGACGTCAAAGAATTGAAAAATTATAGGACCATTAGCTTGCTCCCAGTACTATATAAAATATTTACCGAAATAATCTCCAATAGAATAAGGGCAACACTGGATTTTGTCAACCAAGGGAACAGGCTGGCTTCAGGAAGAGATACCTTACAATGGATCACATCCATGTCATCAATCAGGTTATTGCGAAATCTGCAGAGTACAATAAGCCTCTGTATGTGGCTTATATAGATTACGAAAATGCATTTGATTCAGTAGAGATACCAGTAGTCATAGAAGCACTACGTAGTCAAGGACTACAAAACGCTTACGTAAAAAGCTTGAAAAATATTGCTACGTGCGTGTGGTATTTGTTTGTTAGAATGAGGTGCGTGGGCGCCATCACTCCAGAAAAGAGGAGTAAGAACGAACTGGGCTCGCGCTGTGAATCTAACCGGTCAGCGCTGCAACCGCTGTTGTAAATATAATCTGTATATAGTTTCTCGTCTTACTGACTCGTCCTTCGCGTAAGAATATCTACAGAGGTTCTACAGCTACCTTAATTCTACATAAGAAAAGCAGGGACGTACCTATAGAGAAAGGGGTCAGATAGGAAGACACAATTTCTCCAAAGGTATTCACTGCGTGCTTAGAAGAATTCAAGCTATTAAACTGAGAAGGTTTAGGAGTAAAGATCGACGGCAAATATCTCAGCAACCTTCGGTTTGCCGATGACGTTGTTCCATTCAACAACAATGCAGACGAGTTACAACATATGATTGGAGACCTTAACAGAGAGAGTGTAAGAGTGGGGTTGAATATTAATATGCAGTAGATGAAGATAATGATAAATAGCCGGGCAAAGGAACAAGAGATCAGGATCGCCAGTCGGCCACTAGAGACTGTGAAGGAGTACGTTTACCTAGGTCAATTAATCACAGGGAACCCTGATCATGAGAAGGAAATTCACAGAAGAATAAAAATAGTTTGGATCGCATACGGCGGACATTGCCAGCTCCTGACTGAAAGCTTACCATTATTATTGAAAAGTAAGGTGTGCAATCAGTGCATTTTGCCAGTGCTGACGTATGGGGCAGAGACTTGAGAACAAGTTAAGGACCGCGCAAAGAGCAATCGAACGTAGATTGCTAGACATAACGTTAAGAGAGAGAAAGAGAGTGGTTTTGATCAGAGAGCGAACGGGTATAGGCGATATTCTAATTGACATCAAGAGGAAAAAATGTAGCTGGGCAGGTCATGTAATGCGCCGGAGAAGGAAAGCGCAATCGAGGACGACAAAACACTAAGTGGAGCAATGAAATCAGGAAATTCACGGGCGCTAGCAGGAATCGGTTGGCGCAGGACAGGGGTAAATGGAGATCGCAGGGAGAGGCCTTCGTCCTGCAGTGGACATAAAACATGATGATGATGATGATGATGATGATGATGGTGATGATGATGATGATGGAGGTGGTGCCCCCCCCCCCCCCGAAAAAAAATCCTGCGTACGTGCCTGATATGGAGCGTGGGCTTCTGATCAGTTTATCGTGCCGGACTCAGGATTTTGCGGCTACCTCGAAAACTGTGATGATGTATTGGCAGATCGAGGCTTCACCTTGAATGAGGAGATGAAAGCAAAATGTGTTCGCCTATGTATGCCCGATTTTACACAAGGAAGGAACAGTCTTGAAGAAGTGGAGGTCACGAGGACAAGGCGAATTGCTTCATGAAGAATACATGTCGAAAGAGAAATTGATCGTATTAAGACATTCAGAATACTAAAGTATAGTGTCCCGATTCATCACAAGAAACTTGTACGTAAATGAAATTGTTGTAGTTTGTGCAGTACTTTGCAATTTGAAGTCACCCCTGATTCGCAGTGTTGTCATAGTTCAAGAAGGCACACAGTGCGCAAAAGTATATGGCCACAGGCTCGCTGAAAAACACTGAATCTATTCGTAATTCAGACATACAAACTGTCAAGTGGCCGGGAAAGCTTGCAATGTCATGTTTGTACTGCAGTCCTCTATTTAGAGTTATATGCATATATATAGGTGAAAAAAAATCAGCTTAATCGCAGAATTTGTGGTACGTATAATTTTGCTCAGGGTAGTACCTGTGTCAAGTGCATTACTTGCTAGCAATGACTTAAGCGTGGGTGCAGGATTGGTCTTGCAACACTTGCTCTAAAAGAAGGCTCTGTTAATTTTGTTTTGTTGTGTACGGTAAGCTTTTTTATTTTTGCGAGTGATTTCACTTCAAAATCTGAGACTTGCGTTATGTTTTATACATGTTCATAGAGAGCCCGGTAGACTTTTCTTGCGAGAGATTTCACGTGAGCTCTGAGATTTGTTCTAAATATGCCAGAAAAAAATACTGCAAGACACTATACTTGCCAGTCGTCCATCATGTGTACTGACATTTTTTGTGCTTATTTTTATAGTTGTGTTGTGGTATTAAGTGCAATTTGCCAGTGTACATGTAAGGTCATCTCACACAAGTGATCATGGGATTTGGAAGATTATTCTATTATGTTCTTATAGATGTTCACAAAGGAGAGCCTGATAACCTTTTTTTTTCATGTTGCGAGCGATTTCACTCTGAAGTCCAAGATTTATTCTGATAGATTCTGTCAAAGGTATGCCAGGAGGAAAGCATGCAAAATGTATTCGCAGGTTGTCCTTAATGTGTAGTAGCATTTTTTATACAGATAATTAGACCTTTGTTGTAATCAGTACAATTTTATAGTGTACATGTAAGGTCATATCGCACAAGCGCTCATGTGATTTGGAAGGCTATTGCATGATGTTCACAAAGAGGAACCAAGGCGAGTCACCACTGTGTAGCTTCTTGTTTTCTATGAAACAAAATTTTAGCACTAGATTGGATAGTGCATTTCACTGTCCCGAAAAGTACAAGGCTGGAAACCATTTTTTTATTGATTCATCAGCATAAATGACAAGTATTTGTGTTCCAAAGGTGACATCTGTGGACAAATTTCTTTGTCTGTCTCCAGAAATTGTATATATATATGTTGTTACACATTCTGCTTTGACTGCATTGGCGCCAGCTGCAACACCAGCAGCTGGGATATATGGTCCCCACAATGGATGTTTGCTGGACCTGGTAAACAGAACAAACTTTGCGTGGACATGTAAGATGCGCCACTTGTTTTATGCCTCAGAGGAAAACTTCCAAATTAAAATAAACGAGCTATTACACATAGGTGTTGCTGTTTGTTTTTCCGGGCTGCAGAACTCTAGCTTGTAAAATATTCACAAAAAATAAACAATATGCTGCAAATGAACCACTTATGCCACACTGTCATTAATTAAGTAGCAGTACATAGGAACATGTCGCATGCTTCAAGTGCTGTCGAGCGTTGAGTGGGAGAGTCGTCTACCAAAGCTGGAAGGTACACAGAAAAGTAAAAGTTGCGCGATCTTGCAAGGCTGGAGCTTAAGCATGCTGGGTCATAGTTCACATTAACCAGGACAGTTCGCCTGTTTGTCCACACATAAAAAAAGTAATGTTTCCTTTGGCAGTAGTACATAGTGAATTGTGCTTGACTGTAGTAGCCCCCCCCCCCCGCCTCATTTAGAAAGAAAATATTCATCATCTCCCTTACTTACAGCATATTTTCCACTGTACAAAAAAGGAGCAGTCTTCTGCGTAAGGGCACTTAATTTCAAGAATGGAGTCTGTGCAAACAAGTCCATCTGGCCTTGCAGATAGGTACGGTTCAATTTTCGACACCACAGTTCCTAGTCTTGCCACTTTCAGGCCAATTTCTTGCTCAAACACCTCCCTGGCTATAGTTTCACACTAAGTACCATGCATAGTTGCCTTGTTACCTCTGAAGCTAGACCTCTGTAGGGAAGCAAGTGCTTTTATGCGAAGCATATTACGAGGGCTCAACCCAGCTCCTCAGGCGCGGCGGTGACCATGAAATCACGTGACACCGTGACGTCACGACAGAGGAGAAGTGGCTTTGGCTCAACTCTTGCAAGACGGGCTGGGTGGGAATCGAACCAGGGTCTCCGGAGTGTGGGACGGAGACGCTACCACTGAGCCACGAGTACAACGCTTCAAAGCGGTACAAAAGCGCCTCTAGTGAATGCGGTGTTGCCTTAGAAACGCGCTGTTTCTAAGGCGTGCGTCTCTTGCTCAGGCGCACATTTCGTTGCCGCGCCGAACGCTGCTTTGCTAGACGCTCACCGCGTCCAATGCGGGGCGCGTAGTCGCTGCCCTGTAGCCCATTGTCTTACACCCCTTGGCGGGTCGACGGGAACGCTGTCGCGTTCCACTCTTGAAGGCGAAGAAGTAATGCATGAGTTGTTTCTTCGTCTAGCCGAACCAAATATAGCCAAGCAACAGCAGTTCACCAGGCTAAACAGTGGTTCAACAACTAAAATAAAGGCTAGTATGCTTCGCATCCTGGGCTTAACCTTACCTAAGCCACAGCCATTTTTTTTTTCTGGCAATGTTTGCTTGCGCTTAGGTATCTTTGACGTGACTGACGCTGTTATTCTGACCTTTCTACTGCCTTCCCACACACTGCCACGTTGCTCCACTGTTCCTTTGGCCAGTCTAACTTGTGCATCTAGAGGTATGTCTACATACATTTTATAGAAATCAGTACGGCACTGGCAGTTGTCAGGTCCAGCACCACTATCAAAGTCACGAGACGGGACACTACGGGGTGCAAGTATTTCATCTGTGGTTTCTGCAGCTGGTACATTTAGGGTTAAGTTTAAAATTGTGCCCGGTACTAATGCAAGACCTTTCAAAGGAACTGTATCAAAGCTTTTCACAAGCGAATCATGGTCCCTAAACTTCTGAAACTGAGGATAATGTAGCCTCGGTGCAGGTTTCCCAGTCTGGATTTGCCTTCCTATGCTGAAGTCTACGCCTTGTATTTCTCCTGGAACTACGTTCTTCTTTGTGCCACGGTACCATTCAGCACTCTTGTCTGTACATGTCGTGCCAGTCAAACCAAGTCTGACAGCAAACTCTGTCTTCCAAAGTAGAACTCCTGAAAAAAATTTGTAGCAATTCATACTTCATAAGAGACACTCGTTTAAAACTTTTGCACTACTGGGACTGATCAAAATACAAGTTACTTTTAGTTCTTAGAGACATTGTACCATCCACTGCGACTGGACGTGGCATACACGAACAATTATCTCTACCGCATAGGGCGTACCACTAACCCCTAATGTGATAACTGTGGCAACTTAGAGACAATGGAGCACATATTACTAGAATGCCCCACGTACCGCGACGAGAGACAATTTTTTGAGCAACAAATGAACATGATTTGCGACGAACCGCTGACATTAGCCAGCATCTTAGGTCCAATTCCCGGCCCTTCAAAACAGCGGCGGGTTTTGGATTTATTGTTCAAATACTTCTCAGAAATTTGTTTAATCGGAAAGCTTTAAAGAATCACCATTTCACATAGAAAATCATAATTTACCCGACATCTCACTTGTAAATATTATTATCAGGTCCACTTACGCATTTCATAATTATTTTTATTCTCTGCTTTTTTTCCCATTATCCTCTGGAATCTTTTAATCCCATTACCCTTCCCTATACAGAGTAGCATGCCAGCGGTTGTATACGCGCCGGCAAAAATCTGTTCTTCTAATAGAGTATCTCTCTCTCTCTCTCACACACACACATTTAGTTCACTTTGCATCTAAGCAAATGGCAGATGGTCACATTTAAGTGCACAACTCACCCAGCAAAACTGCGTGGCTTTGTAATGCATAGGTTTGTAGCATGTAAGATAATTAGCATACCAATGTGGCTGCAAGCATGCGCTGCAGCTGCCATGCAAGAGCAGTCCGCTGTGACGACACTTCCACTGGGCTGAAGGCAGACTCAAGCTTTATGCGAGGGCGCACTTAACGCATGAGACCTTTCGACTTCTCCTTTGACGAAAATGGAGTGTGTGGCCATGTCCTTGTGTACAAGCAAGCCGCCTACCTTGCCACTTTCAACATAGTTGTAGGCTTCAGTGCTTTTGATGGCATTCACTTCTTCAAGGTCACAAGCTTTTTTCTTCAAAATTAGTAAATAATATGGTGTTGCTGCACAGGAGGCCAGAGCTTCAATTCTTCGATCCACTCTTTGATTTCATTAAATTCAGGCGAATGCAAGGCACATGCACAAAGTACATAAACTGACACGTAAATATACAGTACTCAAGCCAATGTCCTTTAGGTCGCAGACGGAGATATAAAATCTGAAAGCGCTAGTTCTAACAATGGCTAAATAATTCGTCTATGCTGGCATAGCGCGCCTGTAAACCTGAGGAATGGCGGGATTTTGCACATTAACAACACCCGATTGGCTAACAGTAGCGAAATTTAGCTTTTAAGGCTCAATTTTCATAGGATCAGGATGTCACAGATACCTTCTGAAAGGGATTGATGAACGATACACTTTTATTGGAACTCTAAATCGCAGGTGATGCTCGGCAATTGCATGCTTTCAAAACATTTTAACTCATAGGGACCATTAAATAATGCTTTTGAAAAGTCACGGAGAGCACAAAACGAAAAGATCGGCACGAGCGAAGATACTGTTCCAGGAGAGCAGGCCCTGTTTCTACAACGGCCCCTACTGCTCCCGCGGGAAAATCAGTGATGCTATTTTGAAGTTAGAGCACCGGAAAGCGCGTGAATGGTACAATCCGGCATGGCTGATACAGCACGAGCGTCACAGGCGCGAGAAACTCTGTTCGATGTACCGCGCCCATGCGAGGAGAACCATCATCATCATCATCATCATCATCCTGGTTGCGTGCCAGGTTCGCCATTGCGCCATCCAGCCGGTTGCGAGGAGAATAGGTGACGCCAACTAGGAATTTAGCGCATGCTTCTGAGTACTTATGGGAGAAACGCCGCTTTCCGCGAAACTCGCGGCAACGAGTACGCCCGGGCAAAATTTTGCAGCGGGATGCATGTTGAAAAGTAGAATTTTCATAAAGCTTTATAGCACAACCATTAAAAATGTATGGCACCAACACAGTGCTGTATATTCCTCCACAGGTTACGTGCCAAAAATATGGAGATATTACAGCTCACACGTGTTCTTGCATATAGCGCGTGGTTTGTACAGTAATAATAGCGTACTTACCCGATGTATTCGCTTCTGCAGTCTGCACAGCACTCAGTGTGGCCATTGCGGACTTGCATGAGATCTTGAAGTTTGACTGAATCGAGACAGCGAAAATGGCAGATTAAAAAAAAACGCGAAACACGCCTTCCGCCCAGCTGAAAAGCCCAAGTTTCGCTCTTGCGCTGGGTCGCATCTCCCGGTGTCGCAGCCCAGGCCTGCTACTTCGCGGCGTTTGGGATAGATGGCGCGACCGGCGCTTACAAATTAAAGTCCCTTGATAATTTGAAAGTAGCGACACTCTTTGAACTCTGCCGCCGCCGCGCGACCTCCTCGCCTCCTCCTCGCCCCTTGTGCGTTCCCCCCGCGGCAACCAGTTTTGCCCCCGTTTTTCTGCACGACGATTGGTCTCCTTGCCGTCGCCCTTGGAAACGCGCGGATCTTGAGTTTTGCTTGTGTTTTTCTTTTTCGTTCGCGCCATTTTCCTCCTGAGCACGGCCGGCTCGGCGCTTTAGCTCGGCGTAGCGAACGTTGTACGCTGTGTTGTACGCCGGGCTGTTGCGCATATAACTGCAGCAAGAAGCCTGAAGATGGTTATGCCGTTTTTATGATACCGCAAGGAAAGCGTGACGGCTTGCACAGGAAGCAGTGGCTGCATGACATTGGCCGAAATAACTTTGTTCCGACATAGAACAGCGTTGTTTGAGAGCTGAGGCGTTTTTTATAGCTCGTAGCAAATCATCCCCTAATGCTGCATTTTTTTCATTCTTCCGGCCTGGTCACCAGCGTTTTTGTTGCGGTTGTCCTCAGTATGCTTAATATTCTGGGGCGGCTCCATCACCTCGCAAGTCGCTAATTGTTGTTGTTCAGTCTGAAGTGCAGCATTATAGATTCTGCTTTGCGCCCTGAAAAAAATAGTGGCAATTATCGCCGTGGTATTGCAGGTGATGAGCGTTAGCTAGTCAACATCGAGTTTTTTTTTTTAAGTTTAAAGGCGAGAGCCTTTAGATCTCTGTTTCAAGGTCGCGTTGTAAACTGTATCACGTGACCCAGGGAAGGCCAGAGGTGATCCAAAGCATGTACACCCATTGTTAGATATGGCGCCAGATGTCGGGGTTGAGGGACGGACTCCGGGATGGAAACTCGAACTTGGGAGGATTTATTCTACATTATGTACAGGGGACGTGAGCGTCAAGTAACAGACGTACAGACATTACGGGCCGGCAGCAACTCGGACGCTGCGGCCCGCGGCAAGAAGTTCGAGAGAGGTGAATCAGGGAATCAGGGCATGTCCCAGAATCCTCAGGTCTCTCTGGAAGGCTTCTTATAAACCCTTCGAGCACTGCAAGTCACGTCATGTTTGACCAATGGGAGAGTCCACTCCGATGACGCCACTTTCAGCCAATGGTAGGCGCCCGTGTCGTGGTGTCACACCTGGCGGCTTGCTGCGGTCTTGCCTCGCAGACTGGCAATGCACTTCGAACGAGGAGAAGGGGAGGGCTGCACCTGCATCATTGTCGGATGCCCACCTGCTAATCCCGGCGGCGCACGAACTTGTTGGCACGTAAACTTGTTGCCTTAAACTTGTTTGCTCGGCCGCTTCTCTGGAATGCGCTTCCTGCTTCTGCATTCCTCAATTAGCTGTGCTGCCATCCGATGTGGTCTGGGGAACTCGAAGTAGCCTCAGGAAACGGCGCCATATCTAACACCATGTATAAGAGAATGATTACCCAAGTTAATTAATGAATCATTAGTGATTGACATAAGGTGGATTAGGGAGGATTAAGGTTTATAAGAATGTATTAAACAAGATTAAGGTGGATTAGAGTGCATTAAGAAGGATTAAGATGCATGAGCAAATATTAAGGTGGGTGGAGGAGGATTAAGGCGAATTATGGTGAATTAGGGGGAAGGGTTGATGAAAGAGTATTAAGACAGATTAGGGTAGATTAGGCTGCATTGACAAGGATTAGGGAGGATTAAGGTTGAATAATTTGGATTAAGGTGAATCAGGATTGATAAAGGAGGATTAAGACCGAATAAAATGGATTAGGGTATATTAAGGTGGACTAGGGACCATCGCGCTGGATTAGGTTTGATAGAGGTGGATTAGGGTGAATTAAGATGAATTGGGACTATTAAGCAGGATTAAGCTGGATTATCGTGCATGATTAAGGATTAAGGTGGCTGAAGGAGGATTAAAGCGCGCTATGATGGATTAGGGTTGATAAAGGAGGATTAAGACCGTATAGGGTAGGCTAAGGTGCATTAGGGGCGATGTAGGTTGATTAGGTTGTATTATGGGGGATTGGGAGTACTAAGCTGGATTAAGGTGGATGAAGGAGGATTAAGGTGGATTAGGGTGGACTCAGGTGAATTAGGGTTCATTGAGTATTAAGACCGACTAGTCTACCATAATCCTCCTAATGCACATTAATCCACCGAATCCACATTCATCGACCTTAATCTACTCTAACCCTCCTTAATGCACATTAATCCTCCTTAATCCACCCGAATACTCCCTCATTCAATTTAATCCACCCTAATCCATGATAATTGTCCTTAATTCATCTTAATCCACCCGAATCTACATTCATCTACCTTTGTCCACCCTAATCCACCTCAATCCTCCTTCATTCACTTTAATTCACCCTAGCCCACCTTAATCCCTCTTAATCCACCTTTATCCTTCATGCACTTTAATCCACTATAATTGTCCTTAAGGCACCTCAACGCACCTTCATCCACCCTAATTCACCTTCATCAACCTTAATTCAACCTAGTCCTCCTTTATGCATGTTAATCCACCCAACTGCACCTTCATTGACTTTAATCCACCTTAATCCTCCTTAAGGGGACAGGGTAGGTCCTATTCTAGCCATGCATTTTAGGCTATGTTCGTGACCCTTTTTCTCGTGATCTGCTGGGGTTAGAACATTAATCTTGGTGGCATTGTAATCGGCAATGCTAGGTAGTGTTACTGAACTAGGATTATTTCTTTTTAGAGATTAGATTTTTTTGTTTTCATTTTTTTACAGGACCCACCTAATTTTAGAGCCAAAATCTGCAGTAAATAGCCTGTAAACAAAAATCCCCTACAAGAATATTTAAAATCCTAGTTCAGTAGACTTTCTGTAATGTTTGCTCAATATCTGGGAAATGTTATCGCCCTAGCACTTGTAGTTTCTGAAAAAAAGGGTCAAATGCAGCAAAATTTGGTGTTCTGAGATAATTGGCTTTGAAGTGGAAGAAAAAGCTTTATTGCAATGTAGGACTATAGAAACGAATTCTGGCGCATTTTTTCAATAGCCACCAGCCTGGTAGTCCCCTCCATCGTCAACACTTCTTTTCTGTGCTAGCTGCCTTGTTTTCCGGGCCTCTTTAGTTACCAGTCGTGTAGCCCTCTCTGCAAAGTACAGTCGCCGCCGGTCAACTTCGCGCAACCACTGGACTGTGAACCGTCCTGGAGAAACTCCGAATGACCTCAAAATGTCACCTCGAGCAATGCTACGGTCATTAAAATTTAGCACAGCATCCATTGTCACTATTTTCAGCGTCTTGAGGCCAAGAGAGACATTCTTCGGAGCCCGCTCCCATACAACCTTGTTGAACGCCTCATTCGCGTTCTGAGTTTTTCCATGGAGACATTTCTGGAGAAGCTCAGGCTTTCAGAGCTGCTGAAACACCGGCGTTCTGCTTCGAGCGTTCCACAGTGCGCGAAAGCTTCGATGCAGACGCTCACGTGGTGGCCGCAGCGCCCACTCCTGGATTGTGTTGCGGAGAATTGGCGTCATTGGAGGTCGACTTATGCCGGTTTCCGCGGAAGAGAGGTTTTTCAAAGTACTTCTTTGGCTTCGTTATTGCATTAACGCTAAATAACCAGCACCAAAG
Organism: Dermacentor albipictus; assembly: GCF_038994185.2. Lineage (NCBI taxonomy): Eukaryota > Metazoa > Arthropoda > Arachnida > Ixodida > Ixodidae > Dermacentor > Dermacentor albipictus. The sequence goes on from NC_091821.1 coordinate 472,868,080, forward strand.
TTTAAATAAATTCGATTATCCGCGAAAACACGAGCAAAACGCCCCGCGTTGCGAGTAATCCAGCTGCGTCTTAGGATTCGTTTGGCTAAGTGAAATATGCTAGCTAGGTTTTCACTGTTGGTAGATGAGTGACAGCCATTCCGCTAAACGTGACAAAAAATAGGCGGTGAAAAAAATTTTTTTTTTCAGTTTAGGAGAGGCATGGATCCCGAGCATGTGTCAAAGGGGGCGTGGCTGGATGCTGCCTAGGTTTCGAAAAATGTTGATTTTGAGGTAAATATTTCGCGTACGGGCAAATGAAACACTGGGCCATGTTAAGGAGAGAATAGAGATTTTAAATTACACAAAAACAAAAAAATTATTTTTTTCGGAAAATTTGCCTACCCTGTTCCCTTAATACACCCGAAATCATCTTAATCCAACCACTAATCAATAATTACTTTACTAATCATTAATCCTATCTTAACACGGCTGCACATGCTTTAGTTCGCTTCCCGCCTTCCTTCAGTCACGTGATATTTTCTGTAGCTCACAACGGGACCTTGAAACAGAGGTCTAAGGCTTTCGCTTAATAAGCCACACACAAAGGGATGTCACGAGCAATACTAGATCAGACGCACGAAGTAAAGCATCGGATCATGTGGCAGAAAAATTGTCTGGAGTATAGAACTCGCCTCAAAGCTCCCTTTACATCGGTATACCACGTTCATATGGCTTTAAGAAAAAACTGACCTCCTCATAAACGTTGCCACCAGCATTACCGATGCTGTTATTAGCATTTCTCAAAATTTTCAACCCCACCGAGGCGCGCAACTGGCCCAAAATAACACGCCTCCATAGAATCCTGCGGCCCGTCCGCGGGAGCCCAGGAGGAAAAGCGCGCCGTGCGCAGCTGGCGGGCGAGAAGAATCGAGGAGGAAAGCGCCGTGAGGAGGAGATTGTCACTACTTTCAAATCATCAAGGGGCTTTATTACAAATTAAAGCCCCTTGATAATTTGAAAGTAACGACACTCTCCTCCTCGCGGCGCTTTCCTCCTCTATTCTCCTCGCCCGCCGGGTGCGCACGGCACGCTTTTTCTCCTGGGCTCCCGCGGACAGGCCGCACCATTCTATGGGGAACCAGCGCTGGAGTTTTCACGGCGCCTGCAGCGCCGCCCTGGCGGTCAGAACGTGGACAATGCAGCCTCTCCCGCGGACGAAAATTGCGTTGCGTGCCCTTAAAGTCGAAGGTAAACAAAAGGGCGCCGACGATACTGTTGCGTATACAAGTGCTACCACTAAGTCGGGATGAGGGAGGATGTATCCTTCTGCGTCTTTCCATCTAACCCTTACGAACAAAAACGGAGGCGGCGTTGGATCCAAGCAGTCAGGCGAGCGGAGTAAGCTCCCGTCTTGTCGCCCTGTCAAGCGGTGTCGCGCTGGTTTCTAAATCAAATTTCGCGTGTATCCTTGGTTTATTCGATAGTGAAGACGGTCAGCCATGGCAGACAGTACCAAACAGCAGAATCTGCAGTCGGTATTTGGTCGGAAACAAAATGAGCAATAGCATGCACCATCCGGCATATGTACCATTTTTCCTTCGCAATGCCACCACCAAGCCCCTTCCAACGCCACCGCACCAAGTGAACGATACGAAAAATAAAAATTATCCATTCATTGCCAAGAATTATGTGGGAGGGAAGCTGCCTTGTAATACGAGTTGTATGCGCATAGTGCCGGCGCACGCGCGACTAATACACCTACGTGTTTATAATAATGTGCATGCGGATGAGGACTCGACGCTGAGATGCATCCGCCAAATTTATGTATTTAGTGCTAAATGTAGCCAGGATTGTTACGGATCAAGCAGCGGAGCACTGAAACCTTTGCTTGCGCGAGTCAGCTGATGCGATAAAGCTTTCTTCTCCATTGGCTGCTGTGGCGAAGTAACATCAAAATTTTTTATGTCTACCCAGAGAAATATGGAATATCTTTAGGCCAACTAATACTTACGAAACCATAGCGCAGCACGACCGGAGCCATAACTGCTAGATTTGCGAGGCAGGCAGCCACGCAAGCATGGCATCGATACACGACTCAACCGTTAAAGAAACACACGTGCTCGCCGCGACGCACTGTGAAAAATATATAAAGCTTAAAAAGCTTCTTTCGTCATTTCTTCACTTGATGGCGCTAGCTTCTTTACAAGAACTGTCCACTTGAAGCAGCGCGAAAACGGAAACATACGAACTATAATACGGCTGCGTATATGTGTGTGTCGTCTGGTTGTGTGGCTGGAATATGCCGCTTTTCGTCGCCAGGGCGGCGTGCAACGCACTCTTTTCGACGCGCCGCCTATCCAACGCTGGTTCCCCATGGAGGCGTGTAATTTTGGGCCAGTTGCGCGCCCCATTGTAGTTGCCAATGTTGAGAAATGCTGGTAACAGCGTCGATCATGCTGAAGGCAACGTTTATGAGGAGGTTGGTATTTTCTTAAAGCCGTATGAACGGGGTATACTCATGTAAAAGAAGCTTTGAGGTGAGATCTATATTCCAGACAATTTTTCTGCCACATTACGAGATGCTTTACTTAGTGCGTCTGATCTAGTATTGCTTGTGTCACATCACTTTGTGTATGGCTTATTAAGCGAAAGCCTTAGATGTGTTTCAAGGTCGCGTTGTGAGCTACAGAAAATATCACGTGACCGAAGGAAGGCCGGTAGCGAACCAAAGCATGTGCAGCCGTGTGAAGAGATGATTACTGATTAGCAAAGTTAAGTAATGATTGATTAGTGATTGTATTAAGATGAATTCAGGTGTATAAGGAGCATTAAAGTGCATTAAGGATAATTAGGGTGGATTAAGGTGCGTTCTGGAGGTTATGGTGGATTAGGGCGAATTAAAGTGAATGAAGAAGGATTCGGGTGGATTAAGGATGATTAAGGTCATTAAGCAGGATTAGGGTGGATTAATCTTCCTTGCTTCTTCATTATATAATAACCCACCCGTCATGTAATGCTTCCAAAAAAGGGGCACTAAGGTAATAAAACTGAACTGAATTAAGGTGAATAAAGGTGGATCAGTGCGGATTAAGGAGGATTGAGATGCATTAAGGAAGATTTTAACATTAAGGAGGAGACATTAAGGAGTTTAACAGTCTCGGAAGACAACAGCAATTTACGATAGGTAGCGAGGGACTGGAAGTGGTAAGGAAATACATCTAGTTAGGACAGGTAGTGACCGCGGATCCGAATCATGAGCCTGAAATAATCAGAAGAATAAGAATGGGCTGGGGTGCGTTTGGCAGGCATTCTCAGATCATGAACAGCAGGTTGCCACTACCCCTCAAGATAAAAGTGTATAACAGATGTGTCTTACCAGTACTAACCTACGGGGCAGAAACCTGGAGGCTTACGAAAAGGGTTCTACTTAAATTGAGGACGACGCAACGAGCTATGGAAAGAATAATGATAGGTGTAACGTTAAGGGATAAGAAAAGAGCAGATTGGGTGAGGGAACAAACGCAAGTTAACGATACCTTATAGCGTCCTCGATCACCCGCACCGGTGCGCACCGGGGCGCCTTGGTGCGCACTTTCATCCTCGATCAACCGCACCGGTGTGCACCGACCATCCTCGATCACCGGAAGCGCACCGTGTTGGAGCGGTTTTCTGTTGCCCTGTCTCGCACCGAGAAAATCGGCGGTACAGTGTACTAGACTGTATCGGCGGTGCGCCGGGGTGCAATCCCAGCAAGCAATGCGGGACGCGCGCGCGCACTGCGACTGCAGAACCGCGGACGCTCTGGCCCGATAGCTGCGGTTGCAACGGAGTTGACCGAGCTAGCTAGTGGAGATGTCGATAATGAGAAAGGAAGCTCTGCTAGTTGCCGCAATCAGTGAGCTTTTTTCAAGTTCGTCTGACAGCGAAGACGACATGCTGATCGACCTCGTCCAAGAACAATGTGGTGAAGAGCGGCCGAAAGTGGACAGGTTCGTTGAACGGGTCGTCAGGATTAATGATAAAATCCATTGGTGTTTGCTTGCAACCAGGTATGTCGGAGCACGCAGTTTGACAAGGTTCAAGGGCTTGCCGCGGATGCTCAGCACCTGCAAACAATAAAATGTTTGCGCGCGCGTGTTCGCACGTTTTGCGCGCCAGGGGCACTGCATGCGAGCACCCTGCACGGGGTGCAGTTTTGTCCTCGATGTTGACCCTCCGCAGTGCGCCACCACCACGGTGCAAAGCGCACAATTCTGGTTTCGGGGCAACCCCGGGGCAAGGTGATCGAGGACGCTATTAGATGAAATCAAGAAAAAGAAATGGGCCTGGGCAGGACACGTAATGAGGATGGAAGATAACCGATGGTCATTAAGAGCTACGGAATGGATTCCAAGGGAAGGGAAGCGTAGCAGAGGGCGGCAGAAAGTTAGATGGGCGGATGAGATTAAGAAGTTTGCAGGGATAACATGGCCACAATTAGTACGTGACCGGGGTAGTTGGAGAAGTATGGGAGAGGCTTTTGCCCTGCAGTGGGCGTAACCAGGCTGATGATTATGATGATGATGGAGGATTAGGGTGGGTTAAAGTCGATGAAAGTGAATTAGGGCTCGTGAAGGCGGATTATCGTGGATTAGAGTGCATTATAGTGAATGAAGGGGGATTAGTGTGGATTAAGGTGCATTATGAAGGGTTAGTTGTGGATTAAGGTCGATGAAGGTGAATTAAGATGGATGAAGGCCTAGTAAGGTGAATGATAGATTAGCATGGATTAAGGTAGGCTCTACAACTTTAATCCCCTTTATCCACCCTAATCCTCCTTAATCATTGTTCATGCACCTTAATCCTCCTTAATACACCCTACTCCTTTTTAATACACCCTAATCGCTCTTAATACTCCTTCATCAATCCTAATTCACCTCAATCAACCCTAATCCATCCTAATGCTCCTTCATACACCTTAATCCTCTTTCATGCACCTTAGTCCTTATTCATGTAGCTTATTCCACCTTAGTCCTGCTTAATACACCCTAATCCACCGTAATAAACCCTAATCCACCTTGATATACCCTGATCCATCACACTCGGTATTAATGCTCCTTCTCGGCGCGTCCTGCATGTAGCGGATGACGCGTGGGGTTCGACACATATATACACGCTCGCATTGCGGATAACACCTGGCGCAGGGCAATTCCCGCCCCCTAAGAAACTGTCAGCTTGCGCGACATGCATCATGCCCAGTTATCGGGGGACCGCTATATCCGTATTCCAAAATACAATCACCTTGGTGCATGTAAGCTGCGGGTGAGGAGGAAGTCCGGATAAAGTATTATAATCAGCCGCGCCCAACGACTGGTTTGCCTTACGGCCAGAAATCGTTGGATTATCAAATGCTGGAACTGCTTAATCTCTGTCCGTTGCAGTCTCAGCATCTTATCACCATCAGAAATCTAATCAAACCTCTTACATGTATAACTGTGGAATTTCATTGTGTAATCACGACTTATCGTAGATATGCTCGCGAAAATGACCTTGGTCAAACTCGCAGCGCCATTTCAATACCAATAGAGCACTGACTTGAATTATTTATGAAGACATGTGTCACTTCTCTCTGACGATTTCATTTCCAGGATGTTTATAAATAAGAACTACTCTATTACTTGTTTCCCGGCAGGAGCAATAGCAGCACATATTTCAGATTTTGAAAAAAAATCAAGGCCACTATTTGGTTATGTGTATCACTGTAAAAAATCGTCCGTTGTTTTTACGGGAATTCGACCGTCAGTTTTGGCTGCCAACTTGTTCCCGTAAAAATTACGGATCTCAGTGAATCTTAGTCACGGGCCTTGCTTGTGAAAGTCACACCTTACCCGTAAAAATAACGCAGACCTGTAATTTTTTTACAGGTACCGTCAGTAAAATTTACAGTTTTTCCTGAAAATCACTCGTCAGTTGTTTTACTTTGCTAATAAATACCACCGTTACGGCATCGATTCCGCCGGCGAAAATGAAGGTAGACACTGCACAACTGCATCTTTAATTTCAATATTGAACATACTGTCCCTTAAAAACAATATATTTGCGTACTGTACTTTTAATCGCTTGTTTCACGCGGTCTGACTGTTTCAAATCTGAATGTTCTAGTCAGGGCAGTCGGGATGGGGAACTCTTCCTTTCCTGCAACAAAATATATCGCACTTACTGACTGAAGCTGAAATAGGCTGCAACACAACTAAGCACCAATGCAGTGCAAATACCTCATCAGAGAAAATATGCAATATACTGAGACAGCTGCCAGTAATTTGCAGGTAATTAGGGGCACCATAATCATGGCCACTATTTTGTACCAATTCCTTATTCTTTGCTATTCTTATAATCCACCAGAAACGGCTGTCTGATCCTACTGATAATGAGAGCACACCGTCGCTCTGACCACTGGCCAAGCACGAAAAGCCCGAAAAAGTACAGAATCGGAAAAGTCGTCGCTACAAAATATCAGCGTTGTCAACGGAACAAATAGAAATAAAGTAAGCGAGCAGCTTAACTTATTGTAATGGCCAGCTCACTTTTTGAAACACCACTGATACAGAATGAAAACTTTACACTGGAAAACATCCAGTGATGTTTTATAATCAACAAATATTTCAAAACACTTTATTGCACATTACGTAGCTTTAATATTATTTCTTATGTAGATGACTTGGTGAAAGGGAACCATTTCTGTAGTTCGCATTGCAAGGTTCTGGGCTGCTTGGCAGACGAAAAAGTATCCCTGCGTGTGGTCAACTAGCTCATGCTGTGGGGCAAAGTAAATATAATGACTCAGTGGGCTTCCATATGCTATAAAGAGGTGCTTACATAGAATGTGAGTGCTCTTGAAGAGTGGTTTGCATTTTATGATAGGTACAATGACTTATAACATATTTTCAAAGTTAGCGCAAAACAGAGAAGGCAGGTATATGGGGCAGACTTACCTAGATGTTCCATTCACACTCAGTAATGCGCTGCACCAAGGCAAGAACTTTCTTGCTGACCGCCACATTTCCTTTTTTGCCCTTCCTTCCACGGTCTGGGTTTATGCTATAGCGAAAATTTACACTGTGTAAGTTGCTTATGCACTCTGAAAACAGTAACTGACTTGTCACTTCATCCAAATTTTTATGCGTTATACACGGTATTTAGTTGTTTTCCCACGCTTTGCTCGGTAAAATGTGCGGGGCACGGCGTTTATATTAATTTGACATACGAAACGCTGTTCCGAGTGACGACCGATTTGTTTATTCTGTGTTGGTCATTGCAGCCTTAGTAAAAAGTTCCTCACTGAAACGTTCTAGGGTGTCATACTGCCGCTAATCTAGATGTTTCCTAGACTCCTAAAACAACGCTCGCGATACCGACATGAATTTTCGTGAAAATAGGGAAATATGAAGCGCAATGCGCTGAGAAACTTTCACTTTCCTGCTTTAAATGCAAGTATCGCAGATCATTACTAAACCCTCGTTTCTTCAGGTATTTTCGTGAAATACCTTCAGTCAAGAATTGCGATTGACTGTCGATAAATGGGTGAAATTTACATAACTTTATCCCATGGTGCTGGAGACTCCATATATAAAGCAAGTCAAAGTGGGAGAATGACTCTGCATTTTATAGTGGCCCATAATAATTACACAGTATTTAAATGTTTATTTATAGTAAAGTCAGTCATGCAGTATAATAAATCACCCGCTCGAATTACATGCACAGGGTAATTATTGGGCACAAGCATTACACCAAGGGAAGAAATAATCTTTCGCGATTACTACCAAAACGCCCCACTTCAAATGTCCCGTCAAAGATGGTAAGGGCCTTCATGAAAGCGGTCATGTGAGTCATAGGTATTTATATTCTTTTACGCGGTGTATTTCCTGGCCCTGTATTTATACTGTATCTTCACTGTTTTCATTGAATACCTTAACACCTTATTTTCTAGCGCTAAATTTCAGACCTAAATTCTCGCCTTCCTGTCCAGAGATATTAGCCAGACGTTGCATATCACTTTGCTTGTTTCCTAGTAACACAATGTCGTTTACATAATACAAACCTGGAAGCTGCTGCTATACTACTGTACCCGCCTATTTGTATGAGATTAAACGCGATATTACTTCCTTCTGGCGCCCTTTTCATCCTCACCATGTACGTCATAAACAGCAGTGGGGATAAAGGGCACCCCTGCCTCACTCCCTTGTTGATATGAACTTTCTCCTCGCTTCTCATCCTTTCCCATTCAACGCAGACGGTATTTTCTCGGTAAATCTCTCTCAAAAGCTGTAGACAATCGTCGCCTAAGCCTTCCCCCTCCAGAATATCCCACAAAATGTAGGGGTCTGCGTTGCCATACGTTTCCATAATATCTAAAAAGGCCACATATAGCGGTCCCCTTTCTACTGTTGCTATTTCAATACGCGGAGTAAGAGCAAAATAATCATCATCCAGACGCCTACCTATTCTGAAACCATACTGAAGTTCTCCCAAAATGCCATTCTCTGGCCATGCTTGTAGCTTTACTTTAATTACCTGCACTGCTGAATGTATTTATTACCGATGTAATGATCGGCGGTCTATACGAGCGCCTTCTTTCTCCCCCTTACCTTTACAAATTAAATTCATTCTACTTTGTCGCCAACTGTCTAGTATTCGTCTATCTTTTGAAGTTTTTTTCCACTTCTTTCAACAGGGTTTCCTTACTTTCTGGTCCTTGTTTAATAATCAGTCTAACGGGAGCCTCGTCTAGCCCTGTGGCTGTGCGCTTAGGAGGCGAGCGCCATCCAAAGGTGTTGCAAGGAACCGGGAGCGCCGCTCCGTAGCGTACGAGATTTGCGCACGCTGTAGGCAGTCTATGTATCGTAGAAACGCTGGAAAATAGGCTTTTTTAAATTTCCGCGTAACAAAATTGTATGTTCTCGAATATTAAAATTACATTCCGATGCTATCATGTCCGCAGATGTGCGTAAGTCGTACTTTACGATTTTTCTGGTGTATTTTACTTTGAGAAATTCAATTAGTGCAGTAACATTTCTGCGCTAGACGGAGGGTCAGCGTGGTCGGGTATGTGTGGTTCGGTTTGTATGGCTCAGTCAGGCCCCGCACACTTTCAAGTTCCAGCGGTCGCCACAGAGGGCGAAAAATCTACCGGAGCGCGTTCCAGCATGAAGCGCGGAAGTGGAGCTACGCAACTTGGTCGCATACTTTAATTTGCATTTTTTCTGCTAGGGGCGCTCAATGCGGCTAAACATTTGATCTATATATGTTCACATAATAACCGAAAAACATGGTTAACATGCCATTCTGTTACAAAATAAGTAGACATTTGCATTTATTGAACTTCTGTTATAAAGTGTGTGCTTTATTACTTGAATAAAGGTTTTGAGACCTCACTGATGTGTGATAATCAGCAGCCCACTGGCATCGATTGCAGTACGTGCCGTTTATCGATTCAGATTGTACGGCGGTAATGTTTGAGAATGGGGTGGTCGTTTGAGAAGCGTCACGCAGGTTTGCTTTAATTAGATAATAATGTCTTAATCAGTTTATGCGTTCAACATTTGATAGCCGCCACCAAACGATCATGTCTGAAGAAGGTGACTTTTATCACATGCGGCGTTTCACTGGCATAACGGCTGCATGCACGGCTTCCGTCGTTAGTGATGTGCCGCGTCTGGCCGCGTAATGACGTGTTGCTTTGGCAAATGTGTTAGCTAGCGTGAAAATTCGATACTGGAGCCGAGTACAGTCCGTTTGGAAACTATCCACCAAAGCGGATTAACCTTGCAGCCTCTAGGTGTGTGCACCGGTGAGTAAAAGAACACTGCTTCGCATTTTGGAATTTGAATTTCTTTGCCTGTGACTACGGCCTCCAAGCCGCTGCTCATATTGGTTCACCCCCTTGGACTCTATTGTCTCTGGACGTACAAGTCAAAAGTGAATGTGTCACCACTGGGCCAGAATCATTGTGTGTTTCTAAACACTTCACCTAGAACGCTGATTTGTTCCTTTATTTGAATAACTTTTGCAGCATTTGTTGCTTCTTTGCATGGCCTCATGTTTTCTCTTTTGAGGAATAAAAATAGCGATGTGGGGGAGTTGACTTAGATCCATGGTGTAAATTTCTGCAGGGCGAAGCATTCAAGTGCTGGAAGAAAAGGACAAATACGGACGAAGGAAAAATTATTGCAGGAGGACCGAGGAAGACGGATAGAAAAGAGATTATTGGTCTGCAAGCGGCCCACGATAAGCCATAAGAAGCTCAACGTTCACCATAATGACAACAGGTTCTTTTGAACTATGTGCCTAACCAAGAAATGTTTGCAAGTTTATCAGATAGAGGGGTGTGAGCCTTATCAGGAAGATGAAGAAGTGGTTCTTGTGGGAAATCAGGAAAGGCTGGCACTATCTTCTGCAACCCATGCGGGAGCACGGCTCAGCGCCAGCAGGGTGGGGCATATGGGATTAAAAGAAAGAGAGGGTAGGAGGGAGAAAGGTAGAGGGTCGTCCCGGCAGCATCAGAGCAGCCCGGCCGGGAGGGCCCAGTGGCTTCGACCGGAGGAGTAGGCTGGAGGTAGACCGTAGTGAAGTAGTGGCGGATCAGGAAGCCCGAGGTGGTGGGATGGCCGTTAGGCCACCCGTCTTTGTAGAAATTTCCTATAGTCTCGCCGAGAGCCCCGACGAGTCGAGGGGGAAGACAGGGGAAGAGGATATCTTCCTGTCGTGAACATGGGAGCCCCAGGCGGTGGAACTCTTGCAGAAGTCGGCCGCGGTGCTGCAGGTGAGCAGGGCAGGCCAGCAGGAGGTGCTCCAGAGTCTCTGGTTCACCACAAGAGGCACAGGCTGGCGAGATGGCTTTCCCAAGGCAATGCCGGCGGGCTGCCGTCCAGCAGCAGCCAATTCGCAGTCGGAGCAGCAACGAGGCATCCCTTCGTAGGAGGCCGTGCTGTGGAAGAGGCCGTGGAGGCCGGCCCAGGGATACCCGTTTGTCCGGGTGGCAGGCGATGATGTACCGGCGCAGCCTGTGTCTCGAGAAGACTGCGGCCGTTACAGTAGGGCTGAGGGGGACGCTTGAGTGGTGGGCACTTTTAGCAAGAGTGTCCGCCTCTTCATTGCCCGGGATCTCCACATGTGCCGGTAGCCAATGCAGGGATAGTGAGCATCCTGCGTCCTGAAGGGCCGTCAGTCTTGAAGAGAGCAGCGCAACCCCATGGCTAGCCCTGTCAGGGCTCTGCAGGCAGAGCAGCGCCGCCTTGGAGTCGCAGAAGATGGCTGCCGGAGTCGCTGGTAGCTTCCCTGCAAGTAGGTCCACAGCAAGGTGAAGTCCTGCTAGCTCTGCTGCGGTAGAGCTTGCATGTCCCGGGAGACGGCACAGCTTGCTCGTTCGTAGGGCGGGTGCAACGCAGGCTGCTGTGGATGAGCCCGTCTCCGGTATCGCGTATCCATCGACGAAGATGTGAAGCAGTCTAAAGTGTTGTATCGTACCGAGCGGGAATGCTGTAAAATTTCACATAAAAGCTTACTTGCATTTAAGGGCGTTTTATGACAACCGGAGAAGTAAAATGTTGAGTACCAACTTGTTTAAGGTCGTTATAGCTGTGACGACCCGAACACAAACAATGTAGCAAGCTCCTACTTGCTAATTCACAAACTATGTCACCTTCTCATTGCAAATCAGCTTGACGAGCATTACCAGCGACTATCACATGCTCCCTGCCAACATTAATTTGTTACGTCAAAATGCAAATAACTTTAAAACCTTCAAAAACACTCAATGCAATTTTGAGGAACTTATACTTCATGTTGACTGGAGCTCTGGTAGTCACTCTTCAGGTTATTATTATTTTGTAGAAAGTATCATCAGAGGCATATGGCATTAAAGAAGGGAGTGGTTACAAAGTAATAGAGTAAACACACCAACAAGTGCAGTGAATTCTGGTAACGTAATGATTCTCCTGAGCGTACAATGTAAGCTAATGTTTTGCAAAAAAGTTTGTTGTCGGTAATGAACACTATACTTAAGGTAAGGTGGTTTCATTCCTGAGATGTACGGTGGATGAAATATTGAAAGGAAGACTTAGTGTGACATGAATCGATTCCTAACTTACTGCGATGATCAACGCGGCTTGAAATGTACTGAGGCCGCAGTATGAAGTCGTCGTGAAGTGTGGCGTGATGGAAACTCTTATAAATTAGCGAAGGGAGGGGCGCTCTGCGGCAGTTAGCTAGTGGAATAAGTGCTAGGTTAGTTTTCATTGAGGTTATACTCGCGGTGCGGTTATAATGAGAAAGTATGAAACGAGTAGAGTACTTGTTGAACTGAAGTAATAAGATTAACGCTACTGAGATCCCATATTGCAGATGCATATTCAAGTTTCTAGCATATTAGTGTGCTGTAAAGCTGTAGCTTTAAAGTAGACGGTGCTTTGGAAAAGTGGCGCCATAAGAACCCGAGATTGTGATTAGAATTGTTGGTGACGTACTTTATATTAATTGTTCAACTTAAGTTATTTGTAATGTATACATCGTGATATCTATACGACATGGTGAAATCTAAGAGAACGTTGTTAGACGGTAAGTGCTAGGATTAGAATTAGATCTGGATACGCGCATTATTTTACATTTGTTAACTACAGATGGCTCATGTACAGTTTGCATGAAATTAATATCTAGGCTAGCTCTGCACCGTAAGAGATAGCTGGGAAAGGCAAGTGCACACAACCGGCCTACTCCAAACTTCTTAAACATGACAAATCACTAAAGATTGGCAGTGGCTTAGCTCGGCTATGCCAGGATATAGCGGAAGCGATATATAGCGGAAACTAAGGCATAACATGGTTAGCCTTTGCTAATCTTGATTGCAAGTCCAGATTAGTCTGGATGTCTAGTAGCTATGTTGCGGCGTTTAGCCAGTCGTTCGGCGCGCTGTTCGTCTGTTTCCTGGGCGATTCGTTTCCTCTTCATCTCGTTCCGATGTCGATTCCGGGCCTCCTCCTGCTTATCAGAATTGTCACCGTCCATACTGCCGCCTCAACTGTGGTTGCGGCGCATGTGAGCTCTCCTTTTCAATCCTCCGACATGTTATCAGGCATGCGACGCAGCGGGCGAAGCGAGTGGAGGCGAGCGCAACGACGAGGAACGCGCTGTGACGTCATACCAAACGGCGGCGCGTAAAGGCGCGGCGCTGCGCAGAGGCGGAACACCTGTGGCTCGGTGCTACTAGTGGCGCATGCGCAGTAGTGACTAGGGAGCGTGTGAGAGAGAAATATCCGCGGCGAGGCGCACGTCATGTGCCTCCTCGGAGCACCGCCACGGCGAAATGGCAAGTTCGCGGCCAGTAAAGCTTTCGCTTTAAAAAAAATTGGAGCACGCCTAAGCTTCGTCTTTAAGAGTGGAGTGCGACAGCATTCAAAGGCTCCTGACTGCTTTTCATGCTTCCCGGCAATTGCAGCTTATGTAACCGTAATTTTTACCGGGAAACGCTGCCGGCGAACGCTATGCCCGAAGGCAAGTTTTCTGGTAGAAACGCGGCCTCTTGCGTGCGTCGATTTTCTGCTGTTCTTTCGCACATTCCGTATTGCAGTCTGAACAGGTCTAACATAAAAATATGCGTTGTCGGTGTTTTTTTATAACATTTGTTTGTTGGCTGCCGTTCACAAAATTCCGAGTAATACCATTGTAAAGGATGAAAAACAAGGTGTGGACAACTTTGGTGATAGGAGAGTGGTTGAGTATACGTGGTTCGGAAGGATTCCATACCGAAAAGACGGTCGACGCTGTACGCGGGACGCCGAATTTTATATGAGAAGGGGCCCCTCACGCTATCGCGTTAAAACATTTTTAGAGCGCAGCTCTTTGGCGTCCGTTCCTGGGTTTCGCGTCGTCGTCGGCGTTGTCGTCGGCCTCGTAACCAGCTCCGCCCCCCTTTCATCCCCCCAGCGCTAGCAGCGACCGACTGATACCGCTGGATGCCGCTGACGCCGCTAGAGAGTCAAGATAACGTGATTGCATAGAACACCGTCGCCGCCATGCAGAAAGAGGAGGAAAGGTTCCCCCCCCCCCTGTTCTTGTGTGGCGGATAGGGTGCTCTTCAGTTGCCGACGCGCCGGTTATTTCACGCGCCGGCACGTCGACGAATACGTGACCACCTTCCCACGGCTAGACCTGGTTCTTAGCGCTGCGGAAGCGAGGGTATCATATTGTTTGTGTCGGCATCGGCGGCGTTGTCCCTGAAACCAACTCCGCAGCTGGGGTTGACTCACTATCGGCGTCAGCGGCATCAGTCAGTCGCTGCTATCTCTTCCCTCCTCCCTTTATCGTGTTGTCCGCTTGCTGCGCGCGCTTCTGCCCCCATCGTTTGCCGCTGGGTGTACACGCCGCCCCCCTCCCCCCTCTTCCTGCGAGTCTCCGGTTGTCAAAGCGCCGGCTCGAACTTAATTCCTTTCTTCGCTCCTCCTCCAATGCAACCCCTGTGCGGTGGCAATCAGAGAGCCAGATCGGTGGCGGCGGATCTGTATATGTGCACCGCCCGAGCCGAAATTGCCGCTGCCGTTCGCCCTGTGCGGTGGCAATCAGAGAGCCAGATCGGTGGCGGCGGATCTGTATATGTGCACCGCCCGAGCCGAAATTGCCGCTGCCGTTCGCCACTGCGAAATTATCTGCCAGTTCTTTCTGAGCCATGAGCGAGACGACCGATGGAAGTCCTCCGTCTGCTGCTGCTGCTGCTGCTGCTAAACGAGCTGCCAGAGCAGAGGCCCAGCGCCGTCGCCGTCAGAATCCAGAGGTGCGTGCCGCCGAAGCAGAAGCTTACCGTCGCCGCCGTCGAGATGATCCAGGAGTACGCGTCGCCGAAGCAGAGGCTAAGCGCCGCCGCCGAGAAGACCCTGCCGTTCGCGCCGCCGAAGCGGAGGCCTATCGCCGCCGTCGAGAGCAACCAGCAGTAAGCGAGGCTGAAGCAGAAGCTCATCGCCGCCGCCGAGAAGACCCTGCAGTTCGCGCCGCCGAAGCGGAGGCTCATCGCCGCCGTCGAGAGCAACCAGCAGTAAGCGAGGCTGAAGCAGAAGCTCATCGCCGTCGCAGAGAAGACTCTACCGTTCGCGCGGCCGAGGCCGAGGCCAAACGCAAACAAAGGCTCGCATTTGCTGCGCTCAAATTTCGCATTAGGAAGTAACGTAATCGTCGGTAATTTTTTTTTCTTTCTCTTAAAACAGCAGATGACAAACCTGAGAAGTGTGTCTTCAAAAGCTTTTTGAAATATAGACTTACTAAGGTTCGCTTAACGTTCAGTTAATCAAAAGTGGACCGGCAAGGGAAGCCTCTGCGTGGAAACTTATGTTCGTCATGGCCCTCACAAATAAGTTTGCTTGTTGAAAGGTTGGCTCCAGGCTGATGCCCCTTCGTTTCCTTACCTTTGTTACCCAATTGAAATGTTTGTCTCCTTGCAACCTCTTCGACTGGCTTCAATACACAAACCGAGTTGTTTTTGCAACATGAAACCATAAATTGAATTTTCCAAGTATCCGTGACATTAATTGGCCTTACTTATATGTTTAGTGTCCTTGTTTATTCACACAATATTTGCAGAATTTGCAGAGGTTCTTCTAAGCACTGTTGTCTCCACAACGTTCCTCGCTTTCCTACGACTACTCCACTTGTATCGAAGCCTTTACTGCCGCACATGAACACTAAATGTGCAGCAGAAATATCTAGAGCAGACAACGTGTGGTGTAAAAGTTAGCATAACGTCTTCTTTCTCCCCTACATTTCGTGTCTCTCGCCAATGTGTTATGAAAACAATGGGACATTGCAGCTCGAGCTTATCTTGCTGACAGTACATCTTTGCCGAGCACTTGTATTGCGATAGCAATTATATGGACACTCCAGGCGCATTTCACGGCGTCGCCGTCGCCGTGAGGTGACGGCGACACACGAGCGCCGGCAACACTTTTCCATATGGCGTCCGTCAAAGGCGTCTGCTACGGTGTCCACCATTCACGTGCCCAACGCCGTAGTAGACGCCGCAGGTGCCTTCACTTTGTACGGTGTGGCGGCCGAGGAGGACATTGAGGCACACCAGCAGCCGCTTTAGCAGTCGCTGGAGAAGAACGCCCTCCCTCGCCTGACTCCCATCCCCTCGCCCTCCCTCGCCCTCCCTCGCCTGACCCTTGCGCCGTCACCTCATGGCGACGGTGCAAGGGTCAGTTGGCGAACGTGGTTCAGTCTCGCATGCGCGAGCGAGGAACGTGGGCCGGAAGCGTGCCCTCTCCTGTCGCGCGCGAGGCATGGGAGTCAGGCGAGGGAGGGCGTTTTTCTCCAGCGACTGCTAAAGCGGCTGCTGGTGTGCCTCAATGTCCTCCTCGCCCGCCACTCCGTACAGAGTGAAGGCACCTGCGGCGTCTACTACGGCGTTGGGCACGTGAATGGTGGACACCGTAGCAGACGGCTTTGACGGGCGCCATATGGAAAAGTGTTGCCGGCGCTCGTGTGTCTTGAAAGCAGTGTGCGACGTGGTTAAAGTGCGCGTCCTTGCGGATCTCATCTTCAAAGCGATCTGCGACGTTTACAGAGGGCGCTTGTGCCGGTAGCTTCGTATGCGCTGTGCTTTCGACGTTTCGTTCGCGTTGAAGCGAGAGATGCCCGAAGGTCATTTCGCTTGCTGCTGCCGCGATTCGTCACTCCAGCATTTTGACAGCGAGTTTGCGCGCTCGAGCGAGGTGTGTTCATTCTTACCTGTGCGCGCACGACACCGTGCTTGTTAATTTAGTTAAAACACGTTGGCGTGCTAGTTGGTTTGAATCCATGATAGAATGTCTAAGCGTGACTGAACAAGGACGGGAAAAGAAGCACATACACAAGGACAGCGCTCTCTCTGTGTGTCTGTTGCTTTCTACGTCTTCGTTCAGTCACGCTTACACATTTTATCATCAATGTTTAGTTAGTAAGCGAATGTTTACAAGTTTCTACGGCCGATAAATCTACTACCCTTACTTCGTACAGCTATCTACTAATTTGTTGTCGCTGTCGGTGCTTCACCTTTCGGGCGGAACTGCAATTTTTTTTTCCTCTTTTAGTATAGCTGAAGTCGTTGAACGCAGACAATGTTCTGTTAAACACGTCAAGCAGCACTGTACGCAATACAAGTACGAGGATAGCCGAACATAAATATCCTTGCCTGAAGCTTCATTCTCACTGCTTTTGCCGAGCACGATGAGAAAACTCAGCTTCAGCTTTCAATTTCATTAAATAGATGACTACCCCTGCTTCTGTACGCTTGTAAACTCAGTGACTTACAGCATTATATCCAGCTGACCTGTACAAAAATTGTGCGCATGTAAGCTTACTTGTTTGACGTGTTTTCTTTTGTCATTTGGGGCCTCTCGGTATACTGGCGACATAATAAAGATATCTGTAGTCACAGTACCGTACACACGAATACCGCCCCGAAAGCGGTAACAAAGCGCACGAAACCAGCGAGCGAGCAGCACAGTCGAGCAGCGCGGCGAGTCCCACCAGCCGCTACCGTAGCGGGCATATTGCTCACTATGTAATAACGATGATATTAATTTTGGTTTTGCAAGCGCCATCTTTTGGTCGCATACTTTAGTTCGCAATGTCGCCGCTACTCTTTTATGCATTGCACTGTGTAAGGTACGGTTTCCCTTCTCTAAGTTTCGTGGTTCGGTATAACTTATATCGAAACGATGGTCGACGCTGGACGCGGGACGCAGAATTTTCTGCGACACGGGGCCCTTAACGCTATCCCGTTGAAACTTGTAGCGTGCAGGCGGGCTGCAGCCCTTTAGAACGGGGCCAGACGCGGTGGTGATACAGATACAGAGATAGGTGATAGGTGATACAGAGATGTGCTCGGGGATAGACCTCTAGTTGGTCGCGCCCCTTGCAATACTGGGCGGAGTCTCTCATTCCGGGACGCCGTTGGTCTTGACCGCTACGCAGGTCCGCCGAACTAGGGCTTGTTGGGCCGATAGTTCCTGGCAGCCGAGTAGGGCCGCCTCCCACTCCTCTCGGGAAGGGGAAGGGGTCATGGGGGGGAGAGAAGGATTTTGCCTGCATGCCCAAACCATGTGGAAGGTGTCGGCCACCTCCCCACAGAAAGAGCAGCGGCCGTCAAAAGAAGGGTCAAAGTGCTTGAGAACCGCCGGGCAAAGCAGGGTGTTTGTAAAGAGCCTAAGGAGTGTTCGTTCGCCAGCTTTAGCCAGTCCCTTCATAGGAACCGGGTAACGGCGGTGTTCGGCACGATAGTGCTCAGTAATCTCTTTAAAAGAAAGAAGAGGGCTGTGATCTGGGTCAAGGTCCTCCCAAGTGATGCCTGGTGCCCGGTAAGTGAGTGCGCGGGCTGCCTCATGGGCGGCTTCGTTACCTGGCATGCCTTGGTGGCCGGGGACCCATATTATCGAGCGATGAGTTGGATCGCAGTAGCGAATACAGCGGCGAAGAATTTTGTCGGCGAGAGGAGTGATCCATCCCAATTGAAAGTTACGACAGGCTCCACGGGAATCTGTGAGGATGAATTTAGAATCGGGATGGGAGGCTGCGAGGGAGATCGCCACCTCCTCCGCATGCATTGAGCTGGGTGCTTTGAACGAGAGGCCGTCCACTTGTCTTTCCTCGTGTATGATTGCAGCCGTGTACCATCCCCCCGTGGAGTGGTTGGGGCCTGCAATATCGACGTAGAAGACGTGTTTCTTAGCGCCATAGTGGCGGTGAAGGGCATCCGCCCGCGCCTGGCGCCGGCCCTTATGGTCCACCTTGTTCATCTTAGTTGGAAGGGGTCGAACGTAGAGGGCGCTTCTCCACAGATCGGGCACTCGAACCCTTTCCATCATATGGTGGTCATGTTCAATATGTAACCGATCTAAGAGGCGGCGACCGGACACGGTCTGGGCGAGACGCGTGTATTGGTTAACGAGATGCGCCTCGCGAATTTCCCGATAGGTGTTTACCACCCCCAACGCGAGAAGACGCGCGTTGGAAGTGGAGATCGGGAGGTCGAGGGCTCTCTTGAACATTTTGCAGAGTACTACCTCCAAGCAATCTTCGTCATGTTTCCGTAAGCGTAGGTATGGGGTCGAGTACAGTACTCTACTAGTTACGAAGGCATGTGCGAGCCGCAACGCATCTTTACTTCGCAACCCTCCTCACTTGTTGGAAACGCGGCGAACCATCAAGGCCCACCTGGTCGCCGACCTTGCGGAGTTTGGCAAGAGTTGTGCCTGTCTTGCGGTGTTGATTAATGAAGAGACCGAGTATTCGAACCTACTCCACTTCTCGGATGGGGCCACTGGCGAGAGAAAGCTGAACTGAGATTTTGAATTTCGGGGAAGTTCGAATATGCACAAATTGAGACTTGGACGGGGAGCATTGGAGGCCGCAGTACGTGGCATAGTGGTCTACTATGCTCGCCGCTGCTTGCAGGCGTTCCTCCATCTCTCCTATGTTTCCCGTAGTGGCCCATATGGTGATGTCGTCGGCGTACAGCGCATGCTGAACACCAGCGACACCCGCCAGCTGTGCCGGGAGGTGTGCCATGGCAATGTTAAAAAGAAGCGGGGACAACACAGCGCCTTGTGGTGTGCCCCGTGTTCCCATCACAAATGGGCCGTACTCGGTCTCTTGTAGGCGTATATAGGCCAAGCGGTCCGTTAAGAAATGTTTGATATAGTTGAATGTACGAGCGCCGCAGTTGGTCTCGCTAAGGTGCTTTAGTATGACGGCGTGCTTAACATTATCAAAGGCACCCTTGAGATCGAGTGCCAGGACTATCTTGTCGTTATGTGAGTGTTCTGTGGGTTCAAGGATCTCGTGATGAAGCTGTAAAAGGATGTCTTGTGCCAGACGCGGCCGCCGAACGCCTTCGTCAGAACAAGACATGATGCGTTCGCACACCAAGCGCGGTAAGGCGTTCTAGGCTAAACACCCAGGCTTGCCAAGGTGAATATGTCCCCTACCCGCCGTGGCTGCTCAGTGGCTATGGTGTTAGGCTGCTGAGCACAACGTCGCTGGATCGAATCCCGGCCGTGGCGGCCGCATTTCGATGGGGGCGAAATGCGAAAACACCCGTGTACTTAGATTTAGGTGCACGTTAAAGAACCCCAGGTGGTCGAAATTTCCGGAGTCCCCCACTACGGCGTGCCTCATCAACAGAAGGTGGTTTTGGCACGTTAAACCCCATAATTTTTATGCGAAGCATATTACGAGGGCTCAACCCAGCTCCTCAGGCGCGGCGGTGACCATGAAATCACGTGACACCGTGACGTCACGACAGAGGAGAAGTGGCTTTGGCTCAACTCTTGCAAGACGGGCTGGGTGGGAATCGAACCAGGGTCTCCGGAGTGTGGGACGGAGACGCTACCACTGAGCCACGAGTACAACGCTTCAAAGCGGTACAAAAGCGCCTCTAGTGAATGCGGTGTTGCCTTAGAAACGCGCTGTTTCTAAGGCGTGCGTCTCTTGCTCAGGCGCACATTTCGTTGCCGCGCCGAACGCTGCTTTGCTCGACGCTCACCGCGTCCAATGCGGGACGCGTAGTCGCTGCCCTGTAGCCCATTGTCTTACACCCCTTGGCGGGTCGACGGGAACGCTGTCGCGTTCCACTCTTGAAGGCGAAGAAGTAATGCATGAGTTGTTTCTTCGTCTAGCCGAACCAAATATAGCCAAGCAACAGCAGTTCACCAGGCTAAACAGTGGTTCAACAACTAAAATAAAGGCTAGTATGCTTCGCATCCTGGGCTTAACCTTACCTAAGCCACAGCCATTTTTTTTGAATATATCCGAACGATGTGAACGTGTTGTACCGGCGGTACAAAACAAATGTCAAAGGTGAACAGTTTCTGTGAAGGGTTTGTTGAAGGTTTTAGTGATTGTTTAATAACAGCCTTCTCTGGGACCACATGTAGAGCCGACTTGGAGCGTTATAGACAATATGAAGATTCCGATTTTGCGAAAACTTAATGCCAAGCAAGCCGCACCCCGACGCGTTTCGGTGGTTACAAGATGCACCTTGCTATGACTTTGCACCGCTGCACCACTATTACGACTTTGTGGTCCCGTAGCGCTCGTCACCCGTTTCGTGACAGAGCGCTGGTAGCGAAGACTCCGAGCCAGGCGTCGATGAGAATAACAAAAGGGACTTTATACACTATATACAGGTCATTATACAGGACATGAACGGGTCGGCACTGGGGCCGAGAGCTCACAGCAAACGCGACTGGTCTCGCACGGCGACGTCCGGCGAAGACGCGTGACACATCTCACCCCAGTCGAGAGCGGCACTCTGCTCCCGGTGGGTCAGCGGATCCGGTTTTCGAGGCGGCCGCCTCGCGGCTTTATAATCCCCGAGAACCATTGTCACTAAAACGGCCCAATACAAAGCCAGCACTCGACGGTCGTCCGAGAGGTTCAACCAGCGACCGCGCTGGCCACCCGGTTCAAAGTTCGCGCGCGCGGTGACCCCCAGGCAAAAGGAGGCGCGGCGCCGGGCTGTCTGGCACTTGATGACACGTTCGAACATGTTGCCCACCGATGCTTCTCCGCAGGACACCGCTGCCTGACGGCTCAGCATCATGACTTGCCAAGGGAGAATTAGGGCGCTCGCAGGATAAATTCTGCACCTTGCAGATTCGGAATCTGGGCTTGCGGTAATGGCACAACAACCTTCCCTGACTTCGTACGGCAGTGGGAGGCACTACTCGCAAGCGAGGATCAGGAGAGCCAGTTGGCTCTCCTGGACCAAGCTCAGCGAGCCGCAAGAGCCAGTGGAGCCCTGGACTGAGGGCCCCACCCAGACCTGCCATAACTCCGATTAACTGAGCAATAAAGTTGTTTCTCTCTCTCTTCCCTTGGGGCGTGCCTTCACCGATCGAAATGCAACCGATCTCTGAGGGCCCATGCACTTCACGTCGCGCGACGCACAGAGATAACAAGCCGATGCGTTCATAAGGATGATGAGTGATGAGGGATTATATGGGTGTCAGCACGGTTGATCGTGGTTTGAAGCGTATGGATAATGTGGTAAACAGTGATGCGGGCTTATATTAGAGCGAAAGCTCACCTACGCCATGTCTTGCAAGGTCATTCATCGCGCAACCTTGAGCCGCCGGAGCGCAAGTGTGGTTCATGCGACTTAAAGACGCGTTTATAGTCCGATGTTATCGGCGCGCGGGCGAGCGTCGCTGGACGCTGGACGCGTCGGAGCGCGTTGGCCGCGTCCGGTTACGTTGGTTGCGCCAGTGCGTCGAACCATCGGTCGAACTATTGGCGGCGAGGAGTTACGGAGTCGCCCTCTATCGGAAGCGCCTCCATGCCGTAGTATGAGGGATCACGTGACGCGCTCCTCATAGGTTTTGCTGTCAGCGCTCACTGAAAACACCACGCGCGAGCTTTCCCGGACATTTCTGTAAGCACTTCCGAAACGAGAGAAGTTTCTTACTGTCTAAATAATAATCTTGGGCAAGCTGAAAGCACACAATCGTTTACAGCCGCTATCTCTTTACCGAATACGTACAGTCAACGCCACTGCGCGCGGTCGCCGCGATGGAGTCTCCCGAACCGGCTTCTTGCGTGAAAGCTAGGTAAACGCCGAGAGCAAACTATGTGAAATATGTTCTTATAGTGTTTGTAAAACTAAATGGAGCGTAATAGAATTAAGCCTCAATGCAGCGATCGCGCAGATTCGCAGCGACCGACTGCGCGTCTGCATGCTTGTCCGCGCACTGTTTCGCTTTCTCCGCGCGTGCGTTTTCGCACCGTGCCATGAGCTTTAGGCCGCAGAATATGAGCATTTGACAGTATACAGGCAACTATTGTTGCGTGGGCGCTATCAGAGCTGTTCGAAAATAATTTCATTGTAGAGACTTCGACGCCTACGGGGACTGTGATGTGCCGTCGCGACGATGCAATCTTTTTTTTCTTCTAAATTCTTTGACAATTTCAATACTATTTCTAGAGTTGCGTCGCACTGTATGTTTATCGGCGTTCTCAGCGTGCAATTTCCCGCTGCTCCTTTTTTGTAATCCAGTGCATTATTTCATAACACAAACATGACCATATGCCATGCTTTCTTTAAATGTGCTTCTCACCGCTGCCTTTCCAGTCCACTGAACTTGGCAGTATCTATAGTATCGACAAGTTCATAGACCAAACCGTCATGACATTAGCCGGGCAGCGGACTCAGGCGAGCGTCTCAGTGCGCGTTTTGAGAACATCGCAGACCGGGCGCCGTAGCAGAAATCTTCCTCGCGTCTGTGCTTGCTGCATACCCGAGTTGTAGCCGATGACGGCCGGTTTTATGTTTCGCGAGCCAAGCTTCACACAGCTTCTTGTCCTGCGGCTACGTGTGAATAAGGCCGACACCGGCCTCCGTTACGTGCGTCCGGCCCTGCGGCACCGAGCAGTAGCCTACCATGTTGCGCGCCTTCAAAGGCAGCCACTACCTATTGTAGTGCTTTCAAACGTTGTAAAGGAGACACTCGAAGCGGGAAAATTTCGCCACTAAATGAAAACCGCAGCGTACGAGGGAATTTAAACTCGTTTTCAGCTCGCTTCGGCGCGCCCGAAGCAGCCGACGCGGCTGCTATGTCCACGTGATCCCTCCTAGCACGTCACGGCGACGGTGGCGCCAGCTTTTCCAGTGGTGGAGCTCGAGGCCAATAGGCGCTTTGTTCTCGCCAACGTGACGTAACGTGTGTGCGCGCTCACGCCACGTCGGACTGTATTAGTCCTTTAATGGCTGCTTCGCCGGCGCTTAGTCGCTCAATTTGGCCATGGATGGCGCGCCGGCTGGGCCGTCTGTGCGTGCGCTTCAGCACAAGCGACAGGTTGAATCCAATCATTCAGTAGCTATAACTAGACGACAAGCTGCGATTTCTCAGGCAAAGGCAAAGTTGCCTCCTGAAACACTGGAGGAAAGGGAGGCCACATTAGCACGTTATAGAGAAGCTTACCATGCGCGGAAGTGTACCGAGATCAAAGCTACTGCGCCGTTGTTCAGCAACACGAACAACGAGCAGAAGGAAACGAAGAAGCCGTGGATACAAGCAAAGGCACCCACAGCGCATGTTTGATGAACCACACCCTTCAGCTGACGGTACACTCGACTGCGACGGCCAGGTTTCACTGCGACTTCACGGACAACCCATTCGGCAGCGTGTATAACGTGTGTGAAAGACTGTAGCCTAACTTTAATGAAACACTGTCGGCATAGTCTTAGCAAAATCAAGTCAAACAGACCTTTCGCTCATGATAGCTAGGTCTACAAGGTCTTATCTCAGCCAATTTTTGGTCGGAGCAATTCTAACAAGATTAATAAGCACCGATAATGGCTGATATGGGTCGGATCAAGGTTAATAAGGACTGATAAGAGTTGATAAAAGTAATTCATGTTCCATAAGGTTGATAAGGACAGATAAGGGCTGGTAAGGATCGGATAGATTGTAATAAGGTTGATACCGACTGTTGAGGGCTGATAAGGCTCGTACAGAGTCCGATAAGGCTTGACAAGCGTTGGAACTAGTCTGATAAGGTTGATAACGACCGATAAGGGTTTATGCTAATAGGATGAAGTTTCATACGTTGATAATGACACCGGGCTTCGTAGAGCTGAGCAAGTGGTACGATGCTTATACATACTTAGGCAACTCCAAGAGAAGTTTCTGTATGATTTTTAAAACTTTTCCCTATTATAAGCCAGAGGAACATTAACACAATGTGCACAGTACTTCTAATGATTAATAAAAATGCCCCATACCAGTAGCTTCAGCAGATTTCTTACGAAGAAACAGGCCGTCAAGTTGGTGCCAGGCGTGCTACGCCTAATAGAGAGGTGGGCCACACTGTAAACCGTGCCTTCTCCATGATCAATGCCGATGAGTGCTGAAGGAAAACGTGACTCGTACATCATGAACCATGTGTTTATTACTTTAAAAATTATACATGAGCGCTTATTTGTCAGCTAACGATATGGATAAAGAAAAAAATACTTGTGCGACCTGCACGTAGCACCTGCGAAAGAACGGATGGCGCCGGAAAGTAAATTGCTAGATCATGGAAAACTAACGTGCATTCGCTTTGCACAAGCGCAAAAAAAAAAATGGCATAGAAAGTGCAGTGCAGCTTTTTTATACTTAAAAGAAGGAACATCAAATACTTCTAAATCTGCTTATCTAATGCAGTCTTGCACAGTACTAAGGGCTCAATGACAATACAAATTATATTGCGTCATTCGTTTGTATAATGTTAAAAGTTAACACACAGTGTAATTTTTCCGGCCATAGTTCTTGGAACTTGACAAGCTCTATGCTCACACCGTGCTGTTTCTTTCTTTTCTTTCTTTTTAACCGATGGCAGTGAGGTATCACCAAATACTCCTTTCCGTAAACTAGAAGTGTACACCGAAGCAGTAGTAGAGGCGAAGTTGGAGGATCTTCAGCCGCTTTTCTTGCTCTGAAAAGAAAATAGAAAGAAAAACAATGAGCTTGGCTTTGACATAAAACGCATCGACTAAACTCGATATATTGATTGCAAGCACTTCTGCACAAGTTCAGCCATGAAGCACTTTCGCTACGCCAATAAGAACGCATATTAAGTACACTACCCTGAAACGCGCCGTCCCTCGATCGATCAACAGAAAAATACGATTGGAAGTGAATACGACACTCGGCTTGTGAGGCGCAGCCGTGTAGCGATGCAACTCGTGCAACAGATGTTTCAGTTGTGCCTGACACGTTTACAGACACCCTCGTGAAAATATTGGTGCTAAAGAAACGACGCAACATTACATAGGAGCGAAAACAAGGCAAGATTTCAAGGCAATTTCTCATAGAACGAAAGGCAGTTGTCAAATACAGGCTCTACGCCCTCTCCAGGGCACGCAGTTATACGTGGAAAATTTACATTGAGCGAGAGGGCTCCGACCAACTGCTCCTGTTGGCCGTGCTCGCGCCTTTCGACACTGTAGGCTGAATTCACGAAGCTTCTTGTTCGTAACTACCATACGTAGTTATCTGTAGACTACCTTATGATCACAATCGCGACTGGTTAGTGTCGCTGCTTAGAAAGCGCTATAGCCTATTAGAAAACTGGGCACAGGTCTATTCGATCAAATTATGAATATCACCGACTCGCTCGGGTGAATAGACCCGTTCTGTACTACAGATTAAGTGCTGTTCCATATGTGTTACATCCACGGATTCCACTGAAACTTCTTACGATGGGAATCTTACGGGAAAACCGTACCGAAAAAAAAGAACTTATCTTTAGTAAGAACGTTTCGTCATAGACTCGCACCTGGGCGCCCACCAATAATGCTATTTCACGCCTAAAGACTGGCGTGACACCTAGACGATCGTCCTGGCGTTAAGCGTTCGCATACGGTGCTTACAGAAGAGAGGCGAAATTAACGAAGGTTTTCGTTCGTAAGTGCTGTTTGCCATTGGCCAGTCGTTTTCTCAATCCAAAGGCGCCGTACAACATTACAAGTGGCCAGCATCTGCTCTTACGTGCAGTACTATCGTAAGGGCTTTCTCGTTAATACGGAACAAGAACTTTTGTGAATATTGGCTCTGATCATAAAGGTAAAAAAAGAAGACAATTCAAAAGGTGCAGTTAATAAAGAATGCGGCACAGTGTCTCTGTGGTTGTTTTTTTATGAGATCCAACACGCGAAGATAATTTTGCCACGAGTTTTGTGATACAGTTTCGCATGTCTACCATGTAAAAATGAGTCGACCAAATAGTGCAAGGTCGCAGCCTACTCACGCTAACAGTGTTGGGAGCGGCGTGCGTTGCTTTCAGGTGCAGGGACTTCCAGCGTTCAATCTTTTCTTCGTTTGGCACGGCAAACAGGCGGTCTGCTCTTTCCGCCATTTCCGAGGCCACCCGCTCCAGCTCCAGCAGTAGTTTGAGCTGCGAACGAAGCAACGTGATGAGTCGGTCTAGGCTGCCCTGCAGAAAGAGAGCACCGTGCAGACTGCTCACCGTGTCTGGCGGACTCGAATCGGAGTTGCCGGCGGAGGCACTTCTGCCGGCGGCCTGGCCCCGCAGAATGCGAGTTTTCAACCAAAGGTAGCTCAGGAATTCACGGAACGGCAACACTGGGCAGGTCTGGTCACGACGCAGCCTTTGTCGCGTGAAGAGGCGCGCCACCTGGGAAAGATCAGAGTAGAAAAATCGCATTACATTTGGACGTGTGCGCGACGTTTGCAACAGAAAAGCGTACACTTGTTGGCCCGTTGGTGAAGTTCTACCCTAAGTGACAGTTACAGAAAGGCGACGAAAATAAAGAGAAAGCCTGCCTGAAGGACCTTTCAAGGACGCCTCTAGAGAATGTGAGGGCCAAACTATCCCTTCCGCAAACGTGGTCAAAGTTGTTGCCCATGATCGTGTCGATTAAATTCATTTGTGCAGCAAATGCTAAAATGTGAATAGTCACTGGTTGCACCTTGCTGCCTCTTTGTGGCCCGTAATTTATGTGGCTTCGTGCTGCATGCCTTAGCGGAGTGTGGCTTTTTGCTGCTCTGGTGTCTCGCCTTCACACGTGCTTCCTCTCAGCTTGGTGAGTTGGGAATGTTGACAGACCACAACAGTTACCTGAGTGTAAAACACGTACGACTTCGGTTTGATCCAGAGACAGGCTCTTCCCGCATGTTTCTCAACGTTTGAGCAAACGAGCGCACAAAAGCGCGAGAACTGACACAAACACTTCGATGAGACGACGTTAGTGTTTGCGAATCGGACGTACGAACGCCAACAGTTTCCCTTGCTACGCTACCACTGAAGCATCAGCGCCATTACATTACGGTGCGATCGCCAAAACACAACTGGTCGGCTGGTTCGATCGTCCCCGTTATCGCGCAGTTCTTGACCTCTGTTCACAACGAGCGCCTTTGCAGTTCGGAACGGGACACACCAGTGCAGTGCGGGCAGCGACAAGGTAACCCGGCCAGTGATTCAGACTATTTCTTTTAATGTTTATCAGGTGCAGTTTGCAAAGCTGATATTGTTTTTGATTTCTGTGTTACAAAGTTGTACCGTTAATACTCCAGTTTTTCAAACCTTGCAATTTTCAAACAAGTTTTTCAAAAATATTTCTGGCATAAGTTGGAACTCCGCTTCTTACTATTGCTACGTTTCTCAATTTACTTTTTAATCGAACAAACTACATCGAAATCGGTGCAGAGGTTGCCGATGAAAACTATTTCTCTGTTCCCATGTATTTAGATGAAAGCTGCCGAGCTAGAACTCCCTAAAGTCTGGCCATTTTGAGCTGGTGAGTGCAGCGCATACAATGCGCGCTAACGATCGCGTCTGCTAAGTATTACATCCCTACGCGCCGCGGAAAATGCTTGGATTTTAAACCAAACGTCATCTGCCTTTCTCCTCGCGGACGCCGCGCTCCCAGCCGGAGAGTCGACGTCAATCGCTCAAGTGCACCTACGTACAGGGTAGTGATGTGACGTCAGTCAAGATGACACGTGATTTCGAGAATTATTCAATACAAGATCAATTATTTGTTTAATCTGTTGCTGCCGACCGTCTACAAAGACAAACCGAACGTCTGCATGTTTTTGTTTAGCTTCGCACCATAGCAAGTGAGATACGTACTTCCGTTTCATCTGCTTGTTCCGACGTCCTAAAGTGTGGCGCACAGAGAACGAAACTATGTCATTTTCTACCCCGCGCTCCAATGCCGCGATCACGCTCCTTCATCCTCTCGCGCCTGCCTCATGCAGTGCTCGTAATTGTGGCACTGACTCATACCACTAATCGGATGTTCTCGCGCTGAGCGCGCAAAATCGTCCGCTGCACAAAGTGAGACAAACGTAACAGCTCGCCCGCGAGACCGCCACCGGAAGTGCGCCGCTTGATAAGAACGCGAGAGAGTGAGAAAAAAGAAGACGGGGCCAGTGACGCATTCGTGACGCAATTCTCCGGCTCCGGTATGGGAGAAGGCAGGGAAGGAGGAACCCTTGCAGACGATAGACGGGGCAAGTGGAGAGCGCGTCTGTGTTGGCGCTGACGCTCGCCTCTTGAAATCGTGGGTTTACGGCACATCAAATAGTTCTATCTCTGCTATTGACGAACTAATTTAAAAAATTCTTGCGGTAGAACACTACTTAGAGCGCATGTAATAACTTCCAACGTATAACCAAAATTTGCTATGTGGTCTGGTGAGGGGCCCTTTGAAATATAAGTGCCTCATAATTTATCATATAAGGAAGAGCCGCAATGGTTGTAAAAAAAGTTTGTTAACAAATTTTTATTCATTACTCTTAGGAACCTTGTGTTATGAGTGGTAAAATATACGTCTACTTCCTACTGGGCCGCTATTGCAAACAAGGTGTCAAACAGAAAAAGAAAATACCGGTGCGGTTTGGGTTCGGGTTCAACGGGCTCCGATTTCGTTCTGGTTTCAGTTCCGGTTCGGAGAAATAAAATCTTATAAGGGTTCGCGAACCGGTTCAGGGCAGTAAACTTTTCTTGTCATATGAAAGCTACACGCTACGCACCTGATGTGATATACCAGACGTGATAAAATACTATCACGTCTGGTGCGCGCTGACAGCAGCGGTAATGAAAAAGAGGAAAGGCATGTCCCAGATGAATTTAGTGAAAAGTAGTGCTCGCTGAAAACTCCACAGGTATGACTATGAACGCCACGCATCGCTTTGAAAGAATCCGAACATGCTGAAGTGGGTCAAATAACAAATTGATTTTTCTAAATCGAGACAGCGAATTCATACACTCCCGAAGACGAGACCTGCTTACCCGATGGCTGGTAACTATTGTGCATAAGCAACCTCCTCCGTGCGTTAGCTCAGGAACTCGATCGCCAACGCAACAGCGGTCCTTCTAAACCATAATCATTCATAAGATTCTCCAATCGCATCAGTCTTTTTTTACCGTAGACTCGAAGAACCATTGTTGTCACTGCTATTTTCCAACATTCAGCTTACACAGGATGCGTGCCTGACGTCTGGAAGACTGCGCGCGTGATTCCCATTTTTAAATCTGGTCATCGCTGCTTAGTCTCAAACTATAGGCCCATTTCACTAACAAGCATATGTTTTAAACTAATAGAGCACATAATATCATCCACCATCACGAGATTTCTAACACAACACCATTTCTTGTTCAGCAATCAGCATGGTTTCCTTCGTGCTCGTTCCTGTGAAACTCAACTTTTCGAATTGTTGACTGATCTCCACGACGCCGTTCATTGTGCATTAAAAATAGATACTATAGTCATTGATTTTGCAAAAGCATTTGAGAAGGTTCTGCACATCCGCCTAATGATGAAGCTAACAAATCTCAACATCAACAGTAGGATTATAAAATGGATAGCTAATTTTTAACTAACCGAAACCAATCAGTCTATGTGAACGGGCACTCATCTACACTTTCGTATGTAAAATCCAGCGCACCTCAGGGTTTGGTCCTGGGTCCAATCCTGTTTCTTATCTATATTAACGACATAGGGAACACTTAGTCTTCTACTATCAGATTATTAACGACTGTATCATCTACAGATAATTAATTAACACCGAATACAAGAAACTACATTTAGAGCTCGATAAACTCGCATTTCCATGTCACCAGTGACAAACGGAAATTAACATATCTAACATTAAGGCCATGACGTTCAAGAGAGCACATAACCCGGAACTGAACTACTACACAATTTAGTGAATCCATGCTGAAGAAGTATTCACATTTAAATATCTCGGAGTTCCCTTATCCTCTGACTTACCTGGGAACGATCACATCAATATGATAACGAGTAAGGCACCTAAAACACTCGGCCTCATTAAACGTAACTCATACTTGGCGAACTCTGATACTGAACTATTAGCATACACTACGCTTTCGTTCAAAGCTAGAATGCGCACCTATTAATTTGTAATCCGCATCAAACGTATCTGCTCGATCAACTCGAAGCAATACAGTAGAAAGCAGCAAGATTTATCAGAAAGAAATACCTTGGCAA
Organism: Dermacentor albipictus; assembly: GCF_038994185.2. Taxonomy (NCBI): domain Eukaryota; kingdom Metazoa; phylum Arthropoda; class Arachnida; order Ixodida; family Ixodidae; genus Dermacentor; species Dermacentor albipictus. Next base: position 472,899,080 of record NC_091821.1, read on the forward strand.
CTACAGCGTCATCAATATCGAGGAACCACTTTCATTGCTCTCTCTTCAAAACCGCTCGCTAATAGCGCTGTTATCACATTTTTCACGCGCTTTATTACAGTAAACATTCGCTCTGCGATTCTCACATCAATGCAGTTCATAGTTCTCTTCAGCGCTTTGATCATCCATTTAAGTTGCAACCCTTTTCTGCACGCACTAATTTGTATAGTCGCTCACCACTACTTTTGGCAATATATCACTGGAATAAACTACCGAGCGAGATTGTATCTCTCATAAATCATGGTCTTTTTGTTATCGAGTTGAAGGTGTTCCTCAATTTGTGGTTATTTCTGTGTTCAGTGCTTACTTGATTATCTTTTTTTCTTTATATAATTATATCACTATATTTTACCAATGTTCTTTGTACGTTCGTTATTGTAACTGTCCCCCCCCCCCCCACACACTTCTATGTGATGCCCAAATGGGCCTTTTGGGTATATGAAGAAATGAATCAACATATAAGCACTCGAATGAAACCTTGAAGATACCTCACAGATCCGGGCGTTGAGGTGCCGACAACGCGAACAGCGACCGCACAGTTTATTAATTTTGTCTTCTTTTTTTGTGTCATTACAAGCCGTCGTTAGACATGTTGGTCATATCATAGTCATTAGTAGCCATTACAAGTGATTATTAGTCATTACTGGTCATTACTAAGCATTTTAGACATTTCTAATGAATTGTAGTAGTTACAAGTTGTCGTTAGAGATATGGGTCGTTTCGGAGTCATTAGTGGTCATTACAAGTCATTATAAGTCGTTAGTAGTAATTACTAATCATTATTAACCTCTACCGATCTCTATTATAACGTTATCATTCACTAACTGTCACTATCAATCATTTTTCATTCTTTAAGCTGTCCTTAATCTGTCTTCATATGGCGTGACGACACTTCGGCGGACACTCCGGCGGTCAGGTCTGCTGACAGAGACTTCACTATGAGCCTAGAAAGGCTTTCGCCTTAAAACACATTTCACGCGACGTTAAGCGCCGTTGCTGCTGGGAACTGAGATGGTGACGACATTCATATTAGTCACCGCAGTGTTATTGTTCTAAAATGAACTCGCTTGTTTTCCTTTTTTTCCCTTCTGGAGAATACAGTTATTTTTGTTCTCCGTGTATCCTAGCGTGAGCGTTTTAAGGTATATCTAGTACCAGTAGCAAGCCGATCGTTTATAAAAAGACCGAATCGGGAGCTTCAACAGAAACGACAATTTTTCGGGGCTCCTGAAACTAAGTTTCGGCTGTGGGACAGAAGTGGCATATGGCCGAGTTCAGAAATGCAAGCCTGTTTAGACCTACCCCCCCTCTCGCAAACAACACAACTCGTGAGTCGTAACAACCTGCTAATGGGGTGTGCCTACTGGAGAAGCAAATATTTCGAAGAATCACTAATCTATTAAGCACCCTATTTGCCTGAACTGTTTCGTGTCGAACCGGTAAACATCATTATTCTATTTTTCAGTTCCCGGATTCGGGCGCGCTCTCAGAATATCGGTTCGGGTTCTGGCCCAGTTCCGGCTAAAATTCCGGTTCGACTACGGATTTCGGTTCGACATCCTGATTATCCTGACTACGGATAACCAGTTCAATTCGTAAAGACTTGGTTAAATTGAGGAGAATCTGAAAATGGCATTGCTAAATGGAGAGGAGTAAAGGATATTGCTTTACATTCAAAGAAAGGGGAAAAAATTGACATTCGCACAACAGTAAGACGAAGCTACGAAAGGAACCGAAGCAGACTTCTCAGAAAGAAAGCTTCACACTTGAAGAGAAGCTTCACCTATTCCAGAAATTGAACCCTCGACTATGGAAACCCATGCGGGTGAACAAATATTTTTTCAACTGTGAAACTTACGGGCTTCTTGGAACAAGAAGTAAGAAGAACAAGTAGGTTTCGCAGTTGAAGAAATATTCGTCTAACCATATCATTTCACTTCATAGCTTCATGTATACTGTCGTGTGGATAATAATGTTTCCCTTTCATGAAGCTTCCCCACTTGCAGATTGCTGCAGAACTGAATTGCTAAATTACCTAACTCTGCAGGCGTCGCGTTTCACTCTCGTCCCTTGTTTAAGCCTCTATTATTCGTCACTAAATCATAAGGCAGTGCTCAATGGCATAAAAGGATCTGCGTAAGGGGGCAACTCAATACAATTTCATTTTAGCTAACTTGGTTTGTTAATTTTTATCAATCAGAGGATATATACATTCCAACTGAGTAACCTTGACAAAGCCAAAGAAGGAAACTCGTCCAATTATTTTAACAGCCTTTAAACAGCACTTCAGCCGATGGCGCAGGCACCTTGCTGTATGATGATGTGACGCAGATCAAAGTAACATACATGCGTGCTGATCTCGCGGCTGGGCCAGAGCGTCCAGGCGCGCGCTGGCTCCCAACATTCTGGGTTCTGTCATTTTCGGCAAACGGTAATGGTTTAAGTTCCGGTATCATGAAATTCTAGCTTTTCACGACGCGTCCGCTCGCATTTCCAAAGCTAAATTTTGCACGGAAGCTGCTTCATATCTACACTATCTGAAACTAGACTTCTGATTAGGCGGTCAAAAATATCGCTGGAGCTGACCTCCAGACAATCCATTTTATTACGTCGAGGTTCCTTAAACCGACAATAGTGCACGCTGGTTTTCAATAATCCTCACACGACTATGCCAAGAGAAAATATTCGCAGGCCTCCCAGGTGGGGATGGGGGCGGCGCTTGTGACTCGACGATGGGGGAATCCATTTCAGGCGGGGTAATAAAAGCAAAAGGAGGAACACGCTTACCAAGGCGAACACCAGGAATCCACCGAATACGGCGGCGAGCATCCCGATCAAGCTGACGAGGCGGCTGCTTCCAGCGAACTCGCAGCCGTCTGGCAGCAGGACAGTGGGTATCCTCAGAAGGCGGCCCCACGCGGCCACGCTGCCGCGCAGCAGACCCCGCTCACGTCCTTGCTTTGGTCGTAGCAGCCAAGATGATGACGCAACCAAGAATAACCAGCAGAGCTACGGAGAAGCAAATGTGAGAAATGTCTAGTTATGCCGAAGTAACCAAGTGTTACCGCTTAGCTCGACGGACAATGCCGCCTCCCCACCCGGCACTCAGTCGGGAGGAGGCCGTGATCCTAAGACAAATACAGACCGCGTCGCTCCTCGCCCCCGCAATGCTGCACGTGCTTCACCCAGAGCTCTACCCGAGTGGGCTGTGCGGTGTTTGTGCAGCGGGTCCGGCGGACCAATGGCACATAATGTGGGACTGTGCCAGGTTCCCGACGGCAGCTACCTCCAGGACTTACCCGCCAGAACTTCAAAGTGCACTGCAGTCTACAGACAAGGACTCACAACTATGGGCCGTCCAGCAGGCCCGGGGTGCGCTCGAAAAGCACAAGCCTCATGACCCACTACAAACGGGCCCAACTGGGCTAGTGCAGAGTAGAGTATAACCCCGGGTCGACGCTTAGCCAGCGTCACGACTCGTTAAATCGTCGTTTGCCGGCACTTTATTAAACTTATCCCTATCCTATCCTATGGCAGCTTCGAATGCAGCTACCAATTGGCATTAAATCAGTAAAATCTTGGCACTCAGTAGGCATTAGCATTATATCGCGGTTACGTAAACCCGTAGAGAACGTGCGTTACCCAATGTGTAGCAGACTCCCGCCGCTTCACGAACGGAAGCACCCGCGATGATGATGATAATGAGTTTTGGCATCTTCTTCGAAACGGGGCAGCGACAAATTATCACCTAGCCTGCTTGAGCTAACTGCGCAATCTATACATGCTTTTCACTATAGCGTTCTATATGCCCATCTCCTTAATCTTATCTCTCTTCCTTAAAACATTTGTTGCTACATTGTACAGTTAACTACATCTAACGTACCCGGTCCTATTAATATCCTCCCTGATTTTTTTTTCCCGCTAATACCCGAAGCGTCTCTTCCTTATCTCGATTTGAGTGACTCTTGCTGAGGCGTTTCTTGTCACCGATACTCCGAATGCCCCTTGCTTATCGCGGGTTTAACATTACAGCGCATCTGGCGACTGCTCACTGCCAAAGCTTCGGGCTCCTCAGTGTATTCGCGAGCCGCTTCGGCCACTCCCCATTATTTTACGTCCCTCTCATTGAGGCCTCCCATAAACTTCCATTGCACATATAGAATTCCAATTACGTGATCGTCCAACATGGCGGCGCCTGGTCTGCCTAGGTCTGCCCGCTTGAGGCCGTGCGCGTAACCGTTTCTAACCCAGTCGCCCTCTTCACGGGAAGCGAATGCTGTTTTAGACTTTGGCCACGCTTTATCTCATCTCGCGCCTCCTGGGCCTGGGGATGGTCAACACCTTTAAGGAGCTGCGAGAGGCACACCTGATGAACCAATACACGAGACTCTCTAAAACGCCGTCGGGTCGCCGTCTCCGTGCCCAACTACACATTCATCATTCAATACGTACGGAAGAGCGCGTACATATCCCATCACAGTGGAGGTATGCCCTGCACGTGCGCCCTCTTCCGGCCAACATGACAAGAGAGGACCATAGTGGCAGACGCCTCGCGCGGGCGGAAGCCTTGGCTCGCCACTACGGACACAAACACGGAGTCTTCTAGGTGGACGCCTCCGGCCCGTACCATGGGGGTTGGTACACGGCTGCAGTCGTCCACCAAAACACTGCAGTAAACGGACTCACTTTCCGTGCACACACCATGACACACGCGTAGGTGGTTGCCATCACGCTAGCCGCCGCAGATCAGCGCTCGCAGGTCACCATCACCGACTCGAGGGGTGCCTGCCGCAATATTGAGTAGGGGTACATACCGTACCTTGCCTACAAAATTTTGCAAAACAGCGACTATCTCCGGCTCACACGGGCCTCGAGGGAAACGAGACGGCCGGTGCCGTCGCCCGCCGATGTGACAGGCGCGCTTACTTTCCGGGCACCACCCTCGTGCCCCACTGATCCGGACCCCGAAACCAATCCCGTCTATACTTTCAAAGAGATCGTTCAGCTCTACCACTCTGGCCATGCCTTCTATCGTAGGCCCTGTAACGGCCTCACAAAAGCGGAGGAGCGCATTATCCTTCGCCTTTAGACCAAAACTCTACTGTGCCCGGCAGTCTTAAAATACTTTGACCCCGCTTGCACGGGGAAGTGCCCGCACTGTGGGGAAAAGTCCTGAGACATTTTCCACATGGTGTGGGCATGTCAAAAAAGCCCAAATCTAGCCCACCTGCCCAACCCTTCCCGGGAGGATTGGGAGGCAGCTCTGCTCCGCTACTATGACCTGACGAGCCGGGCGTTGCCTGACGCCAATAGGCTCCCGTAAGGGGGAGCCCACCTAGTGTTTGTATAGGGCAGCCCCTTAAGGACAGCTCCCGCACCCTCCCCGTACAAAACTTCTCCAAATAAATGTTTTTCAGACAGACAGAGAGAGGCAACAAGGCTCGAGCTTTATCTCAGCGGTCTTCTTGATGTTGATTACAGATGTCTAGAATGATCTAGAATGTGCTTATGGGGACACACAGGTAGCTGGCATTGTCACTGTAACAGAACGGTGGCTCCATCTGTACGACGAAATATTCTGCGCAATAAAACAAAGCGCCACCGTTTCACTGAACAGAAATCGGCGTCTTTTGAGCAGCGCAGGCGACACACACTTAGCACTGCCTTGGATTGGCGTAGCTTCATGCAGCATACACCAACGTATATGCTCCTATCGCTCGTGCATCAACGCTCAGACGCATGAAATCGGGTTTAAAAAGATGCAACGACTCCTTAACGCATCCCCCACTTGCCTGAGCTTCTCATAACTAAACTTCACTTTATGCTTCACTGAAGTGGTGCGACAAACCTGCATGCCTCCTTCAGGAGCGACAGCTGCATCGACGGCAAAAAAAAAAAAAACCATCAGCAGAATTCGCAGTTCCGCGGTAACCAATTTCAGTTCAGAAATCAAATAGCCCTAAAAATATTCTAAGTGGGAAATTAAAATTTGATTTCCGTTCAAAGTGACCTTAATGCTCTTTTTCAGCCTCTTGCATTTTTTCCACGTAAAATTTTCTCCCACTCTGCAAACGACATTTACATGGCGTCGACCCGAAGTTGCATCACACAACAATATTTCAAGTCAAACAGGTGCGTCGTTAAGCTGGGAATACTTCGAGAACGAGTCGAGTGTGAACCCCGACACGTTAAGAAAACATCAGTCGAATCGTACAAAAGCGTATGCAATGAGAAAAAAAGAACGCACAAGTAAGTAACACAATGTGAGAAAGGGTGCTTACGACAAGGTATACCAGCTGCTTGCGCCACGTCCTCAGTTGAAGTAGGATGGGAAACCCGTGTGGATGCCTGCTTACGTAGACACCTCGGAGGATTCCGAGAATCGCCAAGAACAGTAAACATCCAAGTAGACTTTGGCAAGCCTGGGGAAAGTTGCGTGCCACAAAAACCACAAGCTCAAGAAACACTTCGTTAGCCTTGAACAAGTTTTCACGGTCACCTACGTCTATATAGAACACCTCCCCATTGTCCACGCCAGTACTAAAACATTTTCTGCAGGGCTCGCGTGAAAACTAAATTGCTATTAGAGCTCGACTGATATAATACTAATGAAGCCCTTGGACGACAATGACAGGCCAGCAGCGAAGAAAGCTTGATAATCAGAGCGTCCCGGGCTTTTGCACATTCGATGCCACGTTATAATATGCTCAGGAAGGTATGAGGCAGCACGTCCCCTTCGCGTCAGTTTTACCATTTCCCACAGCTTGTAAGCAAGGCCGAATGAAACGAAGGCCGCGAGCTCGAAATATGGCATTTCGAGCACGCTGTTGGCTCGTTCAATTATGAACAAAAGAGTAAGTATTGTAACAACTACACTATCAAGTGACACACGCTTACTATAAAATACTCTGGCCATTTCCGAGCATGTGCACACTGTAAAGCAGTGATTTGGGCTTGTTGGTAAGACATCGTGAGGCTTATAGCGCGTTAAAAAGGACGAAAGTGAGACGCGTGCCTATATCCACGGCTTATCGCACCGTTTAAAGAAAATAGGCCAACGTGCGAATGTTAGGGTTGTGTTTTCAGCTTCCACAAAATTGCAATGCCTGTGCAGACTAACCAGACCAGGCCTCTCCGATAAGCGCACGTGCAAAACGAAGCACCAGGAACGGTTCGTTGAATGTGTGGAAGCAGTTTTTTACAACCTTCCTTTAAAGTGTGGGAAGAACTACGTGGGGCAAAGCGGAAGGTGCCTCAACGAGCGTTTAAAGGAACACTGGTATAATGTAGCAGAAAAGCGGGGTGGGTTCCTTGACGCCCACTGCAGGCATTGCAGCTGCACTGTTGCCGGGGTGGATGATGGTGACCACTCGACGTGTGCTCTAGCATACAGAGACTGCTCCAATGTGGGAAAAGCCCGAGGTAGGATAACTCGCGAAATTATAGAAGCAGAAATGATTGATAGGCTTGGCGATAACCGTGTGTCTAAACCATGAATTGCCCTTTCCCGTAAAGAGTTATCGTACCTGCGCAATAGTGTGTAAGGGTTTTTTTGCAAACAGCGCATGTATGATGTACGCGAAAAAGTTGTATATATGTATGGTTCCCTTGCTCGAAATAAAGATTGTTGCAAATTAGCGCCTGTGTGTGTCACGTCTCACTTTCGTCCTTGTCTTTTTAACACGCTATAAGCCTCACCATGTGCACACCACATCTGACCCGGTAAAATCTATTTGTGGTACACGTATGCCTAATATAACAAGACTAAACACCAAAGAAGGTGCGGAGCACACACAAGAGGCTGCGGACGAGCAGTGCAACCGCCTTTCCATTGCAACTGCGCGAGGATGCCATTCTTAGGCCACGGAGCGCTCGAATCGGCCGATAGCCACCAGCAGTGGCCGTTTAGATACTTCTATAAACCACAGCATTGCTATACGCACAATGATTAACATTTGGCCCATGACTAGCTTGAGTCTTCAGTCTTTATTTGTTTCGAACATGTACACTTTTCGTCAAAAGTATGCGGGCTATGTTGCCTCTGACAGTCAGGCTCACTACAGGCTACGTAGAGGAGTTCCTGTAGGAGGTCATAAGTTCGAATGCCCTGGGAAATCAACAGAATCATTGTACCAGAGGCCTGGACTACGGAGTGTCCGGAAGGCCACGTGAACCACAACGCACACCAGAACGACAAATCTATGATGGAAGTGCGAACTAGCCCATATACTTTTGACAAGAGCTGTACGTCACATGGCTGAGAAGGTGGGAAAAAAGACAATCGTATCGTGGCTTGACAAAGCCCCCACCTCCCAGAAGTACACTATGCCGTGGAATATGAATTATTCGAACTATCGCTGTTACGTCATCGCTCAGGAAATTTATCAATGTTGTGATCGCTTCGATAGCAATATGGGTCCATCGTACACAATCTAATATCGTGAGCATGGCGATTTATAGATTTTCGAACCGACGTGAGCACCATCGGCTGGTTTGGAATGCACGATTATAGGCTTATTCGAGTAGTGTGATTTGGCTTGACGACAGCCCACCGTGCTCGCCGCAATCGTCACTGTGTGGTGTTCTGCGTCTGGGAGCAAGTTCACGGAATAAACAATAACATTGCTCCAGGTTATTCTTTCAGTTAGTCTTTCTGTCCGAGCAACGTCACTAACTCGTGAAAAGACAGAGCGGTAAAAGCGTCACTATATCTCTTGGCAAACAAAAACAAGACGGCTAACATTGCAACTATAAACAAATTGAACACTCACGCTGTCAGTCACAGATAGTATTTCAACCACCGCAGACAAGTCTGCGTCGTGCAGGTGAGACGAAAGATAGCATCGATAGCTTGCCCGGATGAAGTAGCAAATGTAGTAGCACACACCACACACTACAAGGGATATCTGAAAGTGAAGTCGATACAAATGTTTACTGGGAACATTACATGCAACAGACAACGAGCAAAGCTCTGCAGAAAATACTATTCCCTGAAGATAAGCGAAAAAAAAGTAATTTTATTCTGAGCGAAGTTTACAGCCTTTTTCCTTACACAATTCCCAACACTGCATAAAGTCTTAGTGCAAAATATACAGTGTACATATCGTATGACACACAAATTTTTATGGTTGCGAACGGCACAGCAGGGGTTGTTACAGCGTAATCTATTATGGGCTCAATCCACAGCCGTTTCAGTTGGCGATGTTGTACGCCGCCGCCGTCAGTCGCAGCTATTGCCAGGAATGAGATAAAAATACCGAGTTCCCGCCGGGACCGAATCTGGACTCTCAGCGCGGGAGTCAGCTACCCTACCACTGCGCCACGCCAGCGCTTGCTAGCTGCTGCGGAAACATGACCTATGCAGGCGTCCTAGCATGCGAGGAGTCACGCGATGTGACATTTGCGCCGCGTAGCGTCTATACGTGCACATTTTGCATTGCAATTTCATATTATTGTACCAGGTGGCACGCCATGTAGCAGTTGCATCGTATCATATGCCACGTGCCACGCAATGTGAGATGCGCGCCGCGTAGCGTCAATACGTGCAAACTTTGCATGAAGTTGTGTTGGGTTTCATGTGGTGTCACGACATGTAGCAGTTGCACGGTGTCGTGCCACTGTTAAGAATGGCGAGCTGCCAAACAAGATTGCCACACAGTTACGACAGGGCGACACGACGCGCATCTCCCCCTCACCGTCGCTGCAGCTGGGAGGCGTTCGAAGAAGCGGCCTCTGTGGTGAAATCCGCCTCCTTCCTCCAGCCCCTTCGACATTGTGACGGAACTAGTTCGGTGTATGAACAATGATTCCGGAGTTCCCCAACGCGGAGCTGATTTGACACGCATGGACAAGCTGCCGCGGGAACGACGTATTTTTGTGCTTTTCACGCTTCGGCGTGGCGCAGAACAACGAGCGACCCTCGATCGGCACCGATAATTCCCGGAACGGCAACCCTCCAACGCCGTCGTTTGGGCTTCGGAATGTGTGTGCCTTTGTGTCTGTAAACTGATCTGCAGAGCAGCGGCGAGTTGGTGATGAGTAAACGAACAGTCGCCGCGTCGTATGACCGGCGGATCGAGTGTATAAAAACTGTGGTTGTGCGAATGCTGAGGACACTTCTCTTGAGCAGTCATGTTAGACTGAGACACTTTTCTCAAGCAGTCATGTTAGACTGATTTAATTTCTGTAAATAAACCTTTTTTCCTCGTTCTCGATGAGAAACAGTTCTTCACTTCATCAACGATCTCAGCGTAAATAAGTTGGACGACGGCATGGGCCAGCTACCTTCGAATTCATGCCGTACTCCAATCTTGGCAAAGGACCACGGACGATGGGATTGAGCCCCCAATCCTGACACCACATGTCAGGGGATGTGACATGCACACCGCGTAGTCTCAATATTTCTTTTTACTCTTCGGTACACGTTACGGCGCCTCCTCGCAAGGTACGAACCGCTGCTTAAGAAGTGAATCGCAGACCTACGCACGCGGCTGCAACCAGACAACTTTGGACTCAGCAGACCGCTGTGCAGAGAGCAGCACAGGCCGCAGCTCACCGTCGACGCCGGGCAGAGTGTTCAATTCGTTCCCGTGACGAGGAGTGTGTTTCAATAAATGCGTGCAAATTAAAACATTGCTTTCCGTATACTCAGTACTTGCAGTTGCCGTCAACCAGTTTACGACGATCTCCTATGGAGCCGCTACTCAAGCTTACGCTATGAGTGTGCTGCGTGTGTCGTACAGGCCTTTGACATTCTTTTACTCAAAAGCCTACTGAACCCCATCATTTTCGCACGAAGGGTTCTTGCGGGCTAGAAATTTATTTGCGACTGCACGTATATGGACACTTCTCGAGAATTTTTGTCGTCGCCGTGACGTTCCGTATAAAGCGTAATTTCCATAAGGTGGCGCCCCGCGCGCCATGCATATGTTGTGGGTGCGAGGGAAAGTGAGAGGGTAAGCCGACAAAGACGGTGACGTGATGCGCACCGCCTTGCTGCGCGCCCAATTTTGTAGGCTGGCATCGCTTCCTCTAGCCCGGCCGTGGCTGCCCAGTTGTCCGCGAGGCCGAGTGCACACGCGGCCCGCGCTCCGTATCTCGGAGATAATCTGCGGCCGGCGCAAAGGCGAGCAGCGATGGCTGGTGGCTCCATGCGCGCCTAGTGTTGCGAGGTTGCGCTATCCCAGGTAGGTCACGTTCGCTCCCCGCTGCCAGTGCTCTTCGTCGCGCCGGCATTGTGACAGGAGGGGGGGGGGATCACGATAATAGAGCGATAAGCGTTCATGCTTGTCTGTGTGCGCGTGGCACCATGCTTAATTTGATTAGTAATCGAATGTTTACTGCAATTCGTACAGTCGGTAAACCTACGAACTTCGTGTAGTTGTCTAATACCTTGCCTATGCTTTGACGATTTTGCCTTTCGTTCTAAACTGCGACCTTTTTAAGGTAAAATATTAAACGAAGTGATTGAACATTAGGAAGCCACGGTTTCGATATAATAGAGGTCGTTATATAGAGCTGTTCTGGTTAGTTTCGACCTACTAGCTTTCTTGACCTGTATAAACTTCGATGCACAACGTTTTCGCATTCTGCTGGCACATAAATGCAACTGCCGCAGCAGTAATTCGAACCCGCGATCTCTCGTTTAGAAAAGCAGAATGTAATAACCAATTTTGGTGGCGCAATTACTTTATTTTGACAAGGTACATGCCAGTATTTTGCTGCAAGTGGCGCTAAATCAACATGACTATGCAATACGGCAGTAATTCTCAAATAATATATTTATCCTAGCATGGTAGTGCATGTATCGTTCACTACGGCTGTCAAAAAAGCAGTCCGCGAACTCAACCAAATTCGTCCTAACCGTTTATTCGTCTCCAGACAAGACCAGCGCAGTTTCATGAAATAAGCTTGAAATGGCTATTCTTCGTTTATACCTACCTCGTGGATGTTCCAGAATTGAAAAAGCAGCGGCCATTTCAGCTTGAGGCCCCTCCAACATAACGATCTCAACCTGCAGCATAGAACTGCTAGGAGGCATACCTGGAGTTAAACGAAGATAAATATTACATAATTTTTACACTCCGAAATAAAAAAAACGTAGAGCGAAAAACACACAAATAAAAATATCTATGAGGATATAGATCTATACACCCGAAAATCACACGGTTTTTATCTTTATTTCAAACAGCCCTTCGTTCGTGTTGTCATCTAATTCAGTATCACGTTATCACGTGGCCTCCGGCGAGAATGGAAAATTCACAGCCTCATTTTCTCGTTGCCGCGAAATACCGCACGCTGATTCTGAGACGATGGTTCAGAATAATGATGGTTCAGAGCCGAAGAACTCGCTAAAGTCTGCTGCTTTTATTTTATTACCCTGACAAGGGAATGTTCAGAAAAGTACTATGCTGATTTTTTTCTGTAATGAACAATTCACGAGTACATGGCGGCCGGTATATCGTTAAAATGGTGGTTACTGGGCAGCTGGTGCATATTTCTCGCTTTTTTTAACTGCATGATGAGAAAGAATGAACAAAAACAACAGTGCGCTAACCTGCAGGGAATCAGCATTGTAGAATTCGTAAGCTACCACATTTTTAAGTAAATGTCTACTGCGAGAAGGATATCTGGACCCCTTTCTAAAGAGTCCGTTGCAAGTGCAGGACGTGGCCCTCGTAACATGAGCACAAATATATTTGATTGAAGCTTACGGACAAATATGCATCCTGAATCTACATCTGGTTACCATTATTCTATAAAATAAATTATTTTAGGTAAATTGTGTGATTTTACGTACCAAAACCACAATATAATTATGAGGAACGCCGTGTTGGAAGACTCCGGATTAAATTTGACCATCTCGTTTTTTTTTTCTTAAAGTGCATCTAAATTTAAGCACATGGGCGTTATTGCATGTAGCCACCATCGAAATCATCATTATTTCGTGCCGTACATCGCACTGTGAATTGCAGTGTTAGGTTGACCTATGTATGGTACGTGAAAACGTAAATTGTCATCCACCCAGATTATAGCAAGAAGTTACAAAGAAACCCCCTACGGGTTTCTCAGGTGGAACGCTTCGCAGTTGAGGAAAAATTTGTCCTAGTCCGGGAGATCGAACCTGGAACCAACGCATTTCCGGGGTGGTCGCGCGACAGTCTGAGCTAACCAGTCGTTCGCCGGAGACGCGGAAGATCTAAGCAATTCGGAACTCCACCTCTAAGAACCCCGCTGACAGCGCTGAGTCCGAGTGAGGAAGCAGGTGTGCAGAAACGGAGACGTGGGAGTTGGTCCGATTGAAGGAGCACGTCTGAACTACCGCCAAACAGCTGGAAGAAGACAAAAAGAGCACACAGTTAATGGTGATCTATGAAATGTACACGTTATAGATACGTTACCTATATATTGAGAGACTAAAGCTAAGCTGCTGTCTCATGACAGTGTTGACGCTATTAAGAATAGATGATATGTGAAACGGCCAACAGATATCTATCATGCCACTTATCACACGACTACCTCAAAAGCGTGCAAGAACAACTATTTGAAAAGCGTTAGCGCTCGTCCTTGCCTGGTGTCATCGTGTTGTTACTAATTCTCACTGCGCATCCATCCTACATAACAGAATATCAACGAGGCCAATCTGCCACCCTTCTAAATTACGAAAGCGTTAACGGAGGCCCACCTGAGAATTTTCAGAGCATGATTGTACAGTTGAAGCTTAAGTGCAGGGTCCCGTACGGCCGCATCGTCTGAACGTTCACGACACCTGAAAAGTGAAAGAAAATGGCTATTGAAATGGGCATGCCTCTTGTTAAGAAGGCCGCGGAAGCCCGCGAAAAGTACCGCGCGACTACTCACACGGTACATTTTCGTGTTCTGCAGGCTTTCTTTCATGCTCGGGAAAAACATTTATGTAGCCCGTATTCAGCAACAAAAAGTTGGATCAGAAATATTTCGTATGGTCTACAATTCTCTCATTGACACTATTGCTTTGAATATAATATTTATGAACTTGATTAAATTCATAATAGGTAATTATGTAGTTGCGCGAAATACAAAAACTCTTCTAGCGAAAAGAGTCTGACTGCCTCCAGGCGACAAAAAAACAATATTATCTTGGTTCTGTCTAGCTACAGGGTAGTTGCTTATCGTAAAATTTTGGCGCAAGTTACGCGGGAGACATAATATACCCGAGTGCGTATGTGACGAAGGTGCGTCGTAAGAGCTACGGCGGAATCCTGAGCCCGCGCCCATACACGTACTCAAATGTGAGCGGACACGCGTTTGGCGAGCGCTCTGATCGAGTGGCGTCCCTGGGCAGAAGGCGAGCATGCAGCGAAAAAACGAGCGAGCATGGCAGGGTGGCCGCGCCCTTACTCTACGCGCTGCCTTCTTCAAACGCTCCTCCCGATCCCTCACCCTTCCGCGGATGAGCCCTTCCTCGCTCCTCCGTGTCATCCTACCATGGAGGAAGGAAAAACTAACGAGAGGCCTTGACGTCACTCCTTGCGAAGCTCAGCGACACCGGAATTTGGCGTTACTCCGTCATGTTGTCGTGGCAGGTTCTCCTCTCTTGTTTAGAAACCACGCTGGGCTGCGCGGACGTGCGCGCGCTAGGGATCCGACCACCGGATCCAATCGGGATGTATACCACCGTGATACCGTTGCATGTCATTTCGGCCGAGTACTGTGCTCTAGCCTTGAAAGAAGTTCCTAATGGACTCTGCAAGTTAGACTGTGAGCCCAGACCCCCGGTACTTTTGCCGTCTTTTCTGACAATAAATATGTGCACTCTCACTGCACTAGGAGAATGCACAGGCGATGACCGTCAGCACACTTTACGCACATCACGAGCTATGGCAAGCCCATCTGCAGTTCATGAGGACAAACAAGTATGCCGGCCGTGGCTTTATAGGAGTCGCTTTACTTTATTCAACAAGTTTCGGGCCGCCGCGCGCCATGGAGATAAGTGACGAGCCACAGCGCGCCGACGTAGAGGACAGCAGAGGAGAACGTCGCTATGCGTATAAATACACTGACTGCGGCCTGAGGTATATTGTTCTCACAGTAAGTGAAGCTTCACGGAAACAAAGTTATGTGGTATCCTCCGCGCGGTGCCGAACAGTAAGCGTGTATGCATGCCTGCAGCCAGCACGTTGACCGGACCGTTTGATGTGCGCCCAGTCGTACGCGCGCAGACGACGCACCACCTCGTAGTCATCGTGGCCGCAGAGCCTGTCTTGCAGCACGAAGCTTTTTTCTCGCGTTTTTGCCATGCCCTCCTCCTTCGCTTTCCTCCTCGCGCGATCATATCGCTATCGCCGTCCTTCATTTCCTGTTGCGCTTCGCGTTCGCTCTTTCATCTTTCGCTGTGCTCGTTGGCTAGGTTACGAGGGGCGCCGACGTTCGCCGCAGGAACGGGCTCCTAAGAGCTATGCTCTAACACATTGGCTTCTTCAGTAAGTCGAGCAGCCGCGGTCTCGGAAATTACAAGTCTGCAAAGTCTTCACAGTCATGAATCACAAAAAAAGTACGAACTTGTTTGCATCTAAATGCTACTTATTACTGTTTTGAAACACTGAACTGTTTTGGAACAGTGATCTAAGAACACATGTAACTCCACAATGTGTGTAGCATGCTACAATGATCAATGCAAAGCCAAAGGTCAATGAACCAGCTTAAGTTAAGAACAACTGAGTTGTCTCAAAGTGCCAATCACGTCATTCAAAGCTCCACGTGCAGCACCTTACCTTTGAAATGTAGCATGGCCAGCTTCTTTTGTGAGCAGTGGGCACAAAGAGTGGTTTCTGTTGAACATCACGTGTTCGCCGTGAATGCACACCCGAGAAGACTGCAGAAGCACTGATCCGGTGGCAAGAAGCAGGCTGTGAGAATCATCATCGCACAACGTGGTCAGAAGCTGTCTCTCCGGTCGACCGTGGGGATCGCAACCGACTCCATTCGTGCTGCAGAGAGATTGAGGAACACGAGTAAAAACATCTTCAGACATTTTGACTAAACTATAATGACCTTAAAAAAAGAAACGATAACGCCTCTCGACATACATGCTCTGGGCCCGTCGATCAAACAAAAGGTGACCACTTTATCATCATCAGTTGTGCCGAAAATTGCAGCGCATCGAATCCTGCCCACAAATATCAAGGCCTCTTTGCCTTTGTGCCACCTGCGACTAGACAGCAGCCTGGCAATAATCAATTTTTCTGCCGCACATTATCCGCGGCAGTGGGACCAGAAACAGTACAGTAACTCAACTCTTACAACCTAAAATTCACTAATTACCTTTTTTACTGTGCCTGTCAGAGCACGCGCTCTGATCATGAGATTGAAGCCCGTGAGCGCTCAAGGAGCATCGATTTACCAGGAGCCCAGTGAGCCCCAGCACCCATTTCGAGACACTAGGCCGCCCTAAAAGCATCCCCAAAATTACATCGGCGTTCCATGTAGTCCATCCCGCTCTGCGTACAAAGGCTTCATGGAAGCATAGGTGCGATACACAATTGCATTTATGCTGCATTTTTAGGACGTGTGCCTTGGTGAAAGACGGCAGTGGTCTCAGGATTCCTACTAAATGAACGCATTCCAATTCCACAATTAGAGCACATCTGCTAAAGTTGATAATTAAAATGTAAGTTAGTGAACCATGCCTTATAAATAGTTTTTAAGATGTTATCGCAGATTCCGCACCCAAACAGCCATGGATGATGCGGTGGCAAAGAAGCTGCTCCACAAATCATCGAAAATAGTTATCAAAGTAAGCGAATAGCTTATGCGGACTGTGGAAATCGAATGGGCGCAGCAATACTTTCCAAGTAGGCTTCTGCCGTTGATAACATTGTTTGATGATGTCGACACAAATTTGCGTCAACGTGTTTTGGTGGATGTCATGGCCGCGTGACAACGACGACAGCGCGACGACGATGGATTGACCACGAAGGAGATCGTGACGGCGCGACAACGACGGCAGCGCGATAAGACGGACAAAGGAATAACGGCAGCCTGAATAACGGCAGGTGGGTGCTGGTGCAAGGTTTCGTCTCAAATAGCCTAACGTTCAGTCAGCATTGTTAATGGCATATTCAACATGCATATTTCATGAAAAGTTGCTATTGATATACAGGCCAGGATACTTATAGGAGTTGACAACCGACAGGGCAGTATATTTAATGGGAGGCGGGGATATATCACAAGGAGTAGAGCTAGAGGAGACGCGCATACTTTTGCATTTAGTTGTGTTAAGCTGCATTAGCTATTTGATGCACCAGTTGAATACCCTACACTATACAGGTCGTCCTGTAGCTTACCGAAATCAGTAAGGTTAGTTATTTTGCGATAGATGACACAATCGTCCGCGAATACCATAATGGTTGCATTAGAGATACAGTCAGGAAGGCCATTAATGTAGATGAGAAAAAGCAAGGTACCGAATACCGATCCTTGTGGTACACCGGATGTTACGGAACAAGGTCTGGACGTAAACTCGTCCAGATAGATAGATTACCTAGGACAGAGGGCGCGCGGCCGTACTAGAAGCGGAGACCCGCGTTAACATGCCCCCCCCCCCCCCCTAGAATTCTCCTCGCCCCTTTTTTGCGGGCGAGAAGACGGCGCGCATCAAGCCAACGCCACCTATAATAGGTTATAGGTTGCCTCGCACCTACGGCATACGGCGCACGGCTGCGGTCTTGTCGCGCTTGGACTTTATAGGAAACATAAAGGCGAGGTCGACGCCCACACCAACGACGACGGCGGAAATTCACCTGGAGCGTCCATATAAACCTTTTCACAGACAGCAGTGCGCTCAAAGCGCACTAGGGGCCACCACAGGCGCGCAGCCATTGAATGCCTTTGGAATCGGGAGCAAGCAGGTATCAGCCGCCGCCGGCCTCTTCAGTTGCGTTCCGCCGATCGGCCGGGGATCGCTTAGTACTATTTATTTGACATGCGGAACAGCAGAAGGAAGATGCGCTCTGTCATGAAATTCAAAAACTGCGACAGAGACTTGAAGCTGTGGGATGAGATATGTGTGCGAGCTTCACTTCCCCTCAGCTGCACACGGAGTGCCCCTTGTTACGACCATTCGCCATGCACACATTTCCGCAAAGCGATCACAAGCTCAACCACCAGCGCTAGAAAGCCAACCACCGGCAAGAACCTCCAGGAAAAAACCACCTGCAGCAACAACAAAGCCCTATCGCCACGGTTCGTACAAAATATCACGAAATGTAATCTAACTTCGACAAGCATGCAAGTCAGCGCCACGTCCTCCCCACGCAAGCGCGACTGACATACTCGAGCAACTTCACTTCCCATAGCAATGAAGTCAAACGCGGAATGATATATAGGCGAACACCGCGAGCTTTCATTTCTTAGCCGGAAATAAAACAGCAGGTGCGCGATCGCTAAGATATTCGCAACATTCCTGTCCACGCGTACGGGCATACATTATAAAAAATTATGAGCCATTCCACTCTGTGAATGTGGATGACCAGCGAAGCTGCAAACATCGTGGTGAGAAAACTTGTGGCAAAGACTTTATTGCATCACTCGTTGTCACTTAATAACGACGGTCACGATATCCTTGTGGTCGCTATGATATACACTGATCGGCATACTCGCAAATGCGGAAATATTCTTTGATAATGTCAAATCGATGTACGTACACCGCTGGGTTGTTGGTTGGGCCGTATCGGTGTGGCACCGCAAGCGATGTGTTTGCAACACAAAACGTCTACGCCACTACCTTTTCGGTCCCCACACATCCACAATGAGATTACCGACAACGACCAAAGGTGAGATATCATGGGAACTAACCCACGCAAAATGAGTAGACATGAACCTTACGGGGCTAGGAGCCATTGAATTGCTTGATTTCTTGCAGGGGTATTGTTTACGGAGGCATGAGCCATTGATGATGAAAGCTCTCGAGATGCTGTTCTGTGCGGTGTTTGCATGATTAGAAATAATGTAAGCACTGTTCCCTTCACTTTGCTGAGTGTTTGTAGCTTATGCCTTACGGGGCTATGAACCATTGCGTTTTTTGCGTGTTTACGGGGGTATGAGTCAGTGATGATGATAGTTTTTTGTTGACGGAGAAGAAAAATGCACGTAACCCTAGCCACATACAGCTTCGCTCTAAAATTGTCGCAGTTTCACCCGTGAGGCGAATAATCGTTCGCAATAGCAAATTATTAGAGAGCCATACGAAGTAAGGATGGTAGCTTTATCTGCCGTATGAATTTGTAAACATTCGCTTGCTAACTAAATTAACAGGCATGGTGTCACGCGTACAGGCAAACATGAACGCGTCTCACTCGATCAACGCGGACAGTCGCTGTCACAACACTCGCGTGAGGAAGAGCGGCAGCAGCGATCGAATTGCCCTCCATGCTTGCTCTCGCTTCACCGCGAAATGAGCGGCAAGAACACAGCGCACACGAAGCCATGCCCTATGCACACACAGCACACCGCTTTCAAGCTAGGACCCACGCGGCCGTGCTTAGTCACACTATACGCAGCCACCTCCGGAGTAGAAGGCACCTCTCGCTGCTGCCTTGCGCGAGATGGAAGACGGCGCGCTTCCTCCTCACGTTCCTCACTTGCGCGCGCGAGGTCGAGCCACCCTTTTTCTCAGCTCACTCTCGCACGTTTTCACTCGCAGCCACAGCATACAGCGCGCGGCTACGAGGCTACGCACTTGGACGTTTACGAAACATCACGCCGACGGCGACGGCGCAAATTCACCTGGAGTGCCGGCATAATTTCAATCGCAATAAAAGGGTTGTAATCAATCAGAAAAAAAAAAACACTCCTAATTCATCTTATCAGCCCTGGCGACAAGAATTACGCGGTCGGGACCAACCACCGTGGTCGGAGCAGGTCGCTAACAGGCATTTTCTGCGCGCGTACACACGCCTATTCCCAAACGAATCTGTTGCACATACAGGTAACGACAATATACGTACGACCGTAACATCCTTACAAATCTACCGGTGTAAAGAGTGGAATAGAGTAGAATATAAAGGGTAAAATCAAACGATTCGACTGTGCTATACAATAGTCGCCTTCAGTCGGTAGGCTTGCGCACAATAAGCTTGCAGTGCAGACAGAACGGATAACTGAACGGTAAACTTAAACTCTTAAACTGCCCGTGCAGCTTTGGCCAGTCTTGTGTCCTCTACCCATTCATTGCGCACCGTCAGGGCCGAAATAGAGGCTGTCTGAGCCATGCCTGCAGCCACCCCGGGCATTGTAAACAAGCCAGCAAACGTCGCTCAGAAGGCGCCCAATGGCAGGTGCGGTCACAAGCCCAAATATATGGCGGTGACCCTGGGTATGGTGCTGTAAACGATTTATAATTGATAAAGAAAAGACGCGCAGCACACATTGGCGATGAACGCCAAGCGATGACAGAGCGCCGCCACAGATCACAGCCCATCTAAACCTCCAGACGCTGCAAAGCTCTCGCGCGACAGCACGTTCTTCCCAAAGAGCCAGTTGGGGTTCGGCGACGAATGCACCCTGCAGCAACGTTCTTAAACATAATCCCTATAGCTCGGTCGCAGAAAGCGCGTGCATTTGCATCAGCGGATAGAGAGCTCGGGCACCGACCACCACGATAACGGGGGAAAGAGCCACTTCTCTACCTCGAGTGAACCGTTTTTAGGACAGTAAAAGCCACAGGCCGCGCTCTCCGACTGGCGTGGCGTCAACCACTTCCTGTAGTATTCTCTGACGTTACGAATGGCGTCGTATATGGTTCGGCTGCACTCTGCCATTGGTATTGTCAAACGCGGTGGCATGCGGAGCGCATCTGTAAATCATAAACTCATCCATTCTTGATGTAAAGGTTGTAGGCATTCCTGGCACGTGACGTCATCTGCTATTGTACTAAGTAAAGCTTTCCCGGTATGTTATCAGATTTATTTATTCATTTCCTCAAAGGTCTCTGTTGAGACATTACATGAGGGAGTGGGGAGTTAGTGACAAAGAGATACTACAAATTACAAAGGGATATTTCCGATGAGTCGCTTGAATGCAAGTGGGTCGATGATAGTGGCAACTTCGGCGGGCAGGCCATTCCAGTCTCGTGTTGTGCGCAGAAAAAATGATTGCTGAAAAGTAACGGTATGGGCTTGTGGGGGATATACTGTATTAGAGTGACTGGTGCGGCCAATGCGATGTGCTCTTTTTATGTACGGGTTGTCAAGAGGCAAGGAATGAAAGAATTTATGAAAAAGATTAAGACGGGCTATTCTACGGCGTGAGGCTAGAGAGGGTAGGTTTATTTGGGCTTTTAGTGCCGAGATGCTTGCATGGTATGAATAAGTTGACAGGATAAATCGTGTCGCGCGGTTCTGAACCGACTCGAGGGCATTAATAAGGTTATTGTGGTGGGGGTCAAAAATAGCTTCGGCATACTCAAGCTTAGGCCGCACAAAGGTTAGAAAAGCAAGCTGTTTAATAGAGGGAGGAGCGAGGAAGAGGTTACGGCGCAGATAACCTAGAGTACGATTGGTACTCTAACATGGTACTTTACTAACAGATGGTACTTTACTAACAATAACATTGTTAGCCACAGTCGGCGTCACTCGAAAGAGTAACATCGATTGCGGGCAGGCAAGCCGAGTCTGTTTCCTCAGACGCGCAGGATAGACGTGCCAGACGTACCCCAAGGAATTAGGTAAAGGTGCAGAAAGGATAAGAATAGTGAGGGTGAAATTTGTTACATAAACATGCGGGGTGGTTGCAAGCAGGGAAAATGGCTGGAAATTCAAATGCAGCTGAATGACAAAGCGATTAGCGTGTACGCCTTGACCTAAACGTATCTACGAGATTTGGAGAAGACACCTGTTATTGATAGTTTTGTTTAGGAAGAGTGCAATAGAATGACTGAATAAAGGAAAGGCGGAGGCGTAGGTATGCTAATTAGGCGAGGTCTGGAGTGGTAAAAGCTAAAATAGACATGTAAGCAGCATTTACGGATTAGCGGCACATGGCAAGGCAAGAAGACGTGGCTGGGAGTAGCTTACCTATGGACAGTTAGTGATAGCAGAGATAGAAATAAGGAAGTGATTGGTTGCATTAGAAGACAGGACAGACGGACGGACAAGGAACTTCATTGATAGTCCTGAGAGGTTTTGAAGACAGAAAAAGAAATAATTGTTCGATTGGAAAGACGAAACCATATAAGTGGTGGAACACGGAAATAAAGCAAGCTATAGAAGAGCGTAAGCAGGCGTCTAAGGATCATCAATAGCCAAAAAGTTGGGATTATATGAAGAGGAGGTGCTCTTTAGATGGAACAGATACTGAGAAAAGAAAAGGGTGGCGAGTGACCTCGTGCAGAAGAAAAAAATGCGCAAGTGAAGGTTGGGTGCATATCATTGGCAAAAAAGACAAAGGCGCCCTAAAAAGATCCTGGAACCATGTAAAATCAGTCGTAGCTTCAACGAAAAATTTTCAGACGGCTATAAGAGATGAAGATGGTAACATCTTCGAAGGAGACGATGCGCTGCGGCACATCACGGACACTGTTAGGGCTTACTTCGGCACAAAATAAAGCATTGTTCGGACCCAAAGAGATCCAACATCAGCAGAGAAGCCTGAGAGATTAAAATTTATATAGAAATGTTGAAGAAAGCAGAATAAAACTTCCCTAATAACATCGCCGTAGGACCCGGTGAAATTTGAATACAGCTACTCAAAAACCTCTGTTCAAAGAGCAAGGCACTGCTGACTAATGCCATTAAACAAATGCTTAAAACGAAGAAATTACAGTTGGATGGCATGAAAGCAAGATGAACTTCATATACAAAGGAAAAGGTGGTAAGGATAGGACGAGCTCGTACAGGCCAGTTACAGTAACATCGGTGCTTTATAGAATGGCAATGCAAGCCATAAGATTAGAACTGTTGAAGTGAGCAGTGCGATAACGGCATGAATTGACTCAACAGTGCATTCAGTGCGCATGTTCTTTTTTGTGTGAACTCATCGCAAGTGTGCCGATAAGCAACACGTCGTGCCTACATAAACTCATGTTTTTCGTGCAATAAAATAATCTTGCAAGAGCTGCTGCTGCTGCAACCACGTAGGTTATTACAGGCAGAAACAAATGATGTGCTGGGGGAACTACGGAATGATTTAAGACCATGCAGACGCTTACGAGATAATATCTTTGTTTCTGACTCAGTGCTTAAAGACTTCAGCAGCTCAGAATAGACCTTTATGGATAGGAGTTATCGCTATTAAGGGAGACCGCAAGAACGTAGACACGCAGTTGCTATGGGATATACTCAAGTATGAAGGCACATATCACGATTCGTGCAGCTTCTGAGCGAGATATATAAGGAAAACCGTGTAAAAATTACAAAGGAAAGCCGAAATTGTAATGAAGTGGTGGAAATACACCAAGCACTGAAGCAAGGAATCCCTCTATCTCCATTGTTGTTCCCGCTTTAGGTTAAAGGCATAGAAAGACAACTGGAAAACAGCCAATTAGGATTTGATTTACCATAAGTGCGTAATTTACAAATTGTACAACAGAAGGTCAGCGCACTGGTGTATGCGGACAACATAGTGCTACTAGCGGACAATGCAAGAGATTTACAGACATTGACCAATAGGTGTGGCAACGCAACGACAAATCTAGGTCTTAAATTTAGCACAGAGAAATCTGGTATTATCATCTTTAATAATAAGACGAGTAGCTACGTGGTGTCGATTCAACAGCAAGTCATGCCCACAGTCAAGCAATATAAATACTTCGGTGTAGCGCTGACGTTCACAAGTATTATTATGTGCCTAAAATCGTATACATTGTCGGCGTTCGAAGTTAATCAAAGATCGGTGGGCCGATTGGCTTTGGGAGTGCACGGCTAAACCACAAATGAGGCAGTGCAGGGTGACAGGGTTTGGGCCCGTTGGGCCTCTTTCGAAGTCACAGAAGCGGGGAGCATAATTAGTTTTGAAGGAAGACTGAGGAACACAGATCAAAATAAACGGGCGGCTAAACTGCGCAAGTATCTGCACTTAAAAATCGTGGGCACAGAACGAAGGAAGAGGTCAAGAAAGTTGGCAGCCAAGTACAGGGTAATTGAAAGTGTAGATAAACAACCACGAGTAATCAGAAAGAAAGTGAGAGAAACGGAGACAGCGAATCGGATGCAATGAATGAAAACGAAAAAAAAAGACCATTAAGATTTACAGGAACGAGAAAAAAGAAATTAGGAGGGAAAATCTGTAGGATATCACGAAGGGAAGTGCCTTGCTATTTGGGGCTCGAGCTGTCTGCCTAAGGAAAAAAAAAGCATACCGAAGCAAATATTCGTAATTAGATGAGGCATGCGTATGCTGCTGCAAAAATCCAGAGACCACTCACCACATCCCAATGGAATGCGAAGGTATTCACCCACTGAGTACAGTACGTGACGTACAACTTCCAGAAGCGCTTGGATTTAACGCAGACGGAAGCATCAGCCGGTCAGCAGTCGAGATAAGCAAGAGACGTTTAGAGTATTGGTGAAAAATAATGCAGGGAATTGACTGATACGACCAGATCCATTACAGGAATAGGCAGCGTTACAAGGTGGAGAGAGAAGATTAAAGAGATGTATGCAAGAATGCTAGAAGGAGAAGCATTGATAGCATAGCTCAGTAACTTAAGCAGGCTAGGTGACGATTTGTCCACGCCCCGTTTCAAAGGGGATGCCAATAAAACGGAAGACACTTTGTCGAGACTAAAGTGTGAAACGGGGGAAGCCTGACACCATTACCAATGGCGATTTGTTGCGTCGGAAACACCACGGAGGCACACAACTCGTACACTGTTATGTGAATGTTTGTTTGTTTATTAAATGCCTGCGACGTCGTTCTGGGCGCAGTGTCTGTTAAAGTAGTTTGTGGCCGCCTGGATCTGTTGCGGCGCCGTTTGTGGATCAGGAGGAGACGCGTCTTCCATGTGTTCGGGTGTAGTTGGCCATCCTCATTATCCACTTCGCTCGATTGACTTGTACTTGCTCTGCTTGCCGCGGCAAGATGGCGGTCACGAAGCTTCCGAGCTTCATTTGCCTTGGTACGCGGAGATGCAGCGAGTCGCTTCAAACGCATTGCCTCTCTTGCGTAGGCCCGTCGCGTCCCTGAACTATGTAGTGTCGGATGCGCCTCGCCACCCTGGTGGATGCAACCTACACGCTCAGCCTCTCTTGAGCGCCGCTTGCGTTCAGCGGCTGCCGTACGTCACGTGTTGGGAGACACTGGTTTAGCGAGACGAGGCATCCTTCCCACACGATACCGCAAAGTAAACTGCCGCCAGCGCCGCCGCCACACCAAACATAAGCAGACGGTCGCCACGCGCGCCTCGCGACAGTGACGTCAGGCCACACAGCGCCCAATCGGGACGCCACCTCAAGCGCCTTACGACAGTGACGACAGGGCGCACCGTCGAACACACGGCCGCCACGCGTGCCGATTTGATCTGTCATCCCACGCGGCGCCGAACCACCCCGACACCCGCACTTGACGACGGTGACATCACGCACGCGAGGCAATTAGGAGACGCACACCTGCGCCTAGCGAAGTGACGTCACGACACAGAGGAGACCAATCAGGAGGCCGGAAAGCTGTGACAGTTTCTGCTAACGGCAGATGACCGTGACAATGAGCCATTAAAGGCTTCCGCCTTAAAATCACCATAATTATCGTAATAAAAAGAAAGCGAACGCTGCCAAAGAGGGGAGAGAGCTGGCTGCGGGTAGACTCAAGCTGCGGGACGGAGGTGGCGCACAGGAAGCAGTTGCGGCGGTTGGCCGAGGGAAATCTCGGCGGTTGATCCGTAAGTACCATGGCGGCACGTTGATGCTTTATAAAATTTTCAGGTATATGTGAACTATTTGATTCGTAATGCTATTTAACTTTTTTATCTAAATCTTTTGTCCCTTCACGTTTGCCTTGTCTCCGGAACCCGTGCACCTATCAAGCAGAATTGCTGCAAGGTGGGTAGGGCTTGATGCTGAGCAGGTCAGAGATACTACATTGGCGTTACTTACCTGTTGATGAACCGCTTGATGCTCTGACGCTGACGGTACAACTCTTCCACGTTCTCGCTTACGGCGTTTGCCAGTAGTACCGTTATCAACAATGCAGAGGAGACGCAATATCTGTAAAGAAAACAGTAAGAATGAATCCCTGTGGCTAAATATATCGACGGCACTGTCGGAGGGACTGTGCGCCCGATTATAGCACGGATATGTGGTACCTCAAGAAATTATGACACACAAAAGAAAACACAGTACAGTCTGGTGCGCTGCATGTTCGTGCACCCCCACTGGAACAATATGTTGGCGGCAATATTATGCTTTATGCATACGCTCATTCTCCATGCGCTCACGAGTGCCTCCCGTCCTCACATCCCTGCTCCTGCTAAAAGCCGCTGTTGCTCAAAGTTATTATTGCGATAATATCGATGAGCGCTCGCGCCGTCGACCTCGCCGTCATCGTCATGCTGTCACGGTATCAACGACGCGTGCGCAGTCCGCGAACGTGGAGGGTTAGGTCTCCAGACTCGAGAGACGCGCAGTGATGCGTATGACTGAGAAAAAAAAAAGCACTCGCAGTTTCTCCCAAAAGGCGAAGCATCATTTGCGGTAGCAAATTAGTAGAAAGCTATATGAAGTAAGGATAGCAGTTTTATTGTACGCATAAAGTTGTAAACATTCGGTTAGTAACTAAACTAAGAAGCACGGTGTCATGCACGCACAGATAAACATGAACACATCGCACTCAATGACCAGGAAAACTCGCTGTCAAAACGCTGCAGTGAGGAAACGCGGCAGCAGCAGCGAGCGAATTGACCTTCGTGTTGTCTCTGACTTCAGTGCGCATTAAGCGTCGAAAGCACAGCGCATACGAAGCTACCGGCACTCAGCGAATGCACTTTGTCCACCTCACAGATTGCTTTGAAGATGAAGCCCGGGCATGTACTTTGTCCACAGCGAAGATCGCTTCCAAGATAGGTGGCCGCGGGGCCGCATCATAAGCAGCAGCTGTCCGGGTAGAACGCCTCCTCTCCCTCGCTTCACGCCGTGCCTCTCGGGCTGTCGTGTAAATTATGAGTGCGCCGCCTAGCTACCATTGACACTGGTACTTAACGGTACCGGGCTCTGCAATCGCCTTCACCTTCTATCTTTCCTTTCTTCTTTATGTCACCTTTTCTTTCCTCAAGGCGTTGAGTAGTGCTCCCTAAAGGGCTGCAGAAAATAGCACTTCTTCCTCTTCACAATCACACTGCCTCTCTCAGTAGACTGCGCGCTCCCGCTCCGCCTTCCTCCCTCGCGCGCGAGAGGGAAGAAGGCAGAGCTCGAGTCGCGATCGTCGGCTGACCCTCGCAAGCTTTCATTCGCACGTGCAGCGTATGGCGCGTGGCGACAATGTTATCGTGTTTGGACTTTATACGTAATGTAACGGCGAGGACGACGGCAGAAATTTGCTCGGAGTGTCCATATAATTGCTATCGAAATAAAAAAAAATGGCTGTGGCTTAGCTAAGGTTAAGCCCAGGATGCGAAGCATACTAGCCTTTATTTTAACGCGACAGCGTTAAGGAGCTCGTGTCGCAGAAAAGCCGGTGTCGTCGGCGTCGGCTCAGGCGTGCGGCGCTTGCTCAGGCGCACATTTCGTTGTCGCGCCGAACGCTGCGTTGCTCGACGCTCACCGCGTCCGATGCGGGGCGCGTAGTCGCTGCGCCGTAGCAAAGCCACCTAGAAACAGTCTCTGTAGCACGCCGCAACCTTCGCTTCTCATTCCAACGAGCAGCTCTGTCTCCAGGCGGCATCTCACCTCGTGAGTGTCTAGCAGAGGCAAGCGCAGCTGCTTATATACCGCCGCGACGCCGCGAGCGACGGCGCGCGTTGGAGCCCCGTTTCTCCTCTGTCGTGACGTCACGGTGTCACGTGGTCAGCCTTGAAGGCGACGCCGCTAGCGACGGCGCGAGTTGGAGCGCCGTTTCTCCTCTGTCGTGACGTCACGGTGTCACGTGGTATTGAAGGCGACACCGCCGCGCCTGAGGAGCTGGTTTGAGCTCTAGTAATATGCTTCGCATAAAAAACGACGAAGTGGACGCAACGTCACGCTCTGCTCAATCGGCTGCGCAGCGCGCAGCCAATACCGGAGCCAGCATTGTGCACACAAACACCAGCTTTGCTGCCAAGCAGGTGTGTCCCCACCACACCATGGTGCATGCAATGATCTCAGTGGAACGAACAGTGCACTGGCACTGCCCGTTCCGGACACTGGCCGTTTTGCTTCAGTTTCACGTCGCGCACCATTTAGTTGCGACACCTGCAACGCCGCTGGCAACGTTCCTCGTCACGCTAGCGCCGTAAGACGCCTGGTTCCCAGGGCGCTGTTTCTGCTGCGCAGCAGGAGCTACCTCGCGTGCCGTGTCGCGCCAGCATGTCAACCACGCGTATTGTTAAAGGGACGCTAAATTAAAGTATAAGTGGAGCTAGAACAGTAGAGTACTCGTCTAGGAGCCTATCGTATTTTTCTCTGTGCAAATATATATCTGTGTTGCGTAGGAAGTTGCCGCCACAGCTCCCACTGCTGGTCCTTAATTTGAACAGCCTTCGCCAAGAGAACGAGCTAACGTAATCTCCATGTGACCCCATCTATGCCATTGCTATGTTATTTTTTTAGAAACTCTTTATTCGGCTAAATATATGGTGCGTACTGATTGGCAACAGCTTTCTGTGTCTCGGCGGCTCTGCTTGCGTTCAGGTTACCGGATACACTCGCTCGAGTCCCGGAGCGGACGAGGATGGTGCTGGTGCTTTCGTGGTTGTAAACAGAGAAAGAGATGCGGCTCGCAGCGGTCGGACATAGTGGTCACTCTCTGTAGATAGGTGTTACCACAGGGCATGAAAAAAAAAGAGTAGCCCATTGTTGCTTAAAAAATCAGCACGAATCAGTAGATTCTTGCTGGTGAAAGAGCCATTTGGTTCAACGAGTTTCTTGCTGTCACGGATCCAGTGCTAATTGTTGACACCACAATGTGCAATCTACGAAGCAGTTAACACGATGCAGTGACTTTCAAAATTATTCTCGCGGTAAGTGGTTTGAAAAACCACATTACAGGATCCTAACCTTTCAATCTAGCTAATTTCAGCATTTGGTTAAGCGACCCTTTAAGCTCCGTCGGAGGAGCTTCAGACGCTAAACTATACGAAACAATGCTAAACTGCTTGTAACCTGTTGTACCCAGATATGGCAGCAGACGCACGCTTCTGCCTTCTGCTATATAGTTCTCACACCTCTAAGTATACATTTAGCTTTAGGAGGTATGTATTACCTTTGTCAAGCAACAGCGTCATCATCTGCACATGAGTATCCCTTAAGGCTCAACCAGACGTACGCGTTCCAATGCGCCCGCACGCGCCGCACCACGCCTGGGCGCGTACGGCGTCAGGCGCGGAGGCTGTTTCGCGTGTAGGCGCGCGGCGGCGTCGAGACCTACAACCGCTAGGTTTCTCGCGCCCGCGCCGGAAGCTGCCGCTCGCGTCAGTAGCATGACGCACCTCACATGACCACGGCAAGCCAACGTCATTTCCGGAACGACTCTTCGCGCGACGTTCAGGCAAGGCCGGGTAGGGTGGCCAGAATGGGAGGTGTCAGCATCGGCTGGGCTGCGCCGCGTATGGCGGTGCGGCATTTTTTCATGACAGCGACAGGTGGCGCGCTCGTCGTCTCCGAGATGCCTAGCGTGATGTGTTTGAGCAATCTATCCGGCTCCACGCGCGCGTCGTGAAGTCTGTGGTGAAGTTAGCTTCGCCTTCCCCGCTTTTATTGTGTTTTCTTGCAATATGTAACACACATGCTTAACATGGCCGTTAAGCGAAGGCTAGACTGCCTTGAACGTGGCAAGCTAGCAACACTGCGCCGCCGCGGCGAGACGCGCGGCTACGCGCGGCAACTCGTGCATCGTTTGGGTGCGCGCCCTCTTCCTCCGTCGGGCGCGACGCGACGTCGAGTCAGTGCGGCGTGTGCGGACGCATTGGAACGCGTACGTCTGGTTGAGCCTTTAAACTATGTTAAGGGTTTCGCGCTAGTAACGCTAAACGGAACGCCCCTGGTGAAGAAGGAGACGGGATGGCAGGGCCCGCGGACAGCTGGGGCACATGCATGGCGCATGCGGAGCAGCTCTAGACGGATGCTGCGCGGTCCTTAAACGGCCCTACGGCACAGACGCAGTAGGGCGGTAGTCTTCAGTAAAATCTATAGTTAATCAAAGTTGGCAACATATCAGCTTGTAAAAAAATAAGAAAGGCGGGCCGGGGGCAATGACTAAACACAACACTAACAACAGCATTAGTTTAGTCTACTCCATTCTTCTCTAATGTTTTGTGCACCTCGTAAACACCACACCTCCACCGCTTTCAATATGACGGTGTTTATCACTCCCAAAGCGTTAGCATCGCACGGGGTAACCGCGAACTGCAACAGAGCGCGAGTATTATCGGGAACATTCCTACATTTCAAATCTCCGCTAAGCAGACAGCACGAGTGTCTACTGTCATTACACTAAAAAGGAGGAGGAAGAGAACACACAAATGTCACAGGATGAGAAGACTGTCTGCTCTCCTGGAAGGGCTAGGAAAAGAAACAGAAAAATAAATGACTGCCTGTCTCACTAGATCAAGACGGAACAAAAAGATCACTAAAAATAAATCAGTGCCCTTCCACTCTGTGAAGGATGACCGGCGAAGCTGTGCATGTGGGCCCCTTAATGGCGAACTGCAACTCCGTTGCGAGTCGGCGCGGCATTGCACCCTGCAGGATCGGCGCACGTACGAGGAGTGATTAACGCCTGCTTCACCTCCGCCGCGGGTCTGCCCGGAATTGCACCATCTTCGGGATCGGCCCACGTATAGGCACGTAAGATAAGACCGGTACAACTAGTTTGGCCGAACGTTAGGTTAGCCTCACTACGTCTTCTCTTTCGTCCTGTTGGTGATCGTCGTCCTTAACCCTCTCGCGGCACCGTGACAATATATTCAAGATCTTCCTTTACGCAGACACGTGCAGCTTCTCCTGATGACGACGGCGAGCTGTTTGTTCGTAGAAGCTGTCCGCAATGGGGAAAGTGCAGCCGGTACTTACACTGCCTAGCCTCCCTGTCTTTCCTCCCCTTCACCCGCCGTGGCTGCTCAGAGGCTATGGCGTTGGGCTGCTGAGCACGAGGTTGCCGGATCGAATCCCGGCCGCGGCGGCCGCATTTCGATGGGGGCGAAATGCGAAAACACGCGTGTACATATTTACACCCGGGTTAAAGAACCCCGGGTGGTCGAAACTTCCGGAGTCCCCCACTACGGCGTGCCTCATGATCAAAATGTGGTTTTCGCACGCAAAACCCCATAATTTAACTTTTTTTTTCCTCCCCTTTCCGAGACGCACTTTCCGAGGCCCCATCGCGCGACCTTGGTGCGCGCGGCTAGGCTGCAAAAGACTTCCCAGCAATATAGCTTCTCTGACGACTTGGGCACTCAATTTCTAGGACAGAGATCTCCGGCATTAGAATGCTGGTTATGCTTCGTGCTTCCCTTCTTTTCGCTCCCTCATCCACCTCCACACTTCGCATTATTCCCCTGTTCAACCGCGAAGCGCCATACAAGGTCTCCCTTGCGCGATATTATTGGAAACTGCTATTCTACCGTCGTTTCTTGTGCAGTCTCATGCTGCCTGTAACAATCTTGCTCACGATGGCTGCTGTTAAATGCCGCGTGCTCCAGTTCTCCCCGCAAAACGTGCAAGCCATGCAAACACTCTTTTCTCGTGCAACTACGCACCTCGCTTTACGATTGCATCTTGAATCCCCTGCTGTTGCGATCCCACCTGATATCTACGGCTTCATTTCTAAAGTTGGCTTTATAATGGTGTTTGCTTCCAACGATCCTGTATACTTGTAAGAAGTTCTTGTTAGTGCAATGTAGGAATATATATCCTCCTTATCCAATTTCCCAATAAGTGTTCTTTAACGTTTTGCTGTTCTTACCAGATAAAAAATTCCAAACATAGGGTCATCAAGTGAAAAAAAGTTCACTTACAAATCAAGCTTTATAATTACTTCAGCACCAGCGGCATACAGTTAGCATTAAACTGCATATACAAATGTAAGCTACGTATCACCGTTCACAACGCTGAGCTGCAATACCTAAGCTTTTCCATCACCAGGCCTAGGACTCGGATTACGAGGTCAGCACAGTGTATTTCCGCTATCCATATGCGGAAAGTAATCTGATATCTGCTACCGACAGCAATGCTGCGATTGTTCGGTCTCTCACAGGCTGTATCGTCTGAAAGAAATCATAATCATCATCATCAGCAGCAGCAGCAGCAGCAGCAGCAGCAGCAGCAGCAGCCTATCTTATGTATCCTGCAAGACGAAGGCCTCTCACAGCGGCCTCCGATTACCCCTGTCCTGCGCTAGCTAATTCAAGTTCACACCTGCAAAATACCTCACTTCATCACCCCACCTAATTTCCTGCCGCCCTCGACTGCGCTTCCCTGTCCTTGGCAGTCATTCTGTAACTTTTATGGTCAACCCATACGTCGTTACTTTTGTGCTTTAATGCATAAAACGACGTTTTGTTAAGAAAGTAACTAGAAGGCCAATACATTTCTACGCAAAGTTCGGGAATTAATATTGTAAGGAAGATAACGACCGTGAGCGCAGAGTCAGCAGCATCGGCAGCATCAAGCGCGCGGCAGAGGCTCGAGCTAAGGGACTGTGCTCGATCGGTACATCCTAGAACCAGCGGTCGCTACGAACCTCGATAAATCACCTTTATAAGTGGTGGAGCCATGCGGGGTAACGTTCCACTCTACTATCCTGGAACTCAGTTCTCAGACGCTACCCTCTGCCATGCCGGACGCCGACAGAAGAGCTATCGGCCTCGGGTGCCAGACGACCTAGCTACGCCACTGGCGGAGACTGCTGCTCTACCAAATGCTACAGCGCAGGAGGACCCCAATCTCATACTTTGCCGTTTTCTCCTTCTTCATGGAGGTCCACGTGAACTTTTAAGCGACAGTGGCAGCGCCTTATCTGAAGTCATCGAACAACTCCTAGCTGAATGCGCTATTGTTCATCGGAAATGCACTGCCTATATCACCCACAGACTAACGGTACCACGGAACGCTTTAATCGAACTCTTGGTGACATGCTCGCCATGAATGTATCACCTGATCACTCTGATTGGGACCTAGATCTTCCGTTTGTCACCTACGCCTGCAACACCGCGACTCAGGCCACTACCGGATTCTCACCCTTCTACCTTGTTTACGGCCGTCATCCTTCGCGCACAATCGACACCATTCTGCCCTACCGGCCGGACCCATCCGAATGCCTGCCGATCTCGGAAGCCGCCAGACACGCCGAAGAATGCCGCCAGCTGGCCCGCCGATTCACCTCGGACGACCAGAACCGTCAAAAAGCCGTTCACGACGCCCAGAACTCGACTCCCACTTTTCTCCCGGGAGCCCTCGTCTGGTTGTTAGTGCCACACCGCACACCTGGGCTCGCTTCAAAACTCCTTCTGAAGTACGACGGGCCATACCGCGTCCTCGAGATAACATCACCCGTTAATCACCTGGTTGAGCCGCTAACGCTGCCGTCCGATATGCGACGTCGTAATCGCGAAGTCGTTCACGTTCAGCGTATCAAGCCGTATCACCATTCTACCATCCTTCCAGAAAACTAAGCCGCCAGGATGACTCCTTTATTTCCGCGGGGCCATTGTAAGGAAGATGACGAACTTGAGCGCAGAGTCAGCAGCATCGGCAGCATCAAGCGCGCAGCAGAGGCTCGAGCTAGGGGACTGTGCTCGGTGCTTCCTGGAACCGGCGGTCTCTACGAACCTCGATAAATCGCCTTTATAATAATATATTGATGCTGGTGTCATCCTTACAATTAGTTCCAAGTGGATCTGCCTCGCCAACTCCACGGCTATAGTTTGTAAATTGCAATATGGGTCATAATTTGTTAGAACGTTAATTAGTGAAGTTTAGTTAATTCGTCGATTAAGCATTTCAATTTTTCGTGCAAGTAGTGTCCGCCGCTTCGATTAGACCACCTCATGAACTAGAACTGTGCTATCTGTCACAAGCAACTTTTAAGAATTTTCGAAAGTGTTTGCTGAAACACCCTCTTTAATGGTCTCCTTTCTACTCTGGATATTAAAATACACTGAGTAAGGAAAAATGAGCTATCGTCCGGACGCCTACATATTGAAGCCATTCTGAAGTTCCCCCAAAATGCCATTATTCTAGGCCCATGCTTGCAGCTTTAATTTAATTGCCTGCATTGCCTTTATATTATCAATGTAATGGTCAATGGTCTATATGAGTTAATTCTATCTTTTCCCCCCTTACCTTCATACATTAAAGTTATTCTACTTTGTCGCCAACGGTGGGGTTATTCTTTTATGTCTTAAAGTTTTTTTCACTGCTTTCAACAGAGCTTCCTTGCTTTTTGGTCCTAGTTCATTAATCAGCCTAACGGCTACCTTGTCTAGCCCTGTGGCTGTATGCTTAGGAATTTTCTCTTTGGCTTTCTTCCAGTTAAAATTTGTCAGCACTAGCTCCTTTTCCATCTGGTTCTCTTTCGTGTTCTTTATATCCTCAAATACAACCTCGCCATTGTCTTGGAAAGACTGGGCTGTTATCTTTCGGATGTAATTTAATGCTCCGTTTCCTTCCAGTTTGTTTCCATCTTCGTGTAGGATATGTTGTTGTATTGATCCAGACTTCCTGCCCAGTCAGTTTATGTGGTCCCAAAATATTCTAGGTGCGGCCTTCTTTTTCTCGCATATTTCTGACACCCAACGTTCCCTTTCACCTTTTATCTTTGCTTGAACCAGTATTTGAAACATACATTTCTTCACCCGGTATATTTAACATTTTCTAGCTACTTCATCCTGCGTCAATTGCATTTTTTTTTTTTTTGCCTGCCTGTGCTCTCGGGACACTTTCTGTTGTTCGGCGATTTCCCTGTTCCACCAGCTGTTGTTTCTTTTTACCTTTCCAACGACTACGTTGCTTCTCTTTCCGTAATTTTATCTTTATTACACTTAGAAGCTCACTATATTTCCTCTCTTTACTTGGACATTTGCCTAGTTCTTCGTCGGCTCTTGTGACTATAGTTATTGGTTCAGCATTAAAATTTGGACTGGCCATTTTGCGCTCCTTGCTTTCTTTCCCAACTACAAATCTCATTTTCAACATGACCCTTTTAGGGTGCCTCCCTATGCTGCTATACCCTTCCTCATCAATGACCATTTCTCTCAACTTATCATGAATTCTTTCTGTCATCAGACAGTAATCAATGGTCAATTGCCGGTTACCCACTTCCCACGTGGTCTGCCCATCACACTTAGGCCCTGTATTCACGATAACGAGGTTATGTTGCTCACAGAGATTTAGCACTGAATTCCAGTTGTTGTCGGCATAGCCATCTAGATCCTGTGTGCGGGCATTCATGTCACCTAATAGGATAATTTCGGCGTCATTCCCGAAACCCTCACTATCAGCACTCAGGCATTCCACTAATTCTTGATTCTGTCTGCAGTTATTTCAGGCCCACAAATACGTTGTGCCCAGCCAAGTTTTCTGTCCACTCATTGTGCCTGATAACCAAAGATACTCTTGACAATTTCACTTTACTCTTTTTCATTTGGCTCCCTGATGGATGAGCAGTCCGACTTCCCTTGCTTTTCTTTCCGACTTAGTTCTGTTGCGCCCTTCCCAAACATAATTCTCAATCACTGGCGTCTCTTCTCAGTCTCTAAGGTGCGCTTCAATGACCACGTGCACCCTTATTAGTTATCTATTTAACTGCTCCTCAACCTCTACCCACTTTTCCTTTCTTCTGCCGCCTTACCACCCTAGGAGTGTTAGCCAGGGCCACCCCTCATGGCCTTGGCCGCGGATATGGAACATCCTTTCTGCCGCAGGCGTCACGTCTACGTGAACTTTTTGGGTGAGGGCAACTGGGCAATAAACCCACACATGCTACCTGAAGGCATCAAATCTGCCGAATTCGAGACCCTCGCTATGTGATGAACAAGAAGAACATATATAGTACCCACTCTTCACCTATTGAACTAGAACTTATGCCGTACAATTAATATTTAAATATTGATCGTCTATAAAATATAGTCTGAATGACTCAAGATTACTGCAAACAACACATTGTTGGTCTTATTGGTTTGAAGTGTACTACTTTAGTTTTAAAGTTTAGGTCAAGTTACATGAAACACCCGGTACAACAGCGCTTATCGTTCTTACGGTAGCACAAGCACTTACATGCTCCCATAAATAACAGCAGCAGTAGATTTTATTCTATATCATAATAGCAAAATGGAAAACGCAAATGAATGCCACAGGCGTCATACCTGAGCCACTTTTCAATGAATATCTGAACTGTACCGCACCTATCGTGAAAATAATCGTACAAAGGGGTAAAGAAAGTTATAAATTATACTAACACTCGCTATAAAGAAGAGAAAGTACGGGGAAAAAAGAAGGAGACGTGCATATGTATGCATAAATACTTCGAATGTACCGATTACTACGAGTAAAACCGAGATTGTTTGTGTGTGGCCTTCTCCTTGCAATGTGCCTTACTGTGGGAAAGCCAGCTTTAAGAACCCGCTTTAGGTACGTTTGCACACGTAGTCAATTGTTAAGGCACATTCCATAACATACTTCCACCCGTTGAAATTGCAAGCAAAAGAAGTTAAAATAACAATATGCGGCGAGATAACAGACGTGCCTGTGACGTTACGAAACCACTCAGCGTCCCTTGTTAGGTAAGCACGAGCCGCGCTGGTGAACTGATGTCGACTCCCGTTATTGTAGCAACGGTACTTCCTGTACAGCTAGCCAACTCGGTGGACTGCGATAGCTTGGTAACCTTTTATGCTCTCAACCCTGTTTCTTATGCAGTACTTCATCAATTTACGAAGCATCTACACAGTGCTAGCAAGTGTTAAGAGCTTTAGCTCGAGTGCTCCTATCTAAATACATGTAAAAGGAGAATTTGTTTTTCTCGGCAATCACTGCACCAAACTTGACGAGGTTTTTTGCATTTAAAAGAAAAACTTAAAATCTAGTTACTGTTGATTTCAGATTTTTTATCTAGGTTGTCAAGTTTTTACTAAAAATTGGTAAAAATCGCAAATTTTCAGAAAACGAAGCTAGCAAGTTTACAACTCTGTAACTCAGCAATGAAAAATTATATCACAATTCTGTGAATTGCATCTCACAGTACATTTAAAGCGGACAAAATTGATATGTTGCACATGAATCTCAAAAAATTTAGACATGTGTAAATAAAGCTTTATAAACGAATTCCCGTAAAATATAAATTTACATATCAAATTTGTCCGCTTTGAATGATCTAATGGATTCCCTTTACAGAGCTACGATATCTGTTCGTGACAGAGAGCTATTAAGTTGCAAACTTTGTGTTTGTTTTTTGAACTTTAGACTTTTGAAAATTCTTTCCAATAAAATTCATGCCCTAAACCTAAATTCCGCTTCCAACACTCACTAGAATTCAACTTTCTCTCTCAAATGCAGCAAATTTCCTTAAAATCAGTCCACCAGTTATCTCAGAAAAGCTTTTTTGTGTTTTACATGTATTTGAATAGGTCGCGTCGGAGTTAGGCCCAAGCTAAAGCTTCCTCTTGAATTTTGATTTCCACTGTTGCATATATGTCCTGAATAGCATGTTGTGTTTGCTTACCTGGTCCTTTTCAAAGACATTAGAGAACAAAAAACTAATGAGCTCTTTTATGTAAACGGTTTCCGTCAACTTAGGGCATTACTGTGTTCTTGCGTGCGTCGCTCGGTAGCCCCTTGTGGCCTGAGCTCGCGCGCAGCGACGCTAGAGGCTGACGGCTGACGCGTCCCTGTAACTCCTTTATACAGCAACCACATTTGCCGCGGCTTTCCGAGGGCTCTACCTTGGCGTTGCATGTAAAAGACCCAACCAGACTTGGTTTGCAGTGCACTTTTTGAACCGAAGCAAACAATCAGTTCAAATAAATATTGTGCAGACCCCCCCCCTCCTCCACACACACACTGTGAGAATCAATGGCATGCGAAGCATTCTGCAGGTAGCTGGCTATCCAGCACGGTAGGGGGTTCTGCAAAGTGACACCAGGTGGACCAACGTGTTTGTGGAAAATGTTGTAACATGTGGGTCGCAATAGTATGTGTGAGTGACGACGGCAACACGACGACGACCACGCTGAAGAGTGTTGTATGATGGCAACGGCATAATTTTAATTTTCTGGGCGAGCCTACGACATATGGCGATTGTTGGGTTCTACATAGGTAGTCGATAATCGATAGGACGTAAGACATAATCGATAGGTAGTGGACAAACATAAGCAAGAGGAACCTGAATTGTGATGTCGAGAGCGATGTGCTATACAGTCGTATGTGTTTATATGGCTTGTCATATGGTGTACGCTAAAACGAAGATGGCATTTGTAATCCAGCAATGTAATTTTAAAACAAGATTAACAATGGCCAATCGTGAAGTTGGTGCAACATTGCAGTTTCTACATAGCGTAATTAAGGTGCTACAAGGAAAGCACTGGAGCAAGTGGGCCGGTCCTGGAGATAGACAAAAAAGCACGGCACCTCAAAGCGTGAGCTGTCACAAGGAAAAAAGACAAAAAAGTGGCACGGAGCACACACACACACCCAGTCTTTCAAAGAACTGGCTGGCTTTGGAACGAGAGAAGTATATGCACGCAATTTTGGCCTGAACCGATGTCTCGATAGCCGTACTTGTTTCTATTTGGTCAATGCGTTCTTTGCCGTGTCCATAGAATGTGCATATTGCCAGCAGTGAAAACATTTTTCTTTAACCTGCACACTTCCACCCAGCCAGTAAAAACAAGGCTCCATGAAAAAGGAGTATATGTGCACTGGAATGTTTATTGCAGACCTTGCAACTAGTTGATCCGAGACCATAGAACACATACTGTTTTATTCTTTGTCGTGACACTCTCTATCTTGGGGCCATCTTACAAAGAACTATTAAAGAAGCACTTCCTACCAGATATATTATGGTATCCAGTTTCTCCAATTCAAAAGGCAATCAGTAACACACTATATGATTTGTTCATGCTATTAGGATTTTTATTCATTACGGAAGAGTCACATGATCAACGGGCAAACTGAGCCACACTGCTTGACAAGAAACCCTTTCGAGAAGAGGCTGAAGAGGCTACTCTTTTGAGTAGAGGACAGGGCTGCTGTGCTTGACAGCAGAGGTTTGCTTCCACCATTGGTCACACATTATTTTCTTTTTATTAAAGCAAGGCAAGATGGGAACTTACCTACCTACTGCAAAATGCCAAGAATAAGGCGGAGAATGCTACACATTTAAAAGTCAGCTCTGCCCAGTGTAGGGTCTTGGTATGACAGAAGACAATGCGTCAAAAGCAGCACCTCATTAGAGATCGCGAGACTTTGGCAATACCTGGGTAAGCACATAAAGCTTGCCTCAATCCAAGGTACTAGGCAGAGCCCGTCATAAGTACATGTTTCCTGTGTCACATAATGGCTTGCACAAACTGAGATTGACAAAGTTTTCCCTTGAGACAGTCCTTTTCCCATAGACACTGTGAACCCTGTCAGGTAGAGTCATGCATTCTTTGTCTCTTGTGTACATGGCTGCTGCTCTTCACAAAGCAACTTCTGTGGTACATTCTCTCCAACTTTCACGTTGCACAAAAGCTCGCTGCACATTTATAGAACCACACCAACCATGAATAATTTGATGAGTAGGAGAAAAATATTCTCCATTCTAGGCAGTGTGCTGTGAAGACTCCCAACTAAAATTTTCGGTAAAATCAAAGTAGAACAAATTTAGCTAGATGTTCTAGATGTTCTGGACACATTTCTTGAGCCCAATCAATTAGTCTGCACATATATGGCCTATTTCAGGTGCATTAACCAATAACAGCCCCATGCATTGTCTCATTATGGTCGTTAGCTTCTGCATCCATTTGTGCAACAGTTGAGGAAACTGCGCAAGCGCTTTAACGATGCGCAATTGCTGCTTGGCTCATACAGTAAAAGTTCTGCTTTGTGCAGAAACATCTGCCTCTTCAGACAAAAAGCATCCAGGAGGACCTTCCTAGTTTTTTCACTTGATGTTACAATGACATATGAAAGCAGTCATTATGAAAAAGCTTAAAACGTGGTTGTAAAATGGTATAATTTCTTACCTCTCTGTTAATGCCCAAAATGTGTTTATACCTACTTGCACTAGTATAACTTCATTGGCTTCATTTCTTGTTGAGAATCACGTTATACATGAAACTGCCCTTATTCGGTATTTACATGATGAGTGTGTATTGTATCCACTATGTCTTTCCCATTTTGTATATGCCCTCCTGCTTTGATCCCAATTGGGATATGTATAAATATGTATGTATTTGCAGTATGTATGTAAATATGTATGTAAATATGCAGTATGTATAAATAAAAATAAATACAACAAATATTAATTAATCAACAAGGGTAGTGATAGCAATGATACTGCCCTTACAGAAAATTCTATCAGTTTGCACATACAAATCAAAATGAAATTATCTCGTTGAACATTACCACCACTGCAATGTTCTAATCCCAGGATGGAACATGCACTATGTGAACAAAGTGTTGAACCATTGTTTGGCACTGCACGTAATGTGCTATTGACATTCAGTGATATGAGTTGAGCCACGTGGTGGCAGAAAGGAAGTGATAAAAAAGAACTGCAGCAAAGTGCTGGCCTGAGAAAACTGCCTGCAGTACCGTATCCACTCTATCCACTCACCCATTTTATCACCTCACAATGGGGACCTCATAATGCTGAAATCTTTCTGGTCTGAATTCTTACCGTGACAATAAAATTCTATATTACATAGATGTGAACAACAAAAGATAGAGGAAGATAAATAAAAAATTCCTGATGGAGTTTCTAGTAATTAATCGAAGGTTTTTCTCATGGACTGCCCAAAACTCAACGTGTCTTGAGAAGCATGTGGCTCTTCAGACTTCTACACTCCCAGTCATAATGGGGTTTAATATGTACAGCCACAGAGTACTTGAAGTCCATTGTTGGGCTACCCAAGGAACAGGACATATGTACTAGGCAGCCGGCTCCAGAGATACAGCACAGAGGCCTAATGTTGGTGTAATGAGATGCACGAATATTTATGAAATATCAGCGAGAGCCATTCTTATCTGTGGCACAAGCTATAACTAATTATTTAGTTATCATTGTTGACACTCATGTTTCTGAGAATAGTTTTGTTTGTTTTTCTCGATGATGCATATTTTTTGCTAAATATTATGTACAATTCCTACAGGAATCATCAGTGCAGAAAGGGTTAAAGAAAATGACAAGTCAAGGCAGTTTAGAAAGATATTAGAAAGGCTGTCCATGCAGTTCTTCTAAAAGAGACATTCTGCTTAGTGGGAAGCATCAAAAACATCAGTAAACAAGTTATAGGAAGAACAGAGGAGTTTGAGGCCAGTCATGGGAAATGACACTGTGCTACCAGCCATGAGAGTAGGAGGTGGCAACAGCAGTTGGGTTAGTACTCAAATCTCGGTATAGTGAACATAGATATAACTAGGTAAATCTAAAAATAAATCGAGGATTTCACTGAACCCCATCTAGTCAGGGAAATCATAGTAAACAGTACACACTGCATCGACCAAGGCAAAATGTACTCAATAGACGTTTCAGCTCCGCCATATGACGATTGTTCACAGTGACAGCGAACAGCGAAATACACTAATTTAGCATCAGAAGTACACGCATGTAGTAAGATAAACCTCGATATAAGGAACCTCAATATAACGAAATTCTCGATACAACGAAGTTTCAACTTTTCATAACCTCTTGTCTATAGAACACCATGTAATTAGAACCTCAATATAGCCGAATCATATATAACCTCAACCTCAACGAAGTGTGTTTGTATGCGATTTCAATAACGAAATTTTCCTTCATCAGCAAAGGAATGCTGAGACAATAATTGGAAACTTCCACAGACACAGATGGTCAAATGGTTGAATTATAAGTGGCTGGTTGCAACCGCACAGAACGACCTCCAAAATGAAGCCACATCATGTTCCCTATAAAGTCTAAGTGCGATAAGATCCTATTGCGCCCCACGCACTTGGTGCTTTAGGTGCGAGTGAAAGTGTGCGAGGGTGATTATGAAAGATGGTGGCTTCACACATGAGTGCTGCCTCCCTGCGCAAGGGAAAGAGGGGGAGGGGAACGACCTCACGGTAACGCGATCATGCGTGCGCGAGGGCTGGGGCGGGGCAGAGAGGGGTAGGGGCAAGTTGGTGCACATCTCGGTCGTGGCTGCGCATCACTGTAAGTGCAGCTGAGTGCATACACAGCAGTGCAACCTGCTTTAGAGGTATTAATCTGCCATGCATGTGCAAAGAGTGGGCATGCCAAGACGGCGTGGCATCATGTAAGCTGTCTTTTGTGTGTTTAGTATTGAAGGTTGCGTAATCTCAAATTTCGGTAACCCGTTGGAGCGAGAGGCATTGGAGGGAGAGGCAGACGAATCATTTACTCCACACTGGCAGCGCTTTTCATGATGGCGTTGTCCCAGCTGATGGCGTTGTCCCAGCGCGGGCAACGTTATCAGCCGTGGGGGCAAAGTGCACGCTGTTATGATCGGCCTTTCAAGTGTTCCCTAAGTTATCCAAGAAGCCATCAACTACCACATTTGGCAGCGGGGGTGCTGTTATGCCTGGCGGTCCCTCATAGCGGGCGGATACCCCACCAGCGATATGCAGCTGTCACGGTTGATGTTCACGCCTTATCATTCACTTCGCTTCAAGATAGCAACATCATCCTCCTGACCATCACGGAGTGGCCACATTGATGACAGGGTCATCGCCAAATACTCCCAGGGAAAAGCGTCGACGACAGGTGGTTGCCTTCTATTGTGACACGTTGGAGACAGGTGCACCACGTACCCGAGCAGCACGTGGAAGACATGAGCACCACGAGCAGCACGTTGAAGACAAGTGAGGGGCGATAAAGGTGGTGAACGACTCGGCATTTGTGATTGGCCAGTGGATTCCCTCACTAAGGGAGAGAGGGAATAAAAAGGGCATAAAAAGCGAATCCGGATGGCTGTGAGGAAAGAGAACTGCTCGGACTCGGATAGAGTCACAACCATGTACGAATGAAGTGAATACATTCTTTTCTGCTTTTCTTTTTCCAT
Organism: Dermacentor albipictus; assembly: GCF_038994185.2. Lineage (NCBI taxonomy): Eukaryota > Metazoa > Arthropoda > Arachnida > Ixodida > Ixodidae > Dermacentor > Dermacentor albipictus. The sequence continues at coordinate 472,942,461 of NC_091821.1, forward strand.
CATCACAATGCTCACCTTCGTTGTCGTTTCCTGATTCTTCCACTGAAAACCCACCTCACCTGGTCGAGATTGTGTCAACACGAAAGCGTGGATGGCTTTGCTTAATTCATACCACCTATGTGGATATCGTAGACATGGCATGAAACCATATCATTCGTCGCCGACTCCCAAATTTATTAAAATGGATTGTTTTGTTATTCAAATCTGTTTTGTTTTTTATTGCCTGATAATTTCGAAAATTCTGCGGCCCTTTTCCGTGTAAGAATAATCGATCGGTGACTGTACTTATTTGCATAAACGGTCGATTTTCAATACAACGAAATTTCTATATAACGAAGCAAACTGCCGATTTTACATACTTCCTTATATCGAGGTTTAACTCTAGTAGATCGAAGCGCACTTATAAATGAGTGTACTCCACCATTTGCTGTGATTGTGAACAAGCTGCAGTGGTGCAGCTGAAATGTCGTTTAAAGTGAACACACTTTACTGTGGTCAGCGCTGCATGTATTACTTGCTATAAATCTAAAATGTTTCTCGTCAATCTCAGCATGCAATGAATATATGTTTATAAAGAATATCTGATATAACAAAGACATCTTGTCGTATATAACTTTGCTATAGGAAAATTCAACTGAAACAGTAGTGGTAGTCATAGAATTAGTGACAGTAGCAGTTGTAGATGAAGAGGTAACACAGGCAGCAAAAGTGGCCACAGCAGCAGGCAACAGTTGGTACCTCGTTGCTTTGAAGGCTGCTACCATCGCCAGACACTGCCTCCTGATGGCAACCAGCTTCCTCTCTGAAGGATATCGCATTAAGTGGTGCAGTAGGTGACCGGGATGCCAGCGCTGTACCCATGCCGTGTCCAACCCATCAACTCCAGCGTAGCAGTGTCCACTATCTTGAGTCATAAAACCGGCCGCGCGATGTGACGGGTGTTTAGATAAACGCTTGCAGTGCCGAAGGGGAAACAGTGGGGTTGCAGCGGGGATGCGGATGCGTCGAAGAAGGCGCTGCAGGGCCTCATTGCACGCACATGGAAGCATCGGGAAGGCACTCTGCGGCTTCTGAGAGAGGTGCCAGCACATATATGTACATGTGGACACCACGCAGGCCTGCATTGGAATGGATGAAAGGAGACTAAATTAGTGACACAAGAGGAGACGAAACTAAAGCCCTTCCTTCTTTTTTCATTCCTTCTTTCTGTTTTATCAACGTGTGCATCCACTTCCAAGCTATTCACATCTTTCTATCATGTTGCTAGCCTTGGCATCTGCACTTGCTCAATCGAATAAAGCCGGTATGAGGGCAACGGTTCATCGACAATAAACCAGTAGTTGGTAGTTTGCATTCTCTCATCCTGTCTGGCGTGTCGGTTTGTGTTATTTACCATGATAAGTGCCACTCAGTGCAGTTTAAAATGAATGAACAACTAGACCAGTTCATCACCTTACTTAATAATCTCATACTTTAGCCTGACAAAAAACTCAATGATACACTAAAACTACCTAATAACCAAAAGTTGGCCAGCTGGGAACAATGAATCAATAGTGCTTTGAATGCATCTCATTTCGTAGATGGAATGTGGGCCCTGAAATATGTATAAGAAAAAAAATAGAGAATGGTGAAAGTTGCATTCATGGCCATGGAAAGATGATTCCTGTGCATGAGGCTCACGCCTGTTTTCCTTTAGTGGCTTCAATGAAAGCATCCAAGCCCAAATACCATTTACGTGAAATTAGGACATCTGTTATTCATTTATTATTACAGAATTTAGCACAGAATTTAATAAATAAATAATGCTTTGGAAACAGAGTGACACTACATTTAACAGACTGCATATTTCCCAACGCGGCACACAATGTCTTTTTTTTTATTTGTTATAGCTGGCCTAAATTAACCAGCGATGATCTCGGAACATGACCCAGATAGCAAAACCTTCTTTGCTACAATGGCTTTGCGTGCTACTATAATTATAAGATGCATATACAGTCGAACATCATTACAACAAAATGGCATATAACAAAATACTGGATATAACAAAGTAATGGATATAACAAAGCGAGTGAAGTTTCCCTTGAAACCTTATAGAGATTCATAGTGCAGTATATGCATATAATGGATATAGTGAAGTAGTTGATACAATTAAATAACTCTGGCTCCCCCTTCAAGTTCATTAGAGCGAGGTTTCACTAGGTTTCAACAGGAGAGCCACATTAACATAAAAAGCCTTCTGTATAGCCCATATCCATCATAGAAACAGGTTGTTGACAACAAACAAGACATGACTTGGGAAACCATTCAGAAATAATGACAATGTAATAGAGTGGAGGTACTTGCTTGTATTGGGTAAGCTACGAAGATTGACCACAATACAGCCACTGCTGTTATTTCGAAACACAAAGCATTTGCACCAGCCAGGAACCTGAAGGTGAAAGAATTTGGACAAATCAGTTCTGTGGAAGCCCACGAGGTGAGGAAAGCTCACGAAAGGAACAATTGTCATCCACCTGACCTGTAGCACGAAACCACAAACGAAACCCATGAGCGTTTCTCACGAAGAACACTTTGTTTTCTTTCTAAGGAAACATCCTGATTTCGATTAGGGTGAATTTTTATTCCGCTGCGAAGCTTTGACTCCAAAGAAAAAAAATGGGTTTCTTTTGTAGCTTCTTGCTACAAGTCAGGTAGATTAAGATTACATTCTAGGGCTTTATGCGCCGAAACCATGCTCTGATTATCAGGCATGCTGTATTGGGTGCCTCCAGATTAATTTCGACCACCTGGAGTTCTTTAACGTGCATCCACTGCATGGCACATGTGCGTTTTTGCATTTTGCCCCTATCGAAATGCAGCCGCCACCGCAGGGATTTGATCCCCCGACCTTGTGCTTAGCAGTTTAATGCCAAATCCACTAAGCAACCACAGCATGTCAGCTATGAGTTCACTGTTTTACCTACTGAGAGATAATTTTGTACACACAATTAGAAACTAGCTTTAACAGGAAACAAGGTAAATATGGTGCCTTCATTTATAGTTACAGAGCATCGGCATGACATTTTCTACTATTCATTTTTTTTCCGATTTAGTATAGCTCTTGGACTACAGAACACGTGAAAAAAAAATCTTGCAGAAACGATTTATGATGAATTTCAATGTAACCAAACAGCTGAATGCTTGTAATAGTTATTTACTTTATTAAATAAATGTTGCACTTGACGGTGTATATTTGTAGCAGTGAGGATATTTAGGAAACATTTGCTGATTCATTGGGTAATGTCATGGAGAGCGTAGTGGTTAGCCAGCACATCAGTGGCTTTTGTACAGGCGGACAACATGTACATCCCAAAGAGTGTTAACAGTTGGCATAAGGTGACAAATACAACTCGGGTGCGAGAGAGCATGCACCCTTTACATCGGCACCTTTGTATTGCCAGCAACATTTTAACCTTCAACCATGAACTATGAAATTGGCCAAAAGAGCCCATGAGAGCTATTTGCTGTATTATACAGGAAAGCCTCAGAGTACCTCAATAAGTTGTTATAATAGCTTTTGTACAAACCACTTTCAGTTTATTTTTGCAGGAGGTGTATTTGCCGTGACGTTGTGATGTAGAAAATGGTCATATTGTCAGGAGATCAAGAAAAGTTCATCTGGTCAGGTTTTTTTTCACTTTGACCTGGTCAGCGACCACAATTTCTACTTCAGAAAATGGTCACGTGGGAGCAGGATATCGCAATGTCTGAAACTCACTCCAGCTTGCTCAATCGAATGCAGTAGAATCTAGTTAATTTGAACACCAAGGGGGCCAGAAATTTATTCGAATAAAACGGAGTTCAGACTAAGGAGAGCCCCCTTAAATATAGTGGCCGATAAGTTACGTCACACAGCATGCAAAACCAAAACCATCACTGGGCTTGCATTGAAAAAGTCTCATCTTTCCTCTATCAGTTCACGACAAAATGTGCCAGGAGAAGCCTAGGTTGCTTAAAAAGTAAGTGTGATAAGAGTGCCCCTCATGCACCATTTGCTGTGAGTGCGAGGGAAAACGTGTGAGGATGAGCCTAGAAGGATGGTGGTACGATGTGCACCATTGTTGCAGATGACAGGATCACATGCATGCTAGCAGGGAAGGGGGGGAGGGGAGGCATAGGTGAGCACATGGTAATGTGATCAAGCGCGGGCTGGGTGCTCCTTCCTGCTCCTTTTCATCTGAATGGGAAAAGAGGGCGTGCACCACTCTGCTTGCTCCAGTTTCATCTCAGCTCTTCACGCCTTCCTTTTTTTCCCGTCATTTTTACGGCACATGAGATAACGGTAGAAAGTGATGCGTTGAACCTTTGCCTTTAGCTCAGGTTTGTCCAAAAAGCAGTCCATGGGAGTAAGGAATTGTGTTTGAGATAACCATTGAGCAATTTTTGGAGTTCTCCACTCAAATACACAGGACTTTGCCGAGACCAACAGAGCACTTTGAATTATCCGTCAATGTAAATTCAAATTAACAGATTTCGAATCATCAGGCTTTCCCTGTACCATGCTTTCACTCATTGTGTGGCCCTGTGGAGCAGCATAGCAGACCAACAGGTGAGCTGGAGCAAGTGCCAAAACATCACGATGTCCTGCTCCCACATGACCACCTTTCACTTGCTGTCACAACAGTCTGAAAAATGGAACTGAAACTGCTTCATCAAAAAGCTATTACAGTAATTTACTTAAGGCTCTCTGAGGCATGGCAATCTTTTTTATGGCTTTGAGGTCCACAATATTATTTAAGAAAAAAAAATCAAAGGTAAAAAATTTTATCTGAGTACCTGTTTAAGTAACAAATGTCTTGTTTTGTTATTTTTAATACTTACTGTGCGAGAAAGTATGTAAGCACCCAGAGAACATCAAATATTGACCAAATGTGCCAACCGTAGTGCCAACAACATGTACAGATCAAGTATAGTTTGAACCAGGATATAACACAGATATAATAGAGTAACATAAAACGTAGATATAAATGAATGATCTAATACAGTTAAACCTTGTTAAACCGTACCCGCTTAAACAGTAGTTCAGATTTAAAAGTAGTAAAGTCAAATCCCCAACTCAGCAGCCATTGAACATAATGTGTTTTGTATCCGCATAAACCGTACCGGCTTATTGCGCACGTATCGGTTAATACGTAGTGTTTCCACTTTTCGTCGTACAAACACGGAGGTGCGTCGTCTCCATCAGGTGGCCCGGCAGAACAACAAGCCTCATAGATCAGTACAATGGCCTTCAAGCGCCCTGTGCGTTTGCGCGTGAAGCCTCATCAACATCAACGTCATTTCAGTGCCATGCTAGAGAGCGTTGTGGCATCATGCAAGCGAGGACTCGCATCATGCTGAAGCTCAGATAAAAAAAACGCCAGATGCTCAGCATACAAGAAAAATTAGACATCGTTCGTGCTATCGAACGTGACACGAACAAGTCGGCGCTGGCACGCGAGAGGGATTTGCTGTTGACTACGGTGTGTGGCAATTGGAATGCGAAGTTGCTCAGCAGTGCTGCTGCAACCGCAAGGAGATGTCGGCTACGTGGTTCAACTTTTTGCCATCGTTGAATCTCTTGTTACCGAAGTGTCGGCTAGCAACAGTGATGAGGAAGACATGAAAAGCGACAGCACGGGCGATTCAGGCCCAACAGTGGCAGAAGGTGCGCGTTACGTCAGCCTCATATATGCAATCGTCGCGATGAGAACAGCACCTCACAATGAAAAAAGCGCCCCGCGGCTTCTGCAGTGCTACCGTGCGGGTGCATGGAGAATACGTAACGCCAACGAGGAATCTGCCATGCGAGTGTTTGCCGAGAAGAGGGGGCTGGCTGAAAAGCTGGCATGCAGCTTCAGTAAGTTTGAAGCCTCTGTCGTTGCTGCTTTTGTGGCATGAAGTGAATAGATACTGCATGTTTTTTTCCCCTTTCATCGCACTCTCTCTGAGTTCCATTTTTGACAGGTAAGTGGTCGATCTCATGCTACTTCGGTTAAACAGTACTACCGTTTAGTACGCACTTTTTCCGAGCTCCGGCCAACTATGGTTTAATGAGGTTTCACTGTATAAGGAAAGTAAATAGAAATTTTTGCTATTATTTATAAGCTGTTGCTTAGGTACAAACATGAAAATTACGTACAAATAAAAGCCAATAAACAACAATGAACATAAAAAAAATGCATTGATCTTGACAGTTTTTTACTGCACCATACAAAGCATTCAGAAATTCATTTCAGTGATGTGTAATTCTGCTGTTGCAGTGTGGCGACTGACGAAGGAAGACTCACATTTCAGTGCAACAGACAAGGGTGCCGAGAGAGCCCAAAGTGAGCCCTGCCACCAAGAGCCAGCCAAGCGAGCCGACCAGCCAGGTAAGCCGGTCGGCTGCTGCGTCTGCCACTGAAGGCACTTTGTATGCCACTCCAGAGTCATCACTATCTTCATTATCATCAGTATCTGGCAGAACAAGACAAAACACGGATAGTGACACAGCCGTCTGTCCATCTGTTAGTCTGACTATAGATCAATAATGTGTTGTAGTGGGCCAGTTGGCTTGGTGACATGGTGAAACACTGCACTACAAAGAAGTACCACAGAGAAGAATATGAAGAACTGGGACACACATGAAGCGCAGCTGCCTGTCAACTGTTTAAATGAGTGTGATTTATTGTTGCCCTAGTTTGTACAGCTTCACCTTCATAGAAATGGCACTGAACAAGACGACACATAGTAGTAGAAGATGGGATAGGTTGGCACCTGTCCCATCTACTGCCATGTGTCATCTTGTTCGGTGTCATTTCTACAAAGATGAGCTATCATTTAATGACAGCAACGGTAAAAGCATAAATCCTACGTTCACTTCTGCGAGGACAAGATTCTGGTATGCCAGAGTATTTTTCACAACCTTGCTCTGATGCCGTTACATATTGACACTTTGTACAACACACTGAAATGCCCGCTGAAATGAGTCTAGACTAAATTGAAGGACAATTAAGGCAAATATTCATTCAAGTCAGGGTAACAGAGTAGCACATCAAGGTGTACAAAGAGTCACTTTTACTGGGAACAGCACTTTAGTTAGTGAGGAAGTTATGTAAGCAAGAGTTAGGGTCAGCACCACTACTGTGAGGACGTTGTACCAGCTACCTTAATGTATTATGTCCGGTTTGCTTGCAGTCAGCCGTATACTACTAATAGTAAAGCAAATTGTGCTACATTTCAATATGAAAGAAAACTCAGCTTGTCTAATCTGATTAAATTTTCTTGCAGAAGAACCAACTAATATTACCGCTTCACAAAGCTATGGTAGGTGCCTTTTGCGGGACTGTGCCACCCTCTAGCACAAGGACAGGCTACAATAAACAAAACAATTTGATAGTATGCACCTGTCTTTTCACATGCGACTACAACATTCAAAATGAAGGACCAATAATACGTATGCACATCTCACAAGACAACATGAGTGTGATAACGCAAATCGCATTTAATCTCAGAAAATGTATGTGGCAATGTAAAAACGAGTAGTCACTGCACTCACATGAATTAATTTTGTTAAGTGTGAACGGAACTGGATAAAAATTTACCGACCAAAATCAAGGCACGTTAACTCAGAGTCTCCAAGAGAAGGTGAAGGGCTTCTCTCCTGGCACTCCAAGTAGCCATCTCCAATAGTATCATCATTTCTCCGGTACTGGCGTTGAAGCTTAACCAAGTTGGCCAAAGCTGCTTCCAGCGGGGATGCAGTGTTGCTGAAAAAAAAAAAAGAAAGCACACAAGTTCGTAGGTTGCGCATCCCAGACTTAGTATCTTCCGTTAGAAACAAGTGGTTCAGAAATACTGATGTCCTTCCTAGCTTGCACTGACACAGCTGTTCTGCAAACACTGGAATGTTTAGTGCAAGAATGGGACAATCGGGACAATGAATGTTTTAGCAGATGCTTTAAGGGATTTTTAAAGGGACACTGAATAAGACTATTATTGGAAAATGGTTAAAGCTGCTAAAGAGCAGTGTAATGTTCCCTTTCTGAGGGAGGAAAATCTAATGATGCTACTCAAAATATGTTTTCTTCCACGTTGAAATGCAGAGTAATCAATACTTTTCTTTATTATTGACAGTAGTTGATAACCCTTTTCAGCTGCCTTTTCTTAGTGGCAGTACCAATACTGATCTACATTTATGTAATTTGCTCAATTACAAAGTCTCAGTTCTCTGTATAAGTGGTATGTATATCAAACACCTCAAAGCCCTTATCTACCACTCTGACCTGACTTAACATTTGTCTTCAGTGCCACTATGAACAAAAGGATCCGCTTCAAATTTTAAAAACTATGGATCGAATTCATATTTTCATAACGTAGAGCAACTACAGCCTTTAAGTCTTCCCAGTAAGGTCTTAGCTGTTAAAGTTGCACTGCTCAGGTAAAACACACAGAAATACTGGCGAGAAAAATAGTCACACAAAGACCTTGTACAGACAAAGGGTTCACAGGAAGACGGAGACAAAAACGATCGACAGTGACTCGAACAAGGAAAGCCTCTGGCTGACATTTTGACCAGAGACGTTGTCTTCACCAGGGCCTGGCGAAGACAAGTACTCTAGTATGAATGTTGATTCGCTCATGCCAGAAGCTTTCCTTGTTCAACCACTGTCCATTACTGATCTTGTATGTTTCACACTTTTGTGTCACTGTTTTAATCTCAGTTACCCAAACAGTACGACTCTGACAGATCGAAACATGCCATTGCCATGCTAACTAATCCCCATCAAAGCACTTTCATTGAAGCACTTCCAGTGAAGTCTCGTGGCAAGCATGCAAAGGCTAACCTAAAGACAGCTTCCTCCTCCACCTCCCTGCTTTCCAAGTTCTGTCGACCTGCTGCTGCTTGTTCATGGGGAGATCCTTCACGGCTACGGGCAGGTGTGCTTTCTTCTTGATGCAACTGCCCTTTTCTCAGTTGAGCAGAACTGTTGGTGCTGCTCAGAGTGTAGCTAACATCTTCTTCGTTGAACTGCGACAAGTGAAATGACTGGCCACCAGCACTGCCTCCGGTGCCTTCAGTTCGCACTCTGTATATGCCATACAGTGTGTACAGGCTGTAGCTGGATGATGAGTACGAAGGGGTGCTTTGTCCCCGAGTTGCCCGGCCACATGTCGCATCGAAAATGCAGAAAAGCAGCATCCTGAACCTGGTCCAGAGATTTCGCAGCAAAGCCATGCAGTCATAGTGTCTGAAGATTGCCGTAGGGACTTGGTGAACTAGGTGGACTATGAGACAGACAAGGCCTGCTTCACCAACGTATTGTGCTGACAGACCAGTTGCTGCAGGCTGAAAAAAAAGAAAGAGTGATTGTTGTGCATACTGTTGAAGCAAGCAGCTGCACGGAGCAACATTTCAGACTTGTAAACCATTTAGGCTGTCAGTTCAAATACCTCTGTTTCCCCACCACCAGTGTTTCCTACTGGTGTAGTGAAGCATTGCCTTGACCAACTGACCAGCTGATTGACTGACTGCCTAAATCAGCCACGCTTACAATGTACTTAGTTTCAGATTTCAAGAAACATGAAAGGAGGCCATGCGCTGGGCAAAGAGGGATGAAAATGAACACAATAAAATGTAACATTGGGAGGTAGAGAGGCAGCAGTTTAGATAAAGAACCAAATGAGCACCCTCCAATTGAACTGCCCTCCAACTGAGATTAAGGGAAAGAAATAGGGTTGCGCACGTCATGTGATGTGTCAATCAAATAGATAACTGGGGATCTTTTAGAGCCTTTTTTTTTAATTTATCAAGGGCAAAGGTGGTCAGTCCACAATAGCCTTACCTGAACATCTGTGAAGAAGATGTGAAGTGCGCTCAGTGCACCTGAGAAAAGCACTGTCGAAAGGCACAGTAAAAGCCGCTGGCCACGCGAGAAGGAAGAGCAGCTTTTCATCGTCACAGTAGAGTGCCATAAGTGATGCTCACAAAGTGCATGTATCAATGAGCGCTGCATAGTCTGCAAAAGGAAACCAAGGCATACAAACATTCAAGCACAGAAAAATGCAAGCTATCTGTCACAAAGAGCAGCATCAACAAAGTGCTTCAGTGTAGAGTACTGTTCTGGCGACATAAAGCGTGGGCGACCATTAAGAGTGCAAGCACCTGTTCATGCGAGTGCTCGTCTGGTGTAACTGATCCACAGCGCCACCTCCACCGCCTCCTTTACGCCTACCTGATGCCAGGCCCAAGCGAGGCCTGGGCTTGCTCACTTGTTTCAGTTCAGTGATGTAATAAATGCACTCTGTTAAAGAAGTACTGTAATGTCACCTTTACTTTCCATGCCACTCTAACGCTGCCAGTCATCAAGTCCAGGCCTTCTCACAACAAATAACACCTAAGCAGCATTCCAGCATGAATTATATAGATTTGATATCATAGCTCATTAATGATTAAGCATTCTTTTGACAGATGAGTGATGAATCCATATAATATTGGTTTTTCTTGTGCATGAAAACTGATTAAATTTCCGAACTGCTTACAAAAGAGTCCCAATCTGATACTCAGGTTGCAGTTTATGCTGACAATATCTAATACAGTTAGACCTCAATATAACACAGTCGGTAAAATCTGCTATTTGCTTTGTTACATCAAAACTGTGCTATCATGAAAATCAACATTTTATGCAGATCAGTACAGTCGCCAATTGATTATCCTTACATGGAAGGGGCACGAAATTTCTCGAAGTATCGGAAAATTGGAAAAAGCAAACTTGAATGAGAAAAAATTTAATTCTTTTGAACTTGACAGCCGGTGACGAAATACAATGTTTGATGCCCTGTCGATCTTCACATTGGCCAGTGGTATGAAGCTAAGCCAACCACGCTTTCGCATCTACTCCGCCCCCATGGCTGATAGCACCGCCCACAGTGGGATGATGCCATCACGAAAAGCGCTGGCAGAGGGGAGCGAATGCTTTGTCTGCCTCTCGCCTGAACAAATCTCCGAAACTAGAGATTACGCAACCTCCAGTACTAAACGTGTGGGAAGACACCACACATGCCATCATGCCTACTCTTTGCACATGCAGCAGATTACCTCTAAAGCAGGGCGCGCAGGCTGCATATATACGTCAGCCGTGCTGACATTCATTCAAAGCCATGGCACCGCTAGAAAAAAAAATAATAAGACACACGCCCCCTCCCTCTACTTGATACGTTGCTGCAAGCGGGCTCCCCTCCCTCCTTTCCCCTTCCTCGCGCGGGAAGACAGAGCTCATCAAGCCCCCATCCTTCTCGGCTCACCCTTTCACTTGCACCCTAAGCATACAGAGTGGGGTGTGCGATAGGATCTTATCGCACTTGGACTTTTTACCAAACATGATGCTGCTGCGCTTGGACGGATGCGCTTGGTTGTGTGGCGCATGATTTTCAAAATGCGTTCGCAAGTGGCAATATAACGAAGGGGATTAAGCGTGATTTCAATATAATGAAATTTCCCTGCCGCTTGCAATTCAATGTCGCCATCTGTGTCAGTGGAAGTTTCCATTTATTGTCCTGGTATTTCTTCAAGGTGGCAGGGAAATTTCGTTATATTGAAATCACGCTTAATCCCCTTTGTTATATTGCGATTCTGTATACACAAGGCGTTTCATAGACAAGAAGTTATAAAAAGTTAAATACTTTGTTATATTGAGAATTTTGTTATATTGAAGTTCTCTGCTACATCGAGGTTTAACTGTACGCCGTGATGCTGCCGACGACCCAGTTGCATATTTGTGGCTTCGAAATCTTCATATGTGCCCTCTCCTATCTTGCTTCCATAGACTCTGGCAGTGAGCAAGCACAAAATTGTTTTGTTTGTTTATCTGTTTGTACAATACGTGAAAACCGCAGCTGCTCTTTTACGGTACCTTATACAAATTTGCATGATTCAGACAGAGATTGGTGCACCATGTGAGCTTGAATTATTGCAAACAAACTATTACCGATGCTCGTAGTTACATTAGAGTTTGAGTTAACAAGCATTTACATAATTGTATCCCTTTGTATAATAACACGTGAATATAGTAACTGTTCACTACCATACATTATCTAACCTTGGATAATTAAGATAAAAAATTGCCGCACCATGGGAGCTGCATCTGGGATACCAGCAAGCAAGCTGTTCTTTCACTTATGAATGGACATACACAGAAATCGGGCTTGGCCACAGGAGATTTAATCGAAACCACTGCAGGAGTGGTCTGACACTGATGTTCCCGCATCCCTCCCATCCTTTCATCCCCAAAACAGGAAGCCAAATATAACACTACCCCTCACACAGATGTTATACCTATGTCATGCACATAGTATTCACACATACTAAGACAACATATCGATGAGGTAAAGAAATGTGAACTGGGCAGGCTGGTACGCATTCATGTCTGATGGGCAGTACTAAAACCTACACAGAATGAATGAAAGACAAGGAGCAGGCAGACAAAACATTCCCTTTCAACCGTGGGTTCATTCACAGATAGGTGGAGTTATATATAAAAACATATAGTGACTGGTATCAGTTAAGATCAACCAACCACCTGTTGTTGACATTTTAAAATTACATGAACAATATTTAGAACATAATATTTGTAGCAGCAAAAGTGAATCCAAGCTTATTTTCTCGACAAAAGAATTATTTTACCCAGAAAAATATCCAATATTTCGTACGCCTCAGACCACCCTCCATAAACTGCGCATTATTGACACTTTCCCAAAGTATTAAAGGAACAGTCTTGACACTGCAATCGATACAGTTCTTCTGAATGCTATTAACTATAAGTTCTCTCTGCTAGAATAAATATAATCTTGTCAGGATCTTCATATGTAGAGCAAAAAAATTACAAACATAGCACAAACTTCAGTTTGTGCTCACATTTCCACGCTTTCTTTTACACCACATGGCTTTCACCCACAGTGCTGAAATTTTTCACACATTACAAGCGAATCATTGCATTAACTTATGCTAAAGTTTACCCTTCCAGCCATTTTCTTTCATGTACAAAATTGGCACCAAACATACCACATCCATAATTTAAAGGAAATTTCAAGAAATTGCACAAACTGTACTGCGTGCACTGTATGCACCCCTACAGCATCTCTTTAATGAGTACTGGATTAACAACAGTGAGGAGTGGTTTGGCATCAGTTGGAGCTCTGGCCTCAGAAACCTCTCAGACAAATGTAAGAGCTCATGAGCACGTCAACTTGGGAAACAAATGTAAATGCTGGACATAGCCGTGAGGCAGCTCTTGGTGCAATGGAGAGCACATGCCATGTGACTTTTGCTGTTGTTACCATCACTCACGTGCCTTGGCAGCAAGACACAGCATGTGAAAATTTTCGTGCAAATAAAAGCCGCCAACGGACTCCCTGCCTCACTTTGCCACCACTTACCCTCAGCACAGGTGGGCTGTTCTTCGAAGCGAATGCCTCCCTCTCGATTCTGCCATCCTTGCTGCTTGTGGAGAGCCACTCATCGAAAACGAAGCACCAAGTGCGTTCTGAAATTAAGAAAACATATGTGCTTACTCAGGAAAGCCATTTTCAATACACCATAGATGTATCTAATAGAATTTTTAAAGGTTCTCTTTTTTGCACTGTATCTACCAGACGACTAACAAGCACAAGAAAAGGGAACAAGTAATGTGTAACGCTATTCAAACATTTGGTTATTACATGGTCATGCTTGAGTCCAAAGTAGTCTTGGGTTGCAGTGCAAAGGGACACGGACACAGACACCCTCTTGAATTTTCCTCTTGCCATTCCAAGCTTGTTAAACAGGGGGTAGCTTACTCAGCTCTTAGGTCTGTCATTACTAAGTCATGTCCACACAATATGCAACAAAGTTTTTCACAACAAATAGATGGGCTCGAGAAGGCTAGTTATCCTGTGCAGTTATTATCACTAACCTGCGAAAAGCTTTTAAAATGGGTAAAAAGTTCAGCTAAGAAACAAGAAAAACAGAAAAAGGAGAAAAGGTTTGCTGTGGTGCCCTATGTACATAGATTATCCCATGGTTTACAGAACGTAGCCAATAGATACGACGTCAACACAGTTTTCTCGGCCCCCTGCAAGTTGTCAATCATGTGTCCTATAATAAACAGGAAACTTGAACAGGGTGGAAAAAATGAAAAGATGATTGTGGCGTTAGACATGTGTCCCCTTTTGTGCCTTGTAACACTGGTATAGATTATCAGATTCCACTCATGTGTGGGAAAACATACATTAGACAGAGCAGCAAGTGCATTAATATATTAGACTAAATAAAAGAACACAAACATTCACTTAACAGCCCTAATGCTCCACATCTAGCGTCACACTGTTTCAATTGCGGTTGCAAACCTTTGTTTGATGACACAAAAATTCTTTCAAGACACAAATGCCAAACCACATGGGAAATAATCGAGGCATTCCACATTAAAAGATTAGGAGAGACTTGCGTTAGCCATGCATCTTTGTCTCTGTTAGAATGCGAATTTCAGTATCTTCACAACACGTGTGTTAATCTGAAGTAGTGTCTTTTTGTTGTTTCATTTTCTTTTTTTTTGACTTCCCCTCCTCCTGATATGTTTAACTAATGTCGTTATACCTTGTCATGTTCTTATGCTGCGGTTGTTTGCAATCACCTATATACATGTTTTTCGTTTCAATAAAATTTCAGTTGAGAGTTAGCGCTCGTCCTGTGTCCGTGTCCCTTCGCGCTGCAATCTAAGATTATGTTACCATACCAACTCGCCCAACTTTTTATCCTTTTCCAAAGTAGTTGTATAATTGTGTGCAGGTCAAAATAAGATGAGTGCTTGCCTAGGTACTTGCGCAAGGGCTCAATGTATTGTGCTTTTGTCAAATGTTAGACTAGTACTATATTCCCATGTGATCTACTGCAGTAACTCAAAAGCTACGGCGTTCTGCTGCTGACCATAATGGTAAGCATTTAATTCCCAGCCACAGTGCCCAAATTTCACACCGAGTCTCTTACAGAGCCTCGATGCAAACATTTGTATGTACTTAGTTTCAGGTGCACGTGAAAGAACCCTTGGTGGCCATAATTACTTTGCAGCCCCTTACAGCTACATCTGTATTTGTTTCAGTGTCATTTTCTGGGAATAACTCCCCATGAATTAATCGGTCAATTAATGCATCCTCATGTGAAATGAGGCGCAGATATATAGCTACATATAGACATATATAGATATATACACAATACAAAACAAGCTAGAAGCAGCCTATTTTAGCAGTAAATAAAATTCAGTTTAGCAAGCATGGTTGTTTGAGTAGAAAAATTTGTTAAATTGAATACAAGCATAAAAGGACTGGTTTCAAGTAGCGAAATGAATAACCATAATGTTTTATTTCTAGAAGCTGGACCTTTATGATACTGGCAAACGTGCCCTTTGGCAATAAGCTGACCTGTTGTAATGCTTCAGTGCCAGCAAGGAATCCAAAAAAGCATTAAAATATTACTTTTTCTTTTATTGTACACCTGAACAACAAACTTGTTGAAGATTCGAAATATATATCACATGGGGATAGTAAATTACCGACTTGTGTCTGAAAAACTAGCTAGTATAGAAAGTATAGCTAGTTACTTTCAGGCTAGCTATACTTCATGAAATTGAGATTTTATGCATTTTCCACTGACACAAAGTCAAACTCAGTAACACACACTCAGCCTAGGCTGCAAAGCAATCTGCTCGGTGTTATTTTCCTCACAATAACATGGCAGCACAATCTGAATCACACATTGGTGCTGACTTCTCAAAACTGAGAGTCATGTACACCTTTCGCAAATATGGCCAGATATCAATACATATATCTATATTGAATGCAATTGCTAAGAACATGCATGCTACAAATGTCGTTTAGTTAGAAACTTTCACTTCATGTTCTCTATGTGTTTATTAGCTATTCCTGTAAGCATTTCCTTGTAATGTGTACTGGTTGAGAAGACACATGTAAAATAAGCATGCGAGTTTCACTTAAACATGTTACTTACATCTTGCCTATAAAACAAGCTTGCCAGTGGACAGGTGAAAACATTATTTGACACAACTAATTTATATCTGTCTTTGCGTAAACACCTCAACAGCCATAACAGATGTCCCTTTTGAATATGTCTGTCTGCGACCCTATGTGAGTATCATTCATGGATTTTCAATGGAAATCCTCAGGATGTGTTCAGCTGAGGCGTTCGGCCATAGCCAGGTGTACCTCAAATACCTGCAGTTATTAGAGATGGAATCGTCACATGCACTGTACAAAAGAGTGTGCAATACTGGCACACAGCAGTCATTCCTTAGCGGGCCAGTCACTCTAACAACCCACCCAGACAGGACACTAGTAGATTCCAGGTTGAGAGTGAATTAATAGAATACTTGAAGCCACAGACATATTCAATGCTCAAATGCGCAAGTTCAGCTCAAAACCTGCATAAGAGAAAAGGGACATGCCTGTAAATTGTACCTTTATGCTAGATACTTCTCGGCAGATAACCATTCTCCCTTTTCTGAAGTTTCCTTGGCTTTGTGTATTTTTGTGGAATTCATCTACCTGAACAACCTGAACAATAGCTATAAATTTTAACTATATCGCACATAAATGCAATTAATGTTGCAGTGCCTTCCTTTACAGTGGTCTGTGCATAAAGAGAGGTGCTTTGTGCCACTTACGTGTATTCCAGTGTACCACAGTCAAGTCTTCCAAGAACCAAGATGGAAATTCTCCAGAGTTGTCATGCCAGACCTCGACACTTGCAACATTTCCTAGAGCGATCTTCGTGCTGAAGAATGCAAGGATAAAAATTAAAACAATTTTATTAAAGGACACAACAATATGCCTGCATGTAAGTACATGCAATTAACTCGCATTAGCTTAGGTACCCATATGATTGCATGTCTGTTATAGTCCTTACTTTAATGGGAAGCATTCTTTGTGAACTTCAGGCATTTTGAGTCAGTCCGTCCGTCTGTCTGTCTATCCTCCTATGTCATAATGCCATCTTGGTCATTTTTTCAACAGGATATGTATCGGAAGAGGCATGGGACGGACCTAGCTGGCATGCATACTTGGCATGAATGACATTTCATGACATCAGTGACATCACATGCTTGTCATGGCATGTATGCCATGACAGATGATACGAATGACAAGATGCTGCAGTGGTTGCTTATATATAACTGGACATGAATGACATGACATGCGTGCATAACCTGACAGGACATAAATGTCATCACATGAATGACATACATGTCATGACATGCATGAGCATGTAATTCCATGTCATACACCCATGTATCGCCACACCTATCTTGATACCTATCCAGTTAAAGAAATTCTCACGACACCATCGTCTCATGTTTGCATCATTCATGACAATCCCATCATGACATGCATATCATGTCCTTTCGCTCATGTCATGGATATCCTGATATACAACTTGTGAGAAAATAGAACTGACATGAACGACAATCATGTCATAACATGAATGTCATAAATGAGATTACTATAATGAATTGAATGACATAATGTGCATTTCTTCAACTGAACATGTTCTGGATATGCGTGTTATGACATGTACAGTGCTCACGGAATGAAACGCGTCAATTTAGGGCTAACTAATGCCCAGACTTTCGTTTGTACCGGCTGCAGTTCGTGTCACATCGACGTAGCTTTGGTGTGTACACTTAGAACGGAGTCAGAGTCACCTTTAGTGACCAGATTCATAGCGACATGACATGGTACTCTCGAGTTCTCTGCACATATGCTGGGTTCTACCAAATACTCGCTGTCGCGTTTCATTCCGTGAGCACTGTACATGCAACATTAACGACATGTCAAGCCATGTAGGTCATAAAATGAATGGCATACGAATGCCTGTATGTCAAACCATGCCATGATTCCCATGATTATCATGACATGCATGCATACATGCACGGCATGACATTAACATGACAGGAACTTAAGCCGACCCAGTGGACCATGTTGTTCTTCCCAGAGCTCACACCGGACTTTCACAGCTTTTCTTGTCGTTACCAGGCCGCTTAATCAAACATCGAGGCGTGCTTTTTACATAGTGTCCGACTACGACAATACTGCATTGAATTCCACTATGGCGGCACCATCACGGCTCAGCCAAGGCAATCAGCTGCACCGTACCACTTGGCGAAATGGCTATGAAAGCACATGGGCTTCAGGTTTTGCTGAAGTATCGCCATCAAGCCACTCGTTTCTGTTCTCTAAGTGATACCATGTGCTGCGGTAAGCGAATTTCTTCATTTTTTACCCACCTCACACCTCCATGCCACTTGTTCACATCAATTCGGCTGTTCTTAGAAATGCAATCGTCATTACTGTTGCCATCGTCTTGCTGCTGTTGTCATGCACACACACTAGCGTTACTTCTATGTCACTGTACTCACGTCGCAGACGAAAATACTGGACTTACATGAGCACACTGGTCAACCTGGCAATGCTTTATGGAACCCCAAACAATGCTGCATAGCCAGCTGCCTATAAAATGTTTCGTATAACATTGACTCCCACAGTGCGAGGGATCTGTACTATCTTTTTTATGTCAGATGTTCGTGTTATCTGAGCGTTAACAAAATGCAATCCAGCACAAAATTATGACTCATTTTACACACATACAAAGCCGTCTAGTGTTTGACAAATGTTTGTCTGGTTGGGGATGATCATGACATAGTCACATGAAACATGAACACCAACCACATAAAAAAGCTAGGCGACTTAAAAGGAGGACATTAGACATTGTGCCTGCCACACAGGAGCCTTAATTCCAATATAGTTAAGAACGCCTAGCTGTTCCCTTATTTATAGAACTTCTAAAGCAGTACTGAAACTATATTTCCAACTTGTCCTTTTCTGCATTTAATGAAAGTTCGAGCCCTCTAAACCTTAGAAAAATACTGGCAAGTATGAGAGTTCCCTAAATAATCAACTATAACATACTTGCTTCTACTAACCAGTTTCAATACCCAGGATTTGGATGTGTCATGTTGTCGCGATACACTGGCTCACTGCTATTGCTACGGCTTCCACACGCAGGGTGTAGTACAAATAAATGTGCACAGCATTCTTGTTTTTTTTATTAGCAACACCATCACACCTAGCCTTGTTGCTACATAATGTTTGAATTTTGATGCGAAATTTTGATGTTGATGACACTGGGTGCAGCATATCGAAATTAACTTTAACATCAAATTAAGACGTCCTATAAGTGTTTTCCAACTTCATTACTTGCCAGTTAATAAAGCAAGCTTTATCTTTGAAAAAGAGAGAGCAATAGACAATACACGGTGAGTGGCAAACGCATACAGAACGGGGATTTTCAACACATGACCAGTTTTCAATGTTCACAGACAACATTCCAAACTGCTGTGCGTGCATACAATACTATCCATTACTCCTACTTTCTATCTTGTTTTGCTTGTGTTCCAGTGGACTGGTCAGTTATGAAGGACGATAACTGTGAGTTAGAGTAACACTTGGCCAGCTTTATCAGAACAGGAAGGACCTCGATCAAAAAACTGGAAGTAGTCAAAATGACAACAAAAGCTTAAACAAACATGAGTAGCTCAAAAAACGTATATTATCAAAAGGTAAAAGGTAACAATAAAAAAAAGAAGGAAATATAAAAATACATTAAAAATAATAAGCTAGTGCCAGCAAAAACCATCAACAATAAAACTCCTGCCTTGTGCCATCTTTAGTGCAGCTCCATTAAAAAAATGTTGCCTTACCAACTAACTCAAATTCAGACCTTAATTTTTAATCTTGTCACACTGCCAATCATCTGTGTTTCCTTTCCCTAGGCATCCATATTTGGTTGCTCTAACATAATATAGTAATGGGGAAGGAAAGAAGTGGAATATATTTGAAATGATGATTTACAGCCACGCGCAATATGGCCCATCTGTGCACAAGCCTAGGCACGCCTTTGTCCTCTTTACTTTGTTGCATCTTTGTGGGCACCGCTGATTGACTGTTCCGTGACACAACCCTCCGGCAGCTCGAGCATCGTTTTGGTGCTGCTTAAGTATGACAGGAGTGGGAGCCAGGGTGAACGACGTTTCGCGCACATGGAGCGGTTTGAGGCGCACAATGTGCACAACATCACTATACTATGGACAGCGAGTAGACGGTGTTGTTGGTTCGAGAGTTGTCATTTTGTAGGTGAGGCCGGTGACTTGGCAGAGGACATGGTAAGGACCAGTGTGAGGATGGCAGTACTTTTTCCAAGAGCGCAAACCTACACACTGGAGTCCATAGGAGCATAAGGGAACTTGGGTGAAAATTGGTGAGCCGGCAATGCCTGTCATTTAGCGTCTTCTGGTGTTCTTGTGATGTGGCTAATCGCTGGTAGGCAACCCGACAGCCGTGATCAGTTCGGGCAGTGGCGTCGTGGATATAGCCAGTAAGGGTAAATGCAGGGGCACGCAGAAGGGTGTCCATAGGTAAAGTAGGATTGTGGCCGAACAACAAATAGAACCTCAAAAGTCCGGTGACATCGTGGCGTGACAAATTGTAATCAAACATCACAAATGGTAAGCTCCTATCCCAATCATGGTGGTCCAAAGAAACGCGCATCGACAACATCTCTGTGAGGGTGCAATTCAAGCGTTCTGTGTTGGCACATTTGTCTGGGGCTGTTAACGCTGTGGTAAGCATGTGTCGGGTCACGCACAATCCTAGAATGTTGGCAATCACTTTAAATAGAAATTTCGGACCCCTGTCAGTAAGGAGTTCTTTAGGAGCTTTGTGATGAGGGATGAAATTGCAATACATACACGGAAAATGATGTGCAAGAGTGGCAATGCAAGTCGGACGAGAGCTTCTTCAGTCTTCTACTTTTTTCCCTTCTTGCACTCCGTACATTCATTGGGTACAAGAGTGAGTTATTGGCACCACGATGTTGCCAGTCAGCAGCCTGTAAACCTCGCAACAAACTTGCTGTCTATGCTTAACCAGAATGCTAAAGTAATCTACCTCAACAATGGAGTGACAGAAAAAGCGAGATGATGAGGTGGGTAAGTTTGTTGCAATTCATTTTAAACGTGTAACACAACGCAAGCAAACAGAGGCACAAGGTAGAAAAAAAAAAGAAAACAATGACTTGCACTGTATTATAGTAAATTATTCTCTTGATATAACACCACAGCCATTCTTACTGCACGAAGACGCTTGGTAAGACAGAAAAGACACAAAAACGAAAAGAAGGTGGTGACACCGCCTTGAAATTCCTCTACCAGTATGCCATGATGTTGTGCATTTTGAACCCGTCTCCTTGTTCCCAGTTAAATTTCCGCGGTTAGAAAGGAATTACATTGCATTGTAATAGAGCCAGTGACTGCACCTAGGAAGTTTTAAGAGCTTTTACTGAACCACAATGGCTGAAATGTGAAAAAATACTTATTTTTCACATTTTTCAATACTTAGCTATTCATGACGTCATACCGACGTACCAGCCTGGGTTTCGGTGTGAGATCGAAACAAGAAACTTTCCCCGTCATTTTCTTTTCTAAAATATTACCATGAAAGCAACAATACTAGAGTTTTTCAAGAATACTTGATCGATCTGGACTGATTGAGTGTTCCTCTTTAGTGTCCCTTTAATGAAATCACAGTGTAAATGCTGTTTTGTAATTTATTTGCTGCCTTTTCTCCCTGATTGTTTGCGTAGTGTCACACATTTAAAGTGACAGAAAAAGTCACGTAGCCAGCATCAGTGCCTAGCTTTCTCGATTTGCATGGAAAAATTTGTGCATTTTCAGGTGGCGCTAACCTTTGCAGCACCATCAGAAGAATGAATGTGACATTAAAATGCAGTAGCCATGCTTTTCTGCTTCTGTCTAACTTGTGTTCTGTCCAGATTAGGAGAAGGGACAAAGAAGATAACAAGGAACAAGTCTATCTCACTGACTTTGGCTGAACTTTCCCAGGTCTTTGCAAAAGAAGTCAAGTGCACACAACAATTTTTTTAATGTTACAGCTGTGATAGAGGCTTTCTAGACGCACTTGTGGTGTTGCTACATGTTGTTGTAGTCACTGTTTGTCATGCTGTAGATTGCAGCACTTTCCCAAAAAATGACCATTATCACAGCATCATAGCGATAATCAAATGCTTATAGAATCTTTTTCATTGGCAAATTGTGCGAATGATATACAAGAGACATGTAACAGACCATTTCCACCACTCGTGAACTGCCATGTGCAGTAACCAGTTGCACCAAAATGAAGAAAAAGAAAGGGCGATCTATGCCTGTTCGTAAGAAATCGATGCAGAAGCTTATTCTAGAGGATCATATAAAAGAAGTTGCCCCACCCAGTACCAAACCTGTGAACTTCGCTTGCAGAAACTTACACTTTCATCACTGCATCACCTTAGCATTATCAATATGTGCATATGCTTAAGGTAGTGCTTCTTCCAAGACAGTGGTTGAGGCGCGTGCTAGAGCTCATGCAACAGTGGTAATAAACCAGCACCAACGTAAAGTTGGTGGCAAGAAATGAAAGACGGGATAAGAAGACACGCGAGCAAGAGTTGTGATCGCGCTAAGAAAATGTTTTAGTCCTGTGACATATGGATTCACCTAACGCAATATGCACATTTCAACGTCGTTGTGGAGATGGTGGCGTTCACTGTGAGAATCTGCTGCTGTCGTAGTGAATGACTTCGAAACTGGAGGAATCACTACAAGGTGTCCTGCTTTCTAACACGAAGCATTTTTCCCCGAGTCAATGCAGTTTTTGGTGTGCATCTGGCCACTCTCGTGGACCAATCCTGAAGATTGCGCAGTCTAAAAAAAAGCAGCCAGAAAAAAAAAATGTAGAAAACCATGGCTTGGATAGTTATCCTATATGACTTTTGCCTGAGATAAATTAAAAGCTCTGTGTATATATATATATATATATATATATATATATATATACGCACACACACACACACACACACACACACACACACACACGCACAAGCAAAATGGGACAGTTCTGATAGAAATTGAGCAAAGTTTCAGGTGCTTGTAAAGAAAAAAATAGTGCTGCTGACTTACCCAGCCAGGAAGGAAACTGTGGAACATCTTTGAAGAACTTGGTGGCTGTCAGCAAGCTTTATCACCTCTGAATCTCCTGTCTCTCCATGAAGTATCATTGACACCTGAAAAATAAAAGGCTTGATTACTGCCACGCCCAATACCATGCCAGTTGCAGCATTTCCAGCACAACACAGTTGTTACCATCAACACAGGCAATGCTAATGGACCTACCATGCTAGCTAGTTTAGAGGCTCTTGGTGTTGCACTGCTGAGCTTGAGGTCATCAGTTTGACACCAGCAGCAGCAGCAGCAGAATTTTAATGGAGGCGAAATGCAAAAATGCTTGTTATTTAGATTCAGGTGTACATTAAGGAGCCACAGGTTTTCAAAATTAATCCAGAGTCCCCCCCTACACCATGTTTCATAATCATATTGCGGTTTTGGCACATAAAACCCAAGAATTCATTTCAATGCTGCATGGTAGACGTGATTAGGTCCCAGAATTTGTAGAAGTTGCTTTGAAGCTAGGAACTTGCCTTTGATACATGTTGTAAGACATTATCATGCTATTGCATTACTTAACATTTACATGCTAATTAAATTCATGGAAGCACTTTGGAATGGGAACAAAAACAGAGCGTAGAGGAAGGAGGGTGGTGCTGTCAAAAAAGAAAAGGTCATGTAAATGAGACAAGTAAAATTTTGATGTAGAGTATTGTATGTTCTGTTTCCTAAATGTATTCGTGACTATGCACTGGTCTATACAACAAACTTTCCAAAAATGTAACCAACTTGAGAAAAATGTTTATAATAAATTAGTTTAACAAAGGATATATGCTTGAAATACATTTTCCGCTGCAGGAAATTATGAGTTTTGCCTTGCTGTAACATATTATTTTCCTTTCCTGATTCCGACCCTAAGACCACGGTGAATATTAAGATATGATGTGTACCGGAAGTGCCCAGCACCACATCAAGCAGGTATGATGCCTTTAGTCCAGGGCTCCTGCTCAGTGGCTGTCCAATAAAAAAAAACTGAATTGAGAATTGAATTTTAATAACAAAAAGAATCTCAATAAATGCCTTTAAATATTGCTTTCTTTCTTCTTGCCAGCTAATACTGCGAAGAAATATTTTGAAATAAAGTTAAAATTTGAAGCCTGTTCCCAACCGGAAATATCCCTCCCCAACTGCCAGAAACAAAAGCCATGCGTACCGCTGCTGACGTCCCTGCATTGAAGAAAGGTCCAGTCTGAACAGTGATCACGTACAGGTGTTGCGCTGTCGATCGTGCCGTCTTCAGTGCAAATACGTGGCCCCCTCTTGGGCCACCACGTACCGCACACTTGTCACCACCGCACAACCACCACAATGCCAGGGTGTAGGCAGCCATGGTTGCCACCAGAAAAGATATGACAACCAGGTTGATCTGTTTGCCAAACACCTTGTATGCTGGCAGCTCAACAAGCTGCAGTTCGAGAGAGCCTGAGATCACGGATATGATGGGGGGTCCTCCCTGGCACCTGCAACAGTACCAACCCATGAGGCAGAGACAGACGTCTAGAAATGAGGGAGAAGCGTGCACTGAGGGATTAAACTTTCAGTAGAGATGTGCAAACAGCAGTTTCTGAGACTGAATCGAATATGAATCCAATAGTGCCAGAAGTGAGTCAAATCGAATTTAGTATTGAATATGTTTCTATTAGTTTATGAATTATTCACAATCTTTTCACCCACTTCTGGCACTATTCACAGAAATGAGAATTTTCTCTCATTACACTGCACAAAGGAAGCATTAGGTACAACTGAGAAGATTGTTCTCGGGACCCTTTGGAGCATATGCAATGACACACTACTGTATAAAGTTTGTAGAGGTGATAATGTAGGTCAATCAGATGTGTGTGTCATCTGCAGTGATGGCAGAGTAAAAAAAAAAGAACATTTTCTACAGTTTGAATGGTCATAGAAGATGGTGCTGCTATTGTATAAAGTATGTTGCAATGAAACATATTCTAATTTAGTCCTATGAGGGTTAGAGGTGCTGCATGTACGAATAGTGCGAAAGTATACCCACAGCAAAATGCCGTGTCTCAACAGCATTCTATTACAAGTGACCTTGTTTAGCTGTAAAAAGTCTGGCAGTCTGAGTGACATAGCATGCTCTGCTACATTATGTCCAGAGTGGATGGGACAGAATTTACATTTTTCCTTCAACTTCACACTTGCTTGTGTAGAGTTGACAGTGTAAAGTATTTGAAAAGTATCAGACAGATATTCAGATTTTTTTAGTCGTAGCTATTCAACTCGATTACTTAATTGAATAGTGGCTATTCAATTCGAACACCAAAACAAATAGGACAATGTTTGATTTAATATCCAAAATTTTTAAAATATGCACACACCCTACTTCTTAGTCAATTAAAAACCATATGAAGCAGACAGGCAATAATTTAAAACAGCTTAGACGATATTGTTTTAAAGCGAAGCTATCTTTGCTGCTGTCTTACCAAGTACAGATGTTCATCATCATCATCATCATCATCATCATCATCATCATCATCATCATCATCATCATTAGCCTGGCTACGCCCACTGCAGGGCAAAGGCCTCTCCCATACTTCTCCACTACCCCGGTCATGTACTAATTGTGGCCATGTTGTCCCTGCAAACTTCTTAATCTCATCCATCCACCTAACTTTCTGCCACCCCCTGCTACGCTTCCCTTCTCTTGGAATCCAGTCCGTAACCCTTAATGACCATCGGTTATCTTCCCTCCTCATTACGTGTCCTGCGCATGCCCATTTCTTTTTCTTGATTTCAACTAAGATGTCAACATCTGTGTAACATCTATGTAACACAGATGTTACACAGATGTTTATTACACAGATGGCTAACACCTACATGCAATAAGGCTATGCTCATGTCCTCTCCTGCTACTGCTGCTATTTCATGGACTCAAACTATCTTCATGCCATTTAGATTCCAACAGTGCGTAAAAAGTGCATCTTTTCTTCTTTCCTTTTCCCTGAGCTCTCAAAATAATTTGAGATGGAGATTAGGTTAGCAGCAACCTTTGTGCAGGAAAAGGCAAATGAAAGCAGAAGAAAAGACAATGTTGCTGCCAGTAGGAGCAGAGCCCATAGCCTCTGCGCAACATGCGTGGTGCTCTACCAGTTGAGCTACACTGACAGCTGTTTTTCCATTCCTGCTCCGCGGGCATTTGCGCATGGCTACTTATACCTTAACTAAAGGACGTACTGGTCATTGCCACTTACAGCCAGGGCAGCGCATGTGGTGCATTCAGTAAACTACAGCTATCAACTGTGTCTTCTTCACCTTTCTCTTTTTTTATTAGGAATATAAATATATAGCAAAATTAACTATGTACAATAGTTAGGAAAGAGCAGTAAGATAACTTGCTATTTTTTCCCATGCTCCTCTGAACTTTATGAAAATTGTCAGATTAAATTATGGAGGATTATCGTCCCTAATAAACAGATCGGCAATGAGATGTCATAATAGGGGGCTCTGAATTAAGGGGGGCCACTTCTCTTATCGGTCACATTATGATGCTACTTACATCACTTATGATGAATTTTGACATACGGATTACTAAGAAATTTATGTGTTTTTTGTGGACCATCTTGTAGGTGAGCTCTATTAAATGCTGCTTGTTATGAAGGAGACTAGCATACCAAAATGATGTTCAATGATCAGAGCTTGAAATGCTACACGAATTAATGTTCCACGTTGATTTAGACCAAAGTTGCATCATGTCCAGCTTTTTAAAGTATGAACCCATGGTAAATACCCAAGATAAATTATACCTTTTGAAAGTTTCTGTAATAACAGGTTCATATTTTAGGCCTAGTTCACTGTATAATTTTCTACCTCTCTGACAAAAAATAAATGTACATGTTGTGATGATATAAGCAGAACAAAAAAAAAATAATATATTGCCACTGCAAAACTGCTACATTATCAGAAATGCTGTTTTGAGAACATGAGGAAAAACATCACACGACATGTTCATGGCAATTATGGCAAAAGCTATATAAATTGATCGAGGATGATGCAGAGGTTCAATCAAGCAAACATAACTGCCTTACACGAACCTGGAGCAAAGGGATCCGAAAAACATTTTGGGCCAGCTTTTGGCTCCAATGAGCAGTGTCTTTCCTTTTACCACCTGAAGTTATTTAAGATGCGCCTAAATCTAAATACACAATTATTTTTGCATTTTGCTTTTCCTGGAATGTGGCTGCTAAAGCCAGAAATCAAATCCGCGACTTCTTGTTCAACAGCAGAATGCCACTGATCAAACATGGTGGATGCTTCTTGGCTTTATTGTCTATTGTCTTTCCTTTTCCCTCTCACTTCCCCCTCGCCTCATATAAGGTAGCAAACAGGGTGCAACAGTCAACTTCCCTGCCTTCCCCTCTCTTTTGCTCATTCTTGGGCTCACTTGCAAGTTTGCAAAAGTTGCAAGTGTAACATCTGGCCAATCCAATTGGCTCATACCATGCAAACAGTCACGCTGCAAACATACTCTCGCACAGGCA
The DNA here is from genome assembly GCF_038994185.2 of Dermacentor albipictus. Taxonomy (NCBI): domain Eukaryota; kingdom Metazoa; phylum Arthropoda; class Arachnida; order Ixodida; family Ixodidae; genus Dermacentor; species Dermacentor albipictus. The sequence continues at coordinate 472,970,116 of NC_091821.1, forward strand.
TGCAGCTTTAAAACAGCAAACAATTGAAGGGCGGGGAGCTCACATATTTGACAACTTGTAACAGGTTCCTTGTGCCAATAATGTTTCAGAGTGGTTCTGCTCCCAGCTGTCAAATATGGAGGGCAGAGGACACTAAGAGACTAGTCCGATTTTCGTTGGCTAAGCCTGAGACAATTTCCTGCAGGGCGGGAACTCCTACAGGACCTCCTTCTGTATATACTTATCATGTAATTATCCCCATTTTTGTCTTCAATAAACTGATTCTGATCCTGAAAAGCGTGCCGCATGACACCTGCTTTCAGTTCTTCCCTTCACACCAGTTCTTCTAACAACCAAAATGTCCAAGTGGCAAAGCAAGGAAATGCATTCATGCTCAACGCAAGCACCGGCCTTCTGACCAGCACCTGTGTTCTCATCTCACATAGTAAGAATCGGCAAAGTTGAGTTTTCTGAGCCTCAGGATGTGATACAAGAATAATAAACAAGGCACCGTGTTCAGCCACTAGTGGTAATCTCAGAAACACAACTGTCACCAGTGATGATATAGCCAAGACTGGATGACCCAAAAAAAACAAAATTTCAGTTTTCAGACCGTAGGCACAAACTTATGAGTTATTTCTTTTCTGCAGTCCAATATGTTCTAATCACAAGCTTTTGTCAGTTCAGATTATTACTGTTGCTGGTATACTGGTCTGTACATCATGCGAGTTTGCAGAATGTGGGAAAGAGGCTACTGGCTAGGACCTAACATATTTCAAGTAACTTATGTCCTTGCCTCACACTGTGCAACAACTCGTAAAACAAATGAAAAAAAGTGAAGCGTAAGTTCTGCAAACAGTACTAACTTTGTGAAACGGGGAAATTCATGACAACGGTACGCACTTGCATTGAACAGACTGCACATTTGTCGAGTCGGTCACCAAGCAGCCACGTGAGTCCCACACAGCCTTTTCGGGAGAGAACTGCAAGCACTCCTGCCCAAAGCCTTCCAGTTGATACGTCAGGTTTGAAGAACCATGTGTTAGCTTCCAATTTCCAATGCGTTGTGGCTCTCGTGCGATGGTCAACTGGCAATCATTGTGGTCTAGAGGAAACCAGAAAGGGATCTATCAACGCAATCAACCGATTGATCAGCTGACCAACTAATTCATCAGAACAAAGATAAAGGAAGTTCAATTGTTTATGCCATTCATGAAAAATGTTACGTTTTGAGTTTTCCTTCATTTTTTTTATTCCTTATGTAGTATTCGGTAACAAACAGATGCAAGCAAGCACGTGCAATCCCTGCAACACCTGCCCAAAATTGAATTCACTAGCACAATACATTCATGAATTTTCTTCACTAACAAACTAAATGAAGACACCACGTTAAAAACTCACCATAAAAGGCTTCTTTGTCAATGTAAATCTCCGTCACATTAAATATTTGATGAACTCTGATGCCATGAGATAGGACCAGCTGTTCGGTACCATGGCTGCAGGACAAGAAAATGAAAGCATTGAATTGAAAAGAAAGGATGTATCTGACATGGCACACACTGAGCTAGCTAACAATTAAACTCATGCCTCAGGATAAAGGCCTTGCCCGGTTTGAGCTGTCGATGATGTTGCATACAGAGCAACACACCTGAAACTTTGCTCACCTAAGGAGAAAAAGGTTGAGACAAACCTTCAGGCAGGATGCCCTGAAGCACTCATAATGTAGCTACAGGCGAAAGGGCGGAAGAAAATCATGCATCTTCCTTTCACTGTGGCAATAGGCGTAGCTGACGCTTTGGTGAACCATGAAAACGAAACGGCACAACATGGTATGGCCAAATATAAGCTTGTGACTGAATTGCACCTCTGCCACACGGAGTTTTTTTTTTCTAAGCATAATATTTTATCCTCGCTGGTCAGCTAGCCGAAAAGCTACTGCTGCTGTAGATGATAGTGCTGAATAGCTAGCGGAGGGCTGCCAAGCAGCAAAATGAGACCCTGCTGAGCCTATCAGGAGAGAGGGCCGATGATGACATGCCAAGCCTAGAGGAGTTAGGAAAAGAAAGATTCACTTTAGAGCTTCAATTGCAAGAAGGGCACAGAGCTCGGCAAGAAAAACATTTTTTTTTGGCTGCTTAAATCCAGGAGCAGAGAGGAAAAGAAAGGCAAGTGAAGGCTACAAGAAGAAAAGATGTAATGATATGGCAATACAATGACTTGCAATTTCACTCAAAAACCTTATTGCCAACAGCATTTGCTGGTTTCCTTCAATGAAACACTTGTCATCTTCACTAGCCTTGATTGGCCAAGACAAAATTCAATATCAGTGCTGTTGTGTGCAACTCCCTGTCAGAGGAGCAAGCTGTGGCAGAGAGGCATAGACTGGTTTTGCTAACAGCCAGCTACTGAAAGCCTAGGTGAAGCAAACGACAATGCACACATATATATACAGAAAAAGAATGCCTAGGCCAGTATTTCCACAAAGAGAGAAAAAAAAAACACTTTCACATAAAATTTTCCCACACAGAAGGGACTGCTAGTAGGTAGAGAACATAAGTAACCGACGAAGTCAGAACAAGGCACTGGGGTATACTGTTTAGTTAACAATGACATTTTGGATCACCGCTAGGCTGATAGGTATCCTCACTCTCAGAATGACACAAACAGCTGTACCAAAGCATAGGCAGCAAACGTGTAGCGACCAATGGTTGAAAGCACAAAGGTGTCATTCTCAAGTGCAGTGGCTCTTACGCATTCTCATAAGTAGTCTTGAATGCTCAAAGTATGATCAGGGTGCTTGAAAATAACCATGACAATATGACAGTAGGGCTACATAGCAATCAACGTGCCTGCCCAGAGAACATCATTCCCAATATTTCTTGGAGGTGGGCCGATGATTCAAAGTGCCTGCAACACACCTGAAACTTTGCTCACCTGCGTATAAAGTCCAGGTTGAGACAAAGTTCCGGGCACACCGCAGACACTCAACAGTTGCCAGTGGCTTGTCCACCAATCCCCACAACCCATTTCTACATTAAATGCTTGCCCACACTTTCCGGCATTTGAAGCCGCCACATTTTCTTACCAGTTCTATTGCATCAAATTTGATGTGTTTCTTCGTATCGCAGAATACAAGCATTACATTTCGCACTTCTATGCACTATTCGCCTATGGAATGTCCTTTTCATTAGCACCATGAAACAGTTGAAAAGAGGAAAGTCCTGCCAAGGACAGGCACATCTCTCTCATACCAAGTGTTCATACACAAGTGCCATGTAATATGTGGAAGTTTCGTCTCTTCCGTGAATGTTGAAATCTTCCGTGCTTTGCAAAGTGATAATAGGTTGTCTTACATTGCTAACAATCATCACAATGTACGTACGTGCCTTCTATAGTCCTTACGTTCTAGCTTATAGCCTTATTTGTTAGTTTTGTCGGTAGTTTCCTTGGTATTTCACGTATAGTACTGGTTTGTTTCGTTTGTTCGGAACTCATGCTAATCTGCTTTTTGATATTTCTCTGATTTTGCTTTGTGACGCCTCTTTTAATCAATGCCCTTAATAGTGCCTGTAATGTATTCTGAAATATATGACTGACTGGTATAATAAAAGACAACAATAAAAAAGCAGCAAGCAAAAGTGAAGAACAAGGGTTGCATCTTGCAACAGCCGCAAACTCTAGCTACATCACCATGCCAGAAGCCGTACACTGGCTGTTAAGTGTGGTTTCGTTTACTGAGTTTTGAGTTTTAAGTCAAGTGAAAAACATGCCAAATGAAAGACCAGCTTAATGTCATTAGCAAGCCCTATGATGGAAATCCTCATGAGCTTTAGAAAACTAAGAGGACTTCTATTTTTTTTAAATTGACAGCACCAAAAGTGAATCTTGCGATTATAAAACATGGAAAACATTCTTGCGTGCTTCAGACAAAGACAATTTGGGAAAGCTTGCATCTTTAGCGATAAAGGGCAGGCGAGTTGCTAGAATGCATCTTCTTCCAACCACTCCAGTGGATAAACCCTCGCTGTTTGCCACGGTATGCTGAGTATATGATACCCATCAGAAGAGCTTACCTCAGGTACACTCGAAGATCATTGGCGACGTACCCTGTCTCCACTCTTATGTACAGGTGGGATCGCGACTGATCTTGCAAATTCTTCAGACTGTGTGCATGAACTGTGCCTGGGCTCAGGAGAAAATCTTTCTTGTGCTGCATCTGCGACAGGAAAGCAGTGTTTCAGAGTAAAGAGGTAATGCCACAAATTCAATATCTGTATGTAATGCCCCGCATTTTATTCTTACAACATCAAAAAGAAAACATTAGCGCTGCTTCCTTTTTTTCATTTTAGTTAAGCAACAGGATCGCATCTTTCAGTCTGCATCATTCAATAAAGCACTTTCCACCTTTGCATGCTTTGTTTGCCTGCAAAAGAATTTTAAAGTTCTGTTGTGTGTATCCCTCACCACCAGAGGAGCAAGCTGCTATAGAGGTGTGCGTGTATTCTGTGTCGACCACTTTGACAGGTGCTTGTTTATTTATTCCTGTACACTGTAAATCCTACGGGTGGGATTACCACAGGGTGTACCTACCGTGGCTATAAGATGCACAAACTGTGGGTCACTCAAGAACTAGCGAAACTTATTAACATGAAGAACACGATGTTAGAGACCTTTCTTATATATATCTCATGACAGTAATGTTGCAAGAATTCAAATGATTTAGCAACAAACTGAATAAAGCCATTGCCAAATCAAAAGAAGAATACTACAGACGAATTTTGGCAGTGATTGCCTTAGGAAAGGTGACATCGTCTGGAAAAAATTAAATAACACACTGAATGGAAAGCCTTTGTCAGACGCTGCTGACTACATGGTAGTTGATAATGTTTTACTAAGTGGGGAAGAATTTGTAGATGTCTCTAATCAATTTTTTGGGCATAGAGGAAATACTGCTGATTCCTCGGTTGCTTTTGCCGGTGTTCCCAGATTCCCAGTTTTTTCAGCCTATTTCTATTTCTGTGGTGACAACACTTTTTGTGGGCCTTAGAAATAGTCACAGTCGTGATGCAGACGGATCAGTAACGAAACCTCTTAAGTATGTTCTTGATTTTATCACATCTGCGATTACGCACATATTTAAAAGAGCAATTTCCAGTTTCTTCAGCTGGTATACGAGTAGCCAGAGTAACAGCAATAAATAAAGGAGATGACAAGAATAGCTTTTCTAACTACCACCCAGTTTATATTTTTCCAGTTTTTTCGAAAGACCTTGAGAAAGTTATTAGTACCCACATCAACAGTCTTAGTGAAAAGTTTATTCTTCTAACTGACTGTCAGTTCGCATTCAAAAATAACTGGTCCACAGAAGATGCGCTCCTGCTTCAGAAAAACATTATGTGTTAGGGAACAGTAGTTGCACATGTACAAAGACAGGCATTATAGGCATTTACAGCAGGAGCATACTGGGCCCACCACCCCAAGGCCCTTAGACTGTTTCCCAGAGACGCTAAACGAAAATATTAAGTTGAGCTAGGTTGAAATAGGCTTCTGCAATAACAAGTCTGCCATTTGTAGTGACAACAGAGCGTTTGGCAGCAAGAGAAGGACACAAAATGGCAAACCAGAGTGGCAGCACCTGCTGTGATTTATGGTACCAGCCAGCACTGGTTGATTCCTAAAGTGCCCCATAGAGGGAGATTACTTGAACTCGCCAGTTTGGTGGTGGGCGGTTCAAATTGAGGAGTAGCAGTGGGACCTCTGGTGGCAACTATGTGCGCAATAATATGACGTATTGGCACAAAGAAAACGAAGATAAGCTTCTAGAGAAACAATTTATCTATCTAGCTCAGCTTAATGTTTTTCTTTAGTGCCCCTTTCAGCTCTCGTAAATGCTTGCTCAAAAGCATGGGGGACAGCGGCACCACGTGCGCTTTATGAGCGTACAAAACAGTGCAGAGAGGGGTGACATCCTGCCCCGACGAAGAGGCCTATAGGTAAAGGAAACGAAGAACTCACATTTTGACGGGGAAAATTCACTACGTATGTTCCTTGCTCAAGAGTCGCGGCACTTGGGTTTAGGGCAAACGTTGATGCCACACTTGGGGGTCGGCAATTTAGTAACGGTGCTTGAGGACTGAATGCAAAGAAAGGAAATCTGTACACCAGACAAAATGTAGGCTGTGATGCCAGGGCGCCCGAACTGAAATGAGAGCAAGAGGAAATACAGTAAGCGTGCAGTCCACTAGCAATATGACATTTGTGAGGGAAAAGAAATTTGTTGCACAAGTGAGGGTGATGCTGCCGGAAGTTCAAGCAGCAGCTAAAAACATTACATGTTGAAATATTACCGTGACAAATAAATAAGGGCAAGGAAATGACTGAACATTCTCTTTCTGAACATTGTCTTTCTGCAAGCACTTCTAGCTCCTATTCTAATTAAAATACTAATAAAGAAACACATTTCTAAGCATTTTTCAAGCATGAACACAAACTTACTTAAAACCCCTTCATGTCTTGTTCATATGCTCGCGCATCATCATCTCTGTATCTTAAATGTTCGTGTTAACGAAACTATCTAGGTGTGCTGCATATTTTGTGTTGTGCATCCCTTTTGCACTGTGAAGAAGCATGCGTTACCCAGTCGTACAACACTTTAGTAATTGCAGCCTGTTGACACACGTGCATTGCATTCATAAATAATATTCAAGGCATAATCATTGGTATATATCATATACCTGTTTGGCGGAGTGACGCTGGGTGATATAGTGCCAGTGTCCGAGTGAAAAACTGTTTTTCCTGAGGCCACAGAGCACTGTACATCCATAAAAGCATCAAATACAGAAAGTTCAAGCCAAGCTGAGGAAAAATGCAGCGCATCTCGAGAAACATGGTTGTCTTCAATGAAACTCTGCAAAAAAAAAACAAAAGTGATAAATAACCCAGAGCAGATACAATCCAGGAGGGTGTGCTGTAGCCAGCGGCTAAACATTCTTTAGGTGCCACTTAAGATGAGTAAATAAGTAAAAACTTCAGATACAGATGCTGGCGTATGAGCAATTTAAAATTCTAGAGTTTAACATCATGAAACCATGCAGTGAGTTATGAAAAATGCCACGGTTGAAGCCTCCATACTAATGTTGACTGCGTGTTCTTTCTTTATCATGCACATAAATCTAAGTACATAAGCATTTTAAAGCGAAAGCCTTAAGTGGCTCGTTGCAATGCCTAATTCCCGAAAAAAGCAGCGTCCAGTTCAGCAAGACAAAAAATATAATGCAGGAATGGCTCATACCCTCTTAAGCAAGCAAAGATGCAATGGCTGAATATGAATGAAGAAATGAAAGGAAGAACAAACGAATGAAGGAAAGAAAGAACAAAAGGAGGAATGAAATAGAGAAAGAATGAATGAAAGAACCAAGAAAGAAAGACGGAGAGGAAGAACGAATAAAAGAAAGAGCAAAAGAACATTTAGGTAGTGCATTAGGTGCTCGCATATGCTGTTGAGGAGGTCGACCTGCAGCGCCATACATTTAATTCCCACTGCGGCTCGTTTTGTCTTGCAAGAAGTCTGATCTCTCCGATTGTATGAATTAATGCATTACCCCACATGCAGCAGGCTTTCGCCTTCACATGTTACAGGAGTGTAACACGCTGCCAAACTTCTTGCATTTTGCCTCCATCAAAATGCACCTGCTGCAACCAGGAACCAAACCTGCAACCTCCTGCCCGGCAGCATAGGCACTCAGCCACAGTGGCGAGCATTCTAAAGGCCCCTTCTCTGGATCTTCCAATGCATGCACATGCCTTAGTTACACACGAACCCCCGAATCATTATCATGGCACATCTGCACATAAAACATGCTCATCGACCGCGGAATCGAAGCTCAAGTGAAACGAAATCCATTTTGATTCCCATACGGGAGAAGCCTTGTTCTCAACCGATTAATGAGCAAGGCCTCCGTATGAATTAGCTGTAATGTCACTTGTTTCTTTACAACTTCTTGTGAAACTTTTATTCTGCATTAGGTGTCCCTGTTTCTTAGGTACACAACATTGCCATGATCATCCTCGAGCAGACGAGTTTTCGTCAAACCACCGATTTCAGATCGTTATCGTCGACCACTCTGTTGGCTGCCAGCATTGGGAAACAGGTTAACAGCATTGAATGCTGAAATTGGCAGCATATTTGCCAGTTGAAACCCAACATCCGTCCTGCACACTTCATATTTTGTGTCTTGCATTCTTCAATGCTATGAACAAGTTTCACAACACTCCGCATACATTTTCTTTAGATAATGAAACAAAAATGAAAGAAATGCTACTGGAGAACAAAAGGAATAATTCCTAAATACAAACCTTTATCATGTCTTCGATATTGTGAATGCATTCGTAGAACATGTGCCACGTGTGAAGACTGAGTGTCTGCGCTGATTTAATTAGATGGCCCAGAGCAGTCACAAGTTCCTGCACTACAGCTTCAAATTGTCCCGACATGGCTAGTTGGCTCGTTTGAACATCCTGAACAAAGAACTGAAGCAACTGGGATGCTGCAATGAGGTCGTGTTCTTCTCCCTGCAAGGAAAAGCCAAATCTTATCTTTCTTGTCCCTTCTTACATCTACGTCTTGTGGCATTTCTGCATCACCACAACAACAACAGCTGATACCAGCGCCATTTGGGAATGACACATTAACATTTAATGATAATAAATCTTAATGCCATTACTATTATGATAATGTGACATAATAACCTGATGTAGGGAGCTGGAGCCGAGTCAGGCTGCAATTCGCACCATTTTTTCTGTCCCCTTCATATTTCTCATGGAGAAATAAAACCACCTTTGATTGATAGATTTATAGATTAATGTAATGCTATTAGGAGTTGTGAATAGCGCAGAAGCATTAAAACCCCCTCCATTCATATAGCAGGGTGTCTACCCAATTTACATTTTCAATTTCCCGAATTTTCTCGGAAATGCCAAATTCCTTGATATTTTCTGGTTTTCTCAGTTGTTAGACATGCTTGATACAACAAAAGCAATTATGGAAGTTGTGCAGTTGTATGAGGGTTATGTGGAACTCTGTGGTGCAGCCTGGACAGACACAGTATTCCAAGAGTTGAAAGAGTTCCTATCATTTAAAAATGCATAACCAGAAACTGCATTTCAGTGAGATGTGGAGGACAGGCGACTAGTGCGGCGGCTAAAATAGACACAGACAAAAGCGCTTCACCAAAAGTGCTTCTCACCGGGAATCTGGGCTCCACAATAATATTCCATGTTTGAATAAAAGCTTGCACTGTGTTCTGTAATAAAAGAAACACAATAAAAATTATTTCTTTTAACATATGGCTACAGAATGCAATAAAATATGCCCCATTTTATCCTAGAGATGCCATTCTGTGATAGCTAGAGACTGCCCACATTGCCTGTATTCAAGATTGAAACAGAGCATGCCATAATTGCAAGTAAACATGTGATCACATTACACGATTCAAAATTTAAGGCCCTAGATTTAGGTCTATATCCTAAACTACTAGAAGCAGTAGTTAAAAAGGGCATTACATAGAGGGTGCTTATCCAACTGTTTTCTTTTTCCATTGTTTACTTGGTTATTGTGTTCTTGATTGCAAGCGTTGTTTCCTGTGCCTTAGCGACACAATTTTCAATAACCCACTACACCGACTCAGTGGTTATGGTATTGTGCCCTGCTGAGCACAAGGTCAACGGTTCAATTGCCAGCAACTGTGACCGCATCTTGATGAGGTGCAAAATGCAAAAGTGCTCTTGTACCATGCTTCTGGGTGCACATTAAAAAAAAAAGGGAAGGTCAAAATTAATCCAGAGTCGCATACTATGCGTTGTCCCTCACAAGCCCCTGTGCAGTTATATAATCTAATCTAATGATATTATACAATTATGTTGAATATTCCACACGCTAACAGTACTAACTATATTAGCACATGAAGAAGCTACTAATTTAAAATCAGGTCTGCAAAATTCGCTCAGCGCTGTGCCATACACTTACTACAGGAAGAGATTCCAAGTCTCGCAGTACGCATATTGCGAATCGCCACACACTTCTGAAGAGGTCGAGTTGGTATGTGGGCAAAGTGCTCTTTGGTGCTTCAATACTTCTAAGCGCAGCTATAAGTACTTGAAGTTTGTTCAGCGCTGCTTGGTATTGCTGGTCATCAAATAGTCGGGTTATTCTTGGTGACAGGTGGGATGTTTCGTTTTTCCTGAAAAAAGAAAAAAAAATGCTGTACAGATGATTGCTTACATGTAAGCTTTACTGTCCCGAAATGTGAGCAATGGTTAGCCAAAAAAAAAAAAAATTCCATGCCTACACATGCAACAAAGCTGCAAAGCTTTTGAAAAGAACAAAAGAAATCCACTCTGTAGAATTAATCTAAACCAAGTTTTGCCAGATATGTATGAAACTATTTTTCAACCCCAATTCTTTACCTCAACAAATATTTCAGATAAAGACCAGATGTCTACAATCAAATGTGAAACTGCTAGGCATATTTTTTTTGTTACTCGAACAATTATGACTCATTCAGAGGCACATGCCTGGATCTATTCACTGGGTGGAGTAGATATCATCACCATAATAATCATAATAAGCATCATTATTACTAGGTCATTTAAGTCTACAGTGTGACGTAAAGGCCTCTCCCAGGTATCCCTAACTATGCAGGTTCGATGTCGACTAATTACCAACTCTAAACCCAACAGGTGACAGCACGCCCAGTTTAAACAACAGCAAAATCAACAAATGACCACAGCAGTCCTCTTACGTATCATGCTGCACAAAAGCTTGGCCTTCACTTCTTTCAGTACTGACCTTATGGGTACCATTTAGACACTAAAACTGGACAGCGAATTCGAAGAGACGCACATGGAATAATTTATACAAAGCATAAAATTGTCTTTAGTTTCCTTTAACATTCATTAACTACACCTATGATTTCACATATTATAAAACTGACTGACTCCCTAACCCAAGGTTCTTGATTTTCAATTGTGAATTATGCATGTGGTAAAGCATAAAGCATTGCATAAAGTAAAGAACACTTACATAACAAAAAGTTCCATCGAATTCAGCACTCTCAACACATTTGTTTGTGGAAGGCACAATCGAAATCCATCGGCATCCTGGATGACCATCCTGATGTGCACTGCAAAAGTACAAAAAAAATTACAGTTAGTTCAGGTGGCCAATCAACCACATAAGAAAGGAGTTGATAATGAGTCACATACCTACGGACAAAATGTTCTTTCGTGCAAATAGCATTCTTAGCATTGTCAGACTGCTTCTCTTTCCGGCTATCTAGCTATCACACCAATAGTGTTGGCCAATCTCAAAAGCAGTGGCAGTCTAAAACATGTGGGCTGTTTGCATGGGCATGTGCCACTTGGTATGTGACCCTCTTCAATGAACCGCTTTGATGCCACCTTGGGTTTGTGCTGCTCCTCAATTAACTTATTTGATGGCTACTTTGGTCACTGTGTGCGTGCCACTGGGCACGCGCGGACTTCCCCATCACGCTGCCAGAAGGCATAGCATGTCCAGAGGGAAGGGCGAGAGAAGGGCCCTGCTGTAGCACCATGCCTCACGTTAAACGTGTTTCCGCTATTCACACCTTTGGATAGTCATCGCTCATTAGTTCTGTCCGAATGTGTCTTCAACTGCGAAGCTTTCTTTTTGAGGAAGTAGTATGGGTTCCATTTAGAGCTTCGTGATAGTCTTGAGTGGATGACAACGTTTCCACTCAAATGCCACAATTTGACAAACACACACTGCTCACCAGAGTTGTTTTGCGAGGCCATCCCGGGAGGCAGCCAAAATGAAGCGGTGGAATGAGAGCCGCGGTAAAGTTGTCGCCAGGGGCCAGCAGGGGACAGGCCATAGCTGATGACGTACACGTACGGTTTACGGCCACCTTTCCAGATGGAGCAGTTCACAGTGAAAAGTGTCTCCAGAGCGACACCAGTAGGAGGCTGGATGTTGCACTGACCTCCTGACGTCCCACCTCCAACTATTATCCTCTCCCTTGCTTCTCCCACGGTGTCATTTGAACCTAATAATATTGAAGGAAAGAAACAAAAAGAAAAAAGACCTTTAAATAAAGAGTGTACGAGTCACGGTTTGAAGGAAGCATTACACTCCAAAAGATTAAAAAATAAAGAAAATCAGGTTGTTGTATTTACTACCTAGTTGTTAAAGCATTCACTACCTTTGTTTAACTGCAGCTCGTAATGGTAGAGTTATCAACACTACTGAGTAAACAGGGTAGTCATGCTTACCTGATGGCTCCTGGCTACCAATTTCAAATGTAGTTAGCACGTCTGGATACAGTTTTTAACCTATAATGCCATTATGTCACCCACTATGAAATAAGCCATTTTCTCCCAAAACCAGCGCACATATTTCTTCTGTGAGGCCATTTGCCCTTGCTTTTCTAAGCAATGAAAAGTGAGTGTGTTATGATTCAACAGCTTTGCACTAGAGGATTTCTCTTGTGCGGCATCCGTGGTCATATTATTTTATGTACGTACTGTGCTTGTTATTCATACAGTGAAAAATTTATTGAGAGAGCTGTAATGCACTTGACATTTGGAACAAAAAGTAGTTGAAGGTAATAAAGGCACTAGCATTTATATATATTTATGTGCAACAAAGAGAAAACACTTTTAAAACCTTTTAGCGTGCCTTGAACTTTTCAAGCATTTCCATCAGATAGTATTGATTGATTGATTGACTGATTGATTGATTGATTGATTGATTGATTGATTGATTGATTGATTGATTGGTTTACATATACTGCAGGCCCATGCAGGCCCAAGCAGGAGTGGTGGAATTAGAAAAAGTAATCATACAAGCCTTCAGAACAATTAAAACAAAATGCTCACACCTCTGTTGGGAAACTAACAGATAAAAAATTAATCAGATCTATTGAGTCCGTGCTGTTTAAGAATAATAATGGTAGTTTCTTCGATAGTATGGGGGAAAAAGGAAAATTTGAAAGCGTTAGTTCATGTTTGCTAGGGAGTTCAAGATTCAGAGTGATGATGCCTGGTTAGTCTAGTAGTTAATGGGTGTCCATATAGAGCAGGATGGATTGATAGTTAATTATTTTTGAGGAGGAAAAGAAATTTATTCCTAAAGATTTTCTGCGGTAGTTGTAATGTCTGTATACCATGATTGTGCATGATAATTGTTGGTGAGTCGTTGATACGGTACTTAGAAAAAATAAACCTAATGGTTTTATGCTGAATAATTTCTAGTGCAATAATATTGCGCTTATTATTTGGATCCCAGGCGGTGCATATGTATTCCATTTTTGGCCTAATGAGTGAGCTGTATACATGAAGTTTAGTGTCCAGGGGCATTTGTTTTAGTTTACAACACAGAATACAGGGGTCCCAAAATGAGGCAGCACACACATTAGAGATATCAGAATTCCAACTTAGGTTGTCAGTTATTGTCACACCCAAATATTGATATTCATTTACTTCAACGAGAGGACGAGTAGGAAGACTATATAGAAACATCCACCTATGTTTTTTCTTGGTTATCTTTATGTATACTGTTCTTTCTTCATTCAACTTCATGTTCCACTGTTTACACCATGAAAAAATGTTATGAAGGTTAGTATTCAAAAGTTCCTGATCCTCTCGGCAAACAATCTCAAGAAAAGAAATGCAGTCGTCTGCAAATAAACAAACTTATACTGGTTCAATAATGGCATTAACAATATTGTTAATAAAATAAATAATAAGAGCAGCCCCAGCACGCTACCTTGTGGTACCCTGAAAATGTTTACTAATACACATAGTACTTTTTACGATAACAATAACACAGAATACACACTATGTTTAATTCAAATAAAGAATTGATTGAGTGATTTCATTCCACTTCCAATCCCCAATGATGTCGATCAACTCAGTGCTGCTTTCTTAGAGAAGAACCAAATAAAAAAATTTGGCAGAACACATCTTTTGGGGATGATTACCTACATTTATGCAATTAGCATTCAAGTTGTGAATATTTGATTTGGTAACGGGAAATTCATTATTGGTAGAGATCTTAATGATTATGTTTATGTTTTGTAATTATAGAGTGTAAGTTTCCCGTTCAGGGACATACCCAGCAATTCAGTGACCCAAGTTCGTCTACTAGGTCGAGCTGCCCGCAAGCAAGATTTTGTCCATTCAGGCACATACCCAATGACCCAAGCTAGTAGACAACTTGGATAACGAGGAACAGTATGCATAAGGAGGCTAGATAGATAGATAGATAGACACAAAGTTGCTGAAGTAAGCCAGGAATGCTAATCCCATTAAAAGGATTAGCAGGATGTGGGAGTTAGTAATTCATTTGTAAATGTGCAACACAACGCTTGATTGAGATAGAAAAGCAGTGAAAGGGACACGCACCAGTAAATCACTACCTTCCAACTGATGTTTATGATGAAATGGCACAATATATTATACATAAAATGAGGTACACTATATGCATGTTCATACCAAAGAAGCATACATACACGCACCTTTTCGGCGAACCTTCACATGAACTGCGTAGGAACATTTGGCTATCAGTGCTCCTGGTTGGAGGACGAGCCAACTGCTGTGGCGGAACGAGCTCACAAAGCTGCTGACTTCAACTCTTTTTCTGGAATATCCGAAAATCTTCCTCAAAACTGACGCAGACCTACTGTCCGCAGATACAACGCCAAGCCTGCTGTCAATTCGTCTCGGTCCTTTTGGAACTGAAAGCAAGAAGAAAAATTATGCATATTTTTAGCAACCAAATGATCACGAAAAATTGTTGGGGACCACGAACGGAAAGGAGAATTACTGCCACAGAAACTGAAGGCAAAGCTTTCTCTTTCCAAATTCTGCATGCAATATCATTGCAAATTTGTTGGTTTGTTTTTCACCACTGTTCAACCCCGTGTAGCATTTTTCTGTAGGCCCATCTCTCCTGTCAGATCAAACCCATCTCAAGCTCATTTCATGCTCATGTCATGCAATAAAGTTGGCACAACCTTTGTTCCTGCAGAAGTGCTCAATTGATTGAAACATGCGAGACATTATTCCACATTAACTCCATCAGCAGCCAGCCCTATAACAAAATTCATTGATTTAATCCAACGCAGAAAGAAATTTATAAATGTAATTTTCATCACCAAAACTGCTTGCATTAATTATCACCATGCTTTAAGGCTGGAAGTGTGTCTGAAGTTTCACAGTCAACATACCATTAGAACGTTGTTGTTTTCCAAGGCGGGTGAACCGATGGTTTTCAGTTGGCTCAAAATGAACTGTAGCAGAATGGGAAAAGAAGTAGTAATCAGGCATGCAGGCCGAATAATTACTATGTCTGTAGTGCAGACATAGATATTGATTTCTTGGCAACTTGTGAGTGAAGTAAATTACTTTCATATTATCTGTAGTGAGCCCCTGTGCCCCAAAGTTGGGCACATGAAGCTGCTGACATGACGCTGTATAACCTTAGTTGCCCTTCCCCCCTTTTGCTTATATCCCATAGTTAAAAGGACACTAAAGAAAACATAATTTCACCACTGTTTATAAATTACCATCTCACAACACCCTAACAAGCTACTTTTACTTTGAGAAGATGCTTAGTAAGCCAGAAAAAAAAATGCTAGAGTGAAAGGTGGATGACGACAACCACCTTGAAATTCCTGTACCAGGTTGCCATGATGTCATGGATGGTGATGCCGTCTCCTCGGGCCTACCGCAATATCCCCAGAAATGCCCCACCCTCAAGACAATAACAACCCACTTTTGGCATGATTTGCTATTTTTTATGAAACAGCTAAAGATAGCCTACTACAAAGACCCTATCAATGCAAGACTGTATCGTATTTTCAAAGGGGTATAGGGACACTGTGCCTCCAGCACAACCACAGTGACTACTCCATCGTGAACATAGACCAAACAATGATGCGCGTGAATTGACCGGCAACAAAGACCAAGCACATCACCAGCCAAACGAACATCTACATCACCAACGCTGGTGCTCTTGTCATTGGTTCACGGTTGCATTAGAGCCAAGGACTGAACTTCAAGAACATTTGCCGAAATGTGAATAAATCCAAGCACACCTAAGCACTTGTTATGAGTTGTGAATGCGAAAGCATTAATGTCCAATTGAACACCGCTGAGTGGACTTCCGAGTTTTGTGCTGTGAGTAATGTACCAGAGCAGTACAAGCTTTTCTTGTGAGACTCAGCTGGTAACTTTCACTAATGACTTACATGTATATCTTGATATCGGTTTTTTTACTGATTGCATATTTTTGGATTTTTCTAAAGCTTTTGACAAGGTGAAACATGTACTGCTACTACACAAACTAAGCGCACTCAACATTGACCCGGGAGTACTCAGCTGGATCCAATCGTTCCTTTTGTCTCGTTCAATTTGTTGTAACTAGTGACTCCACATCTAACGCGGCTCCAGTTGAATTAGGTGTTCCACAAGGGTCTGTTCTTGGTCCTCTTTTATCTTTAATATATGTTAATGCCCACATGCCCACCCCTCATGTAATGTCCTATTTTGGACCCTTGAGGTATTAATAAATAAATAAATAAATAATGATTTACCTGATAACATTTCCTCACAAATTTGTTTATTCACTGATAACTGTGTTATATATAGAAAAATAATTGTTTGCGTCTGATATAGCTACCGTTCAACCTGATTTGAATAACATATTTAATTGGTGCCTCACTTGGTGCGTGGAACTCAACATTAACCAATGCAAATCTATGCGGATTTCTCATTCTAACACAACTTGCCCTACCTACGCCCTTAATGACTGCCCCCTTCAATCCATTACACCCTACCGTTATCTTGGCATTCATATAGCTAGCAATGTTTCTTGGAAGCAGCATGTACAATATGTAATATCTAAAGCTAACCGCTCCTTAGGATACTTGAAGATAACTTTTTTGTTTGCGTCAGTTTTGTTTAAACGGCTGTTGTACGCGACATACGTCCGCCTCAATTAGAATATGCCTCATCCGGTTGGGGTCCTCATCAGATCACATCAATTAACGAAATTGAATCAGTGCAAAATCGCTCTGTTCGTTTCATCTTAGCTAACTACCATCGCACTGCTAATGCTACATTAATGAAGAGTACTCTTCAAATCCCATTATTATCTCTTCGCAGAAAAGAATCACACATTTCCCTTTTCCATAAAATCTACTACAGTAACGCATCTCTTCACCCTCTTTGGATCCAACCTGTGCCTTATTATTCGGTTCATCGTGACCACGTACATAAAGTTAACGCACCCCATCATAACACCGTCGCGTGCTCAGAATCATTCCTTCCTAGGACTTCAGTCGACTGGAATAATCTACCTACATCATTAGTAAGCATCAGTGACCCCACTCGTTTTCAGAATGCACTAATCAACATAAAATAATGTATGGAGGCAAATGGCATAATTATGTACTTATTCGTGAACATTGTCTACTTGCTAAAGTGTACTCTTTCTGTATTTTCATGTTATGTAAGTCTCTGTTTTATTTGTTATGAATGCATTACTAGTTTTTTCATATTGTCGCAGCCAGTAGGAATTTCGGCGCCGTTTTGCTGCTCAAGACGAAGATGCTGGCTTTCTCACTCAATGGGGCATTTGATGCTTTTGCATCAAAAATACTTCACAATCCCTGACGTCACGTTGATGAATTTCAGTGCGAAATTCAGGCATAAAACTGTGACGGTCATTTTTTTTTAATAATCAGCCTTTTATCATAAAATAGATGTAAGCAGAGTACTTAAAGACTACTTTATCAATCTAACCTAATTCAATGGTTCTCTTTAATGTCCTTTTAATGGTGTTTCATATTTCAAAGCTGCACAGTATGCTGCAGGACAGGCCTTAGTGAAGGATTGGTTGTGGTCACCAGGGGTGCTATTCATGTACTCCTATCATCATCAGCAGCATCAGCAGCAGCCTGGCTACGCCCACTGCAGGGCAAAGGCCTCTTCCACATTTCTCCAACTACCCCGGTCACGTCCTAATTGTGGCCACGTTCTCCCTATGTCTATGCACACCTAAATACTTAGCATGCTTGCATACCAGAACCACAGAAATGGAGCCAGCATGGTCGAGGATCAAACACATGGCCTATTACTCAGTGACAGATGCCATGGTCACGTGAGCAAAAGCGGCAAGTTTATTTGTCATTCTCAGCAGTTAACCTGTTCAAGCTGCTCATACTGCTTTATGCTTTCTTTCCCTTGAAAATGCTCAAAGCCGCATGCATTCTACTTTTCAACTTCCGTTTTTCAAAACATTTCACCAACTCTTATTTTCTTTGAATGGCATTATGAAGACAGTGGAACAAAGCAAGAAAGAAAAGCAAGAATGTGATGCAGGAAACACTTTTGTATTGTTATTTCTTGATATATGATTAATATTTTGATACATCTGTTCAGCCTTTACACATTGTGAGTTTGGTGAAGCAGAGAGATAAAATTCAAGGCTATGTGCAAGAACCAAGAAAGAAAAGAGAAGGAAATAAAAGCAAGATATGAGCACTGAGCTGCTGTTCATACCATTTTTTGCAGATCCTGTGCCATTGGCAAAGTCTGGAAATGGTGGAAACGGTGGAATTCCTTCAAAAAAGAGAGCACCATATATATTACCATGGACTTGAATGGAGGCCAAACAATGCAGTCAACATTTCTTAATAGACAAATACAAGCAGCCATTTGGCTGCGTTTGAATGTGAATACTACCCTAGCAAAAATACCAATAGCATTTGTTATTGTTTCCACAAGGTGAGATCTATTTGACGAATATGCTGCCATATATTGGTACCAATATATGATTCAATAAGTGGCCGAGCTATTCGTTGCCTCTCTGTTCTCTACTGATCCGATATGCAACAGATAGATGTCACCTATAGAATCCTATTGGTCCAGCATGCAACAAATAGATGTTACCTGTCCTATATTGCCACCAACAGAATTCAAATAAGAGCCCTAAAGTTCCAGTATGTTTCCAGTAGAACCTTAAGACTTGCTCTACTTAACCAACAGAACAGTTTATTCGTGCTTTTTGCTGGTGCTGCGATTGCCCATTTCAGAAAGTGATACCTATAATAAAAAGTGATCGTTCATTTTTCTCCTGACAACTGAGCTTTTCAAGAAGAAGCCAACCTTTCTATATGTCTGTTTTTCTTGTTCACCTTCGGTGTCAACTCTATGCTCATCATACATAAAAGTCAATCATAAACCTCTGTGCTCCACAAACGCCACCAGCAGTCCCCATCTGTTTCCATATGAGACAGAGCAGAATGTGAAGAGCACAAATGCTGACAAGGTACTGGGCTGGCAGTATGCACCGTGCATTTTGCATGGTGCTTCCATGTGGATCCAACTTGTTGATGATGTGCATGTTATAAGGGAAAAGGCTTCGCTAAATTGTGCGAGTGACAGAATATTATTAGCTAAATAACGAATATATGAACAGAAGGCCCAAGATCCAGATGGAAAAAGTAAATAATTAAATTGCAAGTTTTGCAAACCGAGGTTTTACTATGCTGTGCTATAATGCTAACCTAAAGCTGTTCTGCTGGTTTTCTGCAGCAATATGCTGTTTGGCACATGAGACATTAGTTGTTGCATAAGGCAGTATTCACTCACTTGAACCAGCTTGGTGCAATGTGTGTTGAATGTCATATGCTCTTCGGTGAGGAGTTCGGCCAACGTGAGCCCTACTGTTGCCCAGACGCATTTGGGTGCTGCCAATACTGCCATAGCAGTGGTCATCACCTATGTACAAAATGATATACATAGGTTAAATGCGGCCAAAGTGACACTTCCACAAGGGCAAGACTGCGGATGCAGACTAAGAGTCTTACTTGGACCTATGACGACCATGCCAATATACATCTCTTTCGAGAGCAAAGAGCACCTGTCATAGCACACAGTTCCCATTTTTAATAGACCTGTGCTTGCCTCTTACCTTGTTTAATATCTGAATATAGAAGATGTGGCCATTAAAGAAAACTACATCGAAAAATAACTAGGGTGACATATATGTAGGGAAGCACAATTCACTCAGTGCTGGAGCACCTTACAAACTTATTCTGGCCTCTGTAATGGATGAATAATGTTGAAAATGAATGAATGTTGAAAATGAAGTACCACCATTGGCGTAGCCAGTAAAGTTTTTCACCTGGTACCCGCTTGTCCGGGAAGCGGAAGGAAGGGGAACGGGAGCTGGGAAGGTCCCATATTAAGAAATTTTGGAAGGGGGGGGGGTGCGGAGTATGTGCCAGGTGTGCCACTCCCTGGCTACGCCACTGAGTGCCAGCAATGACCTAGCTGTAGAGTTTCACAGAGTTAAATGATCAAAATTCCATCCCTTCTTTTGCAGAACACCATATTCCTTCTTGTGTTGATGCCAACATACTTTCAAACATGTCAAAATATATATTTTGCAACATTCCTTTCACTAGTTTTTGCCTTTGTCACTGGCTCGCATGCCACTGTGCTTCCATTGTCACTCAATCGGCCACTTAACGCAGGACATAATAAGAAAAGAACAGAAAAGAAAGCAATGAATTCCTGGGTTTCTCACATTATCATCTGTGAGAGATGTAGATAATGCAATGGCACCTGAAGGATTCTATTATTTGATGATCAACCATCAGACATTCACATGGAGTGAATGTCCTCATACTACTTTGAGGCCTTGCATTACCATGACTTACTGTTGGCTTTTGCCTTAGCATGATGAAAAGATTTGTGCGCATTTTCTCCCATGGCCTTTTTTAAATGATGTACATTTGATGTCTGTGTAGCGCATTGTTCAGGTGTCTCAGCAGCCTGACATTTCTGTGCTGCATCAGTCTGACAAAAATATCTGCTTGCTCTAACAACACGGTCACCTCTTTTTCGAACGTGACCTCCTTTTTGTAGGGCGTCATGGGGACTAACGCAATTCATACTGCAAAGGCCCTGTACTGCAATAAGTGTAGATGACGTATCTGAAAGTGCACCTGGCGGAGTCTACCAAGCTTTGAGGCTGATGCAATTGGCTCTGCAACCGGCGCAACCCAGCACGCGAAGTAGATCATTATCTCAACGTGCACCCATGGCAATGCAACATCAAGATAGCTTAATCACTCAAGTGTGGACCTCTTCCACTTCTTTTTCCAGACAGCACGAGCAGGACTGTCATGTGACACTGGCATAATTGCCTGCTCCAACCTACCCCTCTCCTGCACCATCATTTTTGTCAGCCCTCAAACAATTTTCTTGCTGTTTGACAAAGGACCTCCACCGGCCCTCCCCTAGCTCTTTTCGATAACAACCCACAATGCCAAACATCCTAGAATTGAACTAGGGTGGTTGCTTGGGCTAGTTGGTAATTCATGATCAAAAATAACGTACAGCGCAAAGGACAAGGACAGTGATAGACGACATACACAGCGCTGTATGTCGTCTGTCGTGTAAAAAAAAAAAAAACAGCGCTGTGTATGTCGTCTATCACTGTCCTTGTCCTTTGCGCTGTACGTTATTTTTGATCCTAGAATTGCCCTTATAATGCAATAATGTTGCACGGATCATTCTGTAATGATGTCACATTATATAAAATGCCTTAATAAGTGTAACACTATTACATGAAATACTATAATGCTACATCACGATGAAGAATAGTTAGAAAATGTGGATCGTAAGTCCTGCTTACCATGGTGGAGGCTCTTGTGATCTGAGAGGCTCCACACTGACCACTCGAAGTCGAGCTCCTCACTGGGGTCGCACTCTTGGCACGACGCAGTGAGCGCCACTTTTTCGTGACTTCGCACGTGTCTTTCATAGTCACATGACTGGCAGCTTACATCAATTAGCCTGGAAGGTGAGAAGAATGTCAAGAAATGATCAGCAACGCCTACACAAGGACGCTGTACAGAAATACAGTTCATACAGCAGAATAAGTTTTGGAATACCAAAAGACTCAGCGAACCAATGTTTTACAAAAAATTTTGTAGGTGGCTGGCTGTCTAGCATCATTTCCACTTTCACAAAGCATTACTAGATGCCACAACACGTCAGTATAGGGTAAAGTGCATCAAACATGGTGCTACATATTGAGGTACAATAATGAAGGGTCCTATGGGAGCCAGCAAACATACTCTATTGTAAGGCAAGAAATTTTGTGTGCAATGTACGTGTGTTTGTAGAAACAATGGCACGGTGATGACGATGATGGCACAATGAATGATTTTTTCTGTTTTGGACGATAAAATGATGAAACCTGTTTCATTACAATCTGGGCCAATCACGAATGCAGTACACTGGGTGACCTGGGCCAATTCAAAAGGCAATGCAGTTTGTCATATAAGTCCTTAAAGCACTAGTTGACATAATAATAATAATAATAATAATAATAATAATAATAATAATAATAATAATAATAATAATAATAATAATAATAATAAAGCTTATTTTCATCTCACCACACATGATAGGCAGAAGGGATGGGTGAAGCTGGCATGCTGGCATACAGGGGAAGCGAATTGTTGCAATGTGGCACAATGTGTGCACGAATTATCTCAAAGTCCCAGCATGGAGATAGGACAGAGTGTCACGCACACATCAGTGGTCTGACTTGCAGGGCATGGGCTGTTCTGCTAGGTGGTCCGGGTTCAAATCTCATAACTGGACAAATAACTTTATGTTTATGTTTATGTGGCCACAAACGAGGTGGCACAAGAACCTACCTACCGCAAAGTGCCTGGTAAGAGGCAAAGAATGCTCCTCGATATTAACAGAAAGGAATTTAAATGATTAAACAAAGTTAAAAAAATAACAACGTGAACCCTCCACCCCTTTCCACATACTTGTTATTAATGTATACCTACCGAGATCGAGGGCCCGTTTCAGATGCATTCAGGACCTGCTGTGCAATGTGAGAGGAGGCGTTCCCCAGAGTCAGCATCGCAGTGAAGAGGAAGGCACTTTTGGAGTCCAGTGAGGAAGCGAGGAAGCGCAGCGTCCTGGTGCTTCGCTTGGCCAATAGCGATGGGACAGGGTGCGTGAAACAGTCGGCGTGAGCGTCGTTCAATACCTCGCACTTCCAAGTAATTCTGCAAATGGAGTTGAGAAGTTATTGATGTGCAGACAGAGGAGGACGCTCGCCAATGCACAGTGGCTGTAAGGAGCTGTGATGCTGCATCTGTATACAGTGTGATGATAGGTCTCGCAATACATTCCCTAGCCCAAAATCCAAATGGTATAAGCTCACTAATGATGTATTATTACAGCGTTTCCTAAATTTGTTTACCTCGCATCTCATGATGTGTTCTACAGAACCTAACTTTTAAAAATCCTGACCAAAGACTAAAATGTTCTTTGGTGATGTAAACTGCTTCGCTTGATGCACGGTTTCCCCCAAAGCTACCTGTACTTTCCTGGTGTTTGATAAAATGGTAAAATCAAGCAGCTCTTATTCTGTTCGGCAAGGATATTGTATCCGAATGCACTTGTAAATAAAAAAAATAAATAAATAATAAATGACCATGTGAGATGCCATCAGTGGCTTCATGCTGGGATCCCTGTGTTGCTCTAGTGATGCATACACGCCACATAATTCCATTGTTACTTTGCTTTTATGTATATAAAGGAAACCTACTTAATTAGCATGGTCTACCGACTCGCCTCGAAAGGTGTCAACCCGTCCGCGCGCTGCTCCTTGCGCTGCGCGGGCCTGTAAATTTGGTTTTTCCACAGTAGGACTGTTTGTGAGGGGAAGCGTGCACCTTGGACCCTTCGTCTTTCACAATAATATGTGGCCCACATAACGTTAAGTGAAATTACAGACAGGTGCACGCACATACACACATGTGCACGCATACACACATGTACGCACATACACATACGCACACACACCCGCACGCACACGCGCGCGCTGACACATACATGCACTCACGCACATGCACACACACAAATGCACACACAAGCACATAGAAATGAATTAATTTTTGTTTGAATGAACACATCGCAAGAAACCTAAGAGGAACCTAAAAATTCACGTATACGAGGGCGAATCAGAAATCTTTGCCTCTATATTTTTTGCCAAATTAGGGCTTTAAATACGAAGTGAACACATCAATTCCCAGCGGTAGACCTTTCTTGCACCGGCCCGGCCTTATCTGCCGGTAGCTCCGCAGCTAGGCGCTGCTTTCAGTAGTTGAAGATGGCGGTTATGCTTCGCACGTCCACGGTGTACGAGCAACGAAGTGTAATTTGTTTTCTATGGAGCTAAAGGACGAACGCCCATCGAAATCCACAGGGAAATGCAGCCCACGTATGGGGGAAGGTGCCTCGCTTTGAGAAGTACGCCGAGGAAGTTCCAGGAAGGACAGCGATTCACGTGTAACGACGAAGCCAAGACAGCAGCAGTCCGACGGCGTTTCCAACGTCAGTCGGACAAATTCTATCTCAAATTCAGTGCTGCAATGCGGCAAACTTCTGAACCGTTGTGGGCACTGTGTGGAAAGATAGTGTAAGGTACGTAGAATAATGCGTATATTTGTAATTACCAGTATGCACCTTATTTTGGCTAATAAAAAACTGGGCCAAATACTTTCTGATTCGCCGTCGTATTTCATTTTCCCCGAGTTTTGCATTCCAAAAACATTTGTCGACGACTTCTAGATTTTGTATTGCTAAAGTCGCTTTCAAAGTGGATATATTTTAAACATTCAATGCCTGTTGTTTATTATTATTTGGTTTATATATTTTTGTTTACTTCTTTATCGTTATTACTTCGCTATATCGTAACGTGCTTTGCTGACTTCCATTAACCTCCTGCAGCACGAGCACGAATGCGGGGTCGCCCACGCACATGTAGTCGGAGAGGTCCGGCGGGTAGACCTCGGCCTCGAGGATGACGATCGCAGACGGGCCGACGGTTCGCCACGAGCCGCCCGCGATGCTGAAGCTGACCGGAGGCGGCACGACGGCCAATGTCGCGTTCGCGACGGCGTACACGGCCGTGGGCATCATGCGGACCTGCACGTGGGAGAACAACGAGATCGGTCACAAACTACGGAACCTTAGAAGAGCACAATCGTGAAATTTCTGACCTGCCGTTTGTTTCGATGCGAAGGCGTCAAAGCGCCCACTGAGCGAAAAGTGCCGGCGTCTGTAGCAGCGAAGCGGTGCCTACGGCTGCGGCGCCACGTCACGATCGCGCCTCGACGGAGCAGAGCGGGCGAACGGGCGCTGCCGCAGTAGCGCGCCAGGTGTTGAGTGAGGGGAGAGGGCACCGCCGCGACGCAGCGTACGTCACCTTCGCTCTCGCAAGCCTGTGTTTCCAGAGGTGAGTCTGGCTGCGAAAGCGAGGAAGCCAAGTGGACGCACCTCGATCGCTCGCTCCATAGAGTTTCTCACTAAGTGACAAACTCTATGGTTCGCTCAGCCGACTCATGAGCATAGCCAGGGCAGCGTTATGCCTTCCGCTGTTGGCATGAACGTTGTGCTGTGCAGCTATATCTGCATGTATAACACCGTGGTGCACACAGCGGTCTGAGTGGAATTGACAGTGCACTTCACGCTGCAAGTTTACGCTCACGCTTTTCCCTGTGTCTCGCCTCGTGCACCACTGATGCGTGACGCCTGCAACGCCGGATGGAGTCGCTCCTCCTCAATGCCCCTGCGTTGTGAGACGCCTACTGCATATAGCCGCCAGGGTTAATTCTGTTGCCTCGCATCCTGTGTCGCTGCCAACATGTCGACCCCGCGTTTTTTTATAACGCCATCTGAGGAGCTTTCGCGCAAAGCTAAACCTTGACATCGATTTCAATGCTTCGCTCTTCAGGTGAAACTATCCAATATTTCCACGAGCCCAAGGGCTCGTGGCAGACGCCCAGGCAAGATGAAGCCCACCCTATTAACTTGCGGGACAAAAATAAAGTTTTCACCACCACCACCATTATTATTTTCTGTTAAATACAGATCCTTGGCCTCGAACCCCCCCCCCCCCCCTTCCCCCCCAAAAAAATATACGCTACAGCGCTCGGAATAATTAGACGATAATAGGTTTCCTACGAGACGGTTTTGATTTCGTTTCCCAGTAGGTATTTGTCATGACAGCGACTACTTTATTGTAGACCAGGCAGAACAACCGGACTCACAGAAAGGCACATTAGACAGCACAAAGCGCTATGTCTTATCTATAATGCGCCTTTGTGTGTGACCCGTCGTTATGCCTGAGCTACCAAAGTACAAGATGCCATACCAACAAGCCAATATATGATTACCCTCATTGATTTGTCACGACACGGAAGCTGGTCACACGGAAGCATCCTGACCACTGTTAGATATGGAGCTGTTTCCTGCGCCTACTTCGAGTTCCCCGGACCACATCGAATCGCAGCACATTCCAGAGGAGCGCTCGAGCCAACAAGTTCACGTGCCAACAAGTTCGTACGCCGCCGGTGGAGCCGTGCCGCCGGGAGGAGAAGGAGCCCTCGGACAATGGAGCCCAATCGTCCCCCTTCTTCGCCTTTGAAGAAGGCATTTGCTACCACAGCGGGGCCGTACCGCCGGGAGTAGGTGAGCCCTCGGACAATGGGGCCCCTCCTCCGCCTTTGAAGAGCGCATTGCAAGTCAGAAGGCAAGACCGCAGGGAGCCGCCTGGTGTGGCACCGCGGCACGGGCGCCAACCATTGGCCGAAAATGGCGTCATCTGAGCGGACTCTCTCATTGGCCGAACATGCCGCGACTTCCAGTCCTCGAAGGGTTTAAAAGAAGCATTCCAGAGAGACCAGAGCATTCCCTGATTGACCTCTCTCGAACTTCTTGCCGCGGGCCGCAGCGTCCGAGTTGCTGCCGGCCCTAATGACTGTACGACTGTTACTTGACTCTCACCTCTCTGTATATAATGTAAAATAAAACCCTTTCAAGTTTGTTTTCATCCCGAAGTCCGTCCTCCAACCCCTACATCACCTTGACGTTTGGCGGACCCTCTGGCTCACTCGGTAGTCTTCCTTGCTGCTATCCGTTGCGCGGCCCGATGTAGCATCATATCAGGCGACCGAGCAAGCCAGGGAGAGCTACAGAACGTCAAGAACAATCTGCTGCCACCTGACGGCCGTCTGTGTCATGACGTCATGACATGC
Source organism: Dermacentor albipictus (assembly GCF_038994185.2). NCBI lineage: Eukaryota > Metazoa > Arthropoda > Arachnida > Ixodida > Ixodidae > Dermacentor > Dermacentor albipictus. Next base: position 472,997,280 of record NC_091821.1, read on the forward strand.
GTCTACTGGGAAACGAAACCGTAACTGGTTCGTAGAATGACTATATAACACAAAAAATTATTTAAGGCGCTCCGGCGCTCGCCAGTATATCTTCTGGGGTTTCGAAGCCAAGGTTATTCAGTTAAAGCAGAAAGTGCAAAATCAAAAATTTATTAAATTGACTAATGCAACTCAAGTTAAAATTCACGCAGAAACACTCCTGGTAGTTTTCTAAGCATGCGTAAGCATTGTGCCGCTTGCTCGTCTCCACGCAGCCCAGTGTCATTATCAATGTTACGGAACTTGATCCGATCGATATAAACCCCTATCAACCCTCATCGGTCGTTCGCTGATCATGTCCGATAGCGAACATGATAAGGCAGGTTCAGAATTCATTACGGCAGTCCAACCCACGACAATTGGTGTAAATTAATGTGAACTTAATAAACCACAGTTAATTGAGGCACTCGAACCCCCGACCTTTGATGGGAGTCGAACCCACGACCTTTGATGATAGGTGAACTAAGGTTAATTTCGCGAAGCTCTTGCAAAACCGCCACTACATTTGCTGAGGGAAGTATGCAACGCTTTACTGATGGTTCGGATGCTTGTTTCGAGCTTGTTCTTTATTGAAACGCACGCTGTTCTGCGTTTTGTATGGACACATATCGCAAGTGAAACGCAAGAGATAACGCAAGGTGTACTCGTACATGGAACATCAAATGGTTCGTTCCAATACGCGCACGCGTTTTCGATCGTGCTTCTCAGTGCCTACAGGGCTCACACTCGCTACATTGTAGGCCTGAAACAATCGCTGTGAATTACTGTACTTCATATTTCTCAGCACAGGCGAAGGAGAGAGAACACGCGATCAAGGAACACGAGGTGATCTGCAGTACAGCGGCGTGCCATGCACTGCACACGATATGATGATAAATAGAACAAGAGCGCCGCTCGGCGCTCTGGTGTGATCTTCTTTCACACTGTCGGTCGCACGCGTCGGACGAACCGCCAAATGCGGGAAGAGAACGCGGCTAAGAGAAGACCGCTATAGCGAATGGAAATGACAGCGGGAACTGCATTGCCGGCTGCACAGACGCACTCATTCTAGATACGTGCACTGGCGCGCACTAACAAAAATAATATTATACAAGGAAAGACAGAAATAGGAAAAGAACACGAACTACAGAGCAAGAAACGTCCTGTCCAGACATTCCATTGGCCCATCTCTCGCGCACGGCTCTTTAGGCACGAAGAGCTCGCGTCAGCGGAGTCAACAGCCGAGTCGCGACCGACGAAACACGAGCACGAAAGTGATGGATAAACACAAGGGCGACCGATGGGCGCAGCGACAACCGAGCGTATCGCGCGCGCCCGTCTCGTCGGGCAGAAAGCCTAGCTTCACGGAGTGTCCCCCCCCCCCCCCCCCCACGTTGCACTGCTGCTATCTGTGCCGTGACAAATGTCGCGACGCGACAGCAAAAGCCGCCTCGGGAATACGGCGGAGCGGAGCATCGGCAGCTGTGAGAGCAAACAGACAGCGCCCGACGCGTACACAAGGGGTACCGCGGCGCTCATAGTAATTGCGGGGCTCGTCGGGCCCCGATCGGTGCGCGCGCGCGATATATATATATATATATATATATATATATATATATATATACAAACACGTCCCGCAGAAGCCCCCGCGCGAGATAAGGCATCTGCGCAGCCGCTAAATGCGGGCAACAAGAACGAGCATAACGAGGTATTAAGGAGGCGAAAGAGAAACAGACAGTGGCTTAGGTGCGAATAAGCCGCCGCGAATCGAATCAAGCGCGAGGGAAGGGGAGGACACGTTCGGCCGAATAGGGAGATAAATGCGAGCGCGGAGCATTTATCCGTGCCAATGAACGCAGCACAAACGTCAATAAGGAACAAACGAGGATTGAGAGAAGGGCGAGAGAAGGAGAATAAGACAAAGCGACGCGAATGAAGCGAGAGTGGCGCAAAAAATCACGAACAAAGTGACGAATTAACCGAGGAGGAGCTAACGGATAGAGAGAGCGCCGCAGAAAGACGCAGGGAAGAGAGACGGTGACATTGCGACTGACGAGTGAGAAGGGACACGAAGAATAATCTCACGGCAGGGAAAGGGGGGAAAGACAGTGAGCCTCGGGAAGAGTGGGTCGCTAAAAAAAAGCGAGAAGCACAGAAGCAGAGAGAGGAGTCATCGTCGTGATTAATGACGAAGAGATGCGCCATTTCCTTCCCCTCTGGACGAGCTGGAAAGATGGCACGACGGCGAGGGGTGGAAGCAGGAGCGAATGGAACGGCTGAATTAATAACAAACGCAATTAATCGCCCGCTGCGCGATAGCGTATGCGCCACGGCTTCCGCAGCCCCGAGGCGCTCGCTTCCGCGGCCGACGACGATGAGGACGAGTGCCGTCCGGAACAGCGGCGCGCAGAGGACGACGACGTTTGCGCTGCTTCTTTTTGTTTCTCTTCATTCGATGTCGCTTTCGCTGCGCCAACAACTATGCACGCGTGTGAGCGAGCGAGTCTGCGCAATCTCCCCCCCCCCCCCCTCTCTCTCTTTGCATAAGCCTGCTTGTAGATTCGACCGCCTTCAATATTGTTACGGGCAGAAGAGAAGCACTATGTTGCGTTTCCTGTACACTGCGAGACAACATTTCGTCCGATGCACTTTCTTTTCGGAGCGCCAGGACGGAAGAAAGAAAAACAAGCAAAGTAGTCAAGAGTTCGACGAAAGTTCGTCTCGTCAGGTAACATGATGATGAAGAAATTACGGCCACTGACCAAGTCAAGGTGAAAAAACACGCAGAGACGTTTCGGGACCCGTACGGGTTCCTTGATCACAGTCTGTGATCAAGGAACTGTGATCAGGAACCCGTACGGGTCCCGAAACGTCTCTGCGTGTTTTTTCACCTTGACTTGGTCAGTGGCCGTAATTTCTTCATCAAAAACAAGCAAAGCACCCTTCTCGTTAATTTAACACGTGATTAGTTTCGGCTTTGATTGACAGGGCTACAATGTGATTCATCGTCATCGCAAGGGTGCTACCAGCGGAACGCGAGACACCCGAGCGTACCAGGACGTGACTGTAAACTCGGCAAAGACGTATTGTACGTAGTAGAGAGTTTAAATTCTGGCGCTGGAGTGCAAGCTGCGATACTTGCTCTGGTGCTGTACCGAGTGCCATCGAGGCTTATCAAAACGCGTTCTGACGACTAGGAGCAGGGGAAACAGTATAGGGACAAGTGCGATAGCGATCATGACTGGTAGACGCAAGACGCAGCTTCCACTGACTCGGGAGGCTAGTGACAACGAAAACCTGCCTGCGCCTGCGAAAGACTGCACAGAAACGTTATCAGCATTGGTTCGGCAACTAGAAAGAGTCGGCTTATGGAGGCGTGTATGTTACAAGCTGGTATGTCCCCCCAGTTCATAGAAGCAACCGTTTACGGCAATGATTTCGGCATGATGTAGGGAGTATCATTACAAAGTTATATCAACGAAAAGCTTGACCTTGCCATTTCACCTTAGAAATCCCTTAATGCGCGACCTGTCAGCACAAAGATAATGAGTCGATATTTTTGTGGCATAATGCTATTACCATTAACTGTGACAGATCTTTTGCTGGCATAAATTATAATCGGCGATTAGCCCTGTCACTGTTGGTTATGACAATATGAAGATTGATTGGCTCATAGATTCAGTTTATCGTCCCAAACCATACGATCGCTCCGAGTGACGCTGAAATGGAGGGCTCCAGATAAAGTTCGATCAAGTTTATTTAACGTTGCACACCGGAGGACGAACCCCCGACCTCCTCGCGTTTAGCAGCACAGCGCCACATCCACTATGCCACCGCGGACGGCTAACAGTAGGCTTTCATTCTTGAAACATCGAGCATTTATAAATGGCGACAGCGTCGAGCATGCATCGTTACACCCAGTCTTCAAGCTCGCAACGGTCAAAGTCAATAAAGACATTTAGAATAGCAGGCGAACCCACCAAGCGTTGGGAAAGGGGGGAGGAGGGGGAGGGGTTACGCACAAGCTCCATTGTAGACACTACGCGCTTTCTTTATGTTCGCCTCACTTTTTTTTTTGTAAGCCCGGTGGCTTACGTCCCTCAACACTTGGGCGCCCTAAAATAATTCTCCCTAATGTTTCGTAGCGGCGCGGCGACAGCGCAACACCCCCCGCAGTCATAAAGAACTCCGCAGGTTGTCCCGCAGGCGCTCCGTTACGAAGCTATTGATCAGGCGAACAGACACATGATCCGTCCGGCCGTGCCGAATGCCGCCTAGTGCACAGGTGTCCTTTTTCTTACTCCTTTTATTGCGATGGCAAGTATATGGACTCTCCAGGCGCACTTATGTCGACGCCGTCGCCGTGATGTTCCGCATAAAGTCTAAGGGCGATAACATCATCGCCGCTCGCCGCATGTTGTAGGGGCGAGTGAAAGAGCGCGAGGAAAGCCGACGATAGCGGCTAATCTCGCGTGCGCAAGGGAGGAAATCGGGGAGGAAACACGCCGTTTTCCGTAAAGGCCCCGGGGGAGAGGAGGTAGCAGGGGCAGCAACTGCGTATTGCGCGGCCACGCTCTCTCTTTTTCTGGAAAGCAATATGCGTCGGCGCCTGAGCCGCGACGGCAGCTCACACCTTTGTGCGTGCTGCGTTCTTGCCGCCCAGTTTGCGTTGAAGTGATACACAGTACGGAGGTCACTTCGCTCGCTACTGCTGTCGCGCTTCTTCACGCCGGCGTTTTGACGGCGAGTGTCCGCGGTCATCGAGCGTGATGTGTTGATGTTTGCCTGCGCGCGCTGACACCATGCTGGTTGATTTAAACAATAAGCGAATGTGTACAATTTCATACGGCCGATAAAGCTACCATCCTTACTTCGTATAGCTGTCTACGCATTTGCTATCGCAATGAATGTTTCATCTTTTTGGGCGAAACGTGTTTTGTTGAGCTTTCCTTTCGCACAAAGTCCCGCGCACAGTATTGACCTCGTCTCCATTTTTCTCTTTCCTCCTCTATCTCTCAACTTCTCGCCACATCCGACATGCTTCGCGCACCGGCTAATTGTTTGTTTCTTTCTTTTACAGTATTAAAATAGTCCCCGTCACCGAAAAGACGAGTTTCCGTCTGATCCAGCATGGCTCTACAGTTTGTCACGACGTCTCACCTTGAGCGACAGCAGGTACCGGCCTACGGGCAGCGTTCCCGCAGGCAGGAGCAGGTCCTTCCGGGAGAGGGCGCCACCACTGTGCTCTAAGACGACGTGCGACCCTGTCGCGTTCAGGACGGTCCACGAGTACCTGATCTTGGCCGAGATAGGGCACGATGTACCGACGGCTGCCTCCACGTACACGGTTTCGTTGAAGCGGACCTATTATCGGACGGAAGGGAAATAAAAAGCGGGATAGGGAAGAGTAAAAGGAAAACACAACCCGTTTTATAAAAATGACCGACACTATTTTATATTGATCCAAAGTGTAGTTTCAGTCGGTTATAGGTTATATACTAGGGACTACAAATTGTTAACATGATTACATCCTCCCACTCTCTCCTCAATTTTTGTAAGCCGTGGCACCAAGTGAAGGCGCAATGTGACTCCAAACGCACCTCTGTGCAAATAGTTTTCCAGCTGAAAAAAAAATCGAAACCAATCAATTTTTGCTTTTTGCCCTAGTAATAGGAATCCTTGCCATATCTTGGAACGTACTGCCGTCGAAACGTTACGTATTTTTGTCGCACGCAGAAGCAATTTCAGATTGGTGTGCTTGGCTGCGCTGCACAGCGGCAGTCCTTCTATGGCGCAGCCAGAATGAGTTCTGGTATTGGAGAAGTCATTACTGCGCTGGTATACGTCTGAGCTGCTTGCATATACAACCTAGATAAGTTATGCGTCACTCACCTCCGTGTACCGGTGGAGGCGCAGTTCGGGCTTGCTGCAGGGCTGCTGCGTCGCGAACACGTTCGTCTCGAACTCGGCGCGACTGAAGGCGTTGTAGGCGACAACCTTGATCCAGTACTCTCGCACCCTGTTCAAACGAAATTCAAGAACGAGAGAGTGTGTGTGGTAAGCACGCAGACTGAACAGGAAGCCGGAGAGCGACAGAAAAATAGAAGGCAGAGAGGTTAAACAAGTAATCGTATAACACGGACGTACTCTTTTCTTTTTCTGCTCTATATGAAGCTCTTGGACCTCGAAACCGTGTGACATCCAACACTGGACGCGCCGCAAGACGGTGTGCATCAAGCCACCCTGATACTGCCTCATTCCGGCACGCATTAATTCCCTCGTACCCCGAAAATATGGTGCGCGGGGAGCGACAGGTTCTTATAACGCTTAGACGTCATCAGGAACTTCACGGCAACCCTGACGGCGAAAACTCATCTGGACTGCCTTTAGAACTGTTATGGCAATGGAAAGACCGTTATTGTAATAGCAAAGGCAGTAAAGAAGCTCCGAAACACGAGCAGCGGATGTTTCGACCTTAGCGCTAGAAAAAGCGAGGGCGTTTTCCTACTTTTATTACGTGCGTGCATGTAACATGCTAGTTTGTCACGTGTGTTTCCACACGGCATATTACACGTAAGTGCTTACAGGCCGTCTCCGTAAAGAATCTGCATAAGTGGCCTGCGGAACTTGTTTGTAACGTGCCCGTAGTCTGTAGGCTGGTTTGCTCCTATCCCAGCACCTCCAAGCACATTTGTTTAGTACGGCTAATCTTTGCTCGTAATCTCGGACGTCATTTTTTTCCCCACAGTTTGCCTTGCGGCAGAATACGGGTAAAGAGCCTTAGGGCACGCACGTGAACCTGAACATCATAGATTTTTCCCTCCGCTAAGAGTCCCAGGTTAGATTCCTGAAATCGAGGCCTCTTCTGACAAGGTATTCTATTTTCCTTTTCTCTCTTCTTTTCAGGCTCAACAGTGAGTTAGAAAATTACCCGTGCGATTCCGCTACGCTAAGGTGGCTTAGCTCTTAACAGCTGACGCTGCCACGCGCATGCGCCAAGCGTTAGCGGCGACCCGAAGAACCTGGGACAGGACAGGACTGCTTTTCAATTGACGCCTTTCTACACAGCTAACGTAGTAACCCTGTTCGCACCTGGTGAACGTGTGCGACACCTCAGGTCCGGCGGTGACCGAGACCGGATCACTGCCGTCTCCAAAGTTCCACGAAAAGGTCAGGTTGCTGCCCGTCGCGTAGACAGCTCGCAGGCGCGTAGGCCGAGCCACCAGCACCGGTCCCAGGACGTTGATTCCGTTCAGGTTGGTCACCCGCTCGACAAGACGAAGCGCCAGCTCTGGCGACGACACAGAGCTCACGTGATTCTGGCAGGTTACCCTGACCACGTAGCTGCAAGAGGATAGAGGAGGAAACAAGTAAGCTGCGTATGAAGGCACTTCACGCGTGTTTCTCCACGCGGAGAAGCACGCTTAGCGCCACTCTCACTTTTGCGTTTGCTTAGGAGACTCGCTTTAGTTCCACAAGAACTACAGCTTGTGAATTGCGGCGCCAGTCCTTCGCGAATATGTTGTCCTTTGTCTTTCTCTACAGCGCTCATTGCCGGCATACTTATAGCGACATACAGCGAGCGTCGCGCACGCTGCTATGTAGACACTTGGCCTTAATCCTCGGTCGTGAGAATGATCTTTCGAACCACAATTGTTCTGACGTCATCGCGCCCACGGTGGTGTTTGTTGCCGTGGAAGGATTGAAATGACGAAGAGAGAGCGAAAAAATAAAACTGTTTAATGGCATTTGGAGAAGTTTGGGTACATGCTTCGCATGCTATTCTCGGTGAGATGGTGAAAAATGTAAAAAAGGAAGTGAGAGAAAAATCAATAAAAAGGAACACACACACATCGACGCATACACACACGCACCTACACGCTAATACCAACAGGCGCGCCAAATGCACCAGCAAAAAACTTATTCTGAGACACAGTGATGGCTGGATAATGCAAGAACGCCTTGAAGGCGCGCAATGTAAAGCCAAGACACTGCCGCGGTCCGAGTAGGTGCCGACGCTCAAGTCGCGCGTCACATCTTTAAAGCGTTTCTCATGACAGCCCTTGAGGTTTTAAAGCGAATACGAACTGGGCGGTCAAAATACTGGTCAACGCAGCAAGAAGGACACGACAGCATGGTCGATAAAGAATGTTATTCCTACAGCGATTAAGCGCAATCACCATTTTCCGCCGTCGTCGCTTCCATTCTGTTGCGTATAATGTTCACATGCGAAAACAATGAAAGGGTCCGCACACAGTATGCTGGTGGTCACGTGATGTGCTCAGGGTGCGAGAGAGAGCATGCGAGGGCAAGCAGAGAGAAATGGTGACCGCGGCCAATGTTGGAGGTCACGTGATCGAGCTCGCGTTTCCTCACCGTCAGGCTTGAGGCTCTAGCCCGGCCGCGACTACCCACGTGGCGGCACATACGCATCCCGCGCGCCGCATGCCGGAGGCAACTTGCTGCCGGCCGAGTGCGAGGTTCACACGCAAAGGCGAGCCGACATGGCTGGTGGCTTCGTGCGTGCTCTCCTACCGCGCACCAAGTATTTGGAGGTCGCGTGATGCGAGTTTCAGTGAAGTGACACGGTTGAAATGGCGAAGCGAGCGGCACCACGAAGCGTTCGCTTTGAGACAAGCTATCCGCTGCCGGCGCTGGTCACCATGCTGGCGTTGTGACTGCGACCGGTCGCGGTAAGTGAATGAGAGCCGTTCATGTTTGTCTGCGAGCGTAACACCGTGCTTGTTTAGCTGGTAAGCGAATGTTCACTGCAATTTATACCGTGTACTAAACTACGAGCCTTAACTACGTGAAACTGGCTAATACTTCGCTATCGCTATCGATGAGTATCTTTTGGGTTGAAGCTGCGACATTGGAATACATAAACGAAGCAGAACCTTCATCACTCCATAGCTACACAATTTCGAAAGGAGTTAACTGGGCAAAAGTAAGCATAGAGAAAATATACATACAACCAAATAGTGAAAAACGGGAACATACTGGAGGCGCAAGGGCTCAAGACATGCGCCACCACTGTTTTGCAACTATATTTAGATGCCCCAAGAAAGCGAGAAGTGAATTCGCGTTCTCCTAGCTTGGCGATACGAAGGCAGAGGCGCGTCGGAAGCAGACTCGCAAAGCAGGCGTTCACTTTCCCTCTCCTGCCACAACTTCGAGCAGGGTGGTACTAGCGAAGTGGACAAAGCATCGGCGGCAGAGAACTATCCCGATAGGTCCTCTAAGCGCAATTCAAGCGTCCCTACACGACAACGTTTTCACGGCACGGGAATGTGCGAATATCTGGTATTTCGAATACTACTCGAACACATTCGTTTCGAATTGGAGTATTCGATTGGTAAACTTCAGATAAGATGTTTTAGAATACATTTACATCACCGAGTATATGCGACAGCTATATTACTAACGCCAGCATAGTCGCCATGAAAAATCGCACTTGCGCGTTGTCCGGCAGCCAGTTTATGAGCGCGCTAAAAGCGAACCAGGAATTGTCATGACTTTTCACTTCTTGCCCATACATAAGCTGTGCCGTTTCTGCGTATTGTGTGTAATCACGAAAAATGAGTTCTTTCTGGGGTTATAACGACTCAGGGAAAAGGTGCAGATGGTGCGGAAAGGGAAAGATGACTCGCCGAAAGAACTAAAGCAAAACTGCAGCAAATATTACAACGGAATTCAAAACAAAAATAAGAGAGAACGACTCGCAGCCTCTTGTGTTAGATAAATGAATGGAAAAAAAGAAAGGGAACACACCGACTAACATTAAGCGCATACCAAGGTGGAGACGGTTGTTACTGTTTACTATAGCCATGAAGTGTGGCAAGTTTTGTCACTGAACACCCCGCTATCCAGCAAACCAAGAAGCAGTCACTATGAGATAGCGAGAGAGAAAAAGAAACAAACAAGAACACAAAATGGCAAAAAACTACCAGACCAAGTCTGCAGAATGTTAAGAAAGAGAGAGAGAAAAATAAATAGTAGGCGACCGTAATATTTGACTTGGGGCTTCTCTTAGTGGCATTCGCACCTCGCCGTTCGTGTTACTTAGGTTAAGCGAGCGAACGTCTTTCCCCTGGCACGATACGCGGGCGAGGAGCGAGGGAGGGCGAGGAGGGTCTGTAAAGTCTTCGATTCTGTGTTTTTGTGTGCGGTAATCAGTTATTTCTAATTAATTCTAATTACTCGAGACACTTCAGTAGCTCAGAGAGAGAGAGAGATAGCAAAGAGAGGAAACTCTCTTTGCTATCTCAGTAATTCAACTTGTAACTAAACTTATGCTCTGATATAATATCTATAATGAAAGCATGAATTTAGTACCATACTATATTTTTCTTATTTATTTTGAATTTCGTCCTCGGTCCTATCAGGAGGTGAACCGAGAGCGCTGTGCAAGAAACAAGAGTGTCACTCGATGCTCGTGCCACTAAAGAAAGAAAAGACTCGCCATGCCGGCCCTGCGAAAGTGGATGTCCAGCAAAGCTGTGGGAGAGCGCCACTACAACTGCTGAGGAGGTATTTTTTATAAAAACGAAATAATTACATTGCCCACGATGGGAAACATCTGGCGTTAACATCCGATGGTACCAAACCCATGTGACCATGTGGTGACGTCCCGTTTGATGTGATGATGAAACGTGATTACGTCATCACGCCAAAGGGCGCGTGATGACATCGTCACGTCAAACGTTACGTTACGTGATAACAGCATCGTCACGTCACAATATCGCCTGATGATGCCATCGCGTCAGACGTGACGTCATGCGATGGCGTCATCGTCAAGCGATGATGCCACCTGACGAAGCCATGTGATGCCTCCTGGAGAAACAGCACACTGTGCGCGGCCCGCTTCTTTGGATTGTCTCCGGGATCGGCTCACATTCTTGTGTGATCAATGGTAGCGCGCGCGGACACGAAACAATATCGACCAACTAAGGCTGTTATAACAGCTTCGCTATTAAGAAAGTAATTTTGGGCCTCGACGCTCTCCGCGTAGACGGCACAGGTCTGGTATGTTAACCCACCTTGACGCGCTATCCATTGATACATTGAGTCCCGTTCAAATCGCACGCGGACAACAAGCATAACCGCTGCTTTCGCGCCTTGTTTTAACTACCACCTGTAACTTAGTCTTAACCCCGGCCCTCAGTCCCCAGCAGCTGCGAAGCAACTGACCACGGCGGCGGTCAGACCTGCGACGCAGCAGAGGGTGCTAAAAATCACTGGCTCCGGACAGGCCGCCGTTAGAATATGAACCTGGCAACGCTTAACGCTAGAACGTTATCTAGTGAGGCGAGTCTAGCAGTGCTGTTGGAGGAATTGGAGGGCAGCAAATGGGATATAATAGGGCTCAGTAAAGTTAGGAGGCCAAAAGAAGCATATACAGTGCTAAATAACGGGCACGTCCTGTGCTACCGGGGCTTAGCGGAGAGAAGAGACCTAGGAGTCGGATTCCTGATTAATAAGAATATAGCTGGTAACGTGCAGGAATTCTATTGCATTAACGAGAGGGTGGCAGGTCTTGTTGTGAAACTTAATAAGGGGTACAAAATGAAGATTGTACAGGTCTACGCCCCTACATCCAGCCATGATGACCAGGAAGTCGAAAGCTTCCATGAAGACGTGGAATCGGCGATGGGTAGAGTGAAAACTAAGTACACTATACTAACGGGCGACTTTAATGCCAAGGTAGGCAAGAAGCAGGCTAGAGACAAGGCAGTGGGGAATATGGCATAGGCACTAGGAATAGCAGGGGAGAGTTATTAGTAGAGTTTGCGGAACAGAATAATATGAGGATAATGAATACCTTCCTCCGCAAGCGGGATAGCCGAAAGTGGACGTGGAGGAGCCCCAACGGCGAGACTAGAAATGAAATAGACTTCATACTTTGCGCTAACCCTGGCATCATACAAGATGTGGACGTGCTCGGCAAGGTGCGCTGCAGTGACCACAGGATGGTAAGAACTCGAATTAGCCTAGACATGAGGAGGGAACGGAAGAAACTGGTACATAAGAAGCCAATCAATGAGTTAGCGGTGAGAGGGAAAATAGAGGAATTCCAGATGAATCTACAGAACAGGTATTCGGCTTTAACTCAGGAAGAGGACCTTAGTGTTGAAGCAATGAACGACAATCTTGTGGACAGCATTAAGGAGTGTGCAATGGAAGTCGGTGGTAGCTCCGTTAGGCAGGATACCAGCAAACTATCGCAGGAGACGAAAGATCTGATCAAGAAACGCCAATGTATGAAAGCATCTAACCCTACAGCTAGAATAGAACTAGCAGAACTTTCGAAGTTAATCAACAAGCGTAAGACAGCTGACATAAAGAAGTATAATACGGATAGAATTGAACATGCTCTCAGGAGCGGAGGAAGCCTAAAAACAGTGAAGAAGAAACTAGGAATCGGCAAGAATCAGATGTATGCGTTAAGAGACAAAGCCGGCAATATCATTACTAATATGGATGAGATAGTTCAAGTGGCTGAGGAGTTCTATAGAGATTTATACAGTACCAGTGGCACCCACGACGATAATGGAAGAGAAAATAGCCTAGAGGAATTCGAAATACCAAAGGTAACGCCGGAAGAAGTAAAGAAAGCCTTGGGAGATATGCAAAGGGGAAAGGCAGCTGGGGAAGATCAGGTAACAGCAGATTTGTTGAAGGATGGTGGACAGATTGTTCTAAAGAAACTGGCCACCCTGTATACGCCGTGCCTCATGACCTCGAGTGTACCGGAATCTTGGAAGAACGCTAATATAATCCTAATCCATAAGAAAGGGGAAGCCAAAGACTTGAAAAATTATAGACCGATCAGCTTACTGTGCATTGCCTACAAACTATTTACTAAGGTAATCGCAAATAGAATCAGGAACACCTTAGACTTCTGTCAAGCAAAGGACCAGGCAGGATTCCGTAAAGACTATTCAACAATAGATCATATTCACACTATCAATCAGGTGATAGAGAAATGTGCGGAATATAACCAACCCTTATATATAGCTTTCATTGATTACGAGAAAGCGTTTGATTGTGTCGAAACCTCAGCGGTCATGGAGGCATTACGGAATCAGGGTGTAGACGAGCCGTATGTAACAATACTGAAAGATATCTATAGCGGCTCTACAGCCACCGTAGTCCTCCATAAAGAAAGTAACAAAATCCCAATAAAGAAAGGCGTCAGGCAGGGAGATACGATCTCTCCAATGGTATTTACAGCGTGTTTACAGGAAGTATTCAGAGACCTGGATTGGGGAGAATTGGGGATAAAAGTTAATGGAGAGTACCTTAGTAACTTGCGATTCGCTGATGATATTGCCTCGCTTAGTAACTCAGGGGACCAATTGCAATGCACGCTCACTGACCTGGAGAGGCAAAGCAGAAGAGTGGGTCTAAAAATTAATCTGCAGAAAACTAAAGTAATGTTTAACCGCCTCGGAAGAGAACAGCAATTTACAATAGGTAGCGAGGCACTGGAAGTGGTAAGGGAATACATCTACTTAGGACAGGTAGTGACCGCGGATCCGGATCATGAGACTGAAATAATCAGAAGAATAAGAATTGGCTGGGGTGCGTTTGGCAGGCATTCCCAGATCATGAACAGCAGGTTGCCATTATCCCTCAAGAGAAGAGTATATAATAGCTGTGTCTTACCAGTACTCACCTACGGGGCAGAAACCTGGAGGCTTACGAAAAGGGTTCTACTCAAATTGAGGACGACGCAACGAGCTATGCAAAGAAGAATGATAGGTGTAACGTTAAGGGATAAGAAAAGAGCAGATTGGGTGAGGGAACAAACGCGAGTTAATGGTATCTTAGTTGAAATCAAGAAAAAGAAATGGGCATGGGCAGGACATGTAATGAGGAGGGAAGATAACCGATGGTCAATAAGGGTTACGGACTGGATCCCAAGGGAAGGGAAGCGTAGCAGGGGGCGGCAGAAAGTTAGGTGGGCGGATGAGATTAAGAAGTTTGCAGGCACGGCATGGCCACAATTAGTACATGACCGGGGTTGTTGGAGTAGTATGGGAGAGGTCTTTGCCCTGCAGTGGGCGTAACCAGGCTGATGATGGTGATGATGATGATGATGACGCGACCGCCGCATCGTCGCGACGTTAAGTAAGCACGCGACGCGAGCCTACTGCAGGTGGACGCACGGCACAACTCACGTTCCAGGCCCGGTGGGGCGAAGGTTCACCGCGGCCGCGTCCGTGACGTAGCGTTCTCGCTGCGGCATCAGAGACCAGAGGAAGCGCAGCGTCTTCTCCGTGGCGGGCACCACCGAGGCGCGCAACAGAAGCCGCTTCTCCAGGGGCAACGTCACGTCCGCGGGCGCGCACGTCTCTGCAGCAGCGGGCGGCCCGACGCACAGGGACGCCTCTGAAAGAAATGCTCGCCGTCAGCACTGCCTCCGCGGGAGGTGACTGTATGGGAACGGTAAACGTGCGAAAACGTCTTCTTTTTTTAAGTCCAAACATTTTTTTTTTAGAGTCTACAGTTATCACTGCTGCAGAAAACTTATTACTACAATCCGGAATTAGGAAGTGAACTTTTGTCCGAACCTGCATACATATAATCTCGTACTGGCCATCGCCATAAATTGAGCGTTCCACATTGTCGCACGAACCTATGTTTTTATTCATTTATTTCTAAAACTACCAATTAATGCCATCATCTGCCGGCCTCAATTGTTAACACAACCGATACATTTGCTTTTAGAACTACTATTGAAGGATACATTTGTTAATCTGGGTTTTAAATGTTTTTTTATTATTATAACCTGTCACCTGCACATGCTCTGTATTTCGTTCCACTCCTTTGCTTTAAAGCCTTGAAGGTTCAATAAATAAATAAATAAATAAATTAATTAATTAATTAATCATCAATTCGAGTTGATGTCACTACGAAGGCGTTTTTTTGGGGGGGTAACCATTGACCAAACTTGGCATCAAAGATGTCTATTAAAGAGCGCCACACTTCCGACGGCACATAAGCAGTGGCCCCAGTTGTACACACCCAGTGTTACCCAGTGGCAGGCAGATATCTTTAGGCTGCACTCTAATCGGCATCGGCCGACGAAAACGCCGAGATGCACCACGAAAGCTGGTTTGACTCAAAGAGGAATGGTTCGCATTATAAAAAAAAAAACACGCAAAGCGCTTCAATTCGGCGCTGATCTAACCAAGCACCGTGGCTCTGTGGGGGGTAACTAGCTTCATCATCAAATAATGTGCTCGCCCACTACAAGCGTGAGCATTAGCATAACTCAATGCTTTCCAATTGTGGTTAACGTGTGACCCACGAGAAAGTGAAATGACGCGTCGCGATATTCACACTTATATAATTTTGCAAAGGCACACTTTTATTCATTTCGATTTTAGCGCACATCACTATCAAGCCGGCACTTTCGGTGGTCATTGACTTCCATCTTGATTGGAACCTCACAAACGCCATCGAAGCACAGAGCAATTTTAACGTGAATGAAGTCAATCACGCTAAAAAATAACATGCAGTAGCACCCGATCTGCATTGTAAATTTGTAATCGATCTGAATCAACAACTGCGTGCTCGCAAGTGGCCGTGTGGCAGGAGTAAAAAATAACTTGCATTTAAAATTTTACGCGGTATTTTAGCAGTCACAAAGAAATTAGTAGGTTTCAAACTATGGCAAGATATACTAGTCGAATGCGTGCGCCAGCGTGGACGACTCTTCCTAAATTGACTTTGTTCGCTACAGCAGTTTATTAAAACGGCTGCAAAATATGGATACTAAAAATTTCTTGGGCACTGTTGTGCAAATTCAGAGCGCGCTATACTTAGAGTTCGGGACGCGGAGTCAACAGATTAAGAAGAAAGGGCGGCTTCGCGAGACCAATCCAAGTCCACTAAACATGAAACGCCAACTAACCTGACCGCTTCCCATGCTATCCAAATGTACGGGCTCCAGGCGACAGAGGAGCGTGTTTTCGCGTATGCACTGTTCGCCTCTATATACGTTGCAATGAAAACGGCACGTCGCCGTGCCGGGAGAACTCGAGCGGAACTCGAGCGCCTTGCGAATCCACGTTTCCAGCGATCCACACAACGAACACCCTAACTGACACGACAGCCCCTTCGCAAAAGCACAGGGAAGCAGGACGCTTCAGCACAAGGCAGCGATGCTTCGTGCTCATCAAAATAGTGGCGGTCAGCGGTCAGTCATGCTTTGCAACACGTCGTGTTCTTCGCAAAAGCGTGCATTCAGAAGTCGTTGTTGCTGCGGCGATTGGTGAAAACAGCGCGAACACGTGGGCGCTGTCGGTGGGAAAGTCACTTAGCTTCACGCTGCCACAAGAGTGTTTCCCACAACAACATTTTGTCAAAGTTGATGTACTCGTTCATATCCTATGAAATTAGCTGTATGCTCCGCGGCGCCCGACTCCCAATACTTGGAAAGTTGCGTCACCACAAGACGAAAAAAGGCGTAAAAACGTACAAACAGTTACAACAGAATACTTATAGAAAAGGAAAAGACGAACAAATATTTAGGGGACATCAGAACAAGAGCACATGAGCGCAGGCAGAAGTTACAAGCTCGATTTGCTCGCGCCGCCGTAGTAAGCAAGGTCAAAGCTGAAGTAATCGCTCAAGAATGTAATTTTAAATGTTTCTCTCTGAGAGTCAGCTGTGTGTCAGCGAGTGACAAAAGTTCTCTTTCAAATTTAGAAACGAACTTGGAGGGAAGCCCATAACAACAAATGCGGCAGTCGGTACTGAAATGAAACTTAAATTATATTCCCGCAAACGCATAATTAAAGCGAAATTCGTCAAGGTTTGTCTTATCGCCAAAGAAGTACGTAAATAGTTGAAGTGAGTGCATGGGAATGACACGAGGCAAAATGAACAACATTGCAGCACTAAGACAGCTTCTGTAACGTTGCGTAGTGTAGCCGATTACTCAAACCAAAAACAAAAGCCACAAGAAAAACATTTGGAGGACGTTTAAGCTTCGCCTTTAAGAGTGGAACGCGAAAGCATCCAAAGATCTCTGAGTGCTTCTCACGCTTCCAGGCAACTGCAGCTTACGTCATAATGTTTACCGGGAAACGCTATCGGCTAACGCTATGCGCAAAGGCGACCTTTATGGTATACAAACGCGGCCTCTTGCGTGAGCAGATCACGGAGATTGTGCACAGCCGCGCCAAAAAATATTACTTCAGTTCGAGGGTTCTGTTATTCTTTCGCACTGTTATTGTTTCAGTCTAAGCAGATTTAACATAAAAGCGTGCGCTGTCGATGTCTTGTTTCATGACATTTGTTTGCGGACTGTCATTTTCAAAATTCTTAGGACTAATTTTGTCAAGAAGTAATTTTGTAAGCCAAGAATGTATGAGGAATTTTAGTGATAGAATGGTGTGACAGTATAACCCGCATATGCCGCATGTCATATAGCAAGACGTGGCACATGCGTGTACCTAAACACACGCAGCAGTTTTCGCTCACTAAAAACTCCACCGACGCCGACACCGGATTTTCTACGACACGGAGCTCCCGTTGACGATATAGCGTTAAAAATTAGCTCTCCAATTTTTAAGTTAAATCAAACGTAATGCCACACGAATGTTTATGGTAGGTGAAAAATAAATAAATGTAAAGATAAGACAGGGAAGTTATTTCTGTTAGCGCCTTGCTGAGGCAGACGCACGTAGAAACAGTACGAGTGGCTTACAAGACTGAGGAAAACGTTACAGAATGACCGAGTTGGAACATAAAAATAAAACGTGTTCGCTCGAACCAATTCACTGCAAAGTGATTCACCCTCCAGCCACTAAAACGCAGGGTAGAAACAAGAAATCACCCTCATGCTGAAACTGCGATTCCCGAAACGACTTGTTCGGCGAAAACGAAAACAACAATCGATAAACTGAAGTTTCAAGCTGTGTTGCGAAGCTCGCAACACATTCGGGGAAGCACGACCGCCAGCGGCAATGAACCGCCGGGGGTCGACGTCCCGTTGCTTTACTCGTCGCTTCATCATTCTTTTTTGTTTTTTTGTTCTCAGCTGCCAAGAACGAAACCAAACAAAAAGAAAGACAAGAAACAGTCACTGTGCGAATAGGAGCAGCAAAACTGACACAAAAAGCTGAAAACATCGTGAAACAGAGTCACCGGAACCGAATCTGCGAGGTAAACACGGACGGTGGATTCCTCGCTCAAAAGAGAGAGAGATAACAGAAACAGACGCCGTAATGACAGGGTACTTAATATTCCTCGCAACAAGCTGGCACCGAAGCGGCGGACGGCACGGACGAAGAGCCGTTTCAAATAAAGTTTTATTCATTCATTCATTCATTCCGGCATAGGTTCTGCACGTGAGTACGTGCGCCCAGTCCAAGTGGCTCGGTGCACAATTGCAGACGCGGAACGACAGACGCTCTCGGAGGAGGTGCGAGGCGCGAAAACCCGAAACATGCGGAGATACTGAGCGGATTAGGGGGTCGCGCTTCGGTTTGTCGAATGCAATTTGAAGCGACAAGAGCGTGACATTGAAAGAAGAAAAAAAAAAAGAAAGATCTCGATGCCCGTGAAAGTCGCGCGAAGTTCGCGTGCCGGTCACAAAAGAAGAAGTAAAACAGGAGCGACGCGAACCTCGAAGAAGACCCCCCAAAAATAAAAAAAATAATAAATATATAAATAAAGAGAAACAAAACGATTCAGTCTACAGCGACGTGAATCTATCAGAAAGGAAACCGAAACAGCGCGAGCGGCACAAAATTCTCTTTGCTTTGCCGTTCTTCAGACTTTCCTGTTTTGCGGGCAGCGCAACCGCGAACGGAATGCCTGCGAAGCGAGGGAGATCTAGAGGGAAACACGTGACAAAGAAAGCGAACATCTCGCTGCCGCTGTTTTCGTCACTTTCGTTTTATAACGATTTACTCTTCCCTTTTTTGAATATACATACAGTCGGAACGCACGGGGCGCACCGATGTCAGAAGGACGTCAGCGACACTAAACCGTGATTGAATTTGCCTCGGTCGTCGTCGTCGTCAAAAAGGCAGGAAGTCGCGAAAAAACTGCAGCGGCGAAAGTGGGCGACGAAACATTCTTGAAATTGGACATAAATAAACCCAAAATGTTATGTGCGTTGGAGGTAGGAAGTGGCACATACCGAAAGTAAGCGGCGGTTCGATTAAAAAAATAAATAAATAAAAAAGAACCAGTAGTTCCAGAGAGCAAAATATATACATATACGGGGTAGGCAGACGAAACTAAAAAAAAAGAAATAATCGTAAAAAAATTCAGCCAGGCGGCGTGTCAGAGCGGAGGCTCTGCGATGAGAGGATTTCGCAGCTGGTGAGCTAGGCGAGAACGAAATGAAAGAAACACGCGTATGAGATAGGGGTGTGGGGGGATGTTACGTTCTTGTTCTGCAAAACCAGCGCGAACAGCTAAAAGACGAGGAATAAGTAATCAGAAACGCGAGTTCCCTGCTGAAATTGATTCCGGGAGGAACAGAAAAATCGAACGAGAAATGCAGTGAAGGGAAATCTGAAAATAGGCTAGCGACCAGAAAAGAACGCGACGCCCAGTTAGCGCTCGTGCGTGACGTCTCTTATATACTTACAGTGTCTGTAAATAAATAAATAAATAAATAAATAAATAAATAAATAAATACTTGCCTCGCAAACTTTTGTCTCGCTTTGTAAACTACGAACTAAAAGAGCCAGGCACCGAGACCGGGTTATGCAAACGCGTTTCGCTGCCGCCGGCAAAAAGTGACAGACGAGAACGCGGCGACAACGGGTTTCCTCGCTTCCTGTGCCCCGCCACTTGGCTGCCTCCGGCGCAAAGTTGTCCCGGTTCACTTTTTCCAAGAAGAAAAGAACTGCGCAGTGCTCGCGTGCGGAGTGCCTGTGTCGGCTATTGTACATGGTGTTGCATTTGGAGAGGATCCCACCGCTGCCACCAGATGTTGGATCTGGAGGACAATACCAATTGCTGTCCCTCAGATTTTTTGAACCTTGCTGTTGGGTGCGGGAGTTGGCCGAGGCTGAGGAGGAGTTGGAGATGAGACTGGAGGTTTATTTACATTATTTACAGTGAGAGTACAAAGAAATTAGCAGTAATAAAGTCATTACGGGCCGGCAGCAACTCGGACGCTGCGGCCCGTGGCAAGAAGCTCGAAAGAGATGAATGAAGGAATGCTCCCGCTGCTCCCGGTCTCTGGCTTTTAAGTCCTTCGGTGTCTCGAAGACACGTCACGTTCGGCCAATCGGGGAGCCCGCTCAGGTGACGCCATTTTCGGCCAATCGGCGAGCCCGCTCAGGTGTCGTCATTTTCGGCCAATGGTAGGCGCCCGTGCGATTGTGTCACACCCGGCGCTAGGGTCGCTCCTTGGGCTCTAATTGTCCGAGGGCTTACTTTTCTCTGCGGTATTGCCTTGCTGGCTTGCAAGCGCCGTCACACTAGGCGGAAGGGGGCATTGCTGCCAGGGCTTCGCGGTGCATTACAGAAGTTTTGCCTCGGGACCCACGTTACCTGGAACAGTGCCAGGCTCCCGCTACACTTTCGGGAAGAGTCAAGCAGTGAATAGCTCCACCTGCGGCTCACGAGGTGGGGGACGCCAACTCGGTTGCACGTGCCGCGCCTCGGGAACGGGGTAGATCTGCTTCTGCGTTCCTTACTTAGGTGTGGCGCGATTCGATGTGGTCTGGTGAACTCGAAGTAGGCTCAGGAAAAGGTCCCGTATCTAACAATGGCTTCCAAGGTAAGACATACCCAGTAACTCTAGGCTATGGTCAGATTACAATGGCCGTTATACTAACGAGGTGAAAAGGTACGTGGCGATCTGTTCTTCGCGCAAAAAACAATGTCTCCCCATGTGCTCACACCATGTCGACTACAATGTGCAGTGACGCCGTCTCGCACAGCACGAACCGAGAATTTGAGTTTGATAAATTGTAGCGACCCCGCCATAGTGAGATCTCTCAAACGCGACCCTTCCTGTTCGGGCGGAGAAACGTACGGCCGAGTTATGCCTCTCTAAACGCCAAGCGCGAAGCTAAATTTAGCTCCGATGGTGTCATGCTTGTTGCGACAACGGCGCCACCTGTGCCCACGACACAGCATGGCCGAATAACGTTTTCTTTTTTCTTCTTTTTTTCCCTCTACACAACCATACCAAGGTAAGCAGCGTGGGTAGTAAGGTTGCAAAACTATGATAGCACATGCTTTCGTTACACCGGTTTCAGCAAGCGAGCGACACCCATGGAGCCACTTCCGACACGTTTAAAGGAACCGTCACAAAGTCTGGCCGTTTTGAGCTGACAAACGTAGTGCGCGCTAACTATCGCGTCTGCCAAGTAATGCATCCCGACGCACCGCGGGAAGAACTTAAAATCTGAAACCAAACGCCATTCGCCCTTCTCCTCGCGGGCGCCACGCTCCCAGCCGGAGAGTCGACGTCAATCGCACAAGTGCGCCTACGTGCATGGCAGTGCTGTGACGTCAATAACAGCGACGCGTGACTACGAGAATTATTCGAGACAAGATCAGTTATTTATTTAATCTGTTGCTTCAGTGGCCGAATTGAAGGCACTGCTGTGGGTGTCCTACGGTCCCTGTCTTGATCACGTGACTCTGGAAAAGCTATTAAACGACTATTCGCTTTACGAGAACCGCCGCATGTGCTAGTTTGGCCGTCATGCTGGAGAGCTCATAGGCGTTGCCGTGAAAAAGTGTCGAGAACTTACGAGTGTTTCAGGTACACACGTGGCGCCATATATTCTGTTCTCCCTCATTCCGCCGCTCGGACTAACTAGTCCCCTTTCCAGACCGCGCTTGTCAGATCAGGCGAGGAGGTCGCAAAGAGTGGAAGAACAAAAATGGAGCAGGACATCAGGGAGGATCTAGGAAGGACTGCGAAGGAAGCGATACGATGCGAGCTTCGCTAATAAAGAAAAAACTAGACGGCGGTGCAGAGACGGGATATTACTCCCTATAGTCGCGAACGGAGCGCGCACCAGCACAGTCGTTCAGTCTCTCTCTTTCTCTCTCTCTCTCTCTGGCGGGCTGGTCTAATGGTGCCTTGATCCGGCGTGCCAGGGTCGCGGGCAAAGGGCCAAACGAGAACTCAGAGGTGAACGGAGGTTACTGCGTAAGCGACACGCAGCAGTGGCTCTGCGATTATGGCTTTCCGCTGTTCAACGCGAGGTAACGGGTTCGATTTCCCGCCGCATTTCCTGACGGCGCAGTGTAAGAACCCCAGCGCGCTCAGATTTAGAGCTCCTTATTGTTTTTCCATGAACCATTGAGTACGGTGTCACTTATTACCAAGGTGTTGTTTTGGGAAGTAAAATATCAATCAATCAATCAATCAATCAATCAATCAATCAATCAATCAATCAATCAATGCTCTTGTTTATTTGCCTACTCAATCAGGACTGCACTGCACTAAACCACTGACGCATAGCCCATTGCAGCAGATAGACTATAATAAGCGAAGCCACTGCTAAGTGGTAAAGGACGTAGGACTGCTACAATGATAAACCCGTTGATGAACACTATGATCGTAGCACTAATGCTAGAATGACGAGCCTGCATGCACGCGAAGCAGTTTCTATTGTGGCGGCTCACCACGAAATTTATTTGTATGCTTTGACACGGAAGAAGACCACCGCCAACACCTCAGCTGACGGATGGCAGGCGTCCAACACATGCCACTTACGTGCAACGGGCGCAGCTAACTCGACCCATTCGCACATAATCATCTCAGTAATGGGCTCGAAATTCTTTCCCGAGCAGTTTGTTACGAGGCTGCTCGAGTAGATTCCAGTCAGCAGGGTCATGAATTGTGCACGATTTGAACTGTGGCGCGAATAATACACAGAAAGCAGAGAGGCAAGAACAGCACCTACTCTCCACTGAATCACAGTAACACGCCACAGAAGCTGCATGTCACGGCTATGGCGTGCAGCACTGCTGAGCGCGGGGTCGCGTTTTTGACCCTCAGTTGCGGAGGTGCGTCATTCTTATAGTGGTCTAATTAAAAAAAAATAAGAACAACAACATATGTGTACGTTTACTTATGTGCGCGCTAAATACTCCGTAATAGACAAAATTAATCGGGAGGTACTCGCAAGACGGTTTCCTTCACAGGACAGCTAGGAGTTGGTTTAGGCCACGAAAACCCGTCGATCTGATTCAGAGTCACGCATGCTCATTCAGTGCTGCATCGCCGGAAGCAACGACGTTCAACGCTAATATTATTTCGCAAGCAACGGAAAGCTGTTTTTCCCGCGACAACGCTCACGCTGAAAGGAAAAAGAAAAAAAAATCTGCCGCGATTTTTCGCGCTCGATCCCGTGTTTCAATGATCGGTCTATACAGCGATCGACAAGAGCGGGTGCTACCGAATCGTTGAGTTCACGCGGCGAAACAAACCGAACACAACTTTGTAGGCAGCGAGAGAAGAACAGCGTGAACGCGCGCGACTTGCCCATGTCGCGAGCTCGCTACGCCAGACTCCCCCGAGCGGCTGAGGATGCGCCGCGTTGGCTGCCTCGTCGTAACTCGTTTAATTGGCGCGCGCGCGCTCACGCAAGCTTGCGGTCATCGATCGCTCTTCGTGCAGCAGAGAGCAAACAGCCGAGCCTGGCGTGAGAGCGACAGACGCGGCACCCTGGCATCTATACACGCATGACACAGCCGAAGACACGCGACGTGCTCGAGTGTCTTTGCGGCGGGTGTGATGGCGCTACTGGCGCTACTGCCCGCTGAAGCGCGAAAAAAAAATAATAATGGGCTCGATCCGTTGTGCACGCACGGCTCGCCGCTGTCGCTTACCCGCCACCACTGCAGCGCTCGGCCGTCGAAAAGTTAGAACGGGGCAAACAAATGAAGAGAACGACTGCCCTCACAGAAGCAGGCCCGAGTCGGCTGTTGGTAATAGACAAATGGTCACAGTGTCACCTGCTTGGAGTGCTTAGAAATTAAAAAAAAAGACACCACGCTTACGTGGCGATATATTCGTGTAGCGTGCGATAGCAAGGGTGCAATTTGCGGGCGCAGCTGCGCGTCGTCTAATGTCACATCACACGCAAAAAAAAAAGACAAAAAAAAAAAGAAAGGGGGGGGGGGCTACGAGGGACGCAGTCGCTGGATTTCACGCAGGCGCAATGAAATTGAAGCGATGGGTCAGTTTTATTTGTACGTTGTGTGTGAAGTAGCATCTTAGCAGCGCACTGTGTGCCGTTGTTTCGAAATAATCGATACCTTAACGTAAAGAGTGGAAGAGTTGTCTTGCAAATGTTCGCTGCTCCTTATAGGTTTCGTCGTAAAGCAAATAACGACTTTCAGCTTTCATAAGGAAAAGAAACAATTAAACATTGCAAGTGTTGAGTGCTAAAGTGCACTCGAAAAATATGATTCGTTGTGCAGATGCGACACTGGGATAAAAATGAAAGAGAACAATATCTTTAAAACACATGGAACGGTATAACGTCGACTGAAATTGGCCTAAGGACGTCCCTTCCCGACAGAGATTATCAAGTACTTTCTCAATCGCTCTTACTTACCACTACAAACCTTGTAACATTGGCACACCCATGTACACCTCAACGTTCCATGAACTCAGCAGCAGGCAAGCCGATATCCATGCCATCCTATTTGCCTGCCAAGGCACGGCACGGCCTCCCCGCTTCGGGAAGACGAAACAAACGCCACCAAATTCGGCATTGTCTACTTCATCTGTTCAGACAGATAAAAAGGCGATCCGGGCCTTTGTTATAACATCTCGGCGATCAACAGCGCGGCCCAGGTTGCACATCGCCTAGTGCTCAAAGTGGAACGAACTGGAGCGCATGCAGTGATCCGCTGGGTGCCACGTTCTCGTGGAGTAAAGGAAAATACGTTGATTGATACAGACTCGCAAGGAAGGAGCTTTATAAAGCCCTCAGTCACTCATAATGACGTAAGTGCACCTTATCCTAAGACCTCATAAGGCGGTAGCGAAAACTTGCTCAGACAATGTTACCCGAACCTACGCACATTCTCATTAAGTCGCTCTGGGCAGCGGTCGTCCGTCCCAGGCGTCTGCCGACAGTGGCTGTCACAGTACCGGCCTCGCGTTGACGAGTATAGGTGTCATGCCAGAGGGAAGATACTCTCACTGCAAACGAGACGCCTGAGCTGACCTGTCCCACTTGATGTGTGCCTGCACCTGTCTGCAACAGAAGCGACACAAATACCTAAGTGTGCTGCCAGCGACACTCGGACCCACGGAGATTCTCTCGTCGCTACACCCTTCACCTGGCTCCGGACATACAAGAAACACACTTCGAGAGTGTGCATCTGTATGTATACGATCGAGCGAATTAGCTCACGTTCTCGAAAAACTTCGGTCCTTACAGCCCCCTTGCCCTTTCATTAATATAGTCAATGACAAGGGATGATTGTATCCAAAGACAGAAATCGAGGTGTCTTAAGCGGACAATAAAGCAAGCAAACACCATTCGAAGTATGACTACTCGGGCCTCGCCGATAATTTTCGTTCCACGTGCTTCACTTTCATTTTGACGTTCATGCAGGCAATTCGTGCCGTAAGCGTATTTTCATCGGAGCCACACGTCTTTAATATATACAGAATCCATCTGCGCACCTCTGTGCTCACCGTGGGGCGAGCCATCGGTAAATGTTCAGTGCTACGGGCTGAAGTGCTCAACCAAAACAAAATCAGCCTTTCTGTTCTCCGAATGAAATCGATGAGCAGAAAAAGCAAGCAACAGACACCCCTGCCCACGCACCCCCTCCCCCCCCCCCTCCGTCCCCACACACAAACCTCATCGCGAGATATCGGTTGCTACACGCGTCTTATTACATTGTTTTAGGCATCGCAGGTCTTCGTTCAGCAGCATTTTGTTCTATTAAAGCTTAAAGTCAGGTCAAAACAATCTGTATTCTGCTCAAGGCGGTTTTCATCTCCTCGCAATTTCTGCTCAACAATGAACGCGCCGCCTACAGGCCTGCCAGTGCACACGAGATGGACGTGGGTGCAGAACATGGTCGGAAGAACGGCGCTAGAACAAAAAAAAAGGACCAGCACACACCAAGGCGAAAAAGAGAGACAAGATGCACTAGCTAGAGAAGAAGAAGAAGCGAGCAGGGGAGATTGGAGGGAGGAGGTTAATCTAGAATGGAAATTAATGCTCGATTGCGCTCGATAATTTGGACTCGTGATCTGCGCAACGTCGACGGCTCAAAGCCGCGGAGCGGACGCGTCCAGAACGCGAATCATGCGGCAGACAGTAGCGGGAACAACGACTAAAATATAAGTGAACGGCGCACTGTTGCAAAAACTGAGCGCCGGAAAGCAAACCGCCCAAGTGTGGCGAGAAGAAGAGGGGAGCAGGATCCGCGAAATAGACACAGCGCGAGCACGCAAGCTAAACAACTAGCAAGCAAAGTTAATGAGCTCCCGAAGCAGGGGCTCAATCTCCTGTATCGTTTTTGTAGGCACGGTCCGTTATCCTTTTTTTTTTTTGCTCCTGAACATCAAATTTTAAATGAGAATCTTTCTTGTTTAGTTTGCAATTTCATAGGCGATTTCTCTTGTGCCTCCTTTCTGTGTATACTCTTTCTTTGTTATCTTCAGAGGACGCTTCGCGAGTGGCGGCACGGAGCCCTTTTTCGTCGCCCGTATCTCGCCTGTTTGTCAGCACTCTGTTATCTCAAGCAATTTGCTGAGTTACGAGCAAACAAACCGTTATTCAAGGGATAAAGGAATGGACGCACCCTAACGGCCGGCACAACCAAAGGAGTGCTGCAATACACGAAGGATGTCTGCGGGGTATTAAAACACGACTCACCATGACCCGCATGAAACTCGAGTTAGATTGCCAAGCTGAGTTGGCAACAATGCAGCTTCGTCTTGTGATCCACACAACTGCAGCTTTCAACGTCCTCCGTACAGATGCCCTCAGATAACCAGGCAGACGGCGTCACAAGTGCGCACAACGATGTAGAATCCCATGGCCATCATAACCTTTAAATGTCGACTACAGTTAAAAGTCTGTACAGTCTCTAACTATTCCAGTACAAACCGAACTACCAACAAGATTACGCGCTTTCACGGTACGCATTCTGCCACAGTAACAGACATTAAATTAAATTATGGGGTTTCACGTGCCAAAACCACTTTCTGATTATGAGGCACGCCATAGTGGGGGACTCCAGAAATTTTGACCACGTGCATATAAATCTAAGTACACGGGTGTTTTCGCAATTCGCCCCTATCGAAATGCGGACGCAGTGGCCGGAAGCTCGCGACCTCGTGCTTATTAGCAACCCAACACCATAACTACTAAGCAAACGCGGTGGGTATATACATGTATATATGGGTACGCCAATATACCTGGTCGCCTCTAATGGTTAGTCTACACCGCTGTTCGCCTACCTCTGAACGTCACGTCTGTAGCTTTCTTTTTTTTCTTTTTCTTCTTTCTTTTCTTTTTTTTTTTTTTTTGCAGTGGGGTTGCTAGATTAATTTCGCCGCGTCTCTCTTTGCGTCCGCAGCTTCGCTGAGTTGGGGGAGAGAGAGTGAAAGCAGAGTATAAGAAATTATGCGTGGCTCTGCTATCGCAAACACCAGAGACCAGTGGAGCTGGAGGAAGGCCAGCAAAGGAGTGCCAAACCGCACACAAAACACACGAGGGCCGGCAATGCGCCACTACGGAATCCTCCAAAGGAGTCTACTACGGCGTCCGCGATTTGCGTGGCCAACGCCGTATTAGACGCCGTGTTTGTTTCGAGTCTCAACGGAGCGGCGGGCAAGGAGGACGTCGAGGCACCCTAGCAGCCACAGGAGAAGACCACCCCTCCTCCCTCGCCTTACCCCCCTGCCTCACGCGCCACAGGAGAGGGCACGCATTAGGACCGCGTTCCTCGATCGCGTGCGCCCCGCTCCTTATTGGCCTCGAGCTCCACCACTGGAAAAGCTGGCGCCACCGTCGGCGTGACGTGCTAGGAGGGCTCACGTGAACATAGCGGCTGCGTCGGATGCTTCGGGCGCGCCGAAGCGAGCTGAAAACGAGTTTAAATTTTCTCGTACGCTGCGGTCCTCAATTAGTGGCAAGATTTTCCCGCTTCGAGTGTCTCCTTTACGATGCTTGAAAGCACTACAATAGGTATGGCTGCCTTTGAAGGCGCGCAACATGGTGGGCTACTGCTCGGTGCCGCAGGACCGGACGCACGTAACGGAGGCCGGTGTCAGCCTTATTCACACGTAGCCGCAGGACAAGGAGCTGTGTGAAGCTTGACTCGCGAAACATAAAACCGGCAAACAGTCATCGGCTACAACTCGGGTATGCAGCAAGCACAGACGCAAGGAAGATTTCTGCTACGGCGCCCGGTCTGCGATGTTCTGAAAACGCGCACTGAGACGCTCGCCCGAGTCCGCTGCCCGACTAATGTCATGACGGTTTGGTCTATGAACTTGTCGATGCTATAGATACTGGCAAGTTCAGTGGAGTGGAAAGGCAGCGGTAAGAAGCACATTTAAAAAAACATGGCATATGGTCATGTTTGTGTTGTGAATTAATGCACTGGATTACAAAAAAGGAGCAGCGGGAAATCGCACGCTGAGAACAGCGATAAACATACAGTGCGACGCAACTCGAAAAATAGCATTGAAAAGTCAAAGAAGTTCGAAGAAAAAAAGATTGAATCGCCGCGACGGTACATCACAGTTCCCGTAGGCGTCGAAGTCTCTACAATGAAATTATTTTTGAACAGATCTGATAGCGCCCACGCAACAATGGTTGCTTGTATACTGCCAATGCTCATATTCTGCGGCCTAAAGCTCATGGCACGGTGCGAAAACGCGCGCGCGGAGAAAGCGAAACAGTGCGCGGACAAGCATGCCGACGCGCAGTCGGTCGCTGCGAATCTGCGCGATCGCTGCATTGAGGCTTCATTCTATTACGCTCCATTTAGTTATACAAACACTATAAGAACATATTTCACATAGGTTGCTCTCAGCGTTTACCTACCTTTCACGCAAGAAGCCGGTTCGGGAGACTCTATCGCGGCGACCGCGCGCAGTGGCGTTCACTGTACGTATTCGGTAAAGAGATAGCGTCTGTAAACGACTGTGTGCTTTCAGTTTGCCCAAGATTATTATTTAGACAGTAAGAAACTTCTCTCGTTTCGAAAGTACATACAGAAATGTCCGGGAGAGCTCGCGCGTGGTGTTTTCAGTGAGCGCTGACAGCAAAACCTATGAGGAGCGCGCCACGTGATCCCTCATACTACGCCAGCGAGGCGCTTCCGATAGATGGCGACTCCGTAACTCCTCGCCGCCAATACCCCGCTGAGCTCCACCCGCTAGCTCCACCCACCCTTGCCGCGTCGCTATGCTGCGCGATGCTTTTTTATACTCTGCTTTCACTCTCTCTCAGCGCTCTCTCCCCCGGCTCGACAAAACTGCGGACGTCAAGAGAAATCCAGCGAGGTTCTAACAGCTCCACTTTAAAATATCATCGCATAGTATTCTCTAGCGTAGCGTGCTGAATCCTTTCAGAGGCGTGGTAGGGATGTCCGCAAGTCCCAAATGAATCGCGACAGTATGCATAACGGATTGACCAAAGGTGTACTTTGCATGTCGTAAAAGCGGTTGGTCGGAACGGCGCAAAACATGGTATAGGGCCAGCGCAATGTACGATGCCAGTGCTCAAGGCACAGCTGTTGTTGAAAAAGAAAAGAAAAAAAGAACGCAAAGAAACGTGCTACATTCTTATGCACGCAGTACGGAAGTGCGCATTAGCTCACAACGACGTTCGAACATAATACTCCCTAATTGGCTTCATGCGGGCTTGTTGGTACATGGCTTATGAAAAATCGGGGCGATAACGGTATACAGCGCAAGGTAACACATGCGCACTGCGCGCAAGAAAACCTTTCCGCAAAGCCTAAGGTATACCATATCGGACGCGCGTCTGGTTGATCTCCATATCTTTCCTTCCACTCAGTCTGCTCCTCCAGGTGAAGATCAATGTTGATGCGAAAGCATCAAAAGCCGGCATCTGTCACTTGGACAAGCGAAGAACGGCACGTAATTCCTATTAGTTGAGACGTCTAAAGTCCCTGAATAAAACTAAAGGGTAGCGACATTCCTCCTCGCCCAGTCTCTCCTTCTCCTGGCCTTGTCGCAGCTCGCTCTTTCTCTCGTAGCTCGCCCTCGCAGTTTCGTCGTTTGCTCGGAAGCCGCCCACAGAGTTACACGAGGTGAGACATAAAACTGTTGTGTGGTTACGCATGAATTTTTACCGTATTCAAGGCTTGATTATTGCGATATGTGCTAGGAGCGATGACGGAACGCTATGAAACTGGCAGAAGGAGATGTTTTTTTGTGCTTTTCCGACCCATAACTGCGCGCTTGTTTTGCGGCTTCGGGTTGGCTGCCTGCTTCCTGTCAGAAGAAGGCTTTTGAGGCTAGTTTGGTGGACAAATTCGTTTTAGTGTCGAGTACAAGCACAAAAATCACAGTTCTTTGTCTCGCCAATAATATATACGCAATGTACACGATGTTTATATACATGACACAGCTTTGCTTGAGTGTTATGTCGTCCACGGCCATGCATTGTACTCGTAGGCAAAAACGCCGTCGCGGCTTGCACAGATCAACCCGCTTCGCGAGTCATTTCTATTGCATTGATCAGATTGTTCATTTGGCCTTCTAAATACACTTGCCCGGCGTGAAAGGACTGCGATGAAGGTTTCGCCGGTACACGCCAAAGGCGATGAGCTTGCGTGTGTGCAGCACTACGTAGCTGCCGATTCAACCTCTCGGATGCGTTTGCGGCGCTCGAAGCGCGTACGTGTGTACTTGCGTGTACCCAATCGACTGCCGTGTGTCCGGCTTGTACAACTTCATAACTTAATCATCTGAGTACCATGATGACAGAGCGCAAGGCGCGTTACATATTCGCCTGAATAACGCGAGCGCCATATAGAAACGTGCGCGATCAACGCGCAGCACCTCAGCTATTCTTGTCGTTTCGTCATGACGCTGGCATCTCTTTATGCAGTGAAACTGATCCGTTGGCTATCAAGCGCAAACATCACAGTGGAACCTGTACTTCATTTGTGAAAAAAGGGTATGCAAGGACGCAAGTTACACATAGAAATGGTTTCGATCAATGAGCACTTTCCCCCTTTTCTTTACGCAGTTCCAAGTCAATATGAGCCAACAAATTCGTGCACCACTTTATCCTGCGGAGAAAGCCTACTCACAATAGGCAAAATCATCTGCATTGCTAGTAAACAGCTTGTCCTCGCAAAATATATTTGAAGCGCCTAACAAGAGCATGGACTGACAAAGCTACGCACTCTCAATACTACAACAATAACACGTGTTACGTTTCTAGCTCGATATATGACAGAACACAGCCTGCGTACTCAATAGCTTCATACACCTGTTGACGATACCGCGATCAGGAAAACAAGTGTGAACGAGCACCGGCAATAGCACCCGTGCATAAGCTAACTATGCCTGAGCTCCGTACCCCGTCACAAAAGAAAAAAAAGAAAACTCTGTTTGTACACGTTTGCTCCTTTAGTACTATTAAAATCAATCCCTACCATGAAACAAAACAATAACTTAGTTCTTCAATGACGCGGTTAGCCACGAAGCTTAGCCGAAACATACGAAATCCCTTGCGAACACCTCGTCGCGGAAACTCGACGGCCAAATCTCATGGTCGTGAGCGCGCCGAGACGCGGAAAAGAAGAAAAAAAATAGAGAAAAGGGCGCTTCCAAGTTCTAGACATCGTGCACGTTCGTAATAGGGGTGAAACATAGGCCGTCATAAGGAAAGGCTGTTGTTACTCTCGCTCTCCAGTTGGTGAGGCACGGCTCCTGGCAGCCACCGCTGTACGCCATGTGATCCTCGACAGTCACTAAGCTATAGATATTTTCTAGTTCACTGTAACTGAGTTACAACGGGAAGGCGTGCCTTATAATTTCACGCGTGACCTATCGCCTGTAGTGCAGCGGCTGTCTCCGGCGCGTCCTCAAAAGCCTGACGTAGATGGGCAAAACTGGACCGGCAGCATCCCACTGTATCGACGTAGACGTCCACACCAGATGGCGCAAACCTACTCCGCAGAGCATCGCCGGTGCTCTTTGAGAGCCCCTGCGGGAGCCAGCGTAGAAACGCGCAAGCTGCAAAAGTGCGGACACGGTGGTGGTGCTACCGGCTCGGACCTCGGTAGATTCATAACGGCCAATGAAACCCCGTCGGCGAGTTTCGGCCGGTCCGCGTGTGTGCAAGAGGTTCGTAATTACGACGCATGGACTGCACCATTGCCACGTTCGTCAGACAACCTTGCGTTTCTTCACTTTTGCTTCGTAACAAAGAGGGAGAGAGGTGAAGGGCACTGCAGCGAAGTGCCTGGCCCGGGGAGCACCGCTAACGGCAGACAGACCGAGGTGGTCAGGCAGCGATTGCGCTGCAATTAAAAAAAATAGACAAGCAAGAAACAAAGCTGCGAGCGAGCCAAACCTTATTACGGGCCGTCGATTTCAGCGCACCGCGGGCGGGCGACCAGCAGAAACGGTGCTCGCGTAATACGCACTCGTAGGGCCGCAGGAGAGGAGGCGAGGCTCCTCCCCTTCGTCGTCAGTTCGGGACTGGCGCTCATTTGCGATTTCCGAGGCTCCATTAGAGGAGCCAGCGTGCGCGCGCGCGCGGATTTATGACGAGACCATTTTTCTTGGCCAGTGGGAAAGGAAGGAAGAGGACGGGGAAACCTTCCGCTTGCCGCGGTCACTGATATGGATATATGCCTTCGCGCACGCATGCACACACGCCGCGCTTACGTAGTGTGAGCGAGCACGGACAGGGAACGGCCGGCAGCACGAACAGCGCCGCGACACTTTCTTTTTTTTTTTTTACGACTAGTCACCCGGTCGCCACAGCAGTGCCTATATAATAGGCGAGAAATGAAGATATACGCGGAAGCTTTACGCCTCGTCCTGCTCTCACCCGTCCTGGCTTCACCTACTTCTTTTTTTTTTTCTCTTATTTCTCTCTCCTCAATCCGCTCCGCGGCAACTAGCTCGCGGTCGTATAAGGAGCAGATCGGGAAGGCGTGCCGCACCGCGCGAAGGCCTTCTTAGCGCCGGGCCTGTCTCGTAAATAACCGGGCGTTCGCCGTCCGCTGTCGTCGGGCCCGAAGCACGGCAATACAGCGGGCAGGATTCATCCCGCGCTGGCGCGCCGAGATACTGCCGAGCGTGGACTTTCGCGGGCGAGGCATGCGCAAAGTGTGCGGCGGCAACTAGGCGATCGTCTTAACGACGAGCGCACGGGACAGCGGCGTGGGACGAGGAAAGCGCCGCCGCGGTGGATTGGCACGTGGCAACGTTACGGAGCCCACGCGGCCGCTTGGCACGGAATCCGCGTTGCGATAACCGCGTGCCGGCGAAGCAGAGCGCAATTAACGCGCAGTTCTTCCACTGCTGCCCGCAACAGCGGAAGCGCAACTCACCATGTGACGGCAAGCGAATGGCGTAACGCGTCGCTAATTGCAAGCACAGCTCAGCTCGGCGGGACCGTACAGTTACTTCTTCTCCAGCTTGCCCGACAACGGTTCTGAGGGAGCAGTTCGTTTCCACTCGGGAACACGCATTACGTAGCAAAAAAAAAAAAAAAAAAATCGCGCCTGCAAATGATCCTCAGCATGCTGGCGACTGAGCAGAAGTACGCAAGAAAAGTTCATTTTCCTGACCTCGAAAATCGATCACTGTGCATCGATTCTTGTTTATTTTCACTCACAAAACACAAGCAAGAAAGCGTTCAGTAAAAGCGTACGTCGCTTTTACTAATGCCCTACCGTGGACCGTGCGGAGCGACTCAAGGGCACGCGGTGCGCAACGCAGGCGCAGGACACGAAGCTCCTCGCGAAACCTCGGCGACATCGATGGTTGGGCCGTCCGGCAGCCATCGCGCTTCCCGCCGGAGCTTCGCGTTCTGCGCCCACCGTGCAGGCTGCGTCTTGCGCTCGAGTCGCACCGTCGTAACGGTCGCGAGCTCGATGTGCCAGAGTAGGTCGACTCCGAATGTCGAAAACCAAGACGATTCGGCACGCGGGTTTCCGGCGCAATAATTTTTTTATTTTCTTTAATGTGGAAAAGAGTCGACGGATGAAGAAACGATACCAGCTGCGTGCATCCATCGTGGGAAATTGTAGGTTACATTGGTGTTTAGGTTTGCAGAATCAACAAAGTAACGTCATTCAACGACATTGGCGACTGTGTAATGAATCTGTTTATGCCGCTGGGCACCAACCTGGCGCGGAAGCTTAGTGGCTGCGGAGGTTGCACTGCTGAGCTCGAGGGTTCGATCAAGGCCACGGCGGCCAGTTTCGGTAGGGGGCGGAATGCGAAAGCGCTCGTGCAAATTTAGGTGCATGGTAAACAACCCCAGGCGGCAAATATTAATTCGGAGTTTGTCACGTACTACGGCGTGCCTCATAACCAAATCGTGATTTGGCTATGTATCCGCACAACTCCAGTTACCTTTTCTGTATACTGAAGGACAGGGAACACCAAGCAAGTACGCTGTTCAACGTTCTAGCCTGATGTCTTAAAGAAAACAATGCCAAAAGCAAAAAAAAAGAAGCCCGAGCAAATGACAGATTAAAAGGGCCGCAGAAAAAGACAACAATAAACAAAGGCCGGCGTCTGGCTCTGCAAGTCTTGCATTTCTTAGAGTTTGTCAGAATTCCTCTGACGCCTATTCGCCTGCAAACGCGGGAAAGTGACCTCGGACGTAACTGCACTGCGGCCTAAATGTTGAGTTCTCAAGCCACATCCGTGCCGCGGCAGCGCCTTTTTCGCGAAGGCAGCGAGCGTACTCTACAGAAGCGAGCTCCGACGCGCCATCTCGAGACCCAAGAGAGAGAGAGAGAAACGCAAGGTGAGGAGCAATAATGGGAGCGAAGCCCGCACAAACGCACAAAGCCATCGGCTATGGACTTAATGCGGGACATCAAAACCAGACACCCCGTGCACCCAGAGCTCACTGCACGGAGCGCAGTTTGGGCGGACTCTGCGCAGGAAAAGTCTGCTCGCTATATACGTGCTCACTGCTGCGCGAACCGCAGTTTTAATCCGAACGCCCAGAAATAGTCGGCGATCATAAAGACGACGCGTCTGCCCGGAAGGCGCTAACGACTTTGGCGGACTGGATGGTACGCCTGCTCGCAGTAGTTTATACGATTCGGATCGACTTTGGTATATACGAAGCGCCTGTCCGCCCCCATTCGCGCTGTGGTATTCCAGCGAGGACGGAGAGTAGAGGGGGAGAGGTGGGAGGGGGGGGGGAGGCAGAGGGGTACGCGCAAGTGAGATAAGAGCGCTCACACGTACGCATGCCATTTCCAAATGATTTCTGAGTTTCGCAGCCGTTCATTTCGCGGCGACAGCGACGATTAAGAAGGCCGCGCCACCGCCGCGCAGATACCTGAGCTTGGCCCCCGGGCGCGCGATTTGCGAAAATTATGTTCTCCCGCTTTTTTACGATCGCCCCGCATCGCGAAACGCCCATTTTGTGGGGGAAAAAAAAAATCACGAGGGAAGTAAAACAGGACCTGTCCGTAAAAAAACGCCGTTGCAGTTCGAAATCGAATATTTTCGCCTCGGTTCGCGCCGGCGCAGATGCATAAAAACATATATATAAAATATATATATATATATATATATATATATATATATATATATAAACGTGAGCGTCAGACTTCGCAACCGAAACTTCGAATAACGCGCCCCGCGAAAGGCCGTTATTAAGGATTTTCGACGAGCCCTTCGCACTACAGCGACCACCACCATAATCTAGAAAGGGCAAAGTTAAACTCATCGTCAAATCCAACAGCGATGCGCCCACGGAGCAATGACGACCGCGTGAAGTAAACGAGGCTCGTGCTCCGTTTCTCGCACGAGCGGCGTGACGCAATACAACGAGCTCGAACTCTGTGCCGATATGCACTGACTTTCGGAGATCTCGATACGCAGGTTTCGTTTGACTTAGATCAGCTGTAGCCCACGTCAACGCTCTGTAGCTCAGAGAGAATTCGCGACTGTCTCGAGTGGTTCTGCCACGTTTCTACAAATATAGGAACACATGCAAGCCGCGTGAAATGAAAAGCGGCCTCGCACGACTGTTGTCGCGCGACTGTTGTAGCATGCGCGATGTTAGCACGACCAGGTTATACGACAAAAGGAGAGGCACCTGGAGAGTCGTGAAATTTCATGACCTGTGGCTAAGGTGGGGTAAGGAGTTCTGGTCCTCTCCATAACTCTTGATGTGCCTTTTCCTTTCTTTTATTTCTTTCTTCACCTCCCTTCGTCTTTGCAACGTGCATTCATTATTGATGATTGGAATAACAGACTCTTCGGCAACCTAGTGTCCGAACTCCGTGATAAACATCGGCTTCAGAAACCCGTATAAAAACATTAACGCTATCTGTGAGCGAGGCGTAAAAAGCGTTCGCCGTAAGAGAAGTTCGTTGGAACTGCATTTTCGTCTCATAATTACACCGACGATTTCAGGGACCTGTCGAAACGACGATTGACGGTCTAAAAGAACGCACACGGCAATTCTTTCTTTTATGCGGAAAACGTGCGTCTTAGTGAAGCACCTACTGAATTACGTCACCATCGAGGTTAGTCAAGTTATATTCATATTCTTGTCACACGTAGCCCAGCGCCGCGAACATGCATTGGCACGAGGCTACAGAAAGAGTTTATGAGCGGACGGACAGACAGGCGGACAGACGGACTGGGTGAAGTTCCCGAAGAATGCTAGCAGCATTAAACATTCTTTCATTTCAAGCCTATATATAGCCTGTCGTTTGCCTGATGTTGGTCCTTGTCTAGGTGGTCAAACATTTCATTTGCATATAATTCGTTTAAGAATGTCTGTAGCGCAACATACATTAGACTCGGCTGAAACTGAACGCGAAGGGACAGAAAAAATGTGTTCCGTTTATTCGAAGTTTCAATCGAGCCAAGTACACGGGAATACCCCGGCGATTATTCGATGCAAAGGGCGTCGAAGTCTTTCTCTATTACTGTGGTGAAAGAAAGCGAGAGAGAGAGAGAGAGAGAGAAAGAGAAAGAGAGAGACTTCACCGCACCCTGTTTAGAGTATTGTATTTTTCTTTCCTTTTTTAGTTTTGTTTTCAAGGTTATGATTATGTGCGAGATTCCCTATAATTCTGCGCAGTTCTCGCGTTCAAAATAGCACTCCAAACTGCATATTTTGCTGTCAGGTATGAAACAGCAATGCACATTGAAACAGCAACATCCCTGTCTTCGACACAAACTTCACCAAAACTTTCAACTGTCTCCTCAGAGCAGATAACATGGGCACTGTCTGATCTCTCTTCTTCCTGGCGGTGTGTGTAAAGCAGTAGTGGCAGCCTGACTGCAAGATCCCGCCTGCTCTGTTGTGCTCCATTCCCCCTCAAGGATCATTACTTGCTTAGCGAAGTCTTTCCCGCAGCTGCCTGATGGATTTATAATAAGGCCATTTTATAATATGGCCATTTTACATGTCTCTCGAACATTTTCAGTTACAAGTGCGGGTGAGGTAGGTGGCAGTTTTGGTTAAAGTTCCGTTTAACCGAAGTTCACCAAAACATGGGTTTCGTTTAATCGAAGGTAGTTAACATTGTGTCTGAACGTTAGCTGAATCTTCTTATAACGCGTACTGAGGGCCCCAGCGTGCAGCAGAAGGGCCTCCGAAGGGCAAAACGAACTAGGCAATGCCAATCATTTGTCAACGGAGCAGCCAGATTTTCTTCCGCTTGCCAGTTGGCCAAATGTAGGAGTGCATTGAACTGTCCAAACTTTACGAATCGCGAAAATGAGAGACGAGAGACAGAGCAGAGCGAACAAGCGCGCACACGCACACACGAACGAAAGCACACGCAAGGCATTCCTCACTTGGCAGGCGCGCAAATACCCTGAGAGAGGGAGAGAAAAGGGTTGCGCGGAAGCCGATCCATCCAGCAAACATGTCCGTCCAGAGTTACCCGAACGAGATGGAGAAAATAAAGCAGTAGGAAAAAAAAGGGGGGGGGGGTGAAGATACAGGAAGAAAACGTCGCCAGGATGAGACGACAACGCTTCGCCCCGCCATCGAGTAGCGAAAGCGCCACGTCGGCTCTGCACACGTCGAGTGGGCTGCAAAGGCAGCGGCACCCGATAAGAGGGGGGACGACAACAGGCGCGTCAGTCGGGAACCGAAACACGAGGGGCGCGGACTGTCGAGTGGAAGGAGGGGCCGAGGTGGCGAGGAGAAAAGCGATAGCGCGACAGCCCCGCGCACGAAAGACAAAAGCCCGAAGGGCGACAGTGTGGACGAGCGAGGAGAGAGAGAGTAGGAGAGAGCGAGAGGCTGCACCGAGGCGAGAAGGGCCGGCTCAACCACAGCTGCGAAACACGGGCGCGCCACAAGCCAGCGGTGGCAGCAGAATGCGACAGCAGCCGCAGAGAAAAGGTTTTGTTTTGCGCCGCTGGTGCTTCGGGTCCCACGCTCGCTCCGATTCCGAGCTTTGCTTTTGCCTGACACACTGTGTGTAGACAACGCCGGCATCTCCTGACTCTCTTTCTCTCGGTTCGACCACTGCGTGCTTATCTCGCGTTTTATTTCCTCTATACTTCCCCTCTTGCACTCTATACAGTCTCCACATTCTCGGACGCGAAGCCGGAAGAGCGCCGACTGAAACCGGAAAGCTTTCGATCGCAACGAGCGAGCGAAGACGATACAGCGGGACTCGGATAAAACTAGAAAGAAGATGACACTGCGGGAGGAGAGGGGGCGACAGAATGAGAAAAAGAAAAGCGAGACACATGATCCAAGCGACCGCGCCTCCCTCGAACAGAGTGCGAGAAAAGAAAGAAAGGAGGAGTAGAAGATGCCAAAGACACCATGCGAAAGCGAAGGTGCATTGGAGCTGGGGACGGCGGCGCTGCCAAAATGCAAATAGGCTGAGACGCGCGGGAAAAACCCGATCACGCTTTCGGGTCCCCACCCGTCGCTGTCGCGCTGCCGACGACGTTACGCAAACACACGTCGCGAAGGCACGTGACGATAAAGCGGATACGCGCAGAAAGAACGCAATACACGAAGAGGAAAGGCGAACAATGCACACGCGCAAACTGCGAAGATTGAAAGACAAAGGAAACATCGGCGCCGCAAAGTGCTTCTTGCTCCGCCGTTGTTTTCTCACTGTCGACGTTGTGCTGCTATGGCAGCGACACGTTTCCCACGGGTCTCGAGAAGGGAGTTGAGAGCGCCCTCTGAAGTCCTCCATGCTACTTATAGCATCGACGAAGGAACGAAAATAAATACGCTGCGGGAAAAATATGTCGAGATGATCCCTCCGTCCCTCCCCCGGTCACCCTGCGCCTGTCACCTTCGATTATTTCCAGCGGGCGCCACA
Organism: Dermacentor albipictus; assembly: GCF_038994185.2. NCBI lineage: Eukaryota > Metazoa > Arthropoda > Arachnida > Ixodida > Ixodidae > Dermacentor > Dermacentor albipictus. The sequence goes on from NC_091821.1 coordinate 473,036,799, forward strand.
GAAAAGTGCCGAATGCCGATATAAGCGGGTGCGGCGGTGACTGCTTTCGGAGCGAAGAAACTGTCTGCCCGCAGTGACGTCGCTTTCGCGGATGTCAACTGCTCGTGTGATCTCGTTAGGGAGTCCGCGAATGATCCTATCTACTCTGGCCATCGCTTCCCCATCTCCTCCCGTTTTCGGTTTCCACGGCCGCCTTTATATGACACGGGATTGTCTGTGGGCTGGTTCCTTCCACAGTTGGGGCACCCTGGCTTGAGATTGCGTTCCTTCTCCGAGCATGCGTCCAGCAAATTTCGTATCCTATCGTTGCGCTTCGAAGAGCGCAAACATCAATTCGGTGCCCGAATTTTGTGCACTTCGAGCATATCTGTTATTTAGGTTTACACGGGAGATTTTCCGCCTCGATATACTACATCACCTTAGTACACGTGCCAATATGCTTATGGTTGAACTAGGCACCAGTATGAACGAAAAGAGATGCGACTGAATACGGAGAAGAAGAGGTCGGGGCGGGAGAAACTGGCAGGAGGCGATTAGAAAACATAGAATTTGGGTTGTCGGGTTTCCAAACACAAGCGAACTATGGCTTTTTTATGTTTACATAGACGCTTTAATTATTTACCTCACTATATATTATGTAAACACTTCCCTTCCTCTCTTCCTACGGTCTCTTCCACGCAGCTTGGTAATTGTCAGCTGCCTTCGACGTCTTGACGTTCTCGATTACCCTTATTAAGGTGAATTGCTGCCATTAGCGTCAATACCACCCTGCAGTATTCTATCGACGGCCCCGGTTTCAGCTACTGCACATCGGAACTCACTCTGTAAACTTGCATTTTGCAATTACAGAGTGATTCTCGCTCTCGGCTCTAAGGTTCACTCGGGTTCATAGCATGAAACGCAACGGTGCCTCCTCTTTCCCTTCACATATTGTTTCTCTTCCATAGCTCGGAATTCTGACACAAACTGTTTTTCAGCCGTTAATGTACGGATACTATTTCACATTTAAATTCCTCACATTTAAATTTTGCGCGCTAATGCATTCGTCGTATAGTGAATGGTATTGTCGCGTTACATCGCAGTTAAGTTATAGAATTACATTGTAGGGTTTTACGCGCCAAAATATCAATCTAATTTCACGCCGTAGGGGGGTACTCCGGAATAGTTTTAACCACCTCGGCTTCTACAACGCACACCTAAATCATCTAAGTACAGGAGCGTATTTCTAATTCCACCCCCATCGGGATGTGGCCGCCGTGGCGGGGATCGAACCCGTGATGTCGAGCTCGGCAGCGCAACGCCACAACCACTAGGCTACCGCGGAGGGTCGGCGTATACGTTCTTGTGATTTTACTTTTTTTGTTTGTTATTTGTGATACGTTTGTACGATGTGATAAGTTGACGAGCTTCTTCGTGCTCCACTTACGGTGTAACGCTCGTCTAAACAAAATATCGTCGCGTTATTGACATCGCCAATCCTATGTGCACGAATTGCCAACCGGATACTCTAACTTCGTGCGCTGTTTTAAAAACGCCTTGAGCCCAAGCTCACTCCCCTTCTCTCTACTCCCGCGAGCCTAAATGATAAATCCCAACTAAAGTAAAGTAAAAAAAAAAATGTCCCTTTAAAGTATGCATACGTCGCCAGGAACACTGGGAATAACAGCGGCGCAATCTTTCGACCTCCGCCCATAGAGAGAAAAAAAAGGAGCAAGAGAAAGGGTGAGGCTAGCGAAGAAAGGAAGGCAGGGAGAGAGAGAAAGGAAGCCACGCACCGCGCCGAGAGAGAGCTCAATCGGACCCGAGCAGACAACGGGCGCGCAGCATCCGTAATAAGGTCTCATAATTGCCGGCACGCGCCTGCCGACGGCGACGACGGGCGCCTGTAATTACCGCGCGCCCCGAGCCGTCCGGCGTCGCGATGCCATCGAACGCGCACGCGCCGGGCGACAGCGAGGAGCGCACGTCGCGCTGGCGCCGCCGCTGCGAGCACGTCGCGCAGTTCTCGGCGTCCGACTGTCCTTCCGCGGCGCCTCCAAGAGCTGGTGGGGGGGAAGATTATGGCGGGGTGGGGGGGGGGGAGCAGTAATGAGGGGGACCCGGACACTCCGCGAGACGGAGCGGCCGGCTGGCCGCCGCCAGTGCCACGATAGAGTGACTGGCTGCAGCGCACGAGTGGGCGATCAGTACTTGCGCGAGGAAGCTGACAAGAAAAAGAACGAAGGGAGCGGAAGAAGTGAAAGGGAGAGTAACAGAAGGTGTCAAAAGAGTGCCTTTAGCTAGTCGGTGACTGCGGCGGCGACGACAGCGACCACGGTGGTGATGACGAGTTACGGCTTCACGGCTAAGCAGCCATCACGACCAAGGGCTGCACGGTTTACGCTCCAAGGGAGAAAGACATTGCTAACACGAGGCGGAAAGTAAAAAAAAAATGAGTGCAGTACAATGTTTCGCTAAAACGGGCCGGTTAGTGGAAACGGGGAGGTTCATCGTCAAGTACTAGCGGTGGGTCGAATGCGGCAAGGTCCATACAGCGTTGTTACTTAAACATATCTATCCTCGTAGAAATTAAAATGGGGAGATCGGTTGCTAGTTCTCTAGAGAGCCGACATATAGCAAGATATTCGTTCAGACAGAAATGGAGACAAGGAGAGAAAGAAAGTCAGTTTAGGCGTGTGTATATAGCAAGCAGAACAACTGGTGCTCGCGCTATCACTCGATCTTCGACCCAACTCGAAGCAATCGAATTAATTCATTCTTTCTTCGACACAAAATTATCATTATTATTATTATTATTATTATTATTATTATTATTATTATTATTATTTGTTATGAAGGCATATACACAGTTAACAGGAAAGGGAAAGCGAGGAGCAAGCTGGCAACTGCCACCGGAAGGGGCACAACGCCTGCCTACTCTTCTGAAGGGAGGTGACAGCAACACAGAAGTGGAAGATAGGAAGGACGGGAGGAAAGAGGAAAGGAAGAGCAACAGGACAAATCTAAAGAGTAAAGTAGAACACAGTACACTACGCACGTTCTTCTGCCAAATTTCGACTCTGCAGCCGGAATTAAAGTGACGCCGCGTCGAACAGTCTCCACAATTATCAATCTTATCCATGGCTAGTTCACTATGCGGCTAATTGTGCGCTCCACGATGAGACGCCAAGTACAGCTGCACGCAATCACGGTTTCACCGGTAGTCGGTTCACAATATACACTACAAGGTGTTTGAACCCGCCACCTTTCATCTTCGAAGGAAGAAGCGACACGAAATAATTCATTCCAAAGCACGCAATCCTGAATGCTGTGTCATGCTCACACCAATCGCAAGGAGAGGCGATAGCGCTAACTTCAATATCTAGTATCCCTTTCAGATACAACAATTTAAGAAGACTTCTGCTTTAGTGATTGTCACAGACCGGCGCCAACCATGTTATATATATATATATATATATATATATATATATATATATATATATATATATATATATATATATATATTTCTTTAGAGTGCGTTTTTTTCGGGCATCCCGCTCAGAAGCTACGGGAGGAGGCCGCGAGAGAGGGCGGAGAGGACTGCCCGGGGTCGAGGGGCATCTGGAGACGGTCGGCTTTGTGAGCCGCGCAAGTGGCTGTTCTTCGGAGGCGGCTTCACTGTCCCCTTTGACGGAGTCGGGTCTTGGCCGCGGTGTAAGATTACCAGAGTGGAGCAGGCAGAGCGCACGGTGAAGAGAGTTGTGCGCCCTGTGTCCACTGTTCGGTCGCTTCCGCTGGTCGGGATCGCGGAGACGGCCGGGGCCATAAATCGACAGTGCGCATGCTGTCTTCGGTGGCGCCGAGAAAAAAAAAAAACGCCCGTAAATAACCGATGGGAACAGCACTGTCTTTCACCAGCGTCTTCCCTCCGCCAGCTCGTTGGCAGTTTGGTGGGAAGGGACACAGTCGGTTGGAAGCAGGCAGTGAAGAAGGTTGTGTGAGTCTTTGCGGCGTGCGGGGCCGAATTCCTGACGGCGAGGCGCGCGTTTCATCGCACCGGGCGCGCTGCCTTCGAGCCATCGCCGCAACGACTGCCACACGAGCCGTCCCCGTTCTTCGCTGCGCTCCGATATGGTCTGTCCGCCGGCTTGTCCTCTTCTTCTTTTCTGTTAACTATAAACGACTCGTTTGCCTCTAAACTCATTTGTTTACTGTTGTTGTAACCCTGCCTGATTATTGTGTGCTCTGGTCGTGTTCCCAATTGTGTGTACTTCTCGCCAATTCTGTTCGTTCCTACTTTGAGTTCTTTGTTCCCTTATGGTCCTTGATCAGTTTTGTGTATCAGTGATCAGTTTTGTGTGCTTTGTTATCCCCCTTCAACGAGTTGCTTCGTGATTGCCGACGCACCGATACCCGGGCGCCTTGCTCGGGCTGACCAATCCTGAATAAATAAATGTTGTACAAAAAAACCTCTCGCTTGTAGGCCGGGGCAAAGCGTAAAGCGGACCCCTGTGCTCCGTCGGCTTGCGCCTGGCAGCCGGATCGGCGAGCGAGGTGTAGGGTTTTTGTGACAGTGATCTATTTCGGTCTCTACAATCAGCACAACTGAGGGACTTAGCCAAATTATGATAAGCGCACTTGGCAGCAGATAAACGTGATTACCGCGTTTTCCGAGCTATGTTCCGGATTGTCCGGCCCGTTTATGTATTATATATAGTAATGCTTAGAGTTTACGCCACTCATGCGTCCACACGTTACATCACAAGTTCAAACACCTTACTTTTTACTACGCCACGCTAGCCCACACCACTGGGAAAGAAAAATCCACTCACTTGACAATAAAATCTCTCTCTCTCTCTCTCTCTCTCTCTCTCTCTCAACGTTTTATTTTTTATTTTCGTTTTCCACGTGCTGTGTCACACAATAGACCTTTAGCCTTTAAGCCACCTTATTTTCTTCTCCAAATGGTTACGAGAAACAAAGAGGTGCCGGGACTTGCATGCTGTGGTAACGTAAGGCTCAAACATGACCTCCCTATTAATGGAGGTTAGGAAAAAATAAACAAAGAAACCAGTAACGAGCATACGTTCTCATATGCTAGGCCGTCTGTTCATACAGAATGATAAAACGCTCAAACAAACATCAACACCAAATTTAGCTCTTTCTTCTAGCTACCCACTAAAATAACACCAAAGAAAGGCCACCCTTCTCTAGCGTCCGGCTCATTTCTTCCCCCGCCGATAATACGCTATTCGTCTAGATTCTCAATTTCACCACGAACAACTTTTTTCACTTGGTGGGCGAGCATTCCTTTCAGAGCATTACGTTCGTAGTGACGTAACTGTGGAAGAAGAAAGAATGTTTAACATTTAAAAAATTAATGAACTATTCCACTATATGAACGTGGATGACCAGCGAAGCAGTTGAAAAACTGTCGCCACGGCAGCTTGCGCAACAGTGATCTCTACCGTGAAATGTATGCAGGGAACGCTACGTGCTTCGCATAGTTATCAGGAGCACCTTATCATCAATTATGTGATTCAAATGCTTTTCTTTAGCTTCTTCTTTTTATTGAAACATGCTGTTCTGCATGTTTTATGCGTGATTCTAAAGAATGTAGGCACTGTGCGCAGCACTGTGCTGAGTGTTTGTAGCCTCTGCCTAACGGGGCTATGAGCCACCGCATTTTTTGCTTGCTTACAGGGGTATGAGCTATTGATGATGATAGTTTTCGTTGACGGAGAACAAAAATACACGCAACTCTAGGCGGCTTCGCTGTAAAAGAAGTGAATCACTTCGGGCGAGGTACGTTATGCTTGTTACGGCAAATGTGCGCGCAAAATAGTCGAGCCCTTGATTTTACCCCATATACTTTATTTTTTTATTGCGATAAAGTCTTGCCTTAAGGCAATACCATCTGGTGTGTAACGTATGTGTGCTGTAAGGCCTGTGTAGTGTAAGAATTCACGCAGTGTTTTGCGGTACTTGCTGTCGTGGACTCCGCGATCAGGGCTGGTCGTGTCACCGTAGTGGAGGCTAGCCTGCTCCCCTACCTCACAGTTTTTGGTGATTTCAAAGATTTCAAGAATATGGGTTCCGCGCACTCCTTGCACTGCGCCTAAAAGTCGTTCTCTGGTGATTTTTTTTTTCATTTTCTCCCATCATTCATTTTCCTAGCGCGGCAGGATGTCGTCTCTTTTCCCGCACCAACGACTCGTTTCAGGTCCCTGTAGAGCGTGCTCTGCCTCTTACAGACTGCGCGTGCGGGAAAGCTACGTGCTTTTGTTCGTAATGAAGGAAAGCTGACGCAAAGACTTTAAAGCAACAAGGACAAAAGAAGAAAGGGAAAATGTGGCCGTTCGTTAAGAGCTTTGGTGAAACATTGAAAGTAATATAGACCAAGAGACAGTTTCTGCCCGTTGATCTTCTTGATTGTAGGCAATCCGACGCGGCAGTAAGAAAATGCCAAGCGCGACGCCACAAAAAAAGCAAATGTACTTTTCTTTTTTCTATTTGTGCATAAAGAGCTGTAAATTCAGGCTGTGTTAGAGGTACTTCATTTTTTTTTGAAAAACACGGTTCCACGATAAGTGGCGGCGAGAAGCGCCTGGCCGTAATAATGCACTGTGCTTGCCTGCACAGCCATGTACGGCTGCGAACGGCTGTGCAAGGCTAGGCCACGTGTACACACCGCTCCTATTAGGCGCGTACTTTATTTCTGCTTGCGTAAATGTAACTTCGGCCTCTATAAAAATATATATATTTGGCGCAGTTTACATATTTAATAATGCCAGACGCTTACTGCGGCAGCTGGTGAAATCTGCGGCCGATGGGTGCTGGCGCGCGGGAGCGCGTGCTGCAACGCGTATAAATTGCTGCCGAACGTTTTGCCGGTGAAAGGTATTTCGCACTTGGTAGCGGTGATGAAGGCCACCGGTCGAAAGCCGTGTTGCCATGACGACGATGTCGACGCAGTGTACACGCGCCCTGTGACGTATTTGGGTATCATTAGCTGGGCTGCGAAACTGGAAATAAACCTGTCCTAGTACTGTGTCTTGTTTCACGTGCCTTGTGTGTCCCGTGTCTTCGTGCTTATGCTACGATAATTAAAAGGAAAGAGGTCCTTAACTCCAGGGAGCGTTTTAACATTTACCTCAGTTTGTCGCTATGTTTCTGCTGCCGCTATGGCTTCCCACCATTTACTCTCGACATCACTTTTAGCTCGTTTTATGTCGCTGCAAGCGGCCTGTAGACGCAGAAAAAGGAAACACAAAATTAAGCTACCTAGAGCACCCTCTGGGAATGTTTATAGCTGCAACCGACAAGGAATGCGTCCTAGAAAGTTAAAGCGCGCGTTGAATTATATTTAAGAGACAAGAAAACCGAAAGAGGATAAGTAAGGAAAAAAATGGAACAAAGCAGGAGGAAAACTTAAACGCTGCTCGCCATTTCGCGCGCCGCTGCCCCATACTTAAATGGAAATGTCAAGTCCGGCTTATTAAAATCGCCTTTATTTTTTTTTTATTTTTTGCATACGGTACTTTTTTTTATAGTAACGTCATATCTGCACTGCGCGGTAGGAAAAGCTCGAGCAGGCACGTTTCCTTTATGTAGCTTAGGGTCGGCTCTTCACTTGAGCTGGCCAGGAACACCCAGAATAAACTGTAGAAAACAATGTTCTTACATCGATAAAAAAAAGGGTAGGGGGGGTATTCTGCGCTTTTCTTCTTTAGCTTTACGTATGCGTTCTCCATGTTTACGGCTGAGAAAGTTACGTTAGAACAGTTATGACTGAAATTCCTCACAGCGAGATTCGCCAAGTCGGATGCTAACCGCTCACATCGTACGAGACACCAGCGTAATTGGCTCTGCTTAACTGTGTTTACTTTATCCTAAAAGAAAACGAAACAAAATGATCGTGAAATGCTGGGTGCAAACTTGCACGAAGGTGACTGACAAAGTGAGTTCCGCTAAACGATAAAAAACACAAAGCCTTACTTTCAATATTTTTCGTTCGCTGTAGTTACGCGCTGTAATCTACTTCGTCGTTTATTATTTTTCACAGCCACACATCGTCAAAGAAATGGCCACTGGGTCTTTCTTGCTTTGGGGGAAAAGTTGCGCACTGTTAGACTGGGCCCATATTCACAAACAGCTTTAATGATAGAAGTTTTCGTAAGAACCTGTGCCAGCAAACTGTGATGATGGACATATCATTGGCGAAAGCGTTCGGACATCGGCAAACGTCACTAGCGAAATGAGAGAGAGAAAGAGAGAAAACAAGAATAGGAAAGGCATGGAGGTCAACCAGAACAGCATCCGGTTTGCTACCCTACACTGGGGGTGGGGCAAATGGGAATAGAAATAGGAAGAAAGGGAAAACTAGCGAAATGAATGCTTCGTGAAATTCTGCACCTGACACCGAGTGCGCAAAGCACTTCCATCAACCCGCGAAGTTTTTAAACGCGCTGTGCGAAATTCTGGTGAAATCGTCTCGTTGAAAAAAAAAAAGCATTTTTCTTTCAATAAAGAAACAAACCCGACCGGCAGCCTCGCCACTTCAACAGTTGGGAATGCAGGGGACGTTTAGTTGCTCGCACACTGTATAATTTTCATACAGGACACATTTATACCTTCATGACATGTTACAGTAACAAGAATCTAGCGCCACCTCGCCACGCTCCGGGCACCGTAACAACGCACACTTCTTTACGCCTTCGTGTATTTCGGCGACTCCTCCGTGATACGCGCGCGCGTTCGTGAATTTTAACAACGTCTCTGTAATGCGTGTACTGCCAGGAAGGCAAACTAGCAACAAGGAAACAAAACGAAAACGTCACGAAGGAAGCGCTCCAAAACACATGTACTTCTGCGAATTCGACGATGCGCAGCAACAAAGCGAGCGTCAAGGGGTAAAAAAAAAGGAAACGAACAGAAAAATACGTCGCCGATGATAACGGTCGACACATAACGAAGTAATGGCCAGAAAAAAGCAAGCGGAAGAGAAGGAAAGCAACGAGGGAAAGAAAGCTCTAAGTGCACCTGCCGACTGAATCGATACTTACGCGAGCAGCTACACTGAGTAAAATGTGAAAACGAATAAGAAATAAGAAATGAAAGAAAGGAACCGACGGGGGGGGGCGCAGATCGTAGCTGCGCTTTCTGAGAGCGGCGGGGGCCCTCCGCGTATCGTCGTCTTGACGCGGATCATACGCGCGCGCGCGCGCATAATGGACGTTCGACAATACTTTCGCGCGCCGCGGCACATACGTGTGCGAGCTCGCCCGGGTGCGACGTGCGTCTGTGCGCGCGTGTGTGCGTGCGTATGCGCGCACGCGAGCAGAGAGTACTTCGACGCGGCGCGACAGCCCACGGAGAATCCGGCCGGCCGGATTGATATCCATTAAGGCAAAAAAGAAAAAGGCTAGGCACACTGTGAGAGCGAAAACGTGGGACGCACTATAAGAATGGGAAGCTGACTGGAATTATATGCAAGAATGGAGGAGCGTAAACGAAGTGCATGAAGAAATTAGAAAGAAAGAGAACGGTAGAACGGACACAATGAAGACAGAGAAGGGTCAGTTGAACGGAGAACAAGGAAACGGGAAGCGGTGGAGAGGGGGGGGGAGGATTTTTTTCTTTTTGTTAGAATACGCGACTTCTATTAAACGCTGAAAATCGCAGTCACGTATGGAAGAACGTCGCCAGATCAGAAAGAAATTAAGAAGCTCTCGAAACATAGAGGGCCCACGGCTTAAAGGATTAACGAGACGAGACATGAAAAGAAGAAAATAGAAAGCAAAGATGACATTTGAGGACATAGTTTCCAAGTGAAGCGTAGATAGAGCATAATCATCAGACAACCTTGCCGGCCCAATTAGGGCGCACGAGACTCGTTGTGTCTGGACATCTCGAATTTTCGTTCTCTTGGCTTCTCCTACTCTGCCATCCAACTTCCATTCGGTGCGATAAAGACGGCAGACAGAGGATGATCAAAACGCAATAACAATTTGGGTTAGGGGGGAGTCACACTACGTAAATCCTCGACGAGACTGTGCTCGAAAATGCAAGAACGGAAGCCGATTCGCGACCACCCGCTAACCAACGAGCCTGGCGACGTCATCTGTTTGCGAAGCTTTGGGTTATACGACTGTAGTGTCAGCCTAACCTCCCTGGCTCAGCCATAAAGTGGGCACGTTGTAAAGAACCGAGACGTCGACATGGGCGCCGTACAAGCACTGCCAAACAAAATTTTAAAGATGTAGGAAGGAGAAAACTCTTGAATTTAGCGGTAACGCACGCAGGAAATGCGGGCTTAGCTAGGGCTGTTCATGTTTCAGTGCGATTTCCTCCTCTCTTCTCTTTAGTAAGGCGCCTGCTCACTCAATCTAGGCCAGCCACATCGTGCAGTGCCTGACCAAATGTAAACGGTCGACGCGCTTTTAAGGCACGTTCACACCGAAGGCGGAGCGGACAAGCGTGTCCGGCCAAGCGGCCGGATCACGCCCGGACCTATTTTTTTCCGCGCGGACAAGTTGGCCGCTTTAGCCGCAGCCAATCAGAACCCGACACGGCGGAAGCGCTGGTGAACGAATGTAAACGAATGTCTTTCTCCGGGCTTTTCGCTTCTGTTCGTGAAAAGCGTCAAAACGGCAAGTTGGGCCAGTTGGTTGGGATTTATAGTAAGGTTTGTTACAGCGCAACACAAGAAACGAACAAAAGAAGGTATAAAACGACGACACGGTGCCGTGTCGTCGCTTTATGCCTTCTTTTGTCCTTGTCTTGTGTTGCGCTGTAACAAATCTTGAAAAGCGACTATACAAGTGGCGAGTAAAATGCCAACGATCTCGTCTTCGTTTGAGTTCATCATTTTGCAGAAGTAGATAGCTGACGCGAGCGCGCCAACCCACGACGAAAAAAATATCGAAAGTGCGCGTACAAATCCAAAGTGCCGCGAGATGGCGGCACGTCCCTGAAATTTCTAAAGATATTGCGAGATGCCCCGCCTTCCCAGCGGCGCGGACAGCCAGACAACGCGGCTGGTCTGAACAGGCGCTCGCCACCTCGCCGCTTTGAGAATCCGCTTGTCCGCTTAGACGCTTCGCTTTCAGTGTGAATACGCCTTTAGGGAACGCAAGAACTGCTATAGTTTGCTCTAGGAATTACGTCGCACCCAAGTCAACACTTTACCCTCAACAGTCATATTTCCTGCGCATCCTCGTGCCCACGAGCCATGTTCGCTCTCTCCCGCTTTCTATTCCCCCTTTGCCTTACCCGCAGTGCAGGGTAGGAAACCGGACGCTCATGTGGTTGACTTCCCTGCCTTTTCTGTCCTTGCTTTCTCTTAGTCTACCCCACAAATAGACAAACCCCTACCCACCGCCTCTTCTTTCCCTCTTGTGTTACGTGCACCACAACCGCCACATTGACTGCTTTCCTGGCGCCCGCCTTTCCCATTAGAATAAATCAGCCTTAACGTTTTCACGCAGCCGACAAGCACCGCTTTCTGTGATCGCCGAGTCTGCGCCCGCTCTCCCCGATCCCTGCCGTGCCGACCGCAGTCCTTTTCTCGTCCATCGTAACCGTGCAGACGCACAAACCAACGATCCTCGAACATATTCACTCGTCACTTACGCCGAAGACGGCTTGCCCTTACCGGGCTGCGCAACGTCGAGACCGAGAGAGAGAGAGGTCGCTGTCGGAACGAGCGCAGCGAGCTCGCCCCGCCGGCGTTCCTCCTCGGCCCGTTATAAGCTTATTACGGGGACGCCGGAAGGGATGCGAGCCCGCTACGTCATTTCCTCCCGGAGCGAGGCAGCGCCAGGCGGCTGCACTTCGTGGCGCGCTCGCGCGCCTGCGGCCTGCTTCGCTGCGCCGCTACATCCATCCGACGCAGAAAAAAAAAAAAAGAATTTCTCCGTCGAACGCGCAGAAGGGGTCTTCCCGAACGCTGGAGGAGATGGGGTGGTCCTCAAAAGGAGGTTGGGTCGGTTGTTATACGTATCGTGGAAAGAACGCGGGGACGAAACGCGGTAAAAGTAAAGAAAGAACGGAGAATGCTTCGACAATCGGCGAAAGATTGATGGCAAGAGAATGATATGAAACACTCGCCATTAGGTATATGCGATGGGAAAGAAAGAGAGAGAGGGAGGCGACTCCCACACCCAGGCACTTTTTTGTCTTCCCTTCGACAGCCGCTGCTGCGTTTCCTTCTTAAGGAAGCTCCGAGGTTTGCCACGGCGCGCTCACCACACGAGCTCATTTCCGGTGCGCGTAATTACTCGGCGCAGTAAAAGAAAGACGACGGGGCATCTCGCTTTCCTCTGCAGGGACGGCCTCGCCATCCCTTAAGGCCCGTTCCTTCCTCTTCGGACGGCCAATTTACAGGAGGGAACCCACGAGAACGATGTTTCGAGGCTGAGGGATGCGCCCGACTGTTGTATCGAGCCGACAAACGCGGGCCCAAGCCCAGGGCCGGGATTCCTTGGCGTCACAGCGCGTTCGTGCGTGTGCACTCGAGAAATTCTCAGCGCGCACTTCTCGATAGTGCGCGGTAGTCAATCGCTCAAGCGACCTCGGGCATACCTGTTTCAGTCCTGGCTTTCGCGACTGGTCGTTGACAATAGACTATTTTCATAATTCGCAACTGCGCTTCTCTACTTGTGCAAGCCGCCCATATAACGGGACTCTCGAACATGCTTATGACCCGAGAGCCGCGTCTAGGTATTTCACGTCAAAAGGCAAGTAAACTATGCTCGTTCGCACTGATCGAAAAACAATGTCACACCGACATAAGCTTGGCAAACTGCGTCGCGGTAAAGCTACCTTTACAATTGTGAAATGGTTCTTTTCCTGAAAAAGCGAAAGATGATGTCTCAGTTCTCTCTAAATTTTAGACCGGTAACCGCTATAAGCTCTTTCAGTATTCGATCTCTTCATCCATGGCCCGTTCCCAAAACCTACCGTCAGCACGTCGTCACTGCAACAATAAAATAAAACAACTATAGTCTATTGAAGATTCTCCCCGAGAGAGCTTACATCTGTTTTGGGTAGAACTTGACGATTCCGTTCCGCTGAAGTATCTATATGCGTATTTTCATCGAGCGAAATACGAGCCCATCGCGTACACGAGCTTTCCATTCGACGCGACTCGGTTACGGTATTGCGAGGCGAGGAAGGAAGAAAACGAAAAATCATGAGCCCTTCCACTCTGTGAAGGTGCTTGACCAGCGAAGCTGTTTAGCACACGGCCCAGAGGTGACACATAATTTTGAACAAATGTTCGAATTTATTTATTGTCTTGATGGCTGGTCATCGTGACGAAAGGTGCGCACACTCATTTATTGTCTTGATCGGTGGTCATTATTTCACTCGCACGCAACTGCAATCACACTGATAATGATAATGGTAACTTTGATAATGTCAAATCGATGCACATACGCCGCTGGGTGTTCGGTTGGGCAGGATCGGTGTGGCATCGCAAGGGATGTCTGCAACACGGAATGCGTGAACCGCTCCCTTTTCGGTACCGACACATCCACATTGAAATAACCGATAACGACAACAGGGCTAGTGTCATCGCAGCTAAGTCACGCAAAGTGAGTAGCCATGAACCTGACGGGACTACGAGTCATTGCATTTTTTTCTTGCTTACGGGGGTATGAGCCATTGCTGAAGGGTTATGAGCCATTGATGATGACAGTTTTCGACATGCTGTTCTGTACGTTGTATGCGTGATAAGAAAGAATTTAAGCACTGTTCGCTTCACTTTGCTGAGTGCTTGTAGCCTCTGCATTACGGGGCTATGAGCCATTGCATTTTTTTCTTGCTTACAGGAGCTTGAATGCTTACGGGGGTATGAGCCATTGATGATGATAGTTTATGTTCACGGAGAACAAAAATGCACGGAACCCTAGCCATATACAGCTTCGCTGTAAAAAAAACTGCATCTTTCGCAAGTTCACAATTTACGCCACTCATAAAGATTTCTTCACCATGGTACAGTAGAAAAACATGCGCCGTCCGTAGATTCTTGCTCAAGAAAGAAATGTGATGCGTCGCCGTGAAGTGGTTGCCGAACTAAGTCCGCCAAAGCGACCTTCTATCTTAACGCCTAGTTTCATGGCAGCGATGGAATTCATCCCACCGCGTTTAATGCGCCAGCATTACTTGGCTCACTGTCGTCGCCGGAGCCCATAGACGACGAATAAGATGCAACGTGCTTCAGGTACCCGTCGGACGACGACCACGAACACCCCCCTCCCTCTCCCCTCCCCCCCCCCCCCCCCCTCCTCCCAAATTATTAGGTTGAGTTCGCCTACGAAACCGATGAAGAAATGTAGTTGCAACACCATGGTGCCGCTCGGAAATGTACTGTCATCGCTCGGCAAAGTGGTGTCATCGTGGTGTCATCGTGGTGTCATCGACAAAGAACACTCAACGCAGTGTGCGTCAAACACTACTTTAATGGGAACTCCGCAAATAAAACTCAGCGGAGAGATCGCAACACGGCCGCTTTGTCGAGTTGTTTTTCTGTGACCTCTTAAGCAGCAACATTAGATTCGGAAACACAACGCACCAGCACTAAAATCAGCAACATTTCGCCGCAGTGTTAAACTCAGCGACATAACTTGGCGGCACACTCAGCTACAAGTAATGCCCTCGCATTTACGGATCACAAGAATTGCTTTGGTGCACCCATAGTTTTTTTTTTCTGCCACGGAGTGTGCTCTGCCTTGCTATAAAACATCGTTCTTTACTTAAAGAATCAAAATAGGAATAATTAGATCCTGAAGAAGGCGGAAAAAGAATAAACAATTTAAAGCATGCGCTTTGCTCGTTATTCTCCTGAGCATACAAGGCAATAAAAGGCGCACGGTGTTGCTTTGGATCTTTCCACTAAGAAGCAACATCCAAAGAAACAAAGGAAGGTTAAAGATGAGACCGGGATAGAGATTCGCCAAGGAGATAGAGAGACGCAACCGACCCACAAGCTTCTCATAGCCGAATAAGACGAGCCAAACGAGGCCAGCTGGGAAGAGGCCCTCCCGGAGAAAAGCACACTCCGTCTGAGTAGTAACTGGTGAGAGGCCGGCGAACGACGCCAGAGAGGGACAAACGCTGCCGCGGATCGAAAGCTAAAGTTGCGCCCGCTGCAAAGCCGGAACACAACGACCGGCGACCTCAACAAGCGTCTCCGTTTCCTTTTGTTTGTGTGCCTGTCCACTTTCTATTCCTCGTTACTTCTTCTTTATCTCCAGATGCATCTGGTACACTCGTTTTGAAACCGGCCTCCGTTCCACGGCCGCTTCAAAACGACGCCATTTTCTCGAAGGTAGGCGGCGCCGGGCGAGGCGTCGCCTCTTGCCAAAATGGCTTCTCTTGAGGACCACCGCATTTCCTCTCTTGTTCTTCCTCGCTTACCGCTACCTCCTCGGCCCAAAGTTCCCACTTTCCTGCAGTTGGGAGGACTACGACGTGGGCAGCGCGATCAAAAGAAGGCGCGCGGAAAAGAAGAAGAAGAAAAGAAAGATGCGAGACAAGAAAGCGAGGCCGGGAACTTAAAGTTTAACAATAGGGCTGTCATCCCGTGGCAGACGCAGGCAGCCCGATCATCGCGGCTTCTCTACACGCTGCTCGGACTTCAATGGCCTCTTCGCGGGAAAGGAAGACCGGCACCAGAACAAAACGCGCGTTTGCGCGCTGTCGCTAAAAGAGCGCCGCTGTCTTTTCACCAGTGCTCACCGTCCTTCGTTCATTCCACGCTCTCCGTACCGTCCTGCCGTTTCACTCTTCCCCACGGTCCTCGACGGCGTAGCCGTGCTCGTCGAGTGGCTCTGTCGCTGGTCTCCTGCCGTAGGCTTCGATTACCGCCTGCACCGCGGCGGGCGATTTCGCCGGAGAACATAGCAGACCGAAAACCAGCGCGATAAGACCCACCCACGCGCAGAGCGCGATCAACGAAAAACGCGCGCTCTAATTTTGTTCCATGCGGCACGTCCCCTACAGCGCCTCACAGAGCGCAGGCTTTCCGACGAAGGGAACATGCCGCACATTGTCGCTATTACTGTCGTCGCCCGTGACCTTTCAGAAAACGAGCTTAATGTTTGTCCGCTCGAAGGAGCAGCGCAGACTCGGATCGGCGGTGTTTCAAAGTCTGCTCTATCGATCAGCGACGTGAGAAGCAGGTGGGCTGGCAAGAAGTGATAACGCTTTCTATCTCTTCTATCACGTGCCCCATAACTGAGTGATTGCAACAATATAGAAAACGCTGGCACCAGAAATGTCGCCCACGATTGCGCAGCGTTGAAGATGTCGAATAAACGGAACGATTACACGAGCTAAACATCACGAAGTAAATTCACGAGTCCTATTCCCGCCATTGATTGATTGATTGATTGATTGATTGATTGATTGATTGATTGATTGATTGATTGATTGATTGATTGATTGATTGAAAACTTTATTATTCCATCGAGCTGGGGTGCCCGCCTTTTAATCTACACCCTAGGACTGCGTGCTAAGCTGCGACAGCGAAGTGTGTCGCCGCGTGCGTTTGTTCACCGATTTCACCATGAGCTATTTCTATGTCCACTGCAGGACGGAGGCCTCTACCAGCGATCCCCCGTAAACCCTGCCTTGCGCTAGCTGATTCCAAGTTGTGCCTGCAAATTTCCGCACTTCATCGCACGGTCTAATTCTATGTCGACCGAGACTGCGCTTTACTGCCCTTGGCACCCATTCTGTAACTCTAACAGACCACCGATTAACTGCCCTATGCATTACGTGGCCTTTCCGGCTCCATTACCCCCCTCTTAACGTCAGCTAGAATATTGTCTACACCCATAAATATCACCGCCTTCCATTCTTTTGACGTTAGGTGTAACATGTTTCGCTCCATCGCCCGCTGCGCAGTCCTTAACCCCTCCTCAAACTTCACCGTTAACCTCAAAGTTGCTGCCCCCCCACATGTTAGTATCGATAGAACGCAATGATTATACAATTTTCCTTTCAAGGATAGCAGTAAGCTGCCGGTCACGCTTACGCCGAGTACTTTGCACCGATTTACGTCTCTTCACTTTCTCTTTCGAACCCGTTTCCCTTTCACGCCCTTTGCAGAGTAGAAGACCAGGCATTTCGTGGTTAGCCCCTTTGCAATTGCCTTCTAGCTCCCTCTCTCGCCTCCCCAGAGCAGCGTGTCGACCCCACCGAGGGTCGCAAAGCGTTCCCGACACTGAGAGCTAGCTGCGCTAGAAAACGGTCGGCACGCAGCAAACACCAGCATGCCGCAGTGCGACGGGACCGAGCCCTTCGCGGTGCGGCGCCGCCTAGTTCTGCTAATATTAATGTTCGCTACGCAACGCAAGAAGAGCCATTTCAGCGAGAACAAACCACCCGAGCAATAGTTTCAGGGCTGATTATCTCTCAGCAAGCGGCTGTATCCTAGTGGTGGACTCAAATGACTCGGCACGTTGTTGGTTGGCGACTTAATTCCGATGTGCTCCTCAAGAACGGTAATTCCTGCAAACCTTTTCGGTGAAGCTGAGCCCTGTGTATCAGCCTGTCTACGAAATTTCACTTGGTAGGCAGCGCTGGGCCCTCGCCGTTACCGGCCACTTGCGCGCAGCTTGCAACGGATGGTGTCGACGCACACGTGTTTCCCACATTACTCCTCCGTCGCGAATCTATGCGAATCGAAGCGACGATAGGCAGGCATTTAATATTCGTGGACGTTAAATATGGAGAGTGTTTAAACTGTACACGTTAACGCACTTTTATATTTCCTGAAAAAAAAAGAAGAAGAAAGACGGGAACAGGACGAGTGCGTCCTTCCGACTGATTCCATTTAAGGCAACTCAATGGTGAATGACGCGACTTCTGTTGAACCGGAGCACCGGGGAGTGAGACCTTGAGCTCCCTTACCTCGCAACAATTCCTGCACGAGAACCTTGACTTGAGCCCTGGGGCGAGGGAGCTGAAGCCCCTCGGTGACCGGGTTACTTGCTTCGGCCATTAGGTGGTAGGTTCCAGGCGATTCGAACACGCGCTCGAAGGTGGTGCCTGGAACGCAAGGAAAGATCGGAATTATTAGTACTTTATGATAATTAGAATGAGAACAATCATGATGTTATCGTGAAATAAATAAAAAGTGAAAAAGAAAGAAGCAACACACAGTGACGCAACTGCTGATGCCAGCGGTGGAATGCGTGAGTGGGCCCTGCATAATGGGCTAAGACATCTATTTAGTTGTGTTGTGTACTCAGCATTCCATCACAGCAGTCCTGCTGCGTCAAAGGAGTCAATCAAGATACCATACGATGTAGAAAGTACAAGAGTGACAAGACAGAGATTGCAAGTGTACTACTACTTCCGCAACATTATCACAGAGTAGGAAAAAAAAGTAGGGCTACTGGATTTCCGAACTAAGCCCTGTTGCCGCAGTAGCCGAGGCTGGTGGTCGCTGAAGGAACAATGCAAGCAATCACAAAGACGTATGCGAGTATAAGACCCGTGGTTGGTGTAATCCAAGTGTGTGTGACTGGTGCGGTCAAAGCGTTCCTTGCTCGGTTCGAAGGCCCTCCGCCCGACGCTCCCTCTGCGTACCACGTAACTTAGTCCGAGATATCTTTGCCGTGAATAATGCGTCTGCTCAGGACGCATTATTAACGGGTTGTCGTGAGGCACCGCTAAACCAGGTGCCGCCCAGCCAGTTAGAAATTCTAAATTGAAAGGAGCGAGCTGTCCTCGGCGCAGTAAAGCGTATGCAAGCGCACGCTGCCTGACGCAGAGCGTATGCAGGCTACTAACATGGCAAGCCGCTTACGTCTTACCGCAACGACGGGTCCGCATTGGTGGCGTGGTCGTCATCGCTCAACATCGAGAATAAAGTTCACCGCAGAGATGCGAGTGCGGTAAGTAGACGGATTTGACTAACCATTGTGCTATAGTGTCTTCAAACGTTGTTGCGATGTTGCTCATCACGCTTCATATTTCTAAATTTCTAGGCACCCACAGCTTTCTAAAAGCAGCAACGCAGTTAGTATCTGCGAACACGTGTAGTCATCACGCATTGTTGCCCTTATAAGGCAATATTTTTTTGAATATCATATATATGAAAAATTCCGAAGCCGTTGGAAGTCAGAAGGGCCAAGGTATGGCAAGTCCACGTATACTGCACATTTTTCCCTTGCTTGTTAAACCACTATACCTCCAGCTTCCGTAGACACTGGTGCCAAAGATCCCTCTAGCAATTTTGCATGATGGGAAGCTACGGGGTAAACCACTCCTGTGGTAAAAACAAAAAAAAAAATTATCGACAAACACGCACTGAATTCAATACTGATAATCATAGAACTAGACAGGAAAGAAAAGCAGGACTAAGAATTAAACGATCAGCTAATAGAGCAAGGGAAAGCTGAGCCCAGAGTCATCTTCTTGACCACGGGACCCACCTCCGTAAGCGCATCGACGGAACTTTCACTAACCAATACAAGTCACCTGGTTGAAACGCACGCTCCGAAGTGACGCTTGGCGACTGTTCGCATAATATTATTCAATTCCCTTTTCCATCACCCTGTGACCCCCTTTGCTTTGTTTAAACTTACAGCTCGTCACTTGAATGTCAGAAAAAGAGACACGCATGATAGTAGCTGCGGACGGCGGGCGCGGCTATAAAGGCGCCTACGTCTGTCCACGCAGCTTGTTGCGTCTCAACACGGCCATATGCGTTAATTAGACGTTTGCCACGAGACGACCCACACCCATCCGTCAGCGCCTACCAAGAAGTAAACGCAGCGTTCATACCGACGGCCGACAGGTCCGCAAAAGGCACCCACCCCCACCACTACCTGACAGCCTGAACTAACTATGAAACGGGGCCAACGTCAAATGCTACCGAAGAGCAGCACCGACCGTGGTTTCCTAGGTTGCTATCCGGCCCCTGTTATGTGCGCCGAGTGAGCGAAGGCTTCGGAAAAGGGGATGCTGCGGACGGTTGCGATAGCATGGGCGTGGTATCGCAGCCGATTCGACGATTGCGATTGGCTGCGATACAGTCCTCAGATTCCCCAGTCAACTCGCCTAGGGAAGGCGACGGGATTAAAAGCGGATACTTTTCGTGCAGTAGGGCGGAGGGTGCTGATGTGAACTCAGACGCTTAACTTGCTCCTGCATGCAGTGGGCTTCCGTAACTGGAGCCGTGTAACTAATGTCAAATAAACTCTTTTTCCTTCATTCCGACCACTTGACGTATTCGTCGATAGGCTTGGTGTAATCCTTGCCCTATCGTCACCAAGAGCCGCAAAAAGCGATAACGCGATCTCGCATGTTTCACTGGGGATTTGGCGTTTCGCGTACTTCATACACTCTGCGTCGGCTCTCATCTCGGAGGGGGGGGGGGGGGATATCTGTAAGAGCCCACCTTGTGAACACGTCCATCAATTCTGCTGCTGAAGTTCTGATTGACTGGGCCGGGGTACGTGTCGGAAGGAGACAGGCGCACCCGGCCAAGCAGCACTTGAACAGCAGACGAAATGGACACGTCGACTAAGTGGACACTTACGGCGAATTCGGCAAATCGCACCGTTGCGGCCCAATGCGCCCCAATGCGCCGTTTCATCCAATCACGGTCGCACCAGAACGACCCGGTGCGATTTGCCGAATTCGCCGTTGCACAATAGCGCCCCATGTTCCGATGAGCATCGTACATAGGTGTACGAGACGGGTCGCGCATACCGGCACAGCGTCGTATCGGCAACCGATGCTCCAAACTGGGCCGAACGCGCGGGACCCGTTTCGTGTGCGCGGGGCTGCACTTGCGTAGCGACGTTCGGACGCCGCGTGCGACGACAACAACGCTCGGCACCGCACGCGCGCTTCGCGAGCGAATTGATTTAATTAACATAAGCGAACAAGCGCCCCCACGGGCACCGCACGCAGCAACAGACGTTGCTCAATGATCGCTCGCGGCGGGCCTCTTTAATTAGCCGCTGCTGAAACCTCGCGCGAGAGGGCGGAGAGAAGCGCAGCACTGAAGCGGCCACTTCACTTACGGCTTCGCAGCTGCTGCACAGCGTTCGCGGCGTCGACGCGGGAAAGCGGATTCTGCACGGAAGAACGTCGCGCGGCACGCACAAAAGAGCACGCACTACCTCGCTCTGAGATTCGCGAGAAACCTATTGACCCCGCATCGCGCCTCAAGTGGCCGAACTCGAGGTGGAGCGCGCAAGCTTCGAGTTAATAAAACGAGAGCGTCTCTTTGTTGCGACATTCAAACACGGGTACTCGATTCAAACAAGGGAGCGTATTGTTCCGTGCCGTACGGGCAATAGGCGAGTCGGCGGAGATAAATGAGGGACGGCAATGATGGAGAAGGAGAAGAGCAGGAAGATTCAGGTGGACTGTGGCTAACGCGAAGTAATGAATCTCAGTGTGTGAGGCCTTTATGTACTGTGTCGTAAAAATTTACTGGAAGCAATGGGAGCGGGATCGCACCGATGGCTGGCGATGTGCAAGGTTAGAGATGCGGACCCTCGCGGCAGCTGACAAAGGGACGAGTGTCCTCTTCCGTATCGACGGATAGGTCTTCCGCACATATTTCCAAAACTACGAATATCAAGCGCTTTGGTGTGTAAGAGAACTTGTCGATACACTTGGTACTCCCTGAAGGGCATATATTCCAAAAGGGCGCACACGAAAACGAAGATACAAGAAAGGCATTGACGGCAGCATTCATTAAGGATAGAGCAGGGGCAAAGGAAGCGGTTATAGAATTTTAACCAAGGGCAGCATATGACCTGAGATTGCAGATGCTTTCGCAATCACATCCATAACTTTCAGCAGGATGAGCTTTAAGCATATAAAAAAAAAAGACACACACGTACAGGAAGTGGGGAAGGGCGCCTGGGGATAGAAACGAAAAAAGGGGGGAGGGAGCTCCATATGAGACATCTCTAGAAATATTTCGTAGCGCACGACGTACTCATGCGCAGCTGATTTTTGTTTATAGCGACGTCGATAAAGAAACTGTCAAAAGTCTGGTTAAATCTACGTGAATATGCGAGAAATTATTCTCTTCCGAGTTTATTATACTGCGTAGCAAAGCCAGGGGCGCTATAACGTAAAACAATTCAAAACTTTTCTATTCCATTTCTGCTATCAGCCCTCCACGATTGGTCAAAAACATTTTTTCGACCACGCCCACTTCACGTGTCTGTCACGCGACGTCACGAAAACCGCGATACCTCCTCATCTGATATGACGTGTGCTCACTGATTATGCATGATTTGACAGAAAAAAGAAAAACAGTTATTTCTGATTCGACACCTTTTCGCCATTAGCCCTCGGCTATTGGTAAGAAGTTTTCGGGCTGCACCCACTTCACCTGCCTGTCTCGCGACGTCACAAAACCGCACAAACTCACCGCGTCAAAGTGACGCGTACGCGATAAAGATGAATTAATCTGCCGAACAAAACTGTATTTTCTTCGGAAGAGCCGCAGGCTGCCCCGTTCCGAAAGGAATAAAAGATGGCTGCCGCCGATCGCTGAGACGCTGGCTACTCGCACCTGCCGGAGAGCATGGGTGCACTTGAGTATAATAAAACTTCTTGCGTGGCCGTGTAACGTTTTGGAGCCTTTTCGGAACGTTTACCACCTCATTCTGCCTACTCTTCTTTGCTGAGGGTCAGTTTTAGCGTCATTCTTAAGCTTCCGTTGCATGCCGGCGTGATTTTCGACCAGCCACCACAAGCTATAAGTAAGGGAAAGCCGACTAATCACTGACGCTGGCACCACCCTCTTCATCCGGTTATCGATTTTCAGTGCACTGGCTCTGCCCCAGCGAATCCCTCTCCACTTGAGCGTTCTCCTCGCTTCTTGTCAGCCAATTAGATACGACAAGCCGCTCACTGTAGGCAATGTTATTCGTTTTTCAAGCAAACAAAAGTGTACCTCCTATGAACGTGGAGAGTGTTTGATTGGTCTGTTCAGACAACGCTGCGGGTGACCGCCCGGTGCTTGCGTCGGTGGTTACGCAAATTTGACGTCAGGAGATTGGAATAGAAACATATTGGAATAGTTTTACGTTATACGGCCCCAGCGCTGTTATCGCCCACGTGTTCATACCCTTTGCTACGATTTCTAAGGCTACCGGATTCGCTCTAAAGTCATCGTATTGAATGTAAACTAGGGGTGCGATCTTGTACGCGTTCCAAAATAGAACGGAGGCGGTTCGTTCCACCGAGCCAAATACAATTCGTCAATTTGAACCGTGCCGAACGCCATGATGTCAATTGTGACGTGATATCTGCTGTCAATCATTCCGTGTCTTCTGCTATCGGACGAACGGAACGGAACATACCGCCTATTTCATGACGTAAAGAACGAACCGCCTCCGTTCTATTTTGGAACGCGTACAAGATCGCACCCTAGGAGTGCGGCGTAAAATTTCTCAATGGCTGTTGGCGCGATGAAATATCGCTCGTGGAATCACTGAAAACCCGCATGCGCGGAAGAGGGAATGTTGTGGATTGAAACTTTATACATTTCACGGATTGTACTACTCGCACCACTTATACATCGCTGCAATTGCTTGCGCGCTTGATATCTCAAAGCACGTAATAAAGGCACTGTTACAACGAAAGCCTATAACGAGAACGCACGTTAGCTTAAGTGAAGGCGCTGTCACATACGAGTGCACAGAATGCCACTTTAAGGTAAGAATTAATTTCTATGCGCGAAACACGAAAATTCACAGTCAAGCCGTATAGGAACACCGACCGAAGCACGCCTTTCGGTTTACGCTGTTGCACCTGGTCATTTACTGTGCTCTGTAGAATTAAACAAATTCCCAGTTTAATACGAAAAATGTAAATAAATTGGCGATAAAATGGCAATACGTTAATTGATTAATTACATCAACTTTGCATTATTTATACAGTTTCTATTATTCTGTCTTCCCTTCGCCCACAAATCTTTTCAGGTTGAAAATATTTCACTCGTTCCTTTTTTATTTTGTTCGACTGCTTTCAGCCTTACATGTTACCGCCGAAGCGAACGTCTTCCTGATCTTGCTTTCGCGCTGCCATGCGTGCTTAAATTTAACCTTTTACCAGTAAACTCTTTCGCAGAATTACCTCAGTTATCTTTTTATCGCCCTCACTCAAGACGCACTCTTGGCGTTTAATGGGGAACTTGGTGAACGTAGTCGCTCAAGCCAGCATAGCGAGACAAGACATGTCATACCAGACTCTGAACACGACGCCCCAATAGTGTAGGTCCTTTCTTATGAGGCACGCGAGCATCGTGGACTGATCTGAAATGTACGATAACGCGCACGCGACCAGAATCCGAAGAACGCTGTCCAATGCACTCTAACACACTTCTAAGTAACAGGCGTCGGCCGTCGTAGACGGTATAAAAGCCGATGTCTAAACGCGTTGAACTGACGACTCCTCGCGCCCACAACTGTCACGCGCCGGCACTGGGACGAGCAAGCCACTTCCAACACCACTGCTGCAGTGACAAGCGACACAATAACCGTTGCAACCATAAACGGTGATCCTTGCTGTGATCTCAGCGAATAAATGTAGTGCTGGTCGTATGGGAGTGTCGATTAACTATGAAACGTTGCATTGTCCTGATAGAAAATAAGACGTTACTTATTGTCGTAATCGGCTTGTCCCGACCGCGTTCATCTGTGTTCATGTTGAGGCACGTGGAAAACAAGTTATTATATCACACTCTTGTTGCAATAAGCTCGCCAAGGCTCTCGAGGGCCACCATCGCCAATATAGTTCTAATTATGAGGGTCAGTTTAGAATTTATGGGTATGTTGTCACTTAGAAGTACTCAATATGGCCACACGAAGCGAGAGCTATCTTTCGTCCTCCTTTTTTTTTTGTATCATATAGTATGCTTTTCTTTTTTCTCAAAGCTTACACTCTGAGAGTCACCGCTGTTCACATATATGCAGCCTTTCAATGTCAGAACGCAGTTCAGGGACGCATTAATCAAGCACTGGAATGCCTACTAAAAGTGAAATTAATAGAAGCGGAACGCTATTCTTCATCCAAGTTGTCTTATCAGATGAAAGTGGTTTAAATTACCACACTAATGGCTGCTAGCGGCCTCGTATCACGTATTACTTACATTCCGCGCAGTAGAGAGTCACGGCATGCTCTAAACCAGGGCTCGGCGAACATATTTTGCAGTTGTATCATGATGCGATACAAGACACTCGGGAAACAAGTATTTGTGACAAAGACACACGATACCACCGCAATCAATGAATCCGATAAAATGCTTTCCATTTGTACCTTAAGATACTGCGATACATTCACAACTTTCTTATTACGGACATATATATATATATATATATATATATATATAACCTAGCAGCAAACGCGCATGCACAAAAATGTTTGCTTGGAAATTTCTTAACTCCGACCACCCTTGTATCATTTGAATGAAATGCCTGTTCGTATCTCAATATGTTTGTCTTCCTCGCTCAAAGTATAATATTTTCATTCCGAAATAACTTATTGGGGTTGCTTTAGCTGCTTAACATGAAAGCTCTTCATACGCTGCGTCGTCAGCGGTTTTTGCTTGTCACTTTTGTAATTGATGGGAGTCGCTTGCCGATCAGACAGCGGAACGCTATCTTATTACAAGAACGCCAACTCTGCACGATGACGCAAATACAGCTGCGGAGTCTTACCCTGTCCGTAAACGTATTACCGTTAACGCAATACCGGATCACCGTGCAGGTGTACAGCAGTACAGGTGTACAGCAGCAAGAACGCTGGTAGCGGCATTATTTTTTTTTTTCGCATCGTGTATGCAGAGAGCATATACAGCTGCAACGGCTGTGCCACGTAACTCCGCTCCGCCAATTGGGACGCGCAGGCCTCATCGTCTGCCCTGGCTTAATGGCTCTACCGGAAAGATAAAAAAATACCGCTGCCTTTAGTTTTATTTATTCAGTTGGCTTAGTGGCAGCAGTATCAGCTTGAAAAGCAGAGTTTAGTCAACGTTTATAGTTTCGCACGATGACGTTGCGATAGCAGCATATTGTCATCATCATCATCATCATCAGCCTGGTTACGCCCACTGCAGGGCAAAGGCCTCTCCCATACTTCTCCAACTACCCCGGTCATGTACTAATTGTGGCCATGTTGTCCCTGCAAACTTCTTAATCTCATCCGCCCACCTAACTTTCTGCCGCCCCCTGCTACGCTTCCCTTCCCTTGGAATCCAGTCCGTAACCCTTAATGACTATCGGTTATCTTCCCTCCTCATTATACGTCCGGTCCCATGTTAAGGTAAATGATACTTTCTATCGTGTATACAGACACTGATACACGTCTTGCAAGACGTATCGTGATACAGATACAAGATACCAAAAGGGTATCTAAGATAGCGTCCGAGATAGTATCCGACACACACGCATCCTCGATACTGCGCAGCACTGCTCCAAACTCACCTCACGAATCGCCGCGACTCACCGTCGCATCGGGCGCACAGCGGCCGCTCGTGTACGGGCGGAACCTTTCAATTTTCCCTCCATTAATAATGCAGCACCAGCGAACTTGGTCGTGCCTAAACAAGGCGACGGCGCAATGCCCCCCCCCCCCCCCCCCCGCCCCTTTTTTTTTATACCAGCGCGCAAAAGAACACCACAAGGCAACAGAGCCCAGCCGGGGAGAATCTGCAACCCCTTCCCTCTGCTGCGAAATGCAACTGCGATTGACTTCTCCCCGGTGTTGCCGTGCCGGCAGCGTGCCACGCTCAGCCTTCGCCCACCCGAGCGCGCATTTTGGGGCTCGAGCCCGCCCTGGTGAACGCGGCCTGCTCCGGGCGCACGTCGCTGGCGCGAGTGAGGCGCTCCTCGCGGATGCGAAGGAAGCGGCGGCGCGGAATTGGACCGTTAGCCCGCGCAAGAAGATTGCGTGCCCGGGAATCCAATACGGCATCGGGGCCCACGCCGAAGCGCGCGATGGCGCAGAGGGGAGAACAAGCATCGACGTTCTATAAATACGTACGAAGCAGCTCGCGCTCCCTCGTCCCACGGCACACTGTTTCAAACCCGAGCTCGCGCTGGCGTGCCTGCCTGCGCGGCAAGAAGCGATGCCGCGATACGCCGATTGGGAAGGCTATACGTAATGCACTGCCGCCGGCACTTCGGTCGCTGGGCGGGCGCTTCGGAGGCTGCTTAGAACAGAAGAGTTGTCAGTCTATTTGGTAACGCAGCGCAAGCCAGTGTAGTGACATTGCCAACGTTGACCACATATCGAGAACGACAGTGTACTGCCTTCTGTGGGGTTTTCTACTGGACGTCCGAAAAAGACACGGCCTTGACATTTGAAATTCTGCTTGCGACGGTGCAACGATCACTACAGGAGATGCCGAAAGATGTCCACCACAGGCTTGAAGAGATGTCTACTGACGACGACGCTGCATATTGATAATCAACACTGGGTGGAGTTATCTGTGCAATCTACTAGGTAGTGGACGTCTGCAGCTCCTGGAGTTTGTGAGCATTGTTCTCGTACGCCCGCCCTTTAAGGCCACCCCACAGACGTTATCAGACCAACTACAGGTCACGCGCTTTCATATTACACGTGAGCCTGCGATAACATAAGAAGCCCACAAACAAACACACCAAGCATAACACAGGGGAAATTACTTGTACTTACTAACTGAATTAAAGAAATTGTAAGCTAATGGAAATGAAAGCGGATGAAAAAACAACTTGCCGTGGGCGCGGAACGATTGCACGTCTTCGCGTTACCCGTGCGATGCTCTACCAATTGACCTACCGCGGCTCGGTATCTCGAGTGGTAGATCATCGCACGCGTGTTGCGGAGACGTGGAATCGTTCCTCACCTGCGGAAAGTTGTTTTTTCATCCGCTTTCATTTCCATTAGCTAACAATTTCTTTAATTCAGTTAGTAAGTACAAGTAATTTCCCCTGTGTTATGCTTGGTGTGTTTGTTAGCTTCTTATGCTATGACTAATAAATATCGGGCCCCTCGGTTAACCCCCTTTTTTCTAGTGAGCCTGCGATGCCACTCACAATTTTTATCACATGTTTGTTCATTTTCTCACTGGACATTACCTTTCGGACAACTAAGTAGCCTTTTCTGTCTTTTGATGGTTCCATGTGACGTTTTCAGAGACAGCCGAGTGTAGCGGTTGGAAAGCGCGAAGTCACTGTTTCCAGCCGAATCAACCTTTACTGAAAACCGCCAAGGCGCTGCCGAACATTAACGAGAGTAGCTCATGGCCACGTGAAGAAAGTTTGGCTCATCTACGTTGACGAATAAAAGGATAAAGGAGTGGATGTTTCATCAGAGTGTTGGTGGTGGTAGAAGCGTGTCTATTTAAAACTGACATACTGGCCTCCAGGCCAGAGTTGGTAAAATCTACAGGAATCCCTCTGGGGCGTCGCTAGAGGTAGCGACTAAAATCGACGCTACGCCCTGTACCGCCTCCTGCACCGGCCGATAGGTGAGGTGTCTTGTCGCTGGGTGCCAGACGAGAAACGAAGGCACGTGGCGCCGGTCGAAGTGTCCTAATCACACTGGCGTCGTCCTTAACACATAGCCGTAGCCACAGCAAGGACGAAGAAGCCGAACAATCAAGCACTCACCGGTGTTCCTGGCACGTAGCCGCCGAGCCGGCGCCTCGGCGGGTTCGCTGGCCGAGCGCAGTTCCCAGGCGACGGTGGCGTTGGCGCCCCGACGCAGCGCGGCCCGGAACGAGCCGCTGCGGCCGGCCGCGACCACGGCGTACTCGCTCGGCTCGAGCGTCAGGCCCTCGGCGGGGCTGCCCACGTACACGGGCCGATCGATGAGCCTGGTCACGCTGCCCAGCGGGTTGCTGGCCGTCACCGACACCGAGAAACGTCCTCCTGCGGAGACGCCCCCAGAGGAGCACGACACCGAGGCATCATCTTCTCTGCGGCGCTAACTCGCTTTGCATCGACCTCGAGCGGGCCGCCACAAAGGCATGGGGGAACAAGAAAGACAGAGCCTGCCTTTTCGGCCGCGTTCGCCTCCGCCCGCTGTCATGCAGCGGCGCGCGCAGTTTCGCGGATCGCGAGACGCAGTTACGGTCACCGGGATGCGAGGAGAACGAGGCAACGGAGCGACGCGCCTCGCGGTGTGATCTGTGCCCCTACAGCTGGGGTGGCGAGACTCTTAATTTTCACTCGTAACTGCCAGTTCGTGGGTCCTGGATTGCATAATAAATATAGACATGCCCTAAAGAGCCAAGCACGCCCATCTAGGCCGCTGCAATTTCATTTCCCCTTGTTTCTATAAGGTGCCGTTTGCGTTTCGCAGCTGTCCGCGATAAACCTGCTGCCCCCGCGCAGCAAGAGACAGCGCTTCGAGCTCGCAACAGAAAGGGGAAGAGAAAGTTGCCATCAGTAAAGCAAAGCCGCGGTAAATGACTGTCTCTCACAACGGTGGTCACCTCGACCGCAGTTACTGGGAAAGCAAGTGGGGAAAAGGAAATAAGCATTTGGGTGACGACAGGACCGACAGGGAGGCTCCGAGAGGGATGCTTACCTCATGGCCTACGGGGTGAGCAGCCTTCGGCCCCTTCCGTGCATTGCTCTACACTTTCAAAGACTGCTAGGCATCTGAAGCGTAACTTTGTCGCACAACGATATTCGTCATAATTCAATCTTGTGTTCATTACTCTACGGTGAAAACCTTATATGGCTCGTGGGTCGAAAAATCCTGTCTCCGGCGTTATGGCACCAAAATTCATGGCACCAAAATACACAGGGAGTAGAACCCACGATCTTTGGTGTTAATTAGGGCGAATTAGGCCATCAATTTTTAACAAAGCGCGAAGCAGAGACGAAGAAAAAGTGTCAGCACGACCTGTGATGTTAATTAAGGCAATATATATTAAGATACAGTTAATTAGGATAGAGTTTATTAATGTACTCGAGCCCGCGACCTTTAGTGGGAATCGAAGCCAGTTGGAGGTACGGGCGAACCGGCGATATCTGCAAGTTGGATTCCAATTGACATGGTGAGGGCCGAGTGTCGAATACATGATGTATGGTAGGAGTCGAACGCTCGATCTTTGGTGTTAATTAAGGCAAAGTTAATTTTAAGGTACGCGAACCCACCACCCAACACGGAGATATAGGTCGAACCGGCCATATCTCCAAGTTGAATTCCAATTGAAATTGTGAAGGTCACGAGTCGAAACCAGCACCTTGGGAGTTAATTAAGGCAAAGTTAATCAAGGCACAGGTAATTACGACTCTTGAACCCACCAGCTTTGGTGGAAGTCGAACCCACGACCATGGGTGTAAATTAGGGCAAAGTTAATTAATACATACTTAATTAAGACATTCTAGCCCATGACCTATGGTGGGACAAAACAAGTAATAGGAAGCAACAGCGCGTTCTAATTAAAATGTGAAGTAATATAATGAATGCCTCGTGAGCGCGCAGGCTTTTGCCTTCATACTTTTTAGCGTAAGCTAAAGTGACTGTCAGCTCTCTTTGGTTTAACGACGTGCGCGCGGTAGTTTCTGGTGAGCATAGCTTTCCATTTAGTACACATTCTTCTCTTTCTCGGTCTCATGTATCCAGACAATCAATCGATGGACACGACCATACGGGTGAGAGTGTTTGAGCTCCCACGGTAACGACGTCTCCAATATTATTCCGTAGATAAATGTTTAATATCCTGACAATGTTTGGAGGTCCGTGGAACACGTTATGTGTGATTGGCAGTCGTTAGTTGTCTGACAATATCCGAAGGTAGCACCAAACTTGCACCGCGACTTGAACTTTCCTTTTTTCGCATCTTTAAAAGGAAAGAAAACAACATTCAGACTTCAACATTAACCTGCGGGGCATTCTAGGCTCGGGGAAAAGCAGCGCGGGCTCACGTCAGCCATGCTAACATCTACAGCATTTCCAAAAAGCCACCGTCTCTTCTTTCTCTCAGGCTGACTTCATTTCATCCCATATCACGTCACTTCGCTCTTTGAGCCAGCATTCCGCGGTCCATGAACGACACGATGTAATTGTCGCGATATCCGTCGGACAGAACACTCGTGCTTTCGCTAAACAGCAGCAGCGCGCGCACAACCGCAACGCTGGACCTTTGCAGAATACTAAATAGGTGCGCACTTATTCGCAACTCCTCCGTGAGATCCACGTGGGACAAGCTTGTAATGCGTTCCCTGTTCGCAAGTAGAGTCACGTACATTTCCATCACGTTACAGATTAAGGAAGTTAAAGGAGTGTACTACTAGTGTATTAATATTCTTGATGCTTTTCTGTACGTTTCCTACGGCAAACCGCGTATCGACCGTCGCAAGCACTCGCGATAAAAGTGAACGTCGCAGACAACAAGTCGACGCCAGATATCACTCCAGTTAAGCGACAGGGCGTGCCCGCGACGGCACTGAACAACTACGGTGCGGGGGCGGAGAGAAGCACAAACCACGCAACGATCATTCCGCCGCTAGAGAGAATCCTCTGTCCTCCCCGTCGACACGGGCCTCGTGCGACGTCAGTCAGCGCCCAGGACCTCAGCATCGGCTCGGCACTTTCACGGCCCCTCTGCAAAAGCTAAGTCAGCGAACGCGTAACTGCCTCCCGAAATCGCGTTACGAGATCCGTCCGAGCGGGAAGCGCAAAACAACTACGCGAAACGACCGAGGTTTGGGAAATGCGGTCGCGCTCGTGAAATATGTAAGCCACTTACAGCGACAGAAAGGAGGAGAGGCAAGGCGAAACGTTGCCGAGAAGGGAAGAAGAATGAGCGACGATTACGCGAGCACAAAGAGGCCGCGGAAGTGATGACGAAGGCGAGACGTGTCCTCAGTTCGAGCCCGCCGAGGCTGGCCGTTCGGCGCAGCCGATATAAATCAGCTCGCCGATAGAGATGCGCGCGAACGGGCCATTATTTCCGCGCCTTAGCACCGCCCGTCCCTCCCAGGGAACAAAGCGTCCTACCAATCACTCGCGGCCGTTGCTTAGGGAAGAAGCAAAGGAAGCACCGGGGGAGGAGGCGGCAAAATGTAAACGCAGCGTGAGGCCGCAGCACGGCGACGATCCGCTTCGACCACGCAGTCGAGAGCGCTCGATCAGTCCTCTCGACGGCGCGTAAATGATACGAACGACCGCAAACGCCGCGGGCGAGTTGCCGGAACGTACAGTATACCAACGGTGCGTGCGCCTGCGGGCACAGTTCTCCTGACCCTAGCACGTACGAACGTAATCCCTCTTGACGAAAAAGGACAAAGAAAACAGAAACGACTGGCCACACCGGCCGCGAGAAACAGCGTCAGATACGTGACGCCGGTGACAGTGTCCCCTCACATCAGCCCGTTCTCTTCATCGGCGCTCCTCAATCTTCCCGGACCCTCATCACCGCCGTCGCGCCGGATAACCTCCCGGAGGGAAGACGGGGCAACGTTTCGCACCCTCGCGTTTACGGGCCAGCAAAACTGGGAGCAGACGTCGCAAACGAAGGCAAGAGAGATGGAGAAAGGCACCACCACTCGGCGTTCCGAGGAGTCCCGAGAGATCGCCCTCAGCTGGTCGACGAGAAGAGCTGGCCGCTCGCTTTCTCTCTTTGTCTTTATGGCTGGAAAGCAGCGACCACGCAAGGGGGCTGCGGCCAACGGAGGAGGAGGCGAAGTGCCCGCCGCATTAACGCCAAATGGGCACGCGAGGACCATCCGTTTCGGAACGGCGGTATAGGGGGGACGGCGAAGCGGGGCTGCCTCCGCGGTGGCGGCGACTCGGGCAATAAGAGACCGGCGGTAACGACGGCGGGCGCACGGCCGGCTCGTGCCCCGTCGTTCACTCCGCCGTTCGCGCTGGCCTCTCTCCTCGGTCGGCATCGCCCGAGGAGCGATGGCCGCTCCTCGGCCGGACGACGCGCGCTCGGATTCCCGAGGAGGAAGGACGGCGAGCGCAATCACTCCCCCGGCTACTCGAGGGGCGCCTTTGTCAACGCGGCCGCGTCGTCTCTTCCGGCCGACGACCACGGGCGACCGCACTCGGACGGCACGTATAGAAGTCGCCAGTGCGTGCGTCTACGGGGCGAGCTGTTTCTGCCGACGGACGTCGCCTCGGCCGGCTCTTTTGCTTTCCCGCTTTTCTCTCGCTTGTCTGTCGCGTGGGGACGTGCGCGGCTTCGTAACATGCGGAACGATGTCGCCCGGTCCAGACTTGCTTGCCTCTCGTTAGCGTTCTTCCGCAAAGACGGAGCGCTCAGACGCGAGTCTAAATTTCTGACGTTATACTTTACGAGAGTTCTAACGTAACCATCGTGTTATTTTTCTGTAACCTTAAACAACGGAAACATCCGCTTGAGCTTAAACGAGTGTAATATGAGCGGATCATACGTAACTCCGGCGACAGGTGTCATCTTAGAGCACGTAACACAGAACGAACGGCACTGATGTGCGTATTGCGTTAGTAAACTTAATAACGAATAACCTAAACATATATGCCTGCTATCATTATTTAAAGTCAACAGCGCCAGTTGCATATAGAATGTGCAACCTCTATAAGGGATACCCTGTTTCGAGAGTTCAGACAAATATACACGAGAACGTCGAAAACACGGACTGGACCGACGTACCGACCAACCACCCAGTATTTACTGAGTGAACGCTCACGATTTCGCAGCCGGCGAATGCGTTCTACCTTTCCCACGGCTTCGCCCGTTTCACGTGCCTTCCCCGAGGAATAAATCAGTTGCTGTGAACACAGCTAACTAAATCTTTCAACTTACAAGTTGCCAACACGGCTTGACAAATTAATTCTACAAAAATGAATAAGAATATGAGACCGAGAACAGGCAGAACTAAACGGCCCAGCAGGCAAAGGAGAATGTCCGTTTCGGAGTCCTTGCGCCCTAAGAAATTGCGCGTACTTAAGCTGTGGAAAAGTGATAAGCGACGGTAACGACTGAAGCAAAGGCACTTCCCATACAAGTACACCCATCGCAGTAGGCGGAAGCATAGTGCAAAGAGTACGCTCTGCACACCCGATTCTATAATTGCATGTTAAAATGCGTAAGCATTTCTGTGCTTACCCAACGAGAAAACCGTCCGTCCCACCGCCCCTCCATAAGAGAACGGCTTTCGAGATGGCGTCCGCAGCAGCAAGCGAATTCAACTTCGCGTTGCCTCTAGCTTCAACGCCAACGAAGCGGTGAGAATAGCGCTCGCGGCGCAGATCGCTTTCAAGATACGGGCTCGCGCGTCTATATTCAACGCTAAGTAAGCGACGAGAACACAGCGCGCGAAGCTATCAGCAGTCGGCACTCTTTGTCGGCATCGCAGATCGCTTTCAATGTGCGGCCCGCGCGGCGGTGCCATACGAAGCCGCCGCCTCAGTACGTTTGGTCACGGTTCATAATGGTTCGACGCAGATGGATAAGGCGGTAAAGAGCGATAACGGCCTATAGCGATCGGAACGTCATCAGCGCACCTGGTGCCGCCACCTGCCGTACTTTCCTTGCATCCTCAATGCGCCTTGCGCCGACGTCAGCACCAGTTCGTGTCGCCGCCGCACTGTCGTTTGTAGTTGCCTTATCAAGTTTCATAACATTGATAATGACACCGGGCTGCGTGGATATGAGCAAGTGGTACAATGCTTCCGCATACTTAGACAACTCCCAGAAAAGTTACCGCGCGATCTCTTTCTTTGTTTTTAGTGCGGTCCGCTTTCGTAGCTGCATGATTATTACAGCGATCGTTAAAGGTAGTAGCATTGAAACTGTTGACACCTTGGACGTACGTCTACGACGACTTTCAGTCTCTAGAATAGTTCTAAATGTCTGGGGCGCTAAAAGAATTGACTCAATTGCAGAGGAAGCAAATAATGCAAGAAATGCTCCGCATATGCATAAAAATATGTTGCTTGTCGCAGTCAGACCAGAGAATATTCCCTGCAAAGAACAACGGTAACGAGTTGGGCCGCCACCTTAATTGTGTGCTACTGCCACTGGGCCTTCGTCTTGCTATCATTTTCTTTTAATAACCACACCCAACGCAACCACGGTAATACTTAAATCCCGAACACTTGCGAATATCTTGTTTCATCGGGGAATAAATGCAGCTTTTATTGCTTTATTTATTTTTTCTGGGGGGGGGGGGAAGGGTGTACTATTTCTACAGCCCCCGGGCATGTCATAATAGTCCCTCTTTGATGGCGCATAGTATTAACGATAGCTTGGAGTATGGCCTTCTCGAAGCACATATTCGACCTCTCGAACATTGAATAAAACCATTCGCCTTTCGGTAGCAATAAGGAAGATATCGCACTCTCGGACCTGCCGTAATGACAATGGGGAGCGGACGGAACTTGACTTTCGCTTTGCGCACGCTTGCGTTGTGCACAGAACACACAGATGCACTGCTGCCCAGTGCACAGATACGCATCCCTTATCCGACCGAACAATCCATAGTTTCTCGATATGAACAGGCGCGTCTCGTCCACTCTACTCCCCGAGGACACTCCCATCGGAGAGCCGCCGCTGTTACAAGGCGGGATAAGAATGGCGAACGTGAGCGGAATCATTAGCCTCGTCCGCGCGCAAAGCCACTGTCCACACGGACCTCGGTGAAACAAAGGACGCGATACAAGATGGACACTGCTCTCCCCCTCCCCTTGCACTCCTTGTTCCATCGCGTTACCCTCTTCCTCTTCATGTTAGCCAGCTGTGAGGGAGAAGAGACACTCACCGCGCTTGTAGTGATGGGTCACGACGGCCGAGGCAGCGGTGTGCGCCATCGATCCGATGCCTTGCCTGGTGGCCGGCTCCACGCGCTGACTGCTGCCGTCACCGAAATGGAAGACGAACACCACGTCCGAGCCCCGGGCAACGTGGGCGCCGAACTGGACGCCACTCGAACGACAATCGCGCGGCTGCTTTTGATGCTGCGGCGGCGGCGGCGAAGACGATTGGCGCTTCTGTTCTCGCCAGAGCCTCGGTAGCACTTCGTCGTCCGGACTTCGCACCGACAAGCCCTCTTGAACCGTTGGCGACAGCCGGTGGACGTCGTGACGTTTTCTTGCAGTCCCCCGGTTCACTTGGCGAGGCGCACGCTCAGGTAGGAGCACGCGCGGGGCACTTGTTATCGCGGTACTACGGTCACCTTGGACTTCCTCCTCCGCTCCCGGAAGGGAGGCTTCCAGATTCCGCGAGGTGCGTTCATTCCGGGAGATGGCAGACGGTAATGTCACCGACCGATGTAGATACCTCGCCGCGGACTCTTCTTCTAGGTGAACAGCGTGAGTGTGTCCGCCAGGTCTTGAGCGTATCGTCTCCGAAGGATGCCCGCAGTCCCGAAGACAAGGCTCGCCGGTTCCACGACGACCGGTAATGCCCGTGGAGGAAGGCGTCGTCGGCAAGCTGGGGGTTCCTTCATTTTCGGAATCGCCACTCTTGCGGCAAGGCGGCAGCAGAACCGCGTAGCGGCCTCCCATGACGTCGGCGGCGAGGCCGTCGATGGCTTCCACCACTCTCAACGGCCGCCCGACGTGGGCCGCGCGATGGGCGCCATTGCGCGACAGCAGCCCGTTGGAGGCGGACACGCTGACGTTGTACGTGCCCGGAACGCTGAACCGGTGACGTGCGACGCTGGTTCTTCCTCGGCTGCGGGGGGAAGTAGAGAATTGAGAACTATCGCGCTTATTCGATTGTCTTGTGTAACCATACTAAATCGTGGTGCGCTTCGTAAACAGCGAGCCCAAGACATGCAAATGCGCTTCGCAACGTTGGTGTCACGTGCTGCGCTGTTTTCGAATAGTAAAGGGAAATAACACGGCTCCATTCTGTCTTAATATCTCCTCCGATGTTCTTACGAACGCCATCGGTCTTATGTCCCATTTCAGAACCACGGAAGTGGAACACACGTGGAAAGCCCACCTGGCGTACTTCTGGCACGGCGGGTGTCTCCGCATCACTTTTACGCCGCGCGTTTCGTATTCATGCTGTAATTCAGGTTCAAATACATTCTGTATGTTTTGACCTGCGATCACACAGAAGGCCATCCACCCGCTACTGCAGAGTCGGCCTCGTGCGGCACAAAGGAGACGCGGCCACTGATGTATGCCTTTCGCGTAGGTTGCTTCCCTAATTGTAAGTAATCGCGTCTTTACTTGTGCGTCTAATTTCCGCGTGTTGAGTTTGTTGCAGCTGCAAGAAGAGCGAAGACTACGTGACGAGTTCGAAAACTGCAAACAAACAACGGATCTTCGAATTGATTTCCAGATTTTGTAACTGTTCAGGAAATATCAATCTGCTACTTCGATCCCCGCTACGTCCAATAGAATATCAATACTCGGCGAATGACTGAATGCGCTTCGCTATAGTATTTCAGCTGAAACGAGGTGCCTCAACACCGAGGGACATTTTAAAACTGAGGCAACCCGAGAGACATAGCCCGATCAGAAGCATGACAGTCATTTTTTTTGTTTTTTTTTTGTTTACCGACCAGAACGCTCTGCGGCATAAACGTGTGCTTAAATAAAAGCGTGGAGGCTCTCCTCACTTTACGAGTAAAAAACCTGTCCGCTACACCTTCGGCGCATAGTTTCTAGGCTCGTAACGACAGAATGCGGCTTACGTTTCCACGGTTGCTGGTTCGTTGATCGATCTTTCATCAGCGATTCTCCAGCGAAAAGTCAGTCCCGTGCCAGATATCAGCTCGGCCTCGAGCTCCACGGTCTCGCCGAGCGGCACCAGAGGAAAGGACGCGGGCCTGCGTACCGTCAGCCTCAGACCGGAGACGGGTTCTTCCACGACGGCGACGGCAAAGCGAGTTACGGTGCCGGCGCGGTTCGTGCAGCTGCAATCAGGGGTAAAGTTGATAAAAAGAAAAAGAAAACGACACTGTCAGGGTAAGGACGCTAGAACACTAATACTCTCGAGCTCTGGTAAACAAGGCGGTGATCTCACTACAACGCTAAAGTAAAACAGCAACTATGGGAAAATGATGTCTGCCTGTTCGACGTTCCGACAAGTGCACTTGTGTTCTTCAAGGCCTTGAAAAAAGACTAGAGCACTTGTCGAAACGTTGGCTCCCGCATTTACCTTGTTCTCGTTTTGCTCATCCCTTTTGAATTTCTGTTCCCCTGCCTTGCGTTTTCCCTGCCTGCCTATTCATTTATTCATTTTTGGAACAATTTGCCAATACCACTGAAACTATCGTGATCTTTTCCTATTTTCGAAAACAACTCTAAATTATTTATTTTAGATGGCTAATTTTTGTTATAGCCTATTGAAATTAGTATTTCTCCTTATTACTTATAACAGATTACGTCTCCTAAGTGATTTGGAATTTCCTTCAACACGTTTTTGCCGTTTGCACGCATATTTTATTGCTGCGCATACATTTGTTTATATTTATTAGAGAGCTCCGTATTTCTCCTCAACGTTTTGTTTTCGTGCATTGGTGATCTACACTGACTTGGTCGGTCTTCTAGTTGTGTGCTTACGTATTATTTTTACGTTTTAATGTTGACTTTACTGTTTGCAGATTTATCACCGTTTTACTAAGTAACGGTGAGCGGTGCAGCGGTGGCGTAGAGGTAGAGTATCCACCTCGCTTGCAAGAAGACCGTGGTTCGAATCCCAGGGCCGCGAAATTTTCCACCAGACTTAAAAAAAAAGAAATCCACGTGTTGATAAAATTGTATAAACAGGCCTGGAGCGCGGCCTGATCCCGGTGACTAGAACCAGTAACGCACTCGCTCACCAGAGCCGGATTGGCCACCCTGGTGCAGTACTTGGCCACAACCTCCTATACGAATACAACAATCAAACCACGACCCTCAGTCCCCAGCAGCTGCGAATCAACTGACCACGGCGGCGGTGAGACCTGTGACGCAGCAGAGGGGGCTAAGAATACCTGGGTCCGAACAGGCCGCCATTGGAATCTGAATCTGGCAACGTTTAAAGCTAGAACGTTATCCAGTGAGGCGAGTCTAGCAGTGCTATTGGAGGAATTAGAGGGCAGCAAATGGCATAAAGATGGTCGTTAAGGGTTAGGGACTGGATTCCAAGGGAAGGGAAGCGCAGCAGGGGGCGGCAGGAAGTTAGGTGGGCGGATGAGATTAAGAAGCTTGCAGGGACAACATTGCCACAATTAGTACATGACTGGGGTAGTTGGAAAAGTATGGGAGAGGCCTTTGCCCTGCAGTGGGCATAACCAGGCTGATGATGATGATAACTAAATAACAGAGTGTCCCGTTACAGTCGTTGACTGTAGCACCGTTGTCAATACGTAATTATGCTACCTTGTTTTAACTTTTCAGGGGAGTGTAATGAACATTCTGGCAGTGAATGTTCACTATATATGATGTAGCTA
Organism: Dermacentor albipictus; assembly: GCF_038994185.2. Classification (NCBI taxonomy): domain Eukaryota; kingdom Metazoa; phylum Arthropoda; class Arachnida; order Ixodida; family Ixodidae; genus Dermacentor; species Dermacentor albipictus. The sequence continues at coordinate 473,076,152 of NC_091821.1, forward strand.
TAACGAAATTGCAACCGCTTATAGTGGAGGGCAGTCAATAGTGTTTGACGTCCCGTGTGACACAGGGACTCCGAGATACGCCGCAATGGAGAGCTCCGGATTAATATCGACCACCTTGGATTCTTTACCGGGCGCCCAAAGCTAAGCACGCGAGCGCGTTCGCATTTCGCCTCCAATGGAAGGCGGCCACCAAGGCCGGCGATCGAAACCCCGACCTCGTGCTTCGGCAGCAAGAGGCAGCCACTGAGTCGTCACCACGTAACTCGGCCAGCGGCGTTCTCGGTGTATCTCATTATTTCGCTTTATCCGCGGACAAAAAGTAACGTAAGAGGAACGCGCACGTTCCTCTTACGTCGTATTCTCTTTGACATAACTCTGCACCAACTCATGCTATAATAATGGCTGAAGGAAGTGGCCAACGCTCCCCTCTCTTAAAGCCCCCCGCGCCCCATTTAAAAAAAAAAGAAAAAGAACGAAGTTAAACGAAACCCTGAGCTCAATACGCCTGCGATATTGTGACAGGAATAGCAAAGAGATTTTCAATTTGGTCATCCGCACAGTCACGCTTGCATAAGCATGGGTGTCAGGTGTCCCGCAACCAGTGCAAGATGGGTTACGCATTCGAGGGAACAGAAAACCACGTGATACGCTTACATTACGACAAAGGCGGCCGTTTCTAATCAAGGTATCGCTTTAAATGCGCTCGAAATTAGACGGCAGCGCTATAAGAAATAGGGCATTTTTTAATAATAAGTCGGCGTGCATTAGTTACGAAACTCGGCAGATTGCCCGGGGTTCGAGTGGCTAAACTCGAGCCCCGGGCAATCTGCGCGGAATACGTAACGTTTATATTCGGCCTCGGGCGTGCGCACCGCTTAGTGCGTTCGCTCGAACTGCTTCTCTGTTTCGCTCGAACTGCTGTTTCTCGCGAGGAATAGTTTTCGTCAAATTAATGGGCATATCCTAAAAAATTGCATCAATCATAAACCTTGTTCCCATCATTTTGCAGTGCAACGCAGTCATTCGAAGAATTTGTGACATGATACAAAACGCTGTTATCTGGGCATGAGATTATGTGAGATGATATGCCATTGCATATGCAGTTCATGTATAACAAAGAGAAAAAGTGGTCCTAAAATCAAGGCCTCGGGAAGCGCCAATTGATGCAACACTATTCAACGAAATACTACGACGTCTCAGGTTAAAGTATTCTGTCACCCATTTAACGACATAATTGTTTGTATTACACCTTCTGAATTTCTCAAGCAGTAGTGAATTAAGAACAACATTAAAAGCTTTATTTTTTTTATGCGAAGCATATTACGAGAGCTCAACCCAGCTCCTCAGGCGCGGCGGTGTCGCCTTGAAACCACGTGACACCGTGACGTCACGACAGAGGAGAAGTGGCTTTGGCTCAACTCTTGCAAGACGCGCTGGGTGGGAATCGAAGCAGGGTCTCCGCAGTGTGGGACGGAGACGCTACCACTGAGCCACGAGTACGATGCTTCAAAGCGGTACAAAAGCGCCTCTAGTGAATGCGGTGTTGCCTTAGAAACGAGCTGTTTCTAAGGCGTGCGTCTCTTGCTCAGGCGCACATGTCGTTGCCGCGCCGAACGCTGCTTTGCTCGACGCTCACCGCGTCCAATGCGGGGCGCGTAGTCGCTGCCCTGTAGCCCATTGTCTTACACCCCTTGGCGGGTCGACGGGAACGCTGTCGCGTTCCACTCTTGAAGGCGAAGCAGTAATGCATGAGTTGTTTCTTCGTCTAGCCGAACCAAATATAGCCAAGCAACAGCAGTTCACCAGGCTAAACAGTGATTCAACAACTAAAATAAAGGCTAGTATGCTTCGCATCCTGGGCTTAACCTTACCTAAGCCACAGCCATTTTTTTTTGAGACAGTCGATGGAGTTACCTTTGTCTAGGGCCTTTGATAAATCGTGCACGAACTATGCCAGCTGTGTTACGCAACAAAGAAAAAAAGAAAGAAAAAAAGAAAGAAAAAGAACACCGCCACGACAATCATGTTGTTGAAGGCTCAGCAATGAAACCTCACCTAAATGGCGCGTGATATTACTAAAAATGACGTGTTCAAGATGTTCGTAGGAAACGCTTTTGAGGTATACGGGACGGCAATTCAAGACCGAATCAAGTCCGTCCATCTCTCTATACCTGACAGGTGACAGAGCACAATCGAATAAACCGGAGCGATGCCGCACAATAAACAATCACGACAAGGGGGAAAATGACTCGAGTTTAAATAACCCCTTCACACATCAGGGCCCCACTCCTCCCCCTTTCCCCCCAAAAAAGAACAGAAGTGAAAAAAAAGAAAGAAAAGGAGACCGAGCGAAAAAGTAAGCGCGAGTACAGCGAGCAATTCTCGCAAGTCACTGACCTGAGAGTCACGTGGAACGAGCCGGTGCGGGCGTAAAGGCGGCTGAAGCGAACCGTCCACGCGTCGTGCCTCGTGGTCCACCGCTTCTGGGCGCCGTCGTGGAAGACAGCGCGCACGGACAGCGGGGCGGTGCCGGACACGGACGCGCTGAACACGCTGCGGTCCCCGAACGCCGCGGGGGACGCCGCGAAGCGCAGCACCTGCGAATCGAGAGGGTCGGGTGGGCGTCGTGAGAGGCCGAGCACGCCGTGGCACCACGCGTCTGGGCATCGAGCGCGTATGCGTGGGACGGGCAGTGCAACGAGCACGTCGACGCGTTACTGGAGCTCACACCGAGATGACGCGCTCCAGTCCAATGCGCGCAGGCATCCGCGAGACAACTCGTTACGCATCCACTGAAATCGATTATAGAAGCGTGGACGTAAACGAAGGAACTGACATTACGACAGGGTATTACGGCCGGGAGCAAGAGGCGCAAGAACAGAGAGAGCGCGATAGGAGGGGAACGACAGTGAGGCCGACCAAGTGAGGCCGACCGTGTTGCCATACGTAAGGAACAGGGGACACAGAAAAAGGAAAAGGGGCAGCGAGGGAGAACAGTGCTCGCACAAATCGGGCCGCAAGTATTACCCGAGCACGGCGATCAATCAAAATACGGTCGTGAAACTTCCTCGACTACATTTTGGCGCGGAACTCGGATGATTTCTACAGATGCAGCACAAATCCACGACGAACTAGCAATAAGCTACTTAGAAAACCGAAGACTGCTTCACGAGTTTCCCGCGATAGAGTTTACCGTCTTCTGCCGGCAAATTGCCCCGGTTCGTTAATAAGAATAAATTACTGCAGTCTTCCAGCAGACCGAGTGAGTTACGCTATAACCGTACCGGGGAACGTGCACTAAATGTTGCCTAACGAAAATGGAGATCAAAGGAGAACGCATTACGCGATTGGCAACGCAGAGTTGGCAACGCAGAAAGTATAGCGAACAGGGGCTCGATCTGAGGTAGATATTAAGCCCGTGCGACACAACTCACACGAGCTGCGTCCTATAAACATGCTTGTACATTTTGATAAAGCTACACGTTGCACGAGACTTCACGAGCACCTTTAATACGTATGTGCGCAATCGACGGAGCAGGCGCACTTTGTGCGTCTGTGTGATGAAGCTGTGTATGATCTCATTTCTTAGCGATATCCTCAAATTATTTCTCTTTCGTATCGTGCGCTCCATTGAACACGGTGCAACACGATATAAATGACATCGCTTTTGTTTGTTTGTTTGTTTGTTTGGCTGCACTGTAGCTCTTCATTACTTTCCTGTCCTTGCCCGGTTCATCCAGGAACCGCACTCAGGGCATTTCACTCATTGCAATGCACCGACCGCCAATCAGCGATCGAAGCAGTGTATTAAGTGAACTACCAGTCAGCCCATCAGTACTGCTTAATCGATTGGTGGAACGAGTGAGTAGTAAGATTCAACATCCGATCGATATACACCGGATTACGTCAGGCGCGTGCTCCCCTCCACGTGGCGTGTTAAGGATTCGTGTTTGGCCCTCAGCTCGCCCACGCAGCAATTGTTCAGAGCACAAGGACGTCGTTTTGGTGCGGTGTTGCACGCCCTCAGAAGACAATACAGAGCCAGCAGAGAGACATAGGGAGGAGTGAGTAGGGGGGGGCAGGCCAACCTGCGGGCATCGCAGCACGGTAACGTTGGTGGAGGCGCGGAGCTGAGACCGCCGTCGTCCTCGTCCGGCGACGGGGTAGCCTGGCCACGCCGACACCGTCAGCAGCACAGAGCCGGTCACGTTGCCGAGACCGAGCGGAGGCCAGGAGAACTGCGAAGGGAAGAGAGGAGAGAGAAAGAGGCGTGCCTGAGAACGAGAGGCAAGCGCTGGCATCGAAGACAACTGCAGCCCCTCACAGCGACAAGTTATGGTTCAACTGAGGACGCTGAAGATAGTCGAGAAACTAATAAGCAATACGCAAACTGGAAAAAGAAAACACACACGCACGCGCACATCGGTAAGCGAAAGCAAAAGTTATCGCGGGGGAAACGAGCGAGCTCTGTGGCGCCCGGACGAGAACGCGGCCGCGGCGCGGGCCGAGCGACAAACACGATACGTGACCGCACTGACAAGGCCCGCGCACGACGCCAACCGCCGCGACCGCACGACGCGCGCGCGCGCTTATTCAAAATGGCCGCCCCGGCGAAACGGCGGCGAAAGAAATAACACGGCGCTCCACGTACATAACCAAAGCGACGTGACGGGGATGTGTACTCGTCGCGGGCCAGCAGGCGTTGCCAGTCCCCTCGTACATGTACTAAAACAGAGAAAAAGAACGCCGTCGCTCTCGGAGTGTCGTGTACCGCGTGTGCTGCTGCCGCAGTCTTCTGCTCACATCTCCAACTCCACGCGCTTGTCTCCGGCGCCAAGCGAGCCCCGGCCCCCGCCCACCCGCCACGACTTGGGCTACAGGCCCCGTGCGCGTCGAGCTATAGGCATTCCGGCCGCATCCCGCCGCGGGCCATCCCAACGCAGGGCACGACCACCCCGCCGGCGCCGTCGACGCCGGGAATAGAGAAGACGCGTCGGAGTGCTTGTCGTCGACTGCGGGGACGGAGGGAGGGGAAAGGCGCAGACGTCGCGTAGTCAACGTCGCGCCGTTTCGATTAAATGCGAGAGCTACGTCCAATCTATGCCGCGGCCCGAGCCGGCCGCACCGTGTCACTCTTTCCCTCCCTCCTCGCAGTGCGCGCGCCTCGATGCCGCAGGCGCGCGGTGGCGGCAGGCCTCTACGGACTCCCGAGATCCACTGTGGCAACGGGTGCTGCGCTTCTGCCGTGTCATGCACAGAAAATTATTTAAAAGACTTCATCTCATTCCGCGAATCGCACAGCAACTTGACTTTCTTATATTTCTGCGCGCGGCTTGCCACGCCGCGCGTTGTGGAAGTTAAGCCATTCAGAGGCACGGAGGCCCGTTTCATGCAGATACTGCAGGAGCGACTCGCGAAATGTGCTGACCCAATGCTCACAGTCACCAGGTAGGTCTGTTTCAAACAACCCGGGATAAGTTTTTACGGACAGTCTCGATGTAACACGCAGATTCTGCGCATCTGCTGTAACCGCAGGAGGGGAACGATTGGGCCATTGGACGTGCTCTTTCGATGGTAGAACCCATGCGTTAATGACAGATGTAAGGGGGTGCCCCAGCCGGAAGTTTACCGATAGACCACTTTCGCCTAAGAAAGAATGTGAACAAGGCATTCTACACACGGCTTGCTCAAGCAAGGGCACTCCAAGGTATTGCATACATTGCAGGGGTACATATTTCTTGCATATTAACTTTCCAACAAAAAGTAATTGCACGTGGGGCTCAGATCGGAGGAGCTGTGTATTACATGTCCAAGAGGTAGAACTGTGGATTGCACTAGGCATGTTGAACAGACAAGCCCTGATCAATTATACATAGCAATTGAACGTTCAATCTGTAAGTCGCAATTTTCGAAAGCACTGGCACCAAAGTGGGAGAGTGATGGCGATGAAGAGCACTCTGTTATATAAGCCGCTCTGCGCAAGCTTGCATTGGCACACACTGCACCGTAAATAAGCGAATACGACGTGGCGAGTGGACACCGAAACGGTTGACGCCTGCGAGAAGGCAAAAACTGGTAGCATTGTTTGTCGCACCAGGGTGGACGTCTTGCAGACAGGGTATCCTTCTGGGAAACGTAGCCAAAACTGTCTGTAGGAAGGATATTGTGACAAATTACTCACGGCGCTCTGAGAATTGTCACCATTTCTTTTTCTAGAGTTTAGACCTATGGGACCTTCCTTTAACGTAAGATAACCCCCGCACCTCCACCGAAATGTTACGTGACCGAGGGATTAAGCACTGAACGCTATTTACGAGGTATATTTATAAAAACAGCTGCAGCGCTGGCCAGTTCAGCCGACAAATCGAGGCCCAGGAGCAGTTCGTCTTCTTCGTCAGGGGCGCCTGCGCGCATCATCCAAAATAAACACGCAACATACATGTATCAATATCACGTCGGTCGCCATTTAAAGGTTGCTATCGAGAAAACTATGCAATTACCAGTCATGATTGCTTTAACGGTATATACTACTCATTTATAAAAAATTTTGCGAAGGCGAAATTTAGTTGCAGTCGGCCTTTAATGCGGTGTCAAATAGTACAACGTTCATAGAAACTTCAGTTAACCAAGATGCCAGTTTATGATACTACAGGAGATTGGCCGTGGCATGAATCTGACAACAAACTCCTCCAACCCCCTTCCGACCTAGAAAAGTGGATTCATGGACCTGATACTACAGTTCCCTCTTGGACTTCCAGGACAAAAGGAATCTGTAGAGTAACTTATGAACATATTTTTGCGTAATGCCTAAAGGCAGCTTCGAAAGTTAAAAAAAAGAAATATATACTCGGTAAAAAGTAACAATTCACGGAGAAAGACAAAGAGAAGTAAACGGTGTGACCCGTAACGTCGCCATTACCCCAACAAGCTGATCAGAAACGCTCGAAAGCAAAACGTTTCGATAGTGTAGCGGAGCCTGCAAAATCTCCGAGATCAGACGGCGCAACGAGCGTCGAATCAGGACGTTGACGCCTACGAGGCACAACGTTTGACTTTGGCTGCTTAGCGTGCAAGAACTACACCAAAGAACGTGTGCATTCCTAGTCCGGCTCTCCCCGCAACCTTTGTGGCGTGCTCTTTTTATTTTCGTGCCAAAGCTTTCGGTCGTCTAATGCGAATAGCACTCGCGTATTATGCCAGCCCGAAAAGGAAAGTTCGGTGCCCTGCTGTCAGAAACACTTGAGTCTTAGCAGCTCCATAAGTCTCGGCCGCGCTACAGCAAAGCCACGCTTAACGAGTCCCACCGCGTGGGTTTCTTTATTTTATTTTTGTTTCTCTCTCTTTCTTTCTTTTTTTTTTTTTTTGATCCGCCAGCTTTACCGACCTCGCCACCTGTTTCAAGAGCTCTAGCCGAAGTATTCCGCCAATATGCGGCTCTGCTCCTATGAAAATACGTCGAAGAATGTGGCACGACTTCTAGCAAGAATAAAACTGAATAGTTGCAAGAAAGAATCGGAACACCGACGATTATCATGCTCCCTAATGCGAAATTCGAGCGCAGCTCTATACGCGCATTCATATCGCAATATATTGGCTGGCGCGGACAATCTGTTTCTTGCGGCACGTTGCAAACGAAGCGAAGCGTGACGAGACTGCCTCGCTAATCGAGAAATCACAAGAGGCAGCGCGTGAGCGACGTGTGGGTGCGATTCAGAGCAGTCGCCGCAAACAGACCCCCGGTCATGCAGCGCTCTGTTTCCATAGAGACGACGCTCGCTACTGTTAGGGTTGGCGTCTGACACCACGTGGCGACATGAATTTCACCCGACCTTCTACCAGGCTTCGTCGAAATGAGGCTTGACTTCTCCTGCGATGGTTGACGTCACGCACCTTGCGCACAAAGGACCTTCTACCACCCGGCCTTCTACCAGGCTTCGTCCAAATGAGGCGTGACTTTTCCTTTCCTTGCTCCGAGGATCTTGTACATGACAACCCACAGAGTTCCACACGCGTCCGACTTCATATTCGCCTTGAATACTTTACGGAAATTCTTCCGAGTTGACTTCGAATGGGACTGAAGGCAACTTGCAACATAATGTACAAGGGATCTCAGAAGAGCATTTCGGCACAAGATGGCGCCGGCCGCAGCGGGCCAGTGGCCTCTCCTTGCGCTTCGACGCGACGGGTAAGGAATCGTTAGACATTGGAAACGGTTGCCGGCACCCTTCAAACCTGGATGCGGTCATTTTACTGTGATTCTGCCGAAGCTTACAAGTTGTGCCTACCACTCTCAACAAATGAACGATATTGTTACGCGAAGGACGAGTCAGTAAGACGAGCAACCATTTACAGGTTATATTTACAACACCGGTTGCAGCGCTGACCGGTTAGATTCACAGCGCGAGCCCAGTTCCTTCTTCCTCCTCTTTTTTCGAGTGATGGCCCCCACGCGCCTCGTTCAAACAATCAAATACCACACGCGTGTAGCAATATGCGCTTTACTCTGTCTTTCACCTCACCGTCATCACAATGTTTAGGCAACAACTCCCTAATTAAAACCGCACCTCGACCACGCCTAATTGTGCGTGATGGTTTAGCGCATTGGCACGGACTCGTGACGTCAATGTAACTGGCAAAATCAAGCAAGTTCGATTTCCAAGACAGTAAGGGCGCATTGTGATTGGGCGGAGGGGGAACGCTAAAGGCGCATCGGGTGGCCAAATTGTTCCAGATACCTTCAATATGACCTCTTTCACCGTCAGTGCATTTGCCTTAGAATGCTATGGCCCATCAAGAAATTGGTCAACGAGACACGAAGGGAGACGTTTCAGAAAAAGCGTGCACGACCCGAAAACGATGTCCTGCATCAGTTATTATGCGAAGCATATTACGAGAGCTCAACCCAGCTCCTCAGGCGCGGCGGTGTCGCCTTCAATACCACGTGACACCGTGACGTCACGACAGAGGAGAAACGGGGATTCAACTCGCGCCGTCGCTCGCCGCGTCGCGGCGGTATATAAGCAGCTGCGCTTGCCTCTGCTAGACACTCACGAGGTGCGATGCTTCCTGGAGACAGAGCTGCTCGTTGGAATGAGAAGCGAAGGTTGCGGCGTGCTACAGAGGCTGTTTCTAGGTGGCTTTGCTACGGCGCAGCGACTACGCGCCCCGCATCGGACGCGGTGAGCGTCGAGCAAGGCAGCGTTCGGCGCGACAACGAAATGTGCGCCTGAGCAAACGCCGCACGCCTGAGCCGACGCCGACGACACCGGCTTTTCTGCGACACGAGCTCCTTAACGCTGTCGCGTTAAAATAAAGGCTAGTATGCTTCGCATCCTGGGCTTAACCTTAGCTAAGCCACAGCCAGTTTTTTTTTACTTTTTTTTTGTGAACAGAACGCAAGCTTAACACCCTCTCTCGTAGCAAGACACTTGCTATTTGCGTTATTTGCGTTCTTTTGCTTCGAGCGCCCTGTAGTCGAATTAAGTGTCCGAGTTAGACGTACACTTCGTTCAATGTTCAGCAAGTGAACCACAATAAATGCTCCCCGTAAAAAAAAAAATAATCTACGGACGTAATTCACAATGTAAGCTTGTCAGACCGTCAGGGTTCATTCCTACAGCGAGACGAAGACTTATGAGTAGGCAGGGTAATAGTAGGCGATCTTCGCAGCACAATATAGAAACTAAAGATAGGCGAAATTGGCCCGAGTTATATAGTTGTTTGTAGCAGCATTTGAAGAAGCATCTTTGTCGTTACAAGTTATACTCACGCGCATCCAACGTGAAACGGCTCCTTACATTAGGACATTCCAGCAAAGCGTCTAACGGGCTGTAGTTGCTTTCTCCTCGCGCCTATGCACTCGGCGCCTGGCAACTGTGATAACCGTTGCAGTGAGGCCGTCATATTATGTTCAGCCACTCTATCACGAGAGCGGGTGCGAAAGAGCGAGCAGCAGCAACAAACATGACCCAACAAAAAATCATGGAGAAACCTACCGCCCAAACTAATACTGCAGCGTACAGAGAGCGCACGCGAGCTTCCCGCACAGAGCCGCCATTTTGAGATTTAACGTTGGCTCCCTCTGGAGGGGGAGGGAGAGAGAGAGGGCGAGGAAGATGCGGCACAGTACTTTTTTTTTCTTTTGTTCGCACGTGTCACGCCACGCGGCAGTCATCATCAATTCAAATCTAGCCCAGATCGTGGAAAGGCCGCTCAACGAGCCGCTCCCACGAGCAAGCCTACAGTGCCGTGCGCGCACATGTTGGCTTTCCGCGTGCCTCCGACGCGTAGAACGCGCTTGCTCTAAAGTGTATTTGCACGCAACAACCAACTCCGACGGGGGGCGTGGGGGGCGGAAGAAAGAAAAGCGAGGCATACGCTATTTGCTGGCTCAAGAATTTTGGACGCTGCAAACATTAAAAATAAAGTACGGGAAGCCGGAGACACGCCCTTCTGTATCATCCGTCATCGTCAGGCTCGACAGAATGACCCAGCGTATGCGCCGGGTTACGGGCGAGACGAAGACGACGACGACGACGACGGCAACATCAAATCTTCCGACGCGTAACGCCGCGGGCACGCCGGCTGCATGTTCGGGCGAGAGCTCAACCCTCTTGCCCACCTCCGCCCACCTTTGAACTGCACCCCTTACCAAGCCCAACACCATTTGGACAGCCTGCCTCCTAGTGAAGTGAAAAGTAAATAAGAATAACCCGTCGATGAGATGAACAGACTACACGGCAGAAAGAAAGAAAAAATAAAAAAAGAAACTGCCCCTGCGCAACTCTAAGCGCACAGGCAGGTGATCACAACAATCAAGGGGCGAACAGAGATTTTTGACGCCGAATAGAATACACATCGAATCGTGCCAGAAGCGAATCGAATAGAATACTGCATAGTTTTCGATTGGTTTTCGAATAATGAACAGCCGTTATCATAGATAATACAGAACTGTGTTCCCAGCAGTCATAAAGTTACAAGCGTATATCATTACATACTACGTTACGAAGCGTTCTCTATTAAAAGCACAAATGGAGCATTAGGTGCAGACAAGTAGTTACTTCACACGCACAGGGCTCTTCAGAGAGTGCGAACGATCGCTGTACAGCCTGTAAAGTATGGATACCTGAGCGACGTAGCCTGCTCCACTGCGCAAGTTCACATGTATTATGTCTGTACTACACGCCCTCGGGTGTGAAAATTTACCGTGCTTTTCCTACAATGTTATGTTTAATTGGGCGCAGTTAACGTCTTGAACTATTCGAAAATTATACGGAAAGTATTCGCATCTACGAATGGTGACTATTAGATTCGAAAACCGAATCGAATAGAACACTATTCGACTCGTTATTCGAAATTTTCGAATATTCGCACACACCAAAGAGAATCCTGAGAATAATACGCTTTCCGAAGGCACCGTTCCCTAAAAGCACGTGCAAACACTTATCTCTCTCTCTCTTACAAAAAAAAAGAAGAAGAAGGAGAAGACAACACTAGAAACGCAACAGTCGAAGTGTATCATAACAGCAACGCATCACACAGATATGCGTGTCGATGTGCGAGGAGAAAGCCAAGAAAGAATGCCGTGCACATGCGTCATTGTGGAAACGTAGACAATATACTGTCACTCAACACCTGCAGGGTAGCATGCCAAGACAGCATGCCAGAATAGCAACTCCAGCTTTTCACGAAAGTAAGCACTTTTTAAGGAAATAGCGCCTCTTCCTCTCCACAATCTCTCTCTCTCTCTCTCTCTCTCTCTCTCTCTCTCCCTTGCGATATCCGAACCTAAACAAACCTTACCGCGGGAAGATTCCACGACTGCCCACTGAAGAAAAAACGAAGGTCACTGACTTCGACAAACTAATTTTCCCCAAATGCCGTGCGGAAAATTTTCTTGCCGGTTGGCACGCAAGTATCACCAGGTGGACGTTTATTTGTATGACCACGTAATCGCACCATCTCCACGTGGACTGAAGACATGACGACAAAACAATGCCTTTTAATGGCCCATCTCCTTGCTTAGAACCGCACAAGGAAGTTTCAATGCTGTAATGTGTGTATAGAATGTGTCGGCTGTTTCGGCGAGCAGATACCTCCATGTCCGAGGAGGAGGCAGCTGCAGCTTTCACGATGCCTGGAGTCAAATTGGAACTATTTGCCGGCCTTGTGCATATATCCTCCTGCTACTGTAGAGGGGTTCCTTGGTGAGGCAACCACATGGGTGATGCTTCGGCAGCAGTCGTCGCAATATGAGCGTCTCACAGCCACCGCCTGCTTCATAATAATAATAACTTCTTTTATTTCCATCAGTGATGGAGGAGACTGCGGGTAAAAGTCGCTTTGGGCAAGCGACTTGACTAGAGCCCGCAGCCTCCTTTACAAGGCAAACAGCGATTGCACAGGAGGCATATATATACATAACAATTGACTATATGTGAAAAATGCACAAATATAAACGCAAAAAACACAACTTATCTGAAAAACGCTCTTCAATTATTTAAGAAAGATTGAGTGACAAAATGTTCACGTAAAGCTCGTACACCAGTTATATAAATGTCAAGACCTGATTTCAGAAACAAATTTAAAAGTGCTGGTAGTGTGTATGATATCTTTTGTGTAGAATAATTGGCACGCGGAGTGACCACCTTCCACTGTTCCGTACACCTTGTAATGTAAGAATGTGTGTTCCTGGTGAGATTAGATAATTCGTGAAGAAACTTTAAGTTCTCTTTTACCTCCCGTTTGAAAGCTTGACTTAACTTGTAATTATAAAGGTTAAAAACGGGTATTACATTTGCTGTCTGAAATAAGTCTGATGTGTGGGCATTGTAAGGCAGGTTAAATAGTATTCGCAAAAATTTTTTCTGCAGTATATGTATCATTTCTAGATTCGTATGTGATGTGGTACCCCACACGAGCAGACAATAATAAAGTGTAGAAAAAAATAGGGTGTTATAAATAAGAACCTTGATTCTGTAAGGTAAAAGAGGTCTCAGCCGCACCATCATCCCAACTACACGAGATAATTTGCCCAATACCGATTCTATGTGCATGTCCCAAAGCATATTTTGTGTGAAAATAACGCCAAGTATTTTAAAACTATCTACAATTTCTAGGTTTACATCGTCATAAACAAGGTTGATGGAACTGGTTATTTGCTTGGATTTTGGCCTAAAGATTATTGCTTTTGTTTTGTTTATATTGATTTGTAGACAGTTTTGTTTTGACCATACATGAAGAGTTTTCAGAGCAGTGTTAGCTTTATTCTCAAGGCTACTAGAGTCAGGTGACGAAAAAAATATACTGGCGTCGTCTGCGTACATTACGTATTTCGCATCTTTATAGATATTTACTAAGTCATTTATATATATGATAAACAGGAACGGGCCAAGAATACTACCTTGAGGAACGCCTCTGGTGATATGCTTCAAATTTGAGCGGCTATTGTTTATTTCAACATATTGATAGCGATTATCAAGATAAGATTTTATAAGGCTTCCACAGTGCCCTCGAATACCGTAGGTTTCAAGCTTATCAAGAAGAACAGAGTGAAGGATGCAATCAAATGCTTTGGTGAAATCAATATAAATACCAAGGACAATGTTTCTAATTTCAAATTGCGATAAAATAAACTCTTTTTGATGGAGTAGTGCTAATTCTGTAGACCGTCATTTTCTAAATCCAAACTGGGCTGGAGAAATTAGGCTGTGCTTGTCAAAAAACTTCGAAACCTGCATTAGTATTAGTTTTTCTAGACCCTTCGAAAAAACAGGTAATATAGAAATGGGTCTATAATTTTTAGTATCATTAACGTCACCTTTCTTGAACAATACAGACACTTTGGCTATTTGCATCCGTTTAGGAAAGATAGCGCTTGACAAAGACAAATTAAAAATATAGGTAATGTACGGGGAAATGATATCAAGCACATACTTGATAGGGCGAATCTGCATGCCTTCTGCATCGCAACTTGAGCTATTTTTTAGTGAAAGGAAAACTGATGTCACCTCATGCTCAGTAAAGGGATGAAGAAAGAGTGAAGATGAATTTCTGTTCGGCATAAATTCACTAGTGTCAGACGACGCATTACCACCAGAAAAGTTTACAAGGTAATCATTAAAAACATTTGCAAGAGCACTTCCCGATACTTCGCTCCCACCAAGTATTAGGGTTTGTATTCGCGGAGCTGATTTTCGACGATTTAAGACATCATTTAACTTTTTCCATAAGGTATCAGGTTTGTTCAAACAACCCTCGAATTCTGCATGAAAATAGGACTTCCTATGGGATTTTAGTTCCTTATTTAGCTTGTTTCTATACGACTTGTATTCCTTTAATATACTTGGATCCTTAGCCTTGACGAACTTGTGATAGAGCGCGTTTTTATAATTAATACGTTTTAGCAATTCGGGGCTTACCCACGGCTTCCGTAATTTTTTACCGAGCCTGAGCATTTTTTCTGGAAAATGGTTCTTATATATTCGAGAGACTTCATCAATAAGCTTGCCATACGCGATTTCGACGTTATCTATTTCTAAAATTTGTTTAAGGTCGCACCGTAGAAGTTCGTCTCTGAAGCTATCTAGACGTGTTTGAGTAATACTTTGACATAGGATATACTCATGCTTCCTCTTCTTCTTAAAGTTGTGTTTTCTTAGAAAAAGAAATCCTGGAAGGTGATCACTAAGGTCGTGTGACATCACTCCGGCAGTAGCAGTTTCAGTGTCAGCATTTGTAATGAGCAAGTCCAACAATGTTTCACTTTCGGATGTAATCCTTGTTGGCGTACGGATTAAATTTTCATAACCATTTGAAGCTAAAATATTTAACATAGTTTTTTGTGGTACAGAAGTGGTCAGCATGTCGATATTGAAATCACCAGCGGACACCAAGTAATTGCTATTTTCTGCAGTAAAAGACAGCAGCTGTTCATAAAAAAAAAGGAACTGAAGAACATTTCCATTTGGAGGCCTGTAGCACACAGAAAATATGTACTCATTCGCACGAACTGTTACCATTTCAAAATCGTCGCAACAAACACAAAAGTCGGGAAGCAATTCACAACTGACATGTTCTTTCAACAACAGCAAAACACCGCCGCCACGGCGGTTCGTTCGGTTCACACAAAACGATTGATAATGTCTAAACTTAGGCACGTCACGACCATCTCTGCACCAAGTTTCACTGAGCATTACAGCATCAAACAAAAAATGAAAACCATTGATAAAGTCATCGATATCTGTTTCTTTGTTATAGAGCGAACGAACATTAAGGTGAAGACACTTCAATGAACCAGCATGTTGATTTGACACAAGATTATCTACCTCATGCGGAAAGAAGGGACTATCAGTAGTCATCTTTAGGCGGGAATGATCAACTTCAGTACGCTCACAAGAGAGCAGGCTCAGGAAGGAAAGTCTGATCTGTGACGCACTACGATCACAGAGTCGCCCTCGTTCTTTCGCAGCAAGATCTTTCCATTCCTCGCGACATCGCGACACGAACCGCGACACGAACCGAAAACGAAAGTCTCACTGACCTTGTACGGCGTGTGGCGAGGGAAGAACTCCAAAAGTTGCAAGCAGCGAGACCCCTCCCGAATGTGACGGCAATCACAGATGCGGTACGTGACGAGATCCGGCAGGTAATGCAACCTCCTCCTGCCCCCCTCCCTTTCATCACTTATGCCGAAGCGGTGTGCGCGTCAGCGCAAACTATACAGTCCGCTTCTCGTCTCCGACGGGACAGACAGCACCGCGGTTTCCGGGAGCTGCAACTCAGTGTACGGCCACGTACAGCGACCCTCGACCGAACGCGAGCAGGACAAATGTGTGGTACATGACCGATAATTGTCCACCACTGTGACGAAGCCGGTCACTTTTTACCGTGACTGTATTCGCTTCACCAAATGTATCCGCGGCTTTTTAACCGGACGCGCGTTGCCCGCGCTAAGGTGAGCGCCCTCGGGAAATCGAAGCGTACCTGGCGCAGGGCACCATCACCTTGCGGTTCCAGAGCGACGGCAGTCTCGATCACCGCCTCCTAGGCGCTTCGTGCCCCATAGCCTACCTACCCTACCTCCTCCGATTCTGTCGGCCGCAGTGGCTCCAGCCCATCTCGGGGAAATTGAGGACAGCGACCTGCGGGGGGGGGGGGGGGGGGGAGGTCACTGACCGTGAAACCGTCAAATTTCCTCCCTCGACGCAACATGTCACTGGGGAGGTTAGTAACTGACCGAGTCCCGACTTCTCATCCGATGCCACAGCCTTCAACTACGTATTCCAATAATCAATTAATTGGTATTGACATTCCGAAATATCACAGGAGCCACGGGACACTTCGCAATAGTGGCTTTCGGATCTGTTCTGAAGCTCCGGGGATTTTTTCTACCATTCAGGAAACGACCAGTGCCCGAGCATTCTTTCATTCCGTTCTCGTAAAAAAGCATGACGGCCGCGGCTAGAAGTCGAACCTCCGACCGCGTGCTCAGAAACAAAGCGCTACAGTGACTCGGCAACCTCCGCGACAGGGACTAAAAAATAAAACGAGCGTAAAACACAAGTCCCCAGAAGAAAGCTGCGGGACGGCCACCTCTCTTGCAACTCAGTCTCATTGCGTACTATACCGGGTAATGTTATATGCGTTTGCACAGCCACGTGATAACCAAACTTTGTGAAATAGGTCTTTAAATAAAACGCGGCTATAGGATACGCAGCGCTTCGCTGTACAAGTGCCTCATATGGGAGAACTTACGCAGCCTTTTCTTTTCTTTATTTTTTTTTCACATTGCGCCGACTCGGAACACAGCGAGCTTAGCGTTCGAGTACGATATATAGCGTCGCGGAAAGCCGCCTCCGCTCCAACGTTTCACGCAGCGTGCAATCGCGCTAGCTATAGCCCACTTCACTATATGATTATTGAGCTGGAAATGCCAAGTGGCGGCCGCTGAGCGCGTCAGATTTCCCCGGCATTTCACACCGAGCGTTCCGCGAGCATTTCTCACCCTCCTGGGCGAAGCGCAGACATCAGCGCCCACAGTGGACGTGATCGCGCGTTGGCCGTCGGAACCGCTCGGAGATTCTGCGGAGGCATTTGGCGCGCAGAGCTCGAGCGCGTTGTGTATTACAAAAGCAAAGCCGCATGACAAGCACCGCACACGCGTGCGGACAGGCAAATGTGCTAATTTTTGTTTATTATTATCTTATTCGCTAGCTTTTTCGCAACGCCTCCCCGGGAGCACCAGCGACGCAAGAGAAAGTTCGCGACAGCGACGGAAAATTTGCGAAATATAGCAGTTCGCTTAAAGCAAAGTGTGACCGTCGCTATACGAAATTAGCATAAAGGGCGCTACGCACCGAAAAAAATTCTGCGAAGGCGTCTCCGTTTTCGCAACTCGGCGATGCTCCGCGAGGGAGAAAAAAAGAAAGGACTGCAGGAAAGCGAGAGATACGGAAGTCTCTTTACTCGATTACCGTCGTCAGTTGCTCGGGGCCTTCTGAGGCCGTTCTGGGCGCTTTTATTTTTCATTTCTTTACGCTCTGCTGTGGTGTTCGTTTGTTGCACGGATGTCGCTGAAAGCCTTTCGTTCGGGAAGAAGAAAACCGGCCCCGCAAGAGAGGGCCCCTGACTGAGTTCGCGCATAATAATTCCCAGAGAAGCCACCACGCGTGTACGGCGCAGTATGCAGGAGTGTATATAGTGCACATTTATATACCAGGCGCCGGCTGAATTCGAGACAGACGTAATGCGTGAATTTGGCGAGGGGCTAGCCGCGGCTAGAAAGAGGCGCACAGTGATTTCCAGCGTGCGAACAGCAGAAGCGGAAATCACACATGAATGTGCGGATGAAAAAAAGAAAGAAAAGAAAGAAAGAGAAAGAAAGAAAGACGCGGCCGCGAGATGTTAGAAGTTCGTAAGAGGCAAGAGGACCCGGTTAATAGATTCAATTGCCGCGCAACCACAACGCGATGAACGCAAACAAAGCAAAGGAAATTTCGCTACGCGAGGAAAAGCGAAAGGAGAGAAGCGCGGTGCTGGAGATGAGATGCAGATTTCGCTCGCGCCGGGGCATTATACGGCGGCAGACAGAGAATTTAGGGGGAAAAAAAAAGTGGCTGAGTGAAACAGAGGTGCGCGCTCTACCGACGGTCAAGGAGGAGGAGCACCCTCTGAAAACCACGAACGCGAGCCGCTATTTTACGCCTGAGCGCGGTGCGGATTCGGGCATATAAAACAAGCGACGACGCGTCCAGCCCAGCCCGCCGTCGTCCCATTTGCGTGTATGCAAATGACGGGATGGCGGCGCGAAGGCGGCCAGCGGCGTCCATTCCGCGAATTATTTATTCCGTTCCGCGCCAAAGCGCGCCCGAGGGCGGAACAAGCGGGCGCTCTCGCGGCACGCGACCGCAACTCGAACTCCCTCGTCCTTCCCCCCCCCCTCCCCCTTTCATCCTCTGTTTGGCTTATTCGTGTGCCCGATTTCCCTTTCGTTTTCTCACCGTTCGATTTCTCCCTGGCACTCCGCGGCAGGGCGCCGTGCGACCTGCGCGAGACGTCACTTGCTACCCAACGTACACACTCGCCATCGTGCTGCGCTCTAAGGGAGTGTCCGCTCTTGCTGAGTGTCTTTCTCTATGATCGCACTTCATCCGAACACGCACCGGGTGCGCTTCTGCATGATATTTTAACGCGACAGCGTGAAAGAGCCAGTGTCGCAGAAAATCCGGCGTCGGCGTCAGGCGTCGTTACGACGAAAAAAAGATTTCGAACCACCCATACCCAGGCCCTCCATGTGGTGCAAGGATGTTACTGAACTAATTGTATTTCTCAAGCTAGAATATGTAGAGAAATCGTAGAGTGCGACTTACACACAACCTACAAACATGTTATCGTTGGATGGTAATTTGAATATACGAGAACATATAATTCTGTTACGGAAAACTCAAATATACCCTCTTTTCCAGCGTTTCTACCATTCATAGACCGGCCATGGCGTCCGCCATGTGCTCGCACCAGCGCGCGTATATCTTGGAGTCCACGAGGCGGAGCACCCGTTTCCTTGAAACACTTCCAGATGGCGCTCGCCTCCATCGCATCGTAAAGCCCCTATCGCATCGTGGCCCACGCAAGAGGCCACGTTTCTATCAGAAAGGCCGTCTTCGTGCATTGCGTTCGCGGCCAGCGTTTCCCGGTAAACATTACGGTTACATACGCTCCAGTTACCGGGAAGCGTGAGAAGCAGTCGGGGATCTTTGATTGCTATCGCGTTCCACTCTTAACGGACGAAGCTGAAGCGTCCTCCAAATTTTTATGCGGGTGCAGGAGATCTTCTGGTGGGATGCCCTGAATGCTTTGAATGAATGCGCCTTCATTTTGAAGAATTCCATATCGCTCTTTACAGCCTGTGTATTTCTTAAACGTAAGCGGATGCATAGAAGTGTTCCTTCATTGTTCGAGTTAAGTCTGACGGCAGCGGTTTATAGAATCGACATATGCTGCATTTCGTGTAAAACAATCGATTCTGGCATATAGTGGGTTTCTTTAAAGGTATGTGAGGGAGACCAACCCGTGTGGCTCGCTGACTACGGCGTTGCGCGGTCGAGCGCCACGGGGTTGTAGGTTCGACTGCCACTCGAGGCGACCGCACTCCGGCGCATCCGAGTTGCAAGTACGCCCCGTTTCGCAAGGTTTCGTTTTGCGCTAAAAAAGGGCCAAGTTGTCATAACATAGCCCGAACTCACCAACACGGCATCCAATCGCCCCTGTATTGCTAAGGCGAAGTATTAATTATTAATTAATTAAGTATGACTAAGTCTAAAAGTGAGGCGAAGGAAAGAATCGTAGCCAGGAAACTCCGAACGTTGAGCGAAACGAAGAGACGTGGGCCATTTTGTCTTTGATGACGAGGCTAGCTGAAAGTGCAAGACTACACCGGCGTTTCGAAGGTTTGCTGGCCCCAAGAAAACTTTGTAAATATGACTATAGCGTATGCGTGCGTGTGGTGATTGTATGTGCAAGTTGTGTGTTTATGTGGCCGTTGTATATGTCATAATTACCACCCAGCACCTGGACCTATAGCGTGCCAGGCGATCAGCCAAGCGAGCATCTCCAGCATATCATTAAGAGATTGTCTCTCTCTCTCTCTGCGCCTTAGTGAAGAAACGAGCGATGAGAGTTTGAGCAGTACGTAAACCATTAAAGAAAGAAGACGGCGGTCGCATTACAACCGTGTCTGCTGTCGAAGTGAGAATAGGGTCGTCACTATCGTGAGCTACACGAGTGCGCGAGCGAGCAGTCAGCGCCAGGACGCAGGCACGAGAAGGGAGCACGAGGTACAGTGGGAGAGATCAATCAAACGCGCCGTTATGGAGGATTATGCTACCCGAAACCACGAGCAATGGAGAATGAGATGGAGGGCGACGGCCTATTGCAATGCGCTTACGCGCGATAGTTGCAGATAGTAGTCGACTGCATTTATGGTATCAGCAGATAAGCAACGCAACATTACTCCAAAGGCAGAACCAATGTTACCAAAGGTTAACAAAGTTAGAATATTCAGGAAAGAGGCGACATCTAGAGGAGAAGCAAATTATGTGGCATGTGAAGTAACATGATAACCATCTTGAAATATAGCGCAACGTTCATCGGTGTTGTCTTCCTTTCTGTTGCGCCGCCCCGTTGCGCCATATTTCAATATGGTTCTTATGTCAAAATACCAACTAGCTCAGGATTCAACTCTTTTAATGTGAAGTGATAATATCCAAAATTTGGAAACGCTTAAGAAAATGCAATTTTTTGATCAGAATAAAGTGTGTGTGTGTGTGTGTGTGTGTGTGTGTTTGTGTGTGTGTGTATGCATGCGCGCGCGCGTGTGTGTGTGTGTGTATGTGTGTGTGTGTGTGTGTGTGTGTGTGATAGATAGATAGATAGATAGATAGATAGATAGATAGACAGACAGACAGACAGACAGACAGACAGACAGACAGACAGACAGACAGACAGACAGACAGACAGACAGACAGACAGACAGACAGACAGACAGACAGACAGATAGATAGATAGATAGATAGATAGATAGATAGATAGATAGATAGATAGATAGATAGATAGATAGATAGATAGATAGATAGATAGATAGATAGATAGATAGATAGATTTTGGAGATCAGGTGGTGATGTTGGAAGTATGTGCTTCCTGCTGAGAGTACGTACATGACAAGAGCAACGGAAATAAATGGGACAGCCCAGACATGATGCATAGAGGTAATGTAGAAAGAACTAAGTGACGACAGCGAATGGCAGCGAGGAGGGGCCAAAGCGCGCGGAAGACGCCAGTGTGACGACGCCGAATGCGTCGCCAACGCGGCGCCGCAGAATCGACGCGCGCCGAGCAGGTGTGTCGTGCGCTGTTAGCGCTAATGGCTGCCAAAGCTACGGAGTACGAAAAAAAAAAAGAAAAGAAACGGAAGAGACAACGGGAGTAGCGAGAGCGCACCCAGGAGCTCACACGTACGCCCGGGGTTGCGACAGCGCGGGTAGCATATTAGACCGAGTCACACGCCTCCTCGAAGATGATGAAGGTGCGAGCGCCCCACGGCACGGAGGCGGAGAACACGGTGGAGTCCGCGCGCTGATGACGGCCTCACTCTCTGCCCCGCACATCTCGTACTCTTTCCTTTTTTTTTTTCGTAATTCTTCCACATTTCGTGCGCCGGTGTCCGCTGCTTTCTTTAATATTATTATTTTTTGTGCATGTGCCTATTTGTGCTGTGCTCTAGCACCGGCGTAGTTACGCTCTTTTCTCTGTTTCGCGCATAGCTCACGGGAGCGCTGATACACCTGCCCGCCCTTTTTCTTCCCCAGTCTGCATCTAACATCTTTCCCCTCAACGCCTCTCTCTCTCTCTCTCTTCAACGGATCAGCGATTCCATGTTCTCTCACCCTCGGCGTTCCCGTTGTACGTCGTCGCCGATCCCCTTTCCCCTCCTGCCGTCTCTCCTCCTCGGCAAACCAGCGTGCAGGCAGCAGCAGCAGCAGCGGCACCGGCCGCAGACGGGGCGTGCCAGAAAAGCAGCGCACCGGAATGCATCTTCATTGTGCTCCCCAGGGCGCATTACTGTAATAACCCTTAGGGGACCAACCGCATTGACCTCTCGGCCTTTCTTTATGATGGCTGGCGTTGCGCCTTCATTTTTTGCCCCGTTCTCGCGCTCGCGCGAGCAAAAGCCGAGCGAAGCAGGCGCACCACCCTCGTTCGCGCTTCCTTCCGTTACGAACCGTATGGATTTCCTTTATCTTTTTCTATTATTTTTTCCCCACACCGTTCTCGTCTCCCTCCTTCCCTCTCGCCCCTCGTGGCGCCCCAGTCGCTCCTCACCCTCGGCTGCGAGCGAGCGAGAGACGCGCGCGCGCGAACTCTGGCTCGGGCGCGCCGGCGCTAACGAACGCGATAAATATTTACCTTAACGACCTGACGCGCGCGGGCGCCAGATAAGGCGCCGCGAGGCGTGGCAGTTCGTCATGCGCGCGGCCGGCCTCGCCGCCGGGATGTTTCCCGCGCAACGGAGAGCGAGACAGAAACGAGCTGCAGTGTATGTACACTACGCGCGAGGCGTAGCCGAAGCCCTAGCGCAAGCCGCACGCTCGCCAGCCATGGTGAGCACACAGAATGCTGAGGCGCGGCGGCCTCGACGCTTTTGGAAGTTTAGGGGAAGCGAAGGAGCAACACTCGATCAGTTTAGAGCCGCGAAACAACAAGAAACTGCATTTTCTTTATTCGGCGGTAACGCGGTGAACGCAAGCGCAGGAATAACGATGGCCTAGCTTCACTTTTTTTTCTGAAAATCCGCACTCATACCTGCAGCGCCAGTGCAGCCGAGTGACGTGACAAGTATCAAAGCATAACTTCGTGTTTAGACACGTGCCTGTGCACGAAAAGATCTCGAAAAATAGTTAAAATCGCGCATTTTCTTTCTCTAGACACAATATTCAATATGGTCCTTCTTTTAGCGATAGACAATTCACTTGTTAACAATGAACACTGCAATCTTGTAGCGCGCGTGTTTCACAGGTGGAAACGCGGCTGAAGAAATGCCGCAGAGGCGAATATGCGCGCTTAAAGGGCCTCCCACCATTAAAATTTCGGTTATCGATACGCAATAGAATTCCGGAATGCGAGTGCGTACACTTTAATTACTAAAGTATGCAGTCTCAGGGGCATTACAGCTTAATGTATTTTTTAATGCTCTAGTGATAGGCGAAATAGAAGCAAACGGAATGTTGGGAGGAGAAGCTGCGACGAGGCGAACTCTGTCTGGTCAATCCTGGCTGCGGCAGCCGAATATCGATCGGGGCGATAGTGCGACACTGCTCGCGTGCTTAGATTTAGGCGCACATTAAAGAGTCCCAGGTGGTCTAAATTAGCCAGGAGTTGCGCACTACGATGCCCTTTTTAAAATAATATCGCGATTTTGGCAATTCAAACGCCCAGGACGTAATTGAGGCTCATATCAGGTGGTGGCTTCGCGCGCTCTGCGTTTGACGGCAACCTCGGAGGTGTTCGAACTGCTGGCGGCTATTGGTGCGCGGCGTGTGACGCGAAGTCCGCGGTTGTGACGTCATTTCTGCTCGCGGAAGGAATGGCTTCTCCGACTAGAAGGGCGCGCGGGCCTTAATTCTAATTTCCCGCTGTTACGCGCTACGAGAAAACGGATACGAATTCCAGGCTCGTTAAAAAGCTCAACTTATTCGTAATTCAGGCGCGCAAAAGTGAAATTGACGAGTGTTTTGGCAAGCTGTAGCCGCCAAGTTTGGACTGCAGCCCCCAGTTTCAACTTAGGTCATATGCAGAGAAAAAGAAAATATCGTGTTTATTGTGGCATCACTGATATCGTTAATTTTACTCAGCGGTGTAATTTAATCACATAGGTGCAATACAATGCGGCAGCGATCGGCACCACAGGTCTACACACCGTGATTGCCTATTTCTAACGTGCGAACCTAGTAAGGCGCCAATTTAAACGATCTCGGGCGACAGCGCATACGTACAACTAAGTTGTGTTCAACAATGACAAAATCGCGCCATAAGGAGAGACTGAGAAAGGCAAACGCGACACAAGGGCAAGTCACTGCTATTGTTCGTTGCCCTTCAGTCTTCATGCGTTCCCTATACTTTCAGAGAAAAAATAATCTTAAGCCTTCCAGCAGTACCGAGAAGTACATGTACATATTAGTTATATGTGCTTCACGCATTTTATGCCGCTGGGCAAACTTTTGAACTTAAGTAAAAAATCAGTGCCCTTCCACCAATGGCGTAGCAACAGGGGGGGCCGGGGGGCCGCGGGCCCCGGGTGCAAGGGGCCAGTTGGGAGGGAGGGGGGGGGGGGGGGTCATATACGTCTGAAGACACCCGGAAGTTGTTGATATCCTCGCGTTTCTCGACTACACCCGGGGGGGGGGGGGGTGACAAAAGACCTATGGGCCCCGGGTTCCAGAGGGCCTAGCTACGCCACTGCCTTCCAGTCTGTGAAGGAGGAGGAGCAGCGAAGTTGTGTATGTGGAGCCCTTAATGGCGAACTGCACCTCCGCCGCAGTTCGGCTCGGCATTACACTACCTTCGGGATCGGCACACATACGGGGGAGTTTTGTGCCTACACACAGACACGATCCTTACGGAACTAGCTCTTAACAGCTTCGCTGTAAAAGGAGAAGAAGAAGAACGAAACATGGCGCCATGAGATCAACACGTGCAAATCGCCAAACCAAAAAAAGGAAGTTAATCGAATTCGAGCAATTTCACTGCATTTTCTTTTATAGCGCCTTGAATCAGAATGTTTTCTGCTTACCATTTCCTTCAGAACGCTCGATGAGAGTTGTACTCAGCGTCATCAACAATATACTAGCACCATTTACAAAAATATCGCGGTCACACAAAAATATAAAAACATAAGGAGTTATCCGTTAATTTCAATGAATGTTGGCTTTCTCGACGGTTCAATAGACTGCCTCCCCATTCCCGACCGAGACATACGCACCGGAAGTAATCTCGCGGTATCATCAGAACTTGAGTCGGTTGGCGTGATCAAGGCAAGCCGACCAACCCAAGAAGAGAGTAGATGCCAACGTACGACAACGCCGAGTGACAATACGGGCGCGCGCGCGCGAGCACTCTAAGCTTCGGCGCGCCATTCTGCGATATCGGCTCCGGGGAGTGCACCCGCATGTATACGCGCGCACACACTACTCGGAAGCATGCAGCGGCAAAGACGAACCAGCGCTGCCCACATCGTTCTCAACGACCGACTCATCAAAAAACTGACGCAGCCAAACGTGGCGAAAACCCCGGCTTCTGTTTCGCGGCAAAGAAAACGCGCGAGCGCGCGCTTTTTTCCCGAGCTGCCGCAGAATGCGCTCGCGCGGAGGACCCGCGCATGGCGACAGCCCACCCACGCGTACTAAACGCGCGCTCTCGAATGCTCGGGTAGAGCGTGCGCGCGTGCGTGTGCGTGTGTGTGTGCGTGCACGGCGCGCGGGCGGTAGAGTGGAGCGGAGGATGCACTGTCTTTCTCGTGCCGTTGGTTGCGTAATCACCGCAAACAATGGCTGCAATCAGAGGCAGCCTCGAGGGAGCGGAAAATGAGCTACAATAGCGGTGCGCGCGCGCCAGCGAGTGAGCGAACGAAGGAGAAAACAAAAGGGGCGGCCGAGCAGAGGAGATGGAAGGAAGGAAATATAGATGAAAAGGAAAGGAAGTGTGGCCACCGCCCGCCCTGCGGGAATAAAACGTCGCAGCTAGACGCGACGAACACGCGGAGCGCGTCGGTAACCCATCGCGTCGAAAGGGTCGGAGAGAACAAAGTAACAAACAAACGACAACAAAAGAGCGCTAACCCCAGAGCGACAGTGCGAGAGACGGGAGTAGCGAGAGCACCGTTCGAGCGAGCAGGTGTCGAGAAGGGAGTCGAGCGAGAGACAAAGCGGAGAACGGGAACGCGCGTTACACAGCGCCGAGAACAGCGGCGGTGTGTACGGGAGCACCGACGTAAAACCAAAGCGGCGGCACCGGCGAGCCCGAAAGCCTGGTCGCGCGCAGATAAAACGAAGCTGCACCTCGGCCCCCGCGCCACTGCTGCACTCTCTCCCTCGCGCAGCGGAGACGCGCTCGGAAACGAAATAGAGCCGCAATGCGTACGCCCCGTCATCGTCGCCGCCGAAAACGACGGCTCGAAAAACAGAGCGCGCTTTCGGTGCCTTTCTTTCGGCCACCGCGCTCGCTGATGAGAAGAGAGGCCACCCGGCGAAAGAACAAGAGGCGGGTTAATTAAACTCGGCTTCAAAGAAGCCGGGCTCGAGGGGCCCGAGTCACACGCACACCGCGCGTAGCTCCGGCGCGCCTCGGGGGAGCGCTTACACTTGCCGCTGTCGGCGGTGAGCGCGCGCATAATAAAGGCGGCCACGGAGGGTGTTACGGACATCCAACCGGTGCCGCCAGTATTACGAACTTGTACCGCTGCACCACGATTACGGCTTTGTGGTCCCGTAGCGCTCGTCACCCGTTTCGTGACAGAGCGTTGGTAGCGAAGACTCCGAGCCTGGCGTCGATGAGAATAACAAAAGGGACTTTATACATTATATACAGGTTATCATACAGGACATGAACGGGTCGGCACTGGGGCCGAGTGCTCACAACAAACGCGACTGTTCTCGCACGACGACGTCCGGCGAAAACGCGTTACACATCTCACCCCAGTCGGGAGCGACACTCTCTCCCGGTGGGGTCGGCAGATCCTGTTTTCGAGCGGCGTGTCGCTGCTTTTATAATCCCCGAGGCCCATTGTCACTCAAACGGCCCAATACAAAGTCAGCACACGACGGTCGTCCGAGGGGTCCAACCAGCGACCGCGCTGGCCACTCGGTTCAAAGTTCGCGCGCGCGGTGACCTCCAGGCAAGGGAGGTGCGGCGCCGGGCCGTCGGGCACACGCGGACACGTCAAAACACGCTGCTCCGCCGAGGCTTCTCCCGCACGAAGGCGCAGCATTTTGACTTGTGAAGGGAGAATTATGGCGCTCGCAGGATAGATTCTGCATCTTGCAGATTCGGGATCCGGGCTTGTGGTAATGGCACAACAGCATCCCCGCCCTCAGATAAGGCGCCGGGAAGACGAGCTGCCTCCACGTGGCTCGGATGCCAGGCGCGCACGTTCGTCAGGCTCGTCCAAGTTCACGTCCAGTGTCGGGACGCCAGGTAACCTCACGTGCCCAGGTCCGACTCGCCAGGACAGGAGCTCCGCTCACCACGTCGTCGCCAAGGCACCTTGACCAGCTCCGCTCGGGTCGTTCCTAAGACCTTGCTTCTCGCCACTGGTCCCGCTTGGTCGTTCTGCAGCTGGCAAAACCGACCGGCAAAAGGCAACACCCAACACGAACAAGTGCCCTCTGTCTCCCGTCAAACACCAGACAAGGCCATAATTCAAATCAACCTAACTAAATTGCTATCCCTCTTTTTGCTCCCGCTGCAACAAGAGGCGGGTGTACGATCTAGCACACAAGGCTCAAACAATCAGTTTTCAAATCAACAACTCAACAAAATAGAAACAATTATTAATCAGCAATAATAATTACAAATAGAATGGTCCCCTTGAAATCACTTGGACCGAAAACATACTTCTGAGGAAGCAAATGAGGTCATTCATTTTTCCCGGCGATATTTTCGCGGAATCCGAAGCTGCTTATATTTGCGACCCTGCTTATCCGTGTAGCGGCGGTACAATAAGCCAGATTCCTTGCCAAATGAAACCTCCTTTTTTTTCACTCCCCGTTTGACGCTCTTCCTCAGATCGGCTAGTGAACAATCTTCCTGTTGTTCGCGAATCCGAGTTTCCCTTTCAACTGCAGCCTGCTCCTGCCAGCTGGCGGAAACCGGAGCGAGTGTGGAGCCCGCGTCGCCTAATTGCGGCGTCGCGTCTCTATCGCGGCTAGCACTGCACGCGTCACTCCCACTCACCTCCAGGACCCGCTCGCCTAGGCCAGCCTCCGAGCTCTGCCTCTCCCGTGACTGCTCGCCACTCAAGTTACCGTGATCGGTCCGTGTGCCGCACCGCCTTTCGCTCACCGACGCTAAGTCAAGTTCCCTCGACAGCGGGCGCGCTTTGGATCGCGTGGGGGCCATGTACGCCACGTCGGCAAAGAATGATTTGCCCTGATCCCTCAGCAGCTGCTCCGAGCTATTTGAGAAGAGGTAGGAAAATTGCTCCGGGAGGGCGGCTGACACAGCGGCTTCGGTGTTAAGTTTTCCAAACTCTCCTTCAATGATAACCGTTGCGATCGGTAAACAGACACTCTCCTTCTCGGCCACTTGCCGTATCCTAACGCACTCTCCCGTAAAATCACTAGAGGAGACGAAAGACGGGTGAACAACGTCCATAGTTGCTGCAGAGTCCCGCAGTGCTCGGCACTTCTTGCCGTTTACCTTAATTTCCTGCACATAGGGCTCCAATAGACGTATGTTCTTGTGAGTTTCCTGTATCGTTGCAAAAGCAATTCTCTCTGGGCAGCTTGCAGCGATGTGCCCTTGCTTTTTGCAATTGTAGCAGGTTAACGGTTTTCGCTTTTCAAAAGAACGCGTCATTTCGTTTCGCTGTTTCGGACCATCGTCATCATTCTGAGATGCATTCTGCCCTTCCCTTACAGTTTCTTTGGTAAGGGATTCGTCGTCCCGAAACTCGCGACGCGTGATTTGCTTCCGTTCGTCGGGCTTCCCGGAAAACCAATCTCTCCTATCAGCTTTTTCTACGCGCACTGCCTTGCTGTGCAAGCTGCGGCGTGTGTAATACTCTTCCGCTAACTCTGCTGCCTTGTTTAGCTTAACATCCTTTAGCCTATCTTGCAGCCAGAGCCGGACATCCTCATCAATGCAACGGTAGAACTGCTCCAACGCGATGCATTCGACAATTTTGTCGCGGTCGTCGAAAACCTCTTCGCCCTTCAGCCATTCCACCAAGTCGGCTTTTAGACGAAACGCGAAGTCAACATTCGACTCCTTACCCTTTTTTGCATACCGGAACCTCTGCCGGAAAGCTTCGGGCGACAATTCGTACTTCCGCAGTAGCGCTTCTTTCACATCACTGTAGCTCTCAAACGCCTCTTTCGATAAGCAAGTTATTACGTCTGATGCCTCCCCAGGAAGCAACGCTAACAGATTCTGTGCCCAAAGGGATCGCTCAATGCTATTCCGTTCGCACACGTGCTCAAATTTCACGAGGTATTTGGCCATATCCTCTCCGACGACAAAGGGTGGAAGTTGATCGCGTATTCTTGGAACGTTAGAAGTGAGACTAGGCGCTGGCGAGCTATTTCGGGTCTCCAACTCTTTCATTTTAAGCTCGTGCTCACGAATCTCTCTCCTTTCCTCCTTTTCCTCCTCGCGACGTTGCTGTTCTCTCCTTTCCTCCTCCTCGCGACGTTGCTGTTCTCTCCTTTCCTCCTCGCAACGTTCCTTCTCCTCCCTTTCCCGACGTTCATTGATACCCGCCAAGGCCTCAGCGGCTTCCTCAGCCGTTACGTCCCCAGTCCTCATGACCTCAAGGATCGCATTCTTTCTTTTGGTTGAGCCCAACTCAATGCCCAACTCCTCACAAATTTCGAGAAGTTCCTTCACCTTGTACTTCTCCATCGTTCACACTGTCCTCCTGCTGTTTACCCTTTTTGAATATACCTGCCGTACGCTACTATAACACTACTAGTAAGACATATGCAAGTATATCACACACTGCCCTGTTTACCCCCTCAGCATCCCCTGGTTTTCAAAACACTCTTACTAGGCTTGAAACACACAAGGTTATCACAATGCAACACCAAATCCTTCCCTAAGCTACTATAACCTGTGTCAGAGAAAGTCTGGTGTTTGAGGTAAACTTCAGGCACTCACCGCGCCGAGGTAGCTGATGCCGGTCAATCCCGTAGCTGCCATCCAGTGTTACGAACTTCCAACCGGTGCCACCAGTGTTACGACTCTCCAACCGGTGCCGCCAGTATTACGAACTTGTACCGCTGCACCACGATTACGGCTTTGTGGTCCCGTAGCGCTCGTCACCCGTTTCGTGACAGAGCGTTGGTAGCGAAGACTCCGAGCCTGGCGTCGATGAGAATAACAAAAGGGACTTTATACATTATATACAGGTTATCATACAGGACATGAACGGGTCGGCACTGGGGCCGAGTGCTCACAACAAACGCGACTGTTCTCGCACGACGACGTCCGGCGAAAACGCGTTACACATCTCACCCCAGTCGGGAGCGACACTCTCTCCCGGTGGGGTCGGCAGATCCTGTTTTCGAGCGGCGTGTCGCTGCTTTTATAATCCCCGAGGCCCATTGTCACTCAAACGGCCCAATACAAAGTCAGCACACGACGGTCGTCCGAGGGGTCCAACCAGCGACCGCGCTGGCCACTCGGTTCAAAGTTCGCGCGCGCGGTGACCTCCAGGCAAGGGAGGTGCGGCGCCGGGCCGTCGGGCACACGCGGACACGTCAAAACACGCTGCTCCGCCGAGGCTTCTCCCGCACGAAGGCGCAGCATTTTGACTTGTGAAGGGAGAATTATGGCGCTCGCAGGATAGATTCTGCATCTTGCAGATTCGGGATCCGGGCTTGTGGTAATGGCACAACAAGGGAAAGCAAGTGGCAGTCTCGTCGTCGACTGCTGCTTCCAGCTGCGCCGGCCGAAAGCGCCAGAGCGGGGAGCGCAACGTGGGGGCGCGGGTACCTGCTTGCCGAGCTTCGTGTTACACCGGTGTTTCACCTCTCTGCGCACGTGTAATGCGCGATCACTGCGCGTCTTAGTGTAGCGACGCGTAGATACGTACAACTTGGAAGGAGGGGGGGGGGGGGGAATGGCAAACAATACCAACCGACAAAGGCCTCCATTTATTACGCGTCTCGTTTTCGTAGCCCGACTACTTAGATTCAGCGTATATCCGCGTTCGTGCTACGCCTTCTCTTGCTTAAGTTTTTCCACTGAAATATCGACGGCGGAGACGGAATTGAAATATCTGGTACAGATCTCCAACGAACAACGAAAGTGAGTTATAGCCTAAAAAAAAAAAGAAAGGAAGAAAGAAGACCCAAAGTCCATGAGTCCACCGAAAGAAATATCTGTTCGCGCATATGTGCGCGTGTGCCTTTAATGTGCGTCTTGGTATCTCGGTATTTTGTTAGTTTTCGTGTTATAAGTAACTTTTGACAACATGAGCCAACCAGCCCGTATCACACTCCCGGCCAACACATGACATTAAATTTCTTCTGATCTCTTTCTATCTACCAGTTTAAGCATTGTGAACATACCGGCATAAAAGAACGTGCGCTGCATCTACGTTTACCCCGACTCAGGCGCACTTATTAAGTGTGTGCCGCCACAATTTGCCGCAAATGTCGGTACGCTAGTGATTTCGCGCACTGTCGCCACCAGACGGCAACCGCCGCTACAAGTATCGAATCTCTCACCTCACCTCGCGCTCAGAAGCCGAATGCCATAGGCATAATGAGTCGCTCAGGCGGCGGGTTCTATAATGTCCACGGCCCTAACGGGTTCTGTCCGTTTACCCGATCGCCACGCAGTAATTTCATTGCGTGAGACACGAAAGGAGGACCAAAAAGATCGACGAGCAGCTGAATGTATACTCCAGCCCATGCAACCTGCCTAATTACAGCGACCTCCAAGACACCTCTCGCTTTCCCCCTCTCCGAACGAAGAGGGCACTGCAGCGGCGAACTCGCACGCGGGAAGATTAACAGCCATGCTCGGCCAACGCGGCCACAGACGGCAAGTTTCTTCCCCTCGCTTTCGAAGATGCCACCCACCGAGATGGCGGTAGGAGAATCCCCGCTCACGGACGGCGGCGGTTCCCTCCTGCGTAAGCCTTCTTTCTCTTTTTTTTTTCATTTATATCTATACTTCTCGCTCCCATCGGAAAGAACCCGTGTGTACTTTACGATCGCTGGCAGAACGCGCGAGACAAGCAGAAGCAGCAACAGCGGTGAGACCAAATGAGCATCAGCGCCTTAACGGTTTGGTCAGCGACGAGAGAGAGAGAGAGGAAATCGGGGCGCGAAGATACACGGCCGGAGGAAGAGAGGCGGCTGGCGGACGGAACGATTTATACCGGAACCGCAATCCCAGCCCGCCGGTTATACAGCCGTGCCGTGTTGTCGGCAGCGGTGGGCGCCGGGGCTCGTATTACAGGCCGACCGGCGGCAATTCGTTGCCGAAATAAATGGCCGCCGACAGTTTCTTTCCTTCCCATCCGAGCGACGCGACCCACGCATCAAGCCAACTCGCAAGGACTGGACGACGGAGGTGGAGGCGCAGACAATCTCGCTCTGACGGGATCGCTTTCCTTCGTCCAACTCAGTCCTGCGCTGTTTGCCGCCGCATCGCTGGCCACGGCGGCTTTCCTTCGCGTCCGTTAATTTCGACCACTGGCGCGGTACAAGGCTGCCTGTCGATGTGTAAGAACGCTACCTGTTGCAGTTGTTCCCGCTCTTCGACCTTTTCGCGCGAAGGAAAAGTAAGGGAGTTCTTATTTTCAGCGTTTAAAATTTAAAAAAAATAATTTATGGGGTTTTACGTGCCAAAACCACTTTCTGATTACGAGGCACGCCGTAGTGGAGGACTCCAGAAATTTCGACCACCGGGGGTTCTTTAACGTGCGCCTAAATCTAAGTACACGGGTGTTTTCGCATTTCGCCCCCATCGGAATGCGGCCGCCGCGGCCGGGATTCGATCCCGCGACCTCCGCGCTCAGCAGCCCAACACCATAGCCACTGAGCAACCACGGCGGGTTTTTCAGCGTTTGCGCACGGCCTCGCGCCACTTAAGTTGCTCCGGGGTTTTTCTCACTCCTATCCCAGTGCGGGCTTCGGTTTACCTCTGTCCGAAAGCGCCTTCCTTAATTGCCCACCACGCCGTTAAGGAAGAAATGGAACCGCCGTAATTAATGACCCGAAGGGCCGTTCATTACTAGCGTAAGGCTTATCTCTTAAAAAAACCAATATGTTTTTAGCTGCGTAATTACCACGCACGATAAAGTATTTGTGAAATCGAAATTCGCACGAACATAAAACATAATGGCGGAAGTTAAGCACGCGCTTTTGCACATCACACCAAAGACGTTCTAAACCGTATTTGGATGATGAGGTTTAGTATCGGTCGTTTTGCTTGACTCCGCGATTCTGTACGCGAACTTCAGAAGAGAAGAAAATTGGGAATGAGAAACGATCGAAACGAGTTATTCGCGCACATGTTTCTTTGTTCGTTTCTTTGTTCGTTTCTTTTTGTTTACGCATAGATACAATGTTCTCCGACGTCATTAAATGCCATGGCCGTTTCTTACTCTTGCTAGCTTTATGATCACTTGTTCACCGGAGATATCACATTCTTAATAACAACGTACTCCGTGATGATAACGCATTACGCGTGCTCTAACAGATCCGAGAAAATGGTCGCTTCGAGCTAATATTGCTGACAATATCTGTTTCAAGCCCAGCATCATGTTTTGCATAACGTTGGGTCCTTAAGTGCTCACTTGCGTCGGAACTGCTGCCTTTATGACAATAGTAAAGTTTCAGCGACGAAAAAAAAAATAAGTGAGCCAGCTTGCCGGGGCACCAATTTGAACGTCTACAAATCAATCTCTTTGAATCCTCCATATGCCTACAAGGTTGACCTGAAAAGATAGTTTACAGACAGCGACATCTGACAACGGGTATTTTTGAGAAGCTTGTGACCAAACCGAGCAGAGTAGCGCAATGTTGTTCGCGTGTATGCTGGAAATCCGAACGGCAGGTTGAGATCGAAGGCTGCCAAGATTTTAAGCTTTTTCTCGGATACCACGGTCCGTTAAAGTTTGACCCTGATTGTAAATATATGTAGCTATAATTTTCGTGTACATGTTTTGAGCAATTTTAACTTGTTTATTTCAATAGGAGAAGGTACTCTAACGACACTGGGCACATCAACACCATTTCATATCATGTTCACATCATGTCATCATATCATAGCGACACCTACACTGTTCGCCCAATGCAGAGTTATATTAACGTCACGGCAACGTGACGACATATACCATAAAGACACTGGTACAAGATTAGGACAAGCAGTATCGCGGTTACAACAAGCGAACGGATAGGACAGCATCAATCGCATTCTCACTGTGACTTTCTTTATTGCTAACTGCATGTTCAACGAAATGGTCACGATACAATCGCATCTCAAAAAATAAAAAAGAAAACAAGATAGAAAAACGACAGAAAAAGAACGAAAAATAAACAGGAAAATAAAGAAAAAGACAGGCGCGCGTGGATAGGAACACGACGGGACCAGTTTCCGAACACCCATCTCTGTAACACATCCGCAAATCGCTATACTGCAAACATGTTTACTCCCTTAAGGTGGTTTACTTGTCGCACTGGTAACAAACTTACCGGTCGGACCTCACACAAATTTAT
Source organism: Dermacentor albipictus (assembly GCF_038994185.2). Taxonomy (NCBI): domain Eukaryota; kingdom Metazoa; phylum Arthropoda; class Arachnida; order Ixodida; family Ixodidae; genus Dermacentor; species Dermacentor albipictus. The sequence continues at coordinate 473,110,654 of NC_091821.1, forward strand.
AGAGGACGACAACGGAACTCTAACTAGATGTGCGATGACAAAAGATGCAGCTGAAAACTGTGTAATCGTTCTGACAGAAATATGCGACAGAAGAGTTTTATATCTATCCCTGCGAAATTCTCCTATCGGTAGTTCTGTGCACCCAAGGCTGTCAGAATGATTACACAGTTTTCCACTACGTATTTTGTCATCGCACGGCATCAGAATAACGGCCTCAGTCCTCGTGGTGGACGCACAGATGTTGCGTCCAAAGAAAAAGCAGCTTCTTTTGCGAGGCACCGGATACTTCTCCCCTGTTTCGGGTTCCTGACGAAGAACGGAAGCGTACCGAGCAGCTTAATCCGGACAGCTTTATGTGCGGGAAAAATGCGACGCTGTAAATTACGGTGCGCTTCCCGAACGCCAAACGGAGTAAGTACGAAGGCAGCGCCGGCCTATTACAGGCTGCGAAAAAATATCGGAGCAAGGCATCTAAATCTCATTCTGTTCCTGTGGTGGTAATGTCATTCGACCAAAAAATCCCTCGCACAATGCCGCCGACCGCCCAGATAATTCTTTCGAGGTTAAAGCCACCCCAAAGAGGCGTAAAAAGAAACAAGAAAGAAAGTCATTCGATCTTGTTAGGCGTGTTTTGTTCTTTTATTAGGCGTGTCTAAAGAGATGTTGACGCCAGTAGGTGGTGCCGGTAACTACTCTTCTACCACATGTGATAAACGCGCACAAATCGCTGCAGATATTACAAATTAAAAAAAAAAGCACTGGGATCGGTTATGACGTTCACAAAATGCCATCTTTGTCGCTACAGTCGCAATTAAACGAAGCAGACCTGTCCAGTATTGCATTAGCGGTCGCCTACACCGAAGTTTTGCTGCACATTATAACGTGTAAACAAACGTTTCATTGTGCGTTCATTGCAATGTTCCCAAATGAAAGCGGAGCCTTCCACTAACACAAGTTAAGCGCTGCTATACACAATATTAACGGCTTCAATCAACCCATCGCTGCTTCAGCCGATAGCGCAGCAACATACACAAGATCATCCGGGCACATATAGTGGTATCATCATTCACATATGGTCACACCATGCAAAACCACGAACTGTGCTCCTGCGTTGCGTTGCTGCAGCCGCCACATTCTCAGGCACTATTGGTGCGAGTAGCCATCGTCGGCTGCGGGAACGCTGCGTTGTCCTTCTTTCCACAAATAAAGCTTTAAATAAAAGAAACGTGAGGACCGAGATAATAATAATAAATACGCGTGACTCGCAATTCGGTTCGAAATTCTCTTTGGCGGAACGACGCCGACGCGGGACGCCGACGCCGGATTCTTTTGCGACACGGGATCCTTGTCGCTATCGCGTTAAAGAAGAACAGTGCAGCGCCGGCATCACTGACACCAACACCCTTCGGTTACGCACCCGTATGTAAAACACACACACACACACACACACACACACACACACGCGCACACACACACACACACACACACACACACACACACACACACACACACACACACACACACACACACACACACACACACACACACACACACTTGCAACCCGACGACCTTCTTTTCGTGTTCGTTGTTCCACATTTTCACTGCGGCATTTTGTGCTTGGAGTACACCGAACGATTGGTTTTCTTTAGCGCCAGCTTAGAGAAGCATAAAATATAACAAAAGCTGCTCGATTATTCGTTTCGCCTTCGGCCACTAATTTCACCGTCGACCAGTTCGAACCGCTGATGTAATGGAGTCCCTGGGGCCATTATTGCGCAATGGGACGTGGTGTACCTAAAGGAGCGGCTGAGAACGAAGAAAGGGTCCTCGGTCCGCGACACGCGTGGAAGCGGGCAGAGGGACACCTTGGACGATCTCCACGGAAGAGAGGAGACCGAGGGGCGGGGGGTGGGCGGGGAGCGCATCACTCGGCCGTTCACTCGGCTGCCGCAGACTCCGGTGAACACTAAACATTTCCTCTCCGTCTTGCTCTGTTCGCGCACGCCGTTGCGAATTGAAATCGCGGAAACGTACACATGACGGCGCTGCTCTAACCACGCGCACGTTCTCGCTTTCCTTGCAGCCCCGAGCGAAGCAAAACGAAAGCGAAACCATAAGTTAACGCCAGAGAAAAGCACGCTCGGATCGCCGCGATTCAAAAATAGCTCGAGGTGCTGTTCGGAAGCAGCGGAGGAGCGGGGATAAAGGCAGCGGCCCCTTCACCGCTCCAGAGGCCACCGGCGCGATAGAGCACGTAAAAACATCAGCCCCCATCCCCCCTTTCTTCGTCTTGTTCGGCGGCTCCGCCCGGCTCCTGACGGTATATATACGGATTATACGCGGCCAACGGACAGCGCCTCGAGGAGAGCGGATTTATTTTCCTTCGGCCTCAGTGTGTTTTTTCGGCCAGCCTCGGTCAGTCCAGCTATTTTTCTTTTTTTCTTTCTCTCTTGCGCAAAGAAGCCGCGCCAGCCGCCAGCCTGCTGCCCCGCCGCTGCCGCCACCTTCTGTTCCTCCGTCGCACTTTTTCATTCCTCCGGACTCTTTCGCTCGCGTCCATTTTCTCACTTTGGCTTGCCTTTCTTTCCAGTCTTTAACTCCACCCTTTTGCTTTTTCTTCTCGTCTGGATGGTTTCCACTATACTGTTCCGTTCGTTCCCACCCCTTTCGATCACTCTCTCCCCAACCCTTCAATATTTCGTTGCCCGTTGTTTCCCATCCCAGCCATGACCACATCGCCCGAGAGGTTCTCCTTCTTGCACACCCAGTCAGCGCTTTACTTATTTATCACTCTATTTCCATTGCCCCCTTCTAGAAGCTCGGTCTCGCGGCCAACGCTTTCCGTGCCAAGGGGTTATTTGTCTCTCGCCTTCTTCTCTTTTTTTCGTTCTCTTTTTCGTCCGCTTTTATGTGAGTCAGCGCTTTCCACATACTCAACGTACTCCCGGTGCTCTTAAACTATCGTCCAGTGTACACAATACTCCGCCCTCGACTCCAGTAAGTGAACGGCAGTGTTAGCCTTTGACTGCCGTGCTCAGAGGTACATCGACAACAATGCTCCCTGGCGATTCATAAGCTGAAATTTCTTAACCGAGGCGCTATCGCCTTGTACTCGGAGACACTGGCGCGGAAGCGTGTTTGGCAAGCAGAAATCGTCGAGCAACGGTGTTGAAGCGCAGTGCACCGTTCTTTCGAGGGTCGGCGCTGTCCTGCGCAGAAACCATAGGACATATTTTTGTTAACATGTAGCACGTCGCGGTATTCAACCAAAGCTCAATAGGCGGTGTCGAAAGCATGGCGGCTATGACGCGTTTGTGGTTCCAGCAGTGGCTTCCGGCGCATACAATCTGCAACAGCATCGCCTTCGAGATCCATACCTGTTCCTCCAAGTAAGCGGTTGTTGCTTACTGGATTTCGGCGCTGTTGGTGAGGAAGTAGTAAACCGGTAATTCCGTCTGAGGCCTTGGGTTTTAAGAGTAGTAGAGGAAATCTTAATAAATCTGCGGTTGAATACATGCAGTAGAAGACGGATTGAGTATTGATGGATCACAGGCAGCGAAGATAATCGAATTTAGGGCAAGCGTTATGTATCATGTTCGATCGTTCATTTACATAAAAAGTGGGCCTAAAGGACGGATAATAAGAGCAAGAGAAAGGTAAGAACAACTATTTCGGTGACATTAGTCATTTCAAAGGAATGATGTTAACCTCTATGCATTTATCTATGAACGGTGACATGATTTCATGCAAGAGGCCTTCATAAGAGCTTGGGGTAGGCGTCCGATCAGTAATTGTTATTTAGCATAACGTTATTTATTTTTTCATGGCACCGCCACATTAGTCCGAGGTTGCAGTCCCTGAGGCGCTTATGCCCTTAGAAGAGAACACAAAAGAGGATATACCTACAGTGCCCAGAGCCGTACATGCGCCATAGACATATTCAGTGCACTTAGGAACATTGCTTTTCATCTCGTGCGTTCTTATTTTTTTGACAAAAATTTGTGACAAAAATGCAGAAGATGGTACGATAAACTATACGTTACCTTATACGGTGTCTGCGGCTGCTGCGAGACCTGATATTGAATGATATATATGCGGTTAACGCAAGGCGTTAACCGCAGTATTTGACGCCCCAATGCAACATTGACGCTATAAGGGACAACACGGTGGAGCCAAATCCCGCATTAATTCTTGCCACCTAGGGTTATTTGACGCTGTCGTCGTACACGAGTGCTTTCGCAATCTGCCGCCCCCATCGTAATGCGGCCAGCGTGGTCGGAAATTGAACCGGCGACCTTGTGCCGAGCGCCGTAACGCAACTGCAACCGAGCCGCCATTCAGGGTCACCGATGGAAGAGCTTCCTGTCGACACCTGCTAGTGAGCGCGGGCGCTTATATAGACGAATAGCACAATGGATCCCCGTAACATGCAAGAGGACGTTAGTGGGCCCCGACGAATTACGTCACAGAAAGACCGATCGAAGGCGCTGCGTTCCTTCTTAATCGCGACTGGCGTATAAATCTGCAGGGGCCTTGCCCTTCCTAGTGAGAACGTCGCAAGAACTTGGTGGGATAGTGAAGCGCAGCGTCGCAAATGGATCTCGCGGGAGACGCATCTTCGAAGCTTAATCGCGCACGTCCCTGAAACGAAGCGCCGAACGCGAGGAGAGCTCTGCATACTTTCTTCGTCAACATGGACAACGCTGCCGTATGGAACAGACTCGCTGCCCGTTTTTCGAAGCTGCATCCCAAAGCCCTCGCGGCCCAAGACAGAGCAGCTGTGGCAAATATTACTCGACGGGGAAGATGCTGGCTCTTGTCCGAACGCGTGCCAAGTGTTTCAGGATAACCACGTGCATTCAAATCTCACCACAGGGTTCTGTGGTGTTTTTAATGCTAATAAAACAGGCTAACTGCGATTACGTAGGGGTTGACTGGGAGGGGGGGGGGGGGTGTCATTGTACGTCGCAAAAGGGAGGGAGCCGCCGAACCGAGCGCTTTTATTGAGGCGCACGTAGGAGCGCAATACGCGGAGAAGAATAAAAACGTAAGTAATCATGATCACTGTACGCATATGGCGTTGTCCTCGTATAGTCCAGAAGCTTAAATGTGCAGTGAAGACGTGCGTAGTAACTGAAGATCGCTGGGAGAAGCCTTCATTTGACAGAAAATATGCTGATGATGGTGCGGAAGGCGAGCAGAATAATCTTTCTTTAAAAGATATCGTCGTTATACGGAACAGCGGCTAACTTTTTCTCCAAAATAGGCGATGAAAATGTTGAAGTAATGTAGGAAAGAGCGCTACGTAGGAATTTCGTTAGAAAGTAGAAGGTCTGTATACACACGAGCACAGCGAAGAACGCACATGCGCAGTTCTCACAATGCTCTTCTCGCATAGCAGTTAGCTCCACCGGCAGATGTCTCCATGCCATGGGAGGCGAGTTTTGATGTTGCACCGCACATATCCTTGAAATTCCGTCTGCAACGCAAGAAAAGCTGTGCAAAGTTTCCTATTGCGGCTCAATAATAATGTGCTGAATTAGCACATGAAAAAAAGAAAAAAAAAGGACACAAAAAATTACCGACGATTACGTTACTTCCTAATGCGAAATTTGAGCGCAGCAAATAAGCTGTTTCACCTTTTCGATAGATTGAGGCAAAGAAATCGAGCAACACATGTATGCGCTATCACAGAATTTTTTTTTTATTTTTCACACGTATTCCTTTAACAAAGACTCCACTAACAGTTCTTGACAGTCATGAAGGAAGCTTTGTGGTCGGAGAAATAGACTGATATATGTTCGACTTGGTACACCATCGGTCATCTCGCTCATGGCTCAGAAAGAACTGGCAGATAATTTCGCAGTGGCGAACGGCAGCGGCAATTTCGGCTCGGGCGGTGCACATATACAGATCCGCCGCCACCGATCTGGCTCTCTGATTGCCACCGCACAGGGCGAACGGCAGCGGCAATTTCGGCTCGGGCGGTGCACATATACAGATCCGCCGCCACCGATCTGGCTCTCTGATTGCCACCGCACAGGGCCAACGGCTGCGGCAATTTCGGCTCGGGCGGTGCACATATACAGATCCGCCGCCACCGATCTGGCTCTCTGATTGCCACCGCACAGGGGTTGCATTGGAGGAGGAGCGAAGAAAGGAATTAAGTTCGAGCCGGCGCTTTGACAACCGGAGACTCGCAGGAAGAGGAGGGAGGGGGGCGGCGTGTACACCCAGCGGCAAACGATGGGGGCAGAAGCGCGCGCAGCAAGCGGACAACACGATAAAGGGAGGAGGGAAGAGATAGCAGCGACTGACTGATGCCGCTGACGCCAATAGTGAGTCAACCCCAGCTGCGGAGTTGGTTTCAGGGACAACGCCGCCGATGCCGACACAAACAATATGATACCCTCGCTTCCGCAGCGCTAAGAACCAAGTCTAGCCGTGGGAAGGTGGTCACGTATTCGTCGACGTGCCGGGGCCTACGTGAAATAACCGGCGCGTCGGCAACTGAAGAGCACCCTATCCGCCACACAAGAACAGGGGGGGGGGGGGGACCCTTTCCTCCTCTTTCTGCATGGCGGCGACGGTGTTCTATGCAGTCACGTTATCTTGACTCTCTAGCGGCGTCAGCGGCATCCAGCGGTATCAGTCGGTCGCTGCTAGCGCTGGGGGGATGAAAGGGGGGCGGAGCTGGTTACGAGGCCGACGACAATGCCGATGACGACGCGAAACCCAGGAACGGACGCCAAAGAGCTGCGCTCTAATAACGATAAAGGAACGCAAAAATGCACTGCTAAAGCAGGAGAAAGGTATATAAGATCAACAGAAAGTCGACCAATGTCTTCTGTTTTTATTCCGCTGGAACATATGCAAGGACAGGCTTTCTCTCCCTCTCTCTTTCTATCTCTCTCTCCTTCTTTTTTTTTTCTCATCGCACGTATTTTAGTTTTTAGCATCGACTCCATAAAAGCACTCGGGAACCAAGAAAGACACCCCGCTATGTAAAGCCTCACGCGCATTCCTAAGGATGATGAAACATAGCAAGCAATATCACGACTAGAATTGCCTGCGAACGCGATTTCTCCTTTTACTGTTGCGAGGTCACGCGCGTGTTCGAGACTTTGCAGAGCGCATCACGGCGACAAGAAAGAAAGGGAGGAGAGAAAAGAAAGAAAACCAAACGCCGTCGCGCCGTAGCTGTGGCCACGTTTCGTAACAACGCCGAACCCGGGCAAGCTAATACGTCTTAGCCGCGCAACTGCGAGAATCGATGCTGCTCTTATACAACGCTCGGCCGAGCGGACACCATGGCAGTCAATAACTGCTTATGCGCGGCACCCCGAGCGGATATGCGCGCAAGCTCCTACAGGGTCTGGGAATTCGCAACAAGGTATAACAACGAAGGCGCAGCGACAACCGGTTGGGCAATGCGCCAGGCAGACGACGAAGCGCTTTTAATGCCTCTCGTTCACGGCTCGTTGGCAGCGACGAACGAATCCCGCGCTGTCTCGCTTATCGACTTTCGAATGCAGATAATGCACGCGCGCACGCCTCTCTCGTTTTTTTTTCTTTTTCGCTTCTTTCCCCTTTCGTTTTTTTTTCTCTCTCTCTCTAGCCCCTATATAACCTTTCCGTCTTTCTCGTAGCGGTCATCCAACGAGACTGCGGCGGCAATAGAGACGGCCGTCTCCCTCATTTATCACGCTTACAGACGACACTCTTTTCCGGTCGTCTGCTTCTGCGCATCTCTGCAGACGTGGTTCTTGCGTAAACCTTGTTTGTTCGTTTCGCTTTCTTCTTACTCGAACATGACTACTAGAGACAGACCGACACTCGCTACTTGAATATTTTTCTTCTACTCGTTTTCGGTCGCATGCGAGATTTTCATGGGGTGGCGTTACCAGCAGACATTGGGCGAAAATGCCCGCAGCACTCAGTCAAAAATAACACGCCAGAAGGTTACTGGGCGGCATGTGGAAACAAGGCGTGGGGCGTTGTTCAAGGCCATTTTCTTTCGACCACACGTAGCACGCCACGTATACGCGAGCTGCCCTCGCAAACCTATGGTAAGCTCACGCCGCAAACGTAAGCGTTCATTGTTGCGAATTCATAACAGCCAATAAGTACGGAGAAATAGGGCGCATACGACAGAAGTTCTTCTAAGGAATTATTCGACCATCAGAGGCACAAATTGCGAAGAGTTGCGAACAGCCCAACGTTACTGTGTGATGTTTCCGGTTTCCTTTTTTCCCTCCTCTTCTTCTTTCTCCTTTTATTCCCTTTACCGCTTTCCATAGCACAGTGTAGCCAGCCGGTGCTTACACTGGCTAACCTCCCTGTCTATCCTCCACTTTGTCTCCCCCCCCCCCTCCCCCTCTGCCGCCGGTGCTTAATAAGAAACGCTCACGACGCGGTTAAGGTAGGTACTATTGCGCAGGTAGATGCACACTGAACAAGAAGTAAAACAGAGGGAGAGATATTGGGAGGAAACGAGACAGACATGCTACGATATTTGATTTGATCCACTAAAGCACATCAGTGCATTTTCGCAGGGGATAGCTTTCAAATATCGGGAGCGATGGCAGCGTTATTATCTGTCGTAAAGTAAGTCACGCGACCTTCAGTAGCACCGAGCAGAGCCCTACGTAGCTTGAAACGACGCCGTCTTGTCCATATGGCGACGACACCTAGATGTTACGCATTAGAAAAGAAAAATGGCACCGAAACGAGAAATTATGCACTTTCCGCACAGTTTGAGATTCGAACCGAAGTCAACATTCTAGCCTACACTGATGGTCATTTACAACGGGAAAGTAAATTGAAAGAAAGAAATATCTTCCGCAGACATTGCGAGACGACGCAAAAAATCATCGAAGACATCGGCAAAGCTAAACGCCCACGCTAACACAAAATCGCGCTTGTGCTTGCGCAAGCGAGCAACCATCCGCCCCATACAAAAGCGAAGGAAATAAACTACAGCATAAGCAAACTACAGAAATACTCAAGAAAAAAAAACTTATAGCAAGTTCTATGTTTATCAATAATCCCATTTCATTAATACACAGGAATTTCCGATATTGCTCTTTCACTATCTGTCGAGCTTCACCGCAATGCTCCAGCATAATTTAATGAGCATGATAAAAAAGAAATATATTTCATAAGATCGGCCAGATTTCAATAACTTTCAATTAACAACATCGAGAAGGCACGTCCTTCTAATACCCTGCGTAAATAGGGCACTTTGTCGAAACTTCCCTGCTGCGATATCGAATATTTTAATCCTGACCAGAACAGTCAGCATCATTACGCAGCAGGGAAACTACGGCTAAGTGCCGCAAATACGCATGCTATTAGAAGGGCTTGGAATCTCGACGCTGGTGAGAGTTGTTGAATTTTTGCCGATTTCTCAAAACATATACGTTGCTAATGCTGCCCATTAAGTTAGGCATGTGTATTGCGGCGAAGTTGGACAAATAGGCGAAGGTACGTTGTCCCCAATTTCTGGACATGCCAATATTTCTAAGACCGCTACTAAAGCCTTTAGAGAGAGAGAGAGAGAGAGAGAAACTCTTTATTTGAGGGCAGACATTTTTTCCGGCGTGCATAAGACCACTGCCACGCTACTCGAAGGAAAACGCTGACTGGAATATTCGAAAGGGAAGTTGAAAAAAAGAGAGGGCGCCCGAGAAACGAAGATAGAATCCGATAACGCGCACGCAAAGCTCCAGCCTCTAATTCCATTTCTTTAGTTCGTTGCGTCGTTCCCCACATACACGTCTCCCCAACGCGAAACGCGCACGAGCCCCGGGCGGAGGCTCGGCGGAGCGCCGTACGCAGCTCCGCGGACCCGTCGCGCATGTAGAGCCGCGCAGCAAGGCGTGTATACGGCAGTCGCACGCGAGGTGGGAGAGGGGGGAAGGGGCAGGGAAGGACAGGGCCCGGCGCAGCACGGTGCTGGTGCACACGCAGCCGGTGGCTCGGAAGAGGACGGAGGTTCTTCTCTCGCGGCTTCGGGGCGTGATCGATGCGCCGGCCAGTAGAGCCTCCTGCCACGGGAAATGACGCCCGGTAATTGATTGCCAAATAACGGCCCCGGCGCGGTTGCGCAACCACCGCCGATGCCGCTACGGGCTGCCCCGAAGCTGCCCCGGCCATCCTCTCCGAAGCGCCGAGGGGGGCAACTTCCCCGCAAGGCACCACGCCCTCCGCCGCAGTCGCTCGCTTCGGCTCCCTCTGCGTCTGTTTTCTTGTTTCCTTCTTTTTTTTTTACGATACCAATGCTGTTTCTCAGGATCTCTATCAAAATTTTCTTTTACAGTGTTCACGGTTTCTCGTGTAGCTCGGCCACCGTACTTAGCAAAAAATAAAGCAACGCAGGTAAAATTAAACCACTACCTGTCTGCGTCGGAAGCTCAGTTATTACTGGATGTGCGAGTGTTGTATACAAATCAATACTTTTTTACCGAGCTAGCAACATCCTTCAGTTATTATATTGTCCCCAAAGTACAAACAAAAAAATGATGACGTGACCTTGCGACAGAACGCCGCGCGTTCATTGGTCTCCCTTACGCCGGGACATTCCTCTCTTTCTCCGAGCGATATCGCCTTGACGTAACAGCCAGACCGAACCGGTTCCAAAGCGAACCGTTACAGAATACGGCCTCTGGGCTGAGTTTTCTGGTAACGCTCCACGGCGGAACTAAATGTTTAAGCAGCTCCGCTGCTAAAAGAAAGAAAGCGATCTCTTCGGGTGCGCGAAGCGGCCCAGTCAACGAAAACGCCGCGGCGTGCATGCGGTGAGATAGTTAAGTTCACTTTCGCATTTAATGATTCGTAGCACAGGGCGGAACGAAGAAGTAACCTGTATAATGTACGATTTCGACCAAGAATATAATGCGCAAAGATATGCATGCCTCCATTATCGCTTATATGAGCCAACGCGCTCGAAAAAAGAAGCAATCCAACCAGGCTTTAGTCGAAGACTAGAGGTTACTCTACTGTTTATTATAGTGTGTTAGAACCCCGCAACGCGCCGTGTTGTGCAAAGGCCACATGCTATTATAGCCTCAACAGCGTTCGCATCTTCGCTTTCTTTTTTTCTCCCAAGTTCATGCATTTTACAAAACCTTCGTGCAGGGCACGCATTCGATCCGAACACGCTACCCTCCGCGCGCGACCGCCTGATCTTAATAATAGATCAAATCACGCGACGTCATATGCCTAACCGCATGCAGCGCCCGCCCCCAGCTCTCCAAGTTTCATCTCGCTAATGGCAGGCTCGCGACGAGAGCAGCGCCGGCCGACGTCGCTGCGACGGAGGAGCGAACTCACGCCACGACGTCGTCGCACCGGGGCGCCTCCCCCGCATCGCACGTAGTAGCACCGCGACAAAGCGGCCACTTGGGCAGGCTACGTGCCTGGCAGGCAGCGCGGCGCATCGCATGCCCGAGACGGCGACCGAGCTGCTGTTGACGCAAGCGGGGAACGCCGCTTTGGAGGAGGCCAAGCGGAGAGGGCTCTCCTGTTGACTCGGCAAAGTCCAATACGGACCGCACACCGATCGGCCCACACGGTGGTCCGCACGCTAGGTTCGGGCCGGAAACGGGCCGCCGAAGCCCGCCCCGGTCGATCCCTGTTATAACAGACCGTATTTTCCCCCGTGTGGTGCCGTCGCGCTCGCCTCGGGAGCAGGGATCCCGGGCCGCCCTCCGTCTTGGCTCCGGTGGGTACGCTGAGCCGCATCGGCCTGTCACGGGATCACCGCCGGCCGATTAGCGGGTGGCCGAGAAGGAGAACTTGGGCCGAGGGCCGTTTGAGCCTAAATCAAACGCTCGTCGCCATACGCGCGCGCACGATTCGTGTGTGCGCGCGGGGATCGAAATGGGCAGGGGCAGAGGCGCACGCGCGCGGGCGAATGGGTCGACACTTTGGGTCGACAGGCACGGCACATGTGCGGGGACGCCTCGTGTGCCTCACAGGTTGTCCGCGAGGCGAGGTGCGCGGGATTCTCGATGGCCGGCGTTACAACGAGCACGGGTGCGTGCCGCTGGAGAGGCCGTCGCGTTGGTCTTTCCGACGCTTCGACGCGCGCCTTAATTAGGCCGTCGTTATTATCCGACCTTCTCTGAAACCACTGGAGCAATAACCAGCATCTCAGAGCGAGCGTGCCCTTTCTTTAGCCGCCAACGAGCACGATTTTTGCGACGCGAGCGTGGCGTGACTCGCGCGAATTACCACCCTGCGTCTCATGTGCTGCGGTCCCGTGAAACACTTCTTGCGCGACTACTGGAGAGCGCTGAACGCCAGAGCACATTCCTTCGTGCGCTATAATGCTTCCATGTGTGCGAGTCTCCATCTTTTTATTTATTCTTTTCATCATAACCGGAACATCCTCAACCCGCGTCTGCTATCTGATCCGCGGAGTTATATTCGACTGCTATTGGCCTTTCAGCAGCGCTGGACGAGAATGAAGTCCGATGCTTATTTTCTCAACAAACAGTGGACAGGCCATGTGAATGAGTTTATTGTGAGCATTCTGAGCTCATTAGATTGGGCACTTGGTTGTATTAGAAACGGTTAATTAGCCTCGGCTCAGCGCTGTCCAAAGCTCATGAAACCAGCGCGGGAACTTCAAGCTCGTTTTTAATGTTTGCGTCATTTGTGGCGAACGAAAGACACCATTCCCGGTAAGGTTAACGTTTATGGTATCCTCGAAGTGTACCTTACAAATACAGATATATTCACTCTTTCTCTTTAGTGTTTTCTCACCAATACACGTTGGCAAGATGTATGCACAATAGGATCAATGACGAATCTGGAGAATGACGTGCGCGTTCAAAAATACACTTCGCAGACCTCGACCACACTTTGCTCTCACCTATTGCTCTCACGGAAGGAAAGAAAGAAAAATGTCTAGTACGTAAAAGATTGTTACTCCCGACTCTAACTGACCATCCTCTAATTGAAGTAAGCGCTACGAGACGGTGCCACCAGCGCTACAATGCACGTCTGTTACTCCAGTGCACCAGCATCCCGTTAACTGTGATGATTTTACGGACAAGATACGTGGAGGGGCATAAGCAAGTCCAAGCAAAAAAAAAAAAGAAGAAAAAGACGGAAAAAGATCACGCAAAACCTCCCCCCCTGGGAGTTCTTTAGGCATGCGTAAGCACTGTGCCACTTGCTCGCTTCAGTGCATGCAGTCCGGTGTCATCATCAACGTTATGAAACTTGATCCGGCCAGTACAAAAGAAAGCACTGCGGCGATACGAACTGGTGCTGACGTCGGCGCAAAGTGCATCGATAGCGCAAGCAAAGTACTGTCGGTGGCAGGTGCGCGGATGACGTTCCGATCATTACGAGCCGTTATTGCTCCTTAACGTCTTATCCATTCGCGTCGAACCAGTATGAACCGTCATCATACTCACTAGGGTGCGTATGTGGCGCGGCCGCGCGGACCGTGTCTTGAAAGCAATCTGCGATGCGGGAAGAGAATGTCGACTGCTGATAGCTCCGCGCCCTGTGTTTTCGCCGCTTCGCGTGGAAGAGCACGGACCCACATCTTGAAAGCAATCTGTGAAAGGGGCAGGGTGAGGCGTGTGCCGAGAGCTTCGTGAGCGCTGTGTTCTCACCACTTCGTTCGCGTTGAGGCGACAGGGTGCACGAAGGTCGAGGCGCTCGCTGCTGCGGGCTCTATCTCGGAAGCAATCGTCTTACATGACGGACGGACGGACGGTTTTTCTCGTTGGGTAAGCATAGAGATGCTTGCCCAACAACCGGGCCCAGTGGCTGTAAACCTCACGCTCCCACAGAATAGAAGAGCACCTTTTCCTGCGTATAGGAGCAGGCACGGCGCAATAGACGCCGGCCGACTGATTCTTTGCATCCACATCCGGTGACGCCTTCTGCCTGCCGCCTCTCGTGCCATTTGCGAAGAAATATCCGTTTGTGAAGTTCACTGACAAGCCACACGAGGGCACCACAACATTGGGCTTTCACTCCTGAAGGCGCCTAAGTTCAACTAGAAGCATTTTGAAAGGGGAGTTTCATACTTACGGAACACCAAAAACGGGAGCGAAGCCCCTACAGAATCAAAATGTCGTTTATATATATATATATATATATATATATATATTGTCGCGAAGCACTTTGAGCAGTAAGCGTTCGCGACTAGAACGTTGGAGCAGCGAGAGGTAGTGTAGCCGACCGAGCACCGAAACAAGGTTGTTCTTTCTCGTCGTCGTTGTCTCTCTCCTAGCCACAGTCCCACTGCTCCCTATTTTACAGTACAGTTATCTCCCCCGCGGAAAAGGAAGCCGTCCCGGTGACCTACGGGTAGGACAGCACAGGCGGATCATAGTAGGGCTTGAGACGCTGGGCATGCACAATTTCGCGTCCACGGTGGCGATGATCCAAAGGTAGCTCGAGGGGTTCCACAATATAGTTGACTGGAGACGTTTGTTTGATCACGCGGTATGGGCCCTGGTACTTCGACGCGAGTTTCGGTGACAGTCCAGTGGTAGAGGCTGGAACCCAAAGCCACACCAGCGAGCCAGGAGCATAGGATACAGGAGCATTGGAACTTTCTCGATGGTGCTTCTGGCGTTGCTGGTCTTCTGACGTAAATATACGGGAAAGCTTGCGACACTCTTCTGCGTGTGCAGCAGCTTCGGATAGGGTAGTTGTTTCCGTGGAGTCAGGGCGGTACGGAAGGATAGTATCCATTGTGGAAAAAGGTTCGCGTCCGTACAGGAGAAAGAAGGGCGAAAATCCCGTGGTAGTCTGCGTGGCGGTGTTGTAAGCGTAGGTCAGAAAAGGTAGAACATGGTCCCATTTGGTTTGGTCGGATGCAACGTACATGGCCAGCATGTCACCAAGAGTGCGATTAAAGCGCTCGGTCATGCCATTAGTCTGCGGATGATACGCAGTAGTGGTGCGATGAATGATGCGGCATTCTTTGAGGAGAGCCTCGATGACGTCGGAGAGGAAGACGCGGCCTCTGTCACTGAGTAATTCCCTGGGAGCTCCATGGCGAAGGATGATGTGGCGCAGGAGAAACCAGGCGACGTCACGTGCAGAAGCGCTGGACAAAGGGGAAGTTTCCGCATAGCGCGTAAGATGGTCGATGGCCACGATTACCCAGCGATTTCCATCTGATGTGGTTGGCAGAGGTCCATAAATGTCGATGCCTACTCGATCAAAAGCACGTGCTGGGCAAGGCAAAGGCTGCAATGGGGCGGTTGAACGACGAGGGGGATCTTTACGGCGTTGGCAAACCAAACAGGAGCGGACATAATGATGGATGAATCGATACATCCCCCGCCAGTAGTAACGAAGGCGTAGACGCGCGTATGTCTTCAGTACCCCTGCATGCGCACACTGGGGATCGTCGTGGAACGCTGCGCAAATATCCGAACGCAGGTGTCGCGGGATGACAAGCAACCATTTGCGGCCGTCCGGGAGGTAGTTGCGACGGTACAGGAGCCCGTCGCGAATGGAGAAGTGATGTGCTTGGCGACGTAATGCGCGATTGTTAGTGGGTGTCGATGGGCTGGACAAAAAAACGCAGCATGGACACAATCCATGGGTCTTTCTTCTGCTCCAGAAGAATGTCCGTGGCAGCAAGGGAAGACTCGGACAACGAGGCTTTCGGGAAGCTAGCCGCGTCTGTTAGTGGAGAACGAGACAAGGCATCCGCATCCGAATGTTTTCGGCCAGAACGATACAGTACGCGAATGTCATACTCCTGCAGTCGAAGGGCCCATCGAGCAAGACGACCGGACGGTTCTTTTAAGGATGACAGCCAGCACAGCGAATGGTGATCAGTTATGACGTCAAACGGGCGGCCATAAAGATACGGACGGAATTTGGTTATGGCCCAAATTATAGCGAGGCATTCCTTTTCTGTGACAGAATAGTTCGATTCAGGTTTAGTGAGTGCACAACTGGCGAAGGCAACGACGTACTCATCGAAGCCAGCCTTTCTCTGAGCGAGAACGGCCCCAAGGCCAACGCCACTGGCATCCGTGTGTATTTCAGTTGGAGCGCTGGGGTCGAAATGGCGCAGGATTGGTGGTGACGTCAAGAGACGACGCAGCTTTGTGAAGGCGGCATCGCAATCCCGTGACCAGGTTGAAAGGTTGTGGCCACCACGAAGAAGCTGCGTTAAAGGTGCAATTATAGTGGCAAAATTGCGGATGAAACGGCGAAAGTATGACGCTAATCCAATGAAGCTGCGCAGTTCTTTCAAAGTCGTTGGTCGGGGAAACTGGGCAACAGCTTGTAGTTTCGCCGGATCAGGAAGTACACCTTCTTTCGACACGACATGGCCGAGGATGATCAGCTGCCGGGCAGCGAAGTGACACTTCTTCAAGTTAAGCTGGAGGCCAGCATCGGCGATGCACTTTAGGACGCGTTCAAGTCGAAGTAAGTGGGAAGGAAAGTCCGGTGAAAAGATAACGATGTCGTCCAGATAACACAGGCATATCTGCCATTTGAGGCCGCGCAAGATGTTGTCCATCATTCTTTCAAATGTGGCAGGCGCATTACACAGGCCAAATGGCATCACGGTGAATTCAAATAAACCGTCAGGTGTGATGAAGGCCGTTTTCGGACGGTCTGACTCAGCCACTGGCACTTGCCAGTACCCGGATCGTAAGTCTAAGGATGAGTAGAATTCAGCGCCTTGGAGGCAGTCTAGCGCGTCGTCAATACGGGGTAGCGGATAAACGTCCTTGCGGGTGATCTTATTAAGTCGCCGGTAGTCCACGCAAAAGCGAATTGTGCCATCTTTCTTTTTTACCAGCACTACAGGAGAAGCCCAGGGACTGTGCGAAGGTTGTATGACACCGCGTTGGAGCATGTCTCCAACTCGCTCAGCGATCACGCTACGCTCCGTGGCGGATACACGATACGGCCTGTGGCGTAAAGGCTCATGGTTGCCGGTGTCGATGTGATGGACAACAGTGGAAGTACGGCCTAAGCGTGATTGTTGTAGGTCGAATTACGTGCGAAAGCGGTCTAGAAGATGGACGACCTGGGCGTGCTGCGCTGGAGTGAGGTTGGGATCAATACTCTGGTAAAATGGTGGGTCACACGGCGGCGTGGGAGGAGAAACTTGAAGGGCCAGAGCGTCAACCGGAGGAGAAGCCGGGTCGTCAGGCACATCGTAAAGGAAGCTTGGTTCGATTTCGTCGGCATAACCAAGACACTCATTGTGGAGCAGCCTAGCAGGGCAAGGAAACAGGTTTGATACATAAAGTGCGCTCGAACCTTGTCGAATGGCAAGAAGGGCAAAAGGAAGCAAGAAAGGATGGCGGCGAGCAACAAGCTGAGACGGCGTGAAAAGAACTGTGGAGTCGGAAAACCCAACGCAGGAAACGGGTACAAGTGCGGCAGAGTATGGAGGAATCTCGGTGTCGGCGGCGACGAACACACGACTGGAAGTGTCATCAGTATCTACAAAAACGTCGGTGCCGAATGGCGACAGCGCGAGTTCAGCACGGGCACAATCTATAACGGCATGATGAGAGGACAGAAAGTCCCATCCTAAAATCATGGCATGGGAGCAGCGAGGCAGAACAACGAACTCCATATGGTATAAAGCGCCGCTTATAACAACACGCACGGTACACTTCCCTAAGGGTTCAATCGGCGCAGCGCTTGCTGTACGTAATGAAATGGCTGAATAAGTCGTTGCGACTTTTCTAAGGGTAAGACGAAGCTGGTCCGAAATCACTGATATTGCTGCTCCCGTGTCTACAAGCGCATGAACGGCAATGTCTTCTGCATAAACTTCAAGGATGTTCGCAGGAAATAAATGAGGTCTTGAGGAGTTCGCTGAGATCGCAGTTCTTGCCTCCGGAACTGCGGTCCTTAGTTTTCCTCTCGGATAGCTTCAGGACGACGGATAAGCGGCGACAGAGAACGCCGACGGGGAGACGGAGACCGACGGGTATTGAAGGGTCGGGAAAGAGGAGACGAGGCTTCGAAGGGCTGAGCGGCAGCAGCAGAACGGGACGTAGAGTCGAAACCGTTACTTTGTGCCCTCGGAGAGTCCGAAGGATACCATCCACGCCGGCGGCAAAGCCGTGCTACATGCCCAGGTAGGCCACACGAATAACAGATAGGCCGATTGTCATGGGTGCGCCATGGATTGAGAACAGCGGGCGTAGACTGTCGGAAATATTGGCGAGGTGGGCGCACGGGCTGCTGTGGCGGCCAGTAGTTGCTTGGGGGGGCAGGAGAGTATGTTGCAGCTGCTTGCGGAGGTGAGGGAAAGGCGCTGGTAAGTCTGGATTGATTACCTGCAGAAGGAGGCCTTGGATTGGCGACAACGGCAGCGTACGTAAGTGGCACAGGCGGAGGAGGCGGTTGATGAGCAAGTGGTACTGCGTTAGCGACTTGTTCTTGTATCAGGTGACGGAGATCTGGAGACAAGCGCGGCTCTGAGGCTGGAGCGACTGGCAGAAGAGAGAGTTGGCGCGCCACTTCTTCTCGTACAAATTGCTTGATGCTGTCGAAAAGTTCGGAACTGCAAGGAGCAGAAGTGACGCCATCACTCAGAGCGGAAAGTGCGACGTCCGGAGCGAGAGCTCGGCGCGTAGAAAGCCGCTGTTTGCGCAGCTCTTCATAGCTCTGGCAAAGCGCTATGATGTCGTTGACCGTCTGAGGATTCCTTGCCAAGAGCATTTGGAAGGCGTCGTCTTCTATGCCTTTCAAGATGTTCTTGACCTTGCCATCTTCGGTCATATCAGGGTCTATACGCCGGCAGATGTCAACTACATCTTCAATGTAGCTCGTGAAAGTTTCGCCCTTTTGTTGGGCACGACAGCGAAGCTGTTGTTCAGCCCGAAGTTTGCGCACAGCAGGGCGACCGAATACTTCCTGAAGTGCCGTGCGGAATGCTGACCAGGTGGAAAAGTCAGCCTCATGGTTGCGGAACCAAAGATGGGCGACCCCGGAAAGGTAGAAAGGGACGTAGCCAAGCTTGTCAGCATCAGACCATTTGTTGTGGGCACTCACTCGGTTGTATGATGAGAGCCAGTCCTCTACGTCATGATCATCAGTTCCATTGAATATGGGAGGATCCCGTTGGCGTGGCGCACCAGGACAGATGACTGGAGGCGGTGCCATGGGTGGGGCGGTAGGGCTAGTCTCCTCAGGCAT
This sequence comes from Dermacentor albipictus, assembly GCF_038994185.2. NCBI lineage: Eukaryota > Metazoa > Arthropoda > Arachnida > Ixodida > Ixodidae > Dermacentor > Dermacentor albipictus. The sequence goes on from NC_091821.1 coordinate 473,129,824, forward strand.
GGGAGATGTGACAGGGATCGTCCGGCTTCGGAGTTCCAGGTTGGCAATAAGTCCAGCACCTTCCACCAAATGTCGCGAAGCACTTTGAGCAGTAAGCGTTCGCGACTAGAACGTTGGAGCAGCGAGAGGTAGTGTAGCCGACCGAGCACCGAAACAAGGTTGTTCTTTCTCGTCGTCGTTGTCTCTCTCCTAGCCACAGCCCCACTGCTCCCTATTTTACAGTACAATATATATATATATATATATATATATATATATATATATATATATATATATATATATATATATATATATATATATATATCTCACGATATATTTCAGGGCTCGAACAAGTTTACCCGGGCCTGAGCTATAGTATACGAGCGAGGCAATGGCTGAGAGTACCTGCCTGGAAGAACTTCCCAAACATGCTCCTTGCCGCTGGAGGACTTGAGGGGTGTTAAAGTATGGGCGGGGTAACAAAGTTTACATGATCTGTTCAATTATTGAGCGTTTGAGGCTGCTTACGTCAGTAGCAGATGGTTAAAAGGTACATACAAAAAATACAAAAATAAACACTAAGCGAGCTTAGTTCTGCGTAGTATTTCTTTCGGGAATAAAATTGCACTTATTTGGCGGAAGAAGGCTCACTGTTATATTAGCGGAAAGAAGAAAGGCTAACTCTTCTCGTTCGTGTTCAATTGTGCGCTGGAACGATGTTTCATAATGCAAAGGCCAAGGCTTCCTTTCTTGAATATGGCACGTAGATGTGGCATCACCACGTTTTGCACGTTCAGCACGTCTTTGCCGAGAAGACGTTCTTAAAACTCACGAGGTGGAGTGTGGGTGTTTCCTTTAGGATGCAGGGTGCAATCCCCGTTTGCCCATAAACCGTTAACTAGCGCCGATGAGACACTGTCTGTATACAATGAAGTCGCGAAGAGATACCACGGTCACTTCAAGCAGCTCTTTTACCTTTCGCTCTTTTACGGCTTCCCAATACTGAGATCATGGTACCAGGAGCGAAATTCATCATTAGATGGAAAGATAAAGTGCCCCAATATGTCCTATATGACAAAAACTGTGAACTAATACGAGACGGCGGCATAAAATTGTCCTTCGCGCGCGCTTGTATTGATAGCTGGCAAGTGAGAACGCCCAGAAACTGCGCGTTAAAAAATCTCTATTGACAAAAAAGAAAAAAAAAGAACGGAGAGAAACGCCGCCATATATTCAAAACACGAGGCCGAGATGTACACAACCGCGTGCAATCAGAGCGCGATACAGGAAAGTGACTGCATAATTTCCTCGTCGGAATGGGGCTGCTGTGGGCGGAAAACAATACTGTGACTTCGTTTTAAGCAGCTAGTAAACATACTGTTGGCAGTGTGGCAGATTCTGCGTACGGCGTGATGAGAAGGTGCCCTCCAAAGCGTTCCGAGCAATATATAAGATTAATTGCTGACGTTTTGCATCGCAGTATCCGGAGTCAGCACTTCGTCCGATGTCGTCAAGGTGCCTTAATCTTCTGACCATTGTCCACAGCAGGTGCAGCAGAGGAGCATGGGCTAACCAGAGTACCCGGCCGAACAATGTTCGGCACTGCCGTTAACGAGAGTCGAGCGCGCATCCCTCTCCCTGCCCTCCCAATTGCTCCCTCCTCTCACCGTCTCGTAGGCTATCGTGGGCGACCCGCGAGAGTGTCTCGCCCCTCTGCGGTGCCTGTCCTACAAGGGGTCATCCATCACGGGCGGGGGTCCTATAGTCGACAACGTCTTGTTCAGCGCATCGATCAGAGAACCCGGCGGGTACACAGCGCCGGCCAGCTCCCGCCGGACGACGCGTCCACGCGGCTATGCGAGGCACGGTGACGCAAGTATACGGCGCGTTGCGAGACCGCCCTCCGACACTGCTGTGCTCCAATGCAGGCACTTTCGCGCGCCGCAGTTCTCGGTGATGCGCAGGGCGGCTTATGCGTATGCGCGCACTAAGGCAAATAAGCACCCACAGACATCGGCAATGCCCGATAAAAAAAAAGGGGGGCAGGAAGACGCGCAGCCGGTTCACTATCGTACACGGTAAGAAAACGGTCGAGGGCTCTGAAGAACCGAGAGAAAGGAAAGCGAGCACTGGGAATGCGATCATCCGTAAGTGCACATATAGTGCACGCAGGCGGTCATGAGGTCGGTCGACTTGAGGAACTGTAACAGTGCCCACGTCGCCTTCTGCGTTTGCAAAGCCTGAGACCACCATTAGAGGTCCCTTGTCACGGAGGATGGCCTCGAGTCCTGGAGATCTGGCATGATGCGGAATAGGATGCCCTAGTTGCCATAGCGGAGGCACATGCAGTGAAGATGTTCCAAAGACTTTTCACACTCGCAGCGGTCCAATGAATGTGTACCGCCTAATTGTCCGTGCCATTCCCTCCAATAAGGAACGAATAAGGCTTTGTGAACGCCTCACGAAGAAAAATCGATAGAACGAGAGTATAAGACTACAGGATCATCACAATTTACCAAACGGCAGCGTCTTAAGTTGAAGGAAATTTGATCACGTTTATCGGAGCTTAATGTTACGACATGAAGGAAAGCGAACTGTTGAAAGCAAGAGAAAGTGGTGGTATCTACATCACAACAGACAGAGATGAAATTTAGCAACCATGTACAGGCGCCGACAAAAGTGGTATTGGGGAGAGCTCCACCACTGGAAAAGCTGGCGCCACCGTCGGCGTGACACGACATGAGGGATCACGTGGACACAGCGGCCGCGTCGGCTGCTTCGGAAGCGCCGAAGCGAGCTGAAAACGAAAGTTTTATGTCCCACTTGCACCGCGGTTGTGATTAAGTGGTGAGGCTTTGCCGCCTTGGGTGTCTGCTTGACAACAATTGAAAGTACTATATAATAGGTACTGGCTGCCTCTGGAGGCGTGCAGCATGGTAGGCTAACTGCTCGCTGCCGCAGTGCCGGACGTACGCAACGGAGCCCGGTGTCAGCCTTATTCACACGTAGCCAGAGGGCATGGAGGTGCGCGAAGTTTAGCTGGCGAAACTTAGAACCGGCAGACAGCCATCGGCTACAACTCGGGTATGCAGCAAGCACAGACGCGAGGAATATTGCTGCTACGGCGCCGGGACGGCGCGATGTTCGGTGAGTAGCAGAAAACGCGCACTGAGACGCTCGCCCGCGCCCGCTGCCCGGCTAATGTCATGACGCTTTATTAGGTCTATGAAATGTTGATACTGGATTCTGGCAAATTCACTAGAATGGAAAGGGAGCGGTAAGAAGCGCATTAAAGAAAAGCATGACATATGGTCACGTTTGTGTTATGAATTAATGCCCTGCATTAAGAAAAAGAAGCAGAGGGAAATCGCACGCTGAGAAGACCGATAAACATACAGTGCGACGCAACTTGAGAAATAATATTGAAATGTGCAAAAATTTAGAAGACAAGATTGAATCGTCACTACGGCACATCACAGTTGCCGTAGGCGTCGACGTTTCTACAACGAAATTATTTTTGAACAGTTCTGATAGCGTCCACGCAACAATGGTCGCTAGTGTGCTGTGAAATGCTCACATGCTGCAGCCTGAAGCTGACGGCACGGTGCGAAAACGTGCTCACACCGAAAGCAAAACAATGTGCGCGGACAAGCATGCAGACGCGCAGTCGGTCGCTGCGAACTCATGCGATCGCTGCATTGAGGCTCGATTCTGTTATGCCCCATTTGTTATGCCCCATTCGATGCCCCTGCAACGCTCAGGATACAGCGATCTCTATGATCAGAAAACATCACTAGTCATCGAGTCTTATGACAAACAGATGAAAAGCCGCGAAGGTTCGAACGAATGCCCCTGATGTCACAAATGCGACCGTTTTCGAACGCCGCGCGATGCCGAACGTAAGTATAAACTTCTGTTCATTCAACTGAAAAAGATCAAAGAATAAAAAATGAAAAGAATTAGAATTACTATATATGTATGTTACTTTCATGGTCTATGCCTGTTGCAAATTACACAGGTACAATGCTAGGTAAGACATGCGAAACAGAAACTGAATAATGAAAAGCACCACCGAGGACCTCAGTCGGTATTTTTGCAGGAAGCCGACGCCGCTGAACAAGTAAATTAGCGCGTTGCAGGACACAGACACGAGAAAGGGAGACTGTCCTTTAGCGAGCTAAATTACTTGGTCAGCGGGGCAAAACCAAGTAGCCCAACAATTAATCCTTCAATACCGACATCGTCGTCTCACAACCAGCGGAACAACATTGAGACTCTGCTGACTCACACACAACATTTGATGACGAAAACCCATGTTTACACGACGCAGCAGTTACACCAGGCCAACGCCTCCTAGATAGCAGGCCTGTGTACTCTGCTTTATGACGTCATGCTTCTTCGACCAAAATTTCCATTGTCAAGCCCGGCGTGACGAAAGTGGTGACGTCAAAATCACCACAACATACTCGGGAGCATCCCCATTAGATTATATGGCAGTCGGGCAAGATAGAATAACGTCATGGATGGAAGGGCACAGGCCTCGTGCTATCCAGAAGGCGTTGATCAGGCCGGCCGTTTCCGACACGCCATTTTAATTTCCCTGCTGGTTGCCGACGGCGAGACCGATCCGCAGAGGAACAGAAAGGCGAAGCGTAGAGTAGGAGAGATGAGGCAGTCGGTCGGGCGATGAGCTGGGCCAGTGGCTGCGAAACGGCGCCCCGGAGAACGTGCGAACGACGGTCGTAAGCTCGTCTGGCGAGTTATGGCGCGCACGGCCTTCCTCATCGGCCCATCCAGCAGCTGCTCAGGCACGCCGAAAGGAGGGGGAGCCGCGAACGAAAGTACCCGGGCTCTCCTCCTCCTCCGACGCACGAGGTTCGAGATTCCGTGCCTCGCGCGCGTGCCAGTGCCGTGGGTGCTAGCGATATTTACACGACGAAAGGCCGCATATATCCCGCCCCGGTCAGGCAGTCCGCGCGAGCAAGACACCGCGAGCAAAACGTGATGAGACGCAGACGGGCAGATTGCGATAAAAAAAGAAGTAAATGAAATGAGAACGTTAACACCAATGTCGCAAGTGAGAATGAATAAATAAACCCCAACTCTCGTCTAGATGCTTCTGTATGGAGAGCTCAGCGAAACACACACATATATATATATATATATATATATATATATATATATATATATATATATATATATATATATATATATATAGAAAGAGAGAGAGAGAAATCAGAGATATATACACATAACGCTAGAGTTTCTTTATTAGCGCGTCGAATAACGGCGATATAATATACCTGCCATATAGATGAAACGTCACAAAGCTTTCGCCCGTGTCCGAACGATTAGTCTACGAAGTATTAGCAAAGTGTTCACACTCGCAGGAAAAGCGCGCGCGAGAGAGAGAGACCTGCTCGGTTGTCCTCCTGTTCACCTTCATCTCATCTCTACTTTTCAGGAAGAAGGAAGCACAGAGAACGCAATACTTTCGTCGGAATCATTCCTCGAACCCGAGCTCAGCGCGCGCTCATCGCGAGCTACCTGGCCCCGCTTAATACGAGCCTTCATTTCCTCCCAGTCACGCGAACCGACTTGGAGCGCGAGGGAGAATGGGGCGAGCCGTGGCGCTTCCCAAGCTGTACGCAGGACGGGCATTGCCCGAAAAGGAGTAGGAACAATGGGCTTGAACTTTCTCGATGCGCACGGATCGAGGGGCCACGGATAAAAGTGGGAAGAAAAGGGATCTCACTGTCTTCCCAACTGAGCTAAAGAAAGAAAGAAAGACAGCGCCGAAGTTGAACAGAGGAAGAATGTATGGAAAGCGCCGCACAGAATACAGGTAAGAATTCACAGAGTCTGGCAGCATTCGAAGAGAATGAGCCTTCCTTTTCTTTTCATTCTGACTGGTGCCCGTTACGTCGTTGTTGCTTTTCTCTATGTCGCCGTTCATTCTGCGGAGTACCGAGAAACGGCACGGACTGCGAAGGAAAGGTGTGTGCTCGAAGAGAAAAAGAAAGAGCAAACAAAACAAAAATGAGAAAGAAAGAAGGCAGGAAGTTTTTGAAAACGAAGGAATGAAACTCACAAGGAGAAAGCGTATCGACGGAAAACCAATCTCGGGTGGGGGGGAGTCACGTCCGCGATACGGAAGGCTCGTTTCGCGGAAGTGAGGCTTGGCGGAACCGCATCGTGCGCGATGGGCAGAAGGAAACGGCGGGACCGGTGAAGATGCAGCGTATATCGGGGGGAACCACCGCGGAGAAACCGAAGTGATGGGATGCGGGGGAGGAGCTGCTCAACATTGCGCCAACGTGGAACTATGCCGGTCCGAAGAGAGGGCAGCAGAGAGAGAGGTATCGCTTCAGAATCCATTCGGACTTATATGCGGTAGACTGCGGGAGGGAAACGCAGCACAAAAATGGCGATTGTCGCGAACGAAGAGCTCGAAAGAACGCAGAATGGGGCAGTCCTAAGCGCTGTTGTCGAGACGAAAGGCTGTCGTGACGGAAAAGTGAGAGAGAGAGAGAAAAGCAAAAAAAAAAAACAAGCCTCGCGTGTCGAGTTTGTGGAATGCGCGGAAACTCATTTGCGCCTAATTGTGCCTAGTCGGCATAACTGCAACTTGAGCTGCTCAACGATGTCGCTGTAATGCGAATGTTGGACCTTTCTTCTTTTCGCTGATGTGATTCTATTTCTTTATAATTTTGAGCACAGCCCCACAAATATTTATAGCAAGCCTGGGTGGAAGTCGACTATATATAGAGGTATCTCCACAACAAGAGAAGGAGTGGAAAAAAAGAAAGAGAAATAAATATGCAGCCCTGTTCGTTAGCGCGGAAGTAGTGTTTTCAGTGACGTCAAAAACAGCAACATGCTAATATGGGCGCATTCAAGAATTCAAGTGACGTCAGGGGCTGCCGTCATATTCACAGCTTCCACATCTGTGCTGGAGCACAGCCTCCTATAGACTACGGCTGGAGCCCAGCGTATGGTAATAACGGGCAGCCTTCCTCCCCCCTCCCTTTTTTTTCATTTTCTTTTCTGGGTAGTTTCCTTCATCGGTGGTAGCAGTACATCACCATAGCGCCTTCCACGACGTCAGAGTACATATCTCTCATGCGTAATGTTTCTCGCAGAACTTTTTGTTGGGCTAGTTGGTGCATGTTACTGAAGTACTATAGCGCCAAACAGGCGACACAAGAAGAGACAGCGCTCGTTCGAAGAGAAGCGCTCGTCCGTGTCTCTTGTTGTGTCGTCTGTTTGGCGCTATAGTACTTCGGTAATGTTTCTCCACGGCCAGTGCAATGGCTGATATTCATTCAACAGCGACGCAGCGACAGTTGCCACCTGGCGCGTTTCGTAGCAGCTCGCGTTCGCGTGTCGAGGACTATCCTAAGAACGAGCATGGCTCAGCTAATGCAGTAAACGTCTGACAATAAGAGAAACCGACGCGACTACCACCCGTATTCCCAAACCGGCCCCGACCGTAAGCTCTTACCCGGCTCCACACTAGCGGAGCACTTCCACTCTAGTGCACTCAAGTAGACGCTGAGTGCACCTGGTTGCAAAACTTGGGCTCAGAAATCACGCTAATTCGAGAGGCGGCGCTGTCGTCCATTTCAGCGAAGCAATCCAGAGAGAAGTGCCTTGCTTTTTTGAAACCCGAGCTGGCTTGGCTGTTCAGGAAAATAACACAAAGAAGCAAACATTCGCATCAAAAAGTGACCTGTGTCTGCTGCAGCAAAAATAAAAAAGAAAGAACAAACGTTTAGACGATTCAACACAGTGTGATGGAATGTCAGGAAGTTTCATCTGCTAGAGCCAAAGCGAGCGTCCACCTTTCAGAAGCGTCGAGTTCAAAGCTGCTGGGAGTATTTGCTGGTCAGCGGTGACGATCGGCAAGAGGCGATTGGAATCTTGGACTAACCATTCCCTTCCCCACGCGTGGGGTAGCAAACTGAACTGAACCTGCCTGCCTTCCTCTATTCCTTCTCTCTTGGTCGAAATAAAGAGCGGGAAAGAGACGCAGACAGGGTTACCGGGGTTATATATACTCGCACTAGACTGAAAAGTTCGGCATTGCCTCAGTCGCATACACAAAGCGCCGGTGCATAATGAATTTCCACGAGAAACAATGAGAAAAGGAAAAGCGACAACTGAATCGCAGAAAATAAAATTAAAGGAAAAGGACCAACGATGAGTTTATACTTACAGCCAGCCTAGTTTTTTTTTTTTTTTTTTTGAAGAACGAGAACGATATGGCTCCATAAGCGCTTCCTTTCTGATTGCGAGCGCCGTCACTGATCCTCATTTATCTTTTTAGCTGCATGTTTTCGATAATCCATAAAAAAGAAATGGCAGACTATATACGGTCGTGACGATAAGTACATAAACTTTATAATCTCGGTCTCAGCGCTCTTCTTCAGCGCCTGGCTGCCGCTTGTAATTACCGCTCTCTCGGAGGGGCAGTGTACATGTTAATCACGGCATGTATCAGAGAACACGAGACGACAGAGGGGTGGGGTGGGGGTGGGGGGCACGGCCCGTCTTTTATTCGCGCTCCTTGCACTGTGTAATCACAAGAGCCAGAATAAAGCCCCCCATACACAGAGCGCCGGGGTCGTCGCGCATTCTTCCAACTAATCCTGCTCGTGTCATTACACACGGTTCTTTCGGCCGCTTCGGCTTCTATCGCTCTCTCTCTCTCTCTTTCTCTTTATTTCCCGTTCCGCTCGAGCCTCATCCTGGCAGAAAGAACGGAGCGCACGCGCGGGCTTGCCTATCGGAAATCTTCCCCGAGTTGCGAACATAAACACACTTTGTCTAGCTAAAACCGTGCGGCACTGCCGGAGCTACAATGGCTGCTGACGGCGAGCGAGGAAAGCATAAATTCTCCAAACAGGGACTTGCAAAGCAGCAGGAATAGAGACCGAGGATGAAGAAAGACCAAAGAGCCGGCCCAGTTTCTCAATGCTGGTGGTTCACTTCTAGGCGCCTTCCCGCCCGCGTTTTTTTGTCGCTGTCGAAGTTCTCGTTCGGTAGACGAACCGATCAGGCTATGAACCGGTGTTGCTTGGCCTAATTCGAGGAATCGTTTGCACGTAAAGACCGCGCCAGGGATGTGACGGGTGCAGTTCTCGATCGCCTCTTGGGTGATAGAGGCTCGTTCGGGTGCTATAGCGTGACCGGTTTACTGCCCGCGTGAGGTAGCACGCGGCAGCTGCACGAAGGGCCCCGTATTGGCCAGTAAGCAACGCTCCTTTCCGGCACGCCTTGTGAACAAGTTCGCTTCGTAAGGAACTGTTATTTGCTTAGCCGGTGTTCCGATTCAGAAATCACCTTCTTCGACAACAGATTGGCACCGATGGCCGTTGGCTGCTGCTCTTTTGGCACACCGCGTCATATCCTTTCTCCCTTCTGCACATGTCGCCTTGTGGTGCATGCACACCTGGGAGTGTGTACGAAATAAAACGGTTCGAAGTAGCCTTACGTGTCGCCGTTTCTGTTCCTCTCTCATTTACGTATTCTCATGTTCCTCTCTCTCTCTCTCTCACACACACACACACACACACACACACACACACACACACACACACACACACACACACACACACACACACACACACACACACACACACACACACACACACACACACACACACACACACACACACACACACACACACACACACACACACACACACACACACACACACACACACACACACACACACACACACACACACACACACACACACACACACACACAGGACGACACAATCGGGCAACAAGGGCGTTGCGCTCGCAACTAAACGTTTTACTTCACCGTGTACATCGCCCGTATTGTCTGATTTATTCCTTCTATGTTCCCCTGGCGCTGTTTGTCTTCGACGGTGCTAACCTACCAATTCGCCAAACTCACCGTTGATTCAGTGCGTCCTTTGAACCAGTTCCCCGCTCGGTCGGCACTACCTCTATGCGACTTCTTCACATACGTAGCAGCGCACGATAAACAAGAACAAATAGAGAGCGACGGTGACACACCTGGCACTGACTTTTCAACTTTTACGTGTGTCCCTGTCTCTTTTTCTAGGTCCTTGTTTATCGTGCGCTGCTATGTCATATTTACCAACTCTCAAAAACCACTGCGCTTGTGCTTGCTGCACTGTATTAGGCGACGCAAAGTGTACACAAAACCGTTTCTCTCTCTCTCTCTCTCTCCTGGATCGGAGAGAACGCCGGTCTGCCGCGTCGATCGCTACGGCGCCGCGAGGAGGGCCAGTCGGCGAGCATTGCAGCGGCTGCGCCGCGGTCCGGGGCACGCGCTCTGAAAGTGGTGAGCGAGGGGGGGGGGGGGCGACGAGGAGGAGGATCATTGCGGGCGGGGGCGCAATTTAGACAGAGCACATCGATCGGGCCACGGGGGCGAGCAGGATGTGAAATGCTGCGGCACAACACGCGCATCGTGCCCGACCAGTGCGCGGCTTCAGTGGCACAGCGCGCACACAGGACAACCAAGAAGCCCACAGCGCGCCTCCTCGCTTCTTCCCCATCGGACACGTGCCCTTGCGACGAAATGGCGTCGTCGCTCGGTTGCTGCGCCGTAGTGGGACAACGCAACCTCGACTCCAAATATCGCGCGTGTTCCGCAAGGCTTTTAAATCTGGGGTCGTGCTACGTGCGGCGCCATTGCCTGATCTTAGTAAACGGACCTTGCTGATGTCATAACGTTCCTGCTGCCCATACTAGGCGACGAGTGATAGTGCGCGGCTGAATGGAATTCGTTTACGCATCAGAGTCATTATCCGGAAAGCAATTCGTACGCTCGGACGGTTCTTGAGAACGATAGCTTGTCGACTGTCATGGCCAACGTATTAGTGAATGCGGCCAACCATTGAGGAGTAGTTCGTATAGACCCTCCTCGCCGAGTAGTTTGCTCTATAGGAACGAGATGGAGCTTCCGCCGGCGTGCCGCTACGTACTGCACTTTGCCTCACGCGAAAGCGCACGAATGCGAAACCATCGCCGCTTCTTCACTGCTACTATGGGATCGGCTGTCGGAAATGCAACTGAGTGATCGGTGTTGTGCCATTACCACAAGCCCGGATTCCGAATCTGCAAGATGCGGAATCTATCCTGCGAGCGCCATAATTCTCCCTTCACAAGACAAGATGCTGCGCCGTCGTGCGGGAGAAGCCTCGGCGAGCAGCGTGTTTGGACGTGTCCGCGTGTGCCCGACGGCCCGGCGCCGCACCTCCCTTGCCTGGAGGTCACCGCGCGCGCGAACTTTGAACCGGGTGGCCAGCGCGGTCGCTGGTTGGACCCCTCGGACGACCGTCGTGTGCTGACTTTGTATTGGTCCGTTTGAGTGACAATGGGCCTCGGGGATTATAAAAGCAGCGACACGCCGCTCGAAAAGAGGATCTGCCGACCCCACCGGGAGAGTGTGTCGCTCCCGACTGGGGTGAGATGTGTAACGCGTTTTCGCCGGACGTCGTCGTGCGAGAACAGTCGCGTTTGTTGTGAGCACTCGGCCCCAGTGCCGACCCGTTCATGTCCTGTATGATAACCTGTATATAATGTATAAAGTCCCTTTTGTTATTCTCATCGACGCCAGGCTCGGAGTCTTCGCTACCAACGCTCTGTCACGAAACGGGTGACGAGCGCTACGGGACCACAAAGCCGTATTCGTGGTGCAGCGGTGCAAGTTCGTAACACTGGATGGCAGCTACGGGATTGACCGGCATCAGCTACCTCGGCGCGGTGAGTGCCTGAAGTTTACCTCAAACACCAGACTTTCTCTGACACAGGTTATAGTAGCTTAGGGAAGGATTTGGTGTTGCATTGTGATAACCTTGTGTGTTTCAAGCCTAGTAAGAGTGTTTTGAAAACCAGGGGATGCTGAGGGGGTAAACAGGGCAGTGTGTGAAATACTTGCATATGTCTTACTAGTAGTGTTATAGTAGCGTACGGCAGGTATATTCAAAAAGGGTAAACAGCAGGAGGACAGTGTGAACGATGGAGAAGTACAAGGTGAAGGAACTTCTCGAAATTTGTGAGGAGTTGGGCATTGAGTTGGGCTCAACCAAAAGAAAGAATGCGATCCTTGAGGTCATGAGGACTGGGGACGTAACGGCTGAGGAAGCCGCAGAGGCCTTGGCGGGTATCAATGAACGTCGGGAAAGGGAGGAGAAGGAACGTTGCGAGCAGGAAAGGAGAGAACAGCAACGTCGCGAGGAGGAAAAGGAGGAAAGGAGAGAACAGCAACGTCGCGAGGAGGAAAAGAGGGAGAAGGAACGTTGCATGGAGGAAAGGAGAGAGATTCGTGAGCACGAGCTTAAAATGAAAGAGTTGGAGACCCGAAATAGCTCGCCAGCGCCTAGTCTCACTTCTAATGTTCCAAGAATACGCGATCAACTTCCACCCTTTGTCGTCGGAGAGGATATGGCCAAATACCTCGTGAAATTTGAGCACGTGTGTGAACGGAATAGCATTGAGCGATCCCTTTGGGCACAGAATCTGTTAGCGTTGCTTCCTGGGGAGGCATCAGACGTAATAACTTGCTTATCGAAAGAGGCGTTTGAGAGCTACAGTGATGTGAAGGAAGCGCTACTGCGGAAGTACAAATTGTCGCCCGAAGCTTTCCGGCAGAGGTTCCGGTATGCAAAAAAGGGTAAGGAGTCGAATGTTGACTTCGCGTTTCGTCTAAAAGCCGACTTGGTGGAATGGCTGAAGGGCGAAGAGGTTTACGACGACCGCGACAAAATTGTCGAATGCATCGCGTTGGAGCAGTTCTACCGTTGCATTGATGAGGATGTCCGGCTCTGGCTGCAAGATAGGCTAAAGGAGGTTAAGCTAAACAAGGCAGCAGAGTTAGCGGAAGAGTATTACACCCGCCGCAGCTTGCACAGCAAGGCGGTGCGCGTAGAAAAAGCTGATAGAAGAGATGTGTTTTCCGGGAAGTCCGACGAACGGAAGCAAATCACGCGTCGCGAGTTTCGGAAAGATGAGTCTCTTACCAAAGAAACTGTAAGGGAAGGACAGAATGCATCTCAGAATGCTAACGATGGTCCCAAGCAGCGAAACGATACGACGCGTTCTTTTGAAAAACGGAAGCCGCTAACTTGCTACAATTGCAAAAAGCAAGGGCACATCGCAGTGAGCTGCCCGGAGAAAATTGCTTTTGCGACAATACGGGAAACTAACAAAAACATACGACTATTGGAGCCATATATGCGGGAAATTAAGGTAAACGGCAAGAAGTGCCGAGCACTTCGAGACTCGGCAGCAACTATGGACGTTGTTCACCCGTCTTTCGTCTCCTCGAGTGATTTTACGGGAGAGTGCGTTAGGATACGGCAAGTGGCCGAGAAGGAGAGTGTCTGTTTACCGATCGCAACGGTTAGCATTGAAGGAGAATTTGGGAAACTTAACACCGAAGCCGCTGTGTCAGCCGCCCTCCCGGAGCAATTTTCCTACCTCTTCTCAAATAGCTCGGAGCAGCTGCTGAGGGATCAGGGCAAATCATTCTTTGCCGACGTGGCGTACATGGCCCCCACGCGATCCAAAGCGCGCCCGCTGTCGAGGGAACTTGACTTAGCGTCGGTGAGCGAAAGGCGGTGCGGCACACGGACCGATCACGGTAACTTGAGTGGCGAGCAGTCACGGGAGAGGCAGAGCTCGGAGGCTGGCCTAGGCGAGCGGGTCCTGGAAGTGAGTGGGAGTGACGCGTGCAGTGCTAGCCGCGATATAGACTCGACGCCGCAATTAGGCGACGCGGGCTCCACACTCGCTCCGGTTTCCGCCAGCTGGCAGGAGCAGGCTGCAGTTGAAAGGGAAACTCGGATTCGCGAACAACAGGAAGATTGTTCACTAGCCGATCTGAGGAAGAGCGTCAAACGGGGAGTGAAAGAAAAGGGGGTTTCATTTGGCAAGGAATCTGGCTTATTGTACCGCCGCTACACGGATAAGCAGGGTCGCAAATATAAGCAGCTTCGGATTCCGCGAAAATATCGCCGGGAAAAATGAATGACCTCATTTGCTTCCTCAGAAGTATGTTTTCGGTCCAAAGCGATTTCAAGGGGACCATTCTATTTGTAATTATTATTGCTGATTAATAATTGTTTCTATTTTGTTGTGTTGATGATTTGAAAACTGATTGTTTAAGCCTTGTGTGCTAGATCGTACACCTGCCTCTTGTTGCAGCGGGAGGAAAAAAAAAGGGAAAACAATTTAGTTAGGTTGATTTGAATTATGGCCTTGTCTGGTGTTTGACGGGAGACAGAGGGCACTTGTTCGTGTTGGGTGTTGCCTTTTGCCGGTCGGTTTTGCAAGCTGCAGAACGACCAAGCGGGACCAGTGGCGAGAAGCAAGGTCTTAGGAACGACCCGAGCGGAGCTGGTCAAGGTGCCTTGGCGACGACGTGGTGAGCAGAGCTCCTGTCCTGGCGAGTCGGACCTGGGCACGTGATGTTACCTGGCGTCCCGACACTGGACGTGAACTTGGACGAGCCTGACGAACGTGCGCGCCTGGCATCCGAGCCACGTGGAGGCAGCTCGTCTTCCCGGCGCCTTATCTGAGGGCGGGGATGCTGTTGTGCCATTACCACAAGCCCGGATTCCGAATCTGCAAGATGCGGAATCTATCCTGCGAGCGCCATAATTCTCCCTTCACAAGACAAGATGCTGCGCCGTCGTGCGGGAGAAGCCTCGGCGAGCAGCGTGTTTGGACGTGTCCGCGTGTGCCCGACGGCCCGGCGCCGCACCTCCCTTGCCTGGAGGTCACCGCGCGCGCGAACTTTGAACCGGGTGGCCAGCGCGGTCGCTGGTTGGACCCCTCGGACGACCGTCGTGTGCTGACTTTGTATTGGTCCGTTTGAGTGACAATGGGCCTCGGGGATTATAAAAGCAGCGACACGCCGCTCGAAAAGAGGATCTGCCGACCCCACCGGGAGAGTGTGTCGCTCCCGACTGGGGTGAGATGTGTAACGCGTTTTCGCCGGACGTCGTCGTGCGAGAACAGTCGCGTTTGTTGTGAGCACTCGGCCCCAGTGCCGACCCGTTCATGTCCTGTATGATAACCTGTATATAATGTATAAAGTCCCTTTTGTTATTCTCATCGACGCCAGGCTCGGAGTCTTCGCTACCAACGCTCTGTCACGAAACGGGTGACGAGCGCTACGGGACCACAAAGCCGTATTCGTGGTGCAGCGGTGCAAGTTCGTAACATCGGTGACGCACTGTGCTCCATTCATGCGGTAGAATGTGGAACTGTGGAGGGAAGACGCGTACAGGAGTTGACTACAAAAATAGTGACTGGCACAGCAATTGAATGCAGCTGCGTGGACAAGTTCACGGACCGCTGCTACTCAAGGACTGCCCGTGTTGCCAGTCCTTCGCAACGCATGGTTTTCCTTTGATGGTAAAAAAAAAAAATCGCTCATCCACCAGCGTTATATCGCTAACCTACGATCACATGACTTCAACCCCGAAACGTCAGCAATAGTGAGTACCGCTCGTTAAACAGTGACAAAAGGAGTAGCGCTGCTTCCTAGCATATCAGGATTATCCAACGTTATCTGCACACATCCACCCCAACTCACACTTAAAGTTACGCGCACTCTGTCGCTCACGTATCTACAATAAGTGAACGGGCGCGCTACTGAACAAATGCGAGAAAGCGTGGGTGACAGACTGCACCAACAACACACGAATCTTCAAAGCTGAACGTTTTGTGATGATCCACAGAGTAAGCGAGTGACTAGTGATAATACGTTTTTGCTACAAGCTATCACGAGGTGCAGAACAGCTAAGTTAAATTATAGGGTTTTACGTGCCAAAACCACTTTCTGATTATGAGGCACGCCGTAGAGGGGGACTCCGGAAATTTCGACCACCTGGGGTTCTTTAAAGTGCACCTAAATCTAAGCACACGGGTGTTTTCCATTTCGCCCCCATCGAAATGCGGCCGCCGTGGCCGGGATTCGATTCCGCGACCTCCTGCTCAGCAGCCAAACACCAGAGCCACTGAGCAACCACGGCGGGTGCAGAACATCTACGTCCCCAGTCTAGCGAGCGGCAAGAACAAATCTACCGCTGGTGAGCAAACCCGCAAACGATTACACAGAAAATAAACAATCGGATAGTGTCCGTCACGAAGAACATTGCTAAGTCATAATCACGAAAGGACGTTGCTTCAAGGTGACCGGCAAATAAAGAACGAAGAGCAAGAGACGCTGATCTGGATTTATCTCAGAAGTGCAAAGTGTCCGCAGCTTGGAATACATTTCTAGCCCTGCTGTTAGCACAAGCACCGTGTATGCTGCTGGAACTGTTTGGACAAGGCGTAGTGAGCGCCGAAAACGCTTACATGTCCTCTGAATCACGTTTCGAAAATTAACAGCGCAAAACAGACAAGGCCGAAGGAAATGAAGGACGCGACACTGGTACTGACTCACAACTGAAGCTTATTTTGAGGAAAACCACATTTATATACACAGGCCACACACGTGGAAACCGTGTTCTTCTTTCCTTGGTCCTTGTCTGTTTTGCGCTGTTAATTTTCCAAAGATGAATTATCACCAACTCGCCCAAGTTTCTCTTCTACAACATTGTGTTATAAAGTTTGTAAACAGGGATAACGTGACTCAGAAAGGCTGGCCAATGTTTCGATAGGAGGACCTATCTTCGTCAAAGGCGGCCTCGTCATCCTCGGCATGTTAGTTTTAAAGGGTTAGTGCAGTGAAGTCACGTGCGGGTGTTGTCGCTGGCGGCTGGTTTTAAAGGGAGAGACTTCAGAGGTAATGAGCGCTGTCGTCCGATGTCTGTGAGCTTGGTTCCCAAGACGAGGGGACAAGAGCGGGAGAATGGGAACGCGGGAAGAAAAGAAAAGAAAAAAAGCAGAAAGAAAATAATGACGAAGATAGGTTCTCCTATCAAAACGTTGGCCTGCCTTGCTGAGGCATCTTATCCGTGTTTGCAAACTTCATACCACAGCTATTCCATCTGTCAGCCCCTTTCTTGATTTTGGTCTTCTAGTACATGTCCTCTGAAGCTGTGGCCAACGCCTTATGTCGTCCATCTAGTCACCGTAAACGATATCCGCCTAAATAGAGGGTTACTGAGCCGTCCCGGGGCGTCAGGTACATATATTGTAAAAATGAAAACAGATGAGGCAAGCAATGGACGCATCACCACGTGATCAAACATGGCGGCACCCACGGGACAATCGCGAATAGCGTCTGTACAAACTAATTAATTTAATTATGGGACTTTACGTGCCAAAACCATTTTCTGATTAAGAGGCACGCCATAGTGGAGGACTTCGTAAATTTCGACCAGCTGGGGTTCTTTAACGTGCACCTAAATCTAAGTACATGGGTGTTTTCGCATTTCGCTCCCATCGAAATTCGGCTATACAAACCAATAACATTATGAATCCAGACCTAGAGGATTAATTTTGAGACGTCTATTCTCCGGCGTCTTGGTCGAAAAGCGCACGCGCCAAGTGATACAATGAGACACGATAGTAATGTATACTTATGGCTCATAGTTTTCAGATGAAACTGATTTTTAAAAAAAATTGGGGCAGCTTCATACTAGTGGCGCGAAGACTGGGAAAACAGCGAAGCTGGCGGCCACACCTAGGTTATTCTTGGTTCGGCTAAGTTTATGCGTGGTAATGCTTGGAGACTATGCCAAGTTTTATGCGAGGTGTCGTCGTTAGCCAAAGAGCAATGAACACTCAGTCATTAAAGTATGCACAATGTGTGGTTTTTTAAATTTTCAGCACCAGTCATTTCTTTCTATCGACCTCAACGCGTCTGGCTGCACGCACGGTTTTGCTCAGTAACGCTACCTCGTGACTCCGGATCTTCTGCAACTCACTGACGCTCCACCGCCGCTTCATCGGTGCGATATTCGGGATTGGACCGAAGTCGTCGCATCCGTTCTCGAGTACAAGCACTTTCGCGTTGCGCTTTCTCTTTTTCTGGAGTGACGTTCTTCTGTCACACCATCTCTCTCTTCGTCGGAGACCCGGCTGTTGTGTCGGCGAGGCGGAGCTGCTTTTAACCCCCGTGGTGACGTCGCGGCTTAGATCCGCATCTGCGCATGCGCGGCATCCGTACGACGCGGCGAAGCAAAGCTACAGTGAAGCGGAGCTGGCGCGCACGATGACGTCATCGATTAGCGAGGTTTTGCTGCGCACGTTCGCCGGCCTAACCACCAGATTAAACAGTATCGCTGTTAAAATTCGCCGATGATTACGATACTTCCTCATGCGAAATTTGAGCGCAGCTCTATACGTGTTTTTATTTCGCAATATCTTGGCTGGCGCAGACAATCTGTCTCGTGAGATACGTTGCAAACGAAGTGAAGTGTGGCGCGACTGCCTCGCAGACCGGGAGATAGCGAGGGGCAGCGCGTGGGTGACGCGTGGGCGAGAATCACAGCAGCCGCCGTAGACAGACCTCCGCTCATGTAGTGCTTTATTTCCATGTCTGGTATCGATGGCGTAATCGGTGAACAGACGACGCGCGCTACTCTGGCCCAATCTCGCAGCCATCGTCGTCGCAGAGCCCGGCTTGCGAGGCACTACGTTTTTCTTCTTACGCTTTCGTCATATCCTCCTTCACTCTCAGAAAAATTTACGCCCTTTGGGGCGTATCTTGTCCCACAACAATAATCGTCATCCGTGTTGCCCGCGTTTCCTTTCTTTAACGCTGCGAGCCCGGTACTTCCCAGTTACGAGCGGCATGCGCGTTATCAGTGTGACGCAGCATTCTCGACAGGAAAGTAGCGAGCGCCGAGTTTTCAGGAAAAGAAACGCAAGCAAGGCAGATGACGAATATTGTTGTGGGACAAATATACACCCCAAAGGGTGCAACCGTTTTAAGAGTGTTCTCCGCTTTCCTCCTCGTGCTTTCCTCGCTATCGCTGTATTTCATTCCCCGCTGCGATCCGTGTTCGTTCTTTCATCCTTCGCTGTAATCGTTCGCTCGGTTACGAGGGACGCCGACGCTCGCCGCAGGAATGGGCGCCTAAGAGTTGCGCTCCAAAAATAAAGGTAGGCCAATTATTTGGAGGGATTCCCTTTGAACTGAAAGGGATCAGTGGCAGCAAATCTATAGGACGGCGATATGCTAACAGCTGCGAGTTCTCATGGAGATTGCGTACATACAAAGTGCCAGGCGAGGTCAAGGTCACGTTTCAGCACACCGTAAGCAATATTTAATCTTATTTGCCGGTTTGCCTGCTGCTGCGACAAGAATGACAAGCGAGGATGGGCGGTACATAGTGGTGTCGGGGGACACTGGCCCACGTCCTTGTCCAACTATGTTCCACCGTTTCTTCTTTTTTTTTTGAAAGCAAATGAAGATTCTAACACCACATGCGATGGAAAAGTCAACTGCAAAGAAAAGGAAGATGAGGGCTTACCCTGATCCCGTCATCCGAGGCAGGCGCGAAAGAGGCGTCACCTGGCGTCCAGCGGAAAAGAAAACCCGACAATTCTGATGGCCGTGGCTTGTCAACTACAACTTCCCACGAGATGTGCTGCCCAGACCTGCAAAGAGATGACATTACTTTAAGTATAGGCATTCTGGATGAGGAGCTAACAAACCAAGCAAGAAGCGACAGTACATGGTTACGATATGCACTCCTAGCATTCATCTTAAAGGAAATACACAACCGCTAAAAAGCACCTGCCGAAATGTGGAACGCACGATGTGTACTACAGTGCGTCTGTAACTAGTGCAACTGACATCTGCCCCATCACCATATGCATATCAGCCTTGACCACATAATATGAGCAACCGAAAATACGAGTTCTGTTTTTTTTTTTCTCTTAGCCATGTCCTTGCTCAATGTGTTTCTAACTGCAATGCTAGCACATACGAAGAGAGGGATGAACTAATAAAAGGAATAACTAAAGAGTTATGAATGACAAAAAGTGCTGCGTCATCCCATTTATAGATAATAATAAGAGAGAAGAAAAGCAAAAGAAATAATTGCTCCAGGAGACGTGAGAAAATAAATTACACTTTTACACAGCTTCTTGTGTTTGTTACAGTTGTTGTTCTTTGGGGCGAGAAAAGGATAGCCCATTTTCAAATCTTCAAATTTTCGACTCCTAACATTCATCGCCATTACTAGCTTTCGAGCGCAACGATAACATGCGTCAACGTGGGTAACAATCTACTGAATGTAAAGAAATAGTTGGTCGTTCACAAAAACTTCTGCACCAAGAACTCAACTTTGTATCTCCACAGCATAGCAGACATAGTTTTTTGCGCAATTACAATGCGCACACGCTATAGTACATCGTCTTTCGTTTCAAATGCCGCACAACTGAGCTTACTACTTTTTTTCTTTCCCCAATTCAACTGCTTTCCATTTGCTATTGCTTAAAATATGGCCCAGCCAGCCTAATAATTAATCAAGTGAAACTCCCGCAGACACGATGAAGCCGTATCAGACAATGCAAACGAACCTGACATCCACCCATTGAAGCCAGCTTTCCTATTCTTCTTGGCTTACTCTATGGCCAGAAAGCACAAACGCACGCATATGTTCGTTCCCATTCCTCCTCACGCAGCCTAAACAATGTAGCCAAAGCGCGAGCTTAGGGAAGACGGGAAGAAAGAGACGGCGCATCGCTGAGTAAGGGTAGCAGCGGTTAGAACAGAACTGTAGGGCCTGCAGGTACAACTCGCACGTCACGGGAGTACGTGAAAGTCGGTGAAGGCAAAGCGTCCAGGCGCACACGACGATCCGCTGCCGACTCCCTTGAGCTCCTTGGCTCTTAGCCCAGCAGAGCAAAATTTTCATGCCACATGCCTGCAGCACTGAGAAGCGCGGAGGAAATGACGCAGCGGGGGGAGAACGCGAGTGTGAGAAGAAGGGGCACGGAGAACTAAATTCGGGGAAAACGAGCAGCGCTGGAACAAAACGACAAAAATAAGAAAGCAGAGCCCGCACCGAACGGGCAAGCCGGTCGCTCGCTTCCAACGCGGCTTCGGAGGGAGACACCAGCAGCATTTCCAGCTGAGTAGCTGCTGCCGGCGCGATGAGCTCTCGGTAGACTATTAAGCAAAGAGAGAGGGAGTAAGGGAGAGGAATTCGAGGACAAGACACGCGCCAACGACTGCTCGACACCGAGCGAGTGAGTTCCAGAGCACCAGCTCGCGAAGAGGAAATCAAAAGCAAAGAAGAGGGGAACGCCAATAGAGGGCGTGGGGGGGGGGGGATGAGGGGAGTTCAGGCCGTGGCTCAGGAGCATGCGCGCACGCAAGCCACACCCCGGCGATAGCCATTTCGGCTGCCGAGCTTTTGTTGCCTCGCTTTCCATTATCATTGATTAAAGCCAGCGCAGTAGGGAAGCGCCACAGGGAGAGAAAACCTTTCTTCCCACGCAGTGCGGCCGCACAGGAGGGTAGGGATGTGACGAAGCGAGAAGCACGCTTAGAGACAGCGACCGTCGCCTTCGCACGCCTCATCGAAGCTGCCCCAGCACCGTCTATGGCAACGGCCACTGGTACTATACACTCCATTTGCTTGTTTATTCCTTTTTCAGATTCTCTCCCAAAACCAGGCAAGACCACGCCACTCCCTAATCCCGACAGACTGCTTTGATGGAGTCGCCCTCCTCCGAGCCGCATCCTTTCTCTGGCGCAGCTTCGGCCAATCCGCCTATTGTCAAGGAAGTCCCACTGCTTGGCGATGGTCAAGCGACCGCTGAACGCTGCTCACTCCGCGGTCGCTTCCGCGCCCCGAACTTCCTGTATCATATTGCCGCACGGAGCTCTGCCGTGACTGCGGTAGCAACGGCCAAATCTGCCACTGCCTCTTTCTTTCTACATGCTTCTTAGATGAAAGAGACCGTAAGCACTTCCAAACCGCCCTGGCGTAGCGTGTGCAAGAAAGAGGGCGTTCTTTGTCGACGTTATCTCGATTTCAAAGGAAACGCACGCACTTATTGTTGCAATGTGTCCGTTTTACCTCACAACAACAATATCTAACCGCTGAACAATTCATAGCCAGTGGGGGACACTGCGATAAAAATTCTTGCCAACACTTGCAAATGCATTCAATTAGATCAGTAAATCAACCTAACGTCCGCAATAAAAACCTGACAATCTGCAATGCTGGCTTCGCCTTTCGCTCGGTTGTTATGTGGCGGAGCTTGAAGAAACGCAATGTACGTTTCGAGTCACGAAAAAATTCTGAGCCGGTCTCTCCAGAGAGCGTGAGAGAGAAAGAGGTACTTATTATGATATAAAAGCTGAGAGGTCAGCCGAAATCAATGTTCTGACCTGCTACTCGGCGTTGGGGAAACGGGAAAGGGTATAGACAGAAAGAATAGAGAAGACGTTGATTATGAGGATGAAGATGGTGGTGAACATCTTGCACGCTCCAAGACTCTTCAATGTCTCTTGTCTAGTCCGCTCTCATATAAAAATTTGTTGAGAGCCTTCAAACTATCAGGCTGATGACGAGGATGAGGCGAAGGTCCCAATGGAATCTTTTCAGTTAATGGCCCAACGACAAATTTTGACAAGATGTCTCTCAGCGATTTTTCAGTAGCCGCAGAGCTGGGTGTGAAAAGAAAACCTTCTTGCTGCCATAGGAAATAAGTTTGTTTTCTAATCGGAGGAACAAAAAAGTGCGACATGTATGGAACACCGAAATCTGCTCATGACACCACAGCATAACAGTAGGCTGGCGTCTTTTCGTTCGCGTGTTTTCTTGAGGACGCCTCGCTAGTAAACACCAAGTAAGGAAAATCCCTAGTAAGAACAACATTCAAGTTATCCACGAGAGACCTGCACATTTATTTATTTATTTATTTGAACAAAATTTGAAGAGTAATAAGAGCGTCATTGTTGGCGCACACAGAAACAAGCTGCAGAAGCAGTAACTTCCTTATCCAGATAAAACAAAAAAGACAATGTAATTAGGGGTTTGGCCGTAGAAAAAGGGAGCATAACCACGTAAGCGACCAAGTTTGCTTCAACTGATAGCACTATTGATTGATCCCAATACATTGCTTATAATGAGGCTGTTTGTTTTGTTCTGTATTGCCGTTTTATTTTCGTTCGTATTACCCACCGTGCTTGGACCTTGATTCCATAGTTGGGGCGAAAATTAATTAATTAAAAGTACACTTCGATTCATCGGGAGGTGTCTTCGTAATAGGTGCACTTATCTCTCAGCATCTAGTAGTAATAAAAACTGCCTTAACGAGCAACATCAACACATAAAACGAATCGTCAGTAATGTTTACCCCCCAAAAAAGGGCAGAAAAATGAACAACTAGATTAGTCACAAACGCTTTTTTTGTTAAGGACTTTTATGGGAGTCAGGAAAACGAATCAGGTCTAAATTAGTCGATAATCGGTGACGCTGACTAATGGCGTCTATCAACAAGACGAATATCCCACAGGAACCAGAAAGTAGCAAAAATTAAAAAAAGAAATTGTTCAGAGTGATAAAGCAAGCGAGAACGGTGTGTGCCGGTGAAAGCCTGGAGGAGAACAGCGCAGGCAGCGCTGGCACAAGAAAGATTTAAACCCGCAATAAATTGCCACCGAATGAACTTCGAAGGGAGCGAGCCGTAAACACCACGATACGCAAGAAAACGGTATATAAAAAAAGAAAATAGCAAAGGTTCTAGGAGCAGAAGAAAGCAAGAAAAAGAAGAAGAAGAAAACAAGAGGGGGGGGAGAGGGGGGAGAGGGTGGGGGTAATAGAGGCGGCAGATACGGCCGTATCTCACGCGTTTCACCTTTCTCATTTCTCCTTCGACGTACTCGTGGCTTCCAATTCCGTTTCTGCAACCGGCTTATCTCCTCGTCAATTCTTTTTCTTCTTTTGTCATTTCTACTTTCCATCAGGGTGTCTACGAGTTGAGCCCAGACGCAGGCACTAAAACGGAGACATACCAGTGGAAGAAAGCAAGCAGGTGGGGCGTTGAAAGAGACAGAGAAAGTGATCGCCACTTTCACCTCGAGGCCAAATTAAACCGTCCGGCAGGAGGGATTTGTCACTAGGCAAAAGAAAGGTGCCAGGTCGCTGCCGCTTATGAGACTGCCTT
Source organism: Dermacentor albipictus (assembly GCF_038994185.2). Taxonomy (NCBI): domain Eukaryota; kingdom Metazoa; phylum Arthropoda; class Arachnida; order Ixodida; family Ixodidae; genus Dermacentor; species Dermacentor albipictus. The sequence continues at coordinate 473,153,902 of NC_091821.1, forward strand.
CCCTCGCCTTCCTCGCTTTGTTGTCTTTTCGACACCAAAGAAGCCGTGGCGCGAAGGAAAGAACCGGATAGCTTTCTCGGGCAATTCGCCGTACGTGCAACGCGAAAAACTTTCTCTGTCGTGCCGAGAGGATAAATGCACTGCGCACAACTTCAACGTGCAGCTAAGCTAGCAATTAAAGTGAGCTAGTGGCTACAAGGGAAAACGCTGCCAAAGATGAGAAAAGTAAGCGATACAGCAAAATATCACAAGAAACACTTTTTAAATGATCTTCCTAAACAAGTAACATTCATATATCCAAAAACAGCCACATCTGAGCTTGAACCCCTAGTGCCTAACAAGGACGTCTAAACGCAATTTAAGGTTTGTTTGCTTGCTTGTTTGTTTGTTGCAAATTTGTAAATTATAGGCTTTTAACGTCAAATGAATCTGAAAAGTAGATATAATGAATGCACTCAATAATTATCAACGCTTCAGTTCGGTACTTCTGATATCTTGCCCGTGAGTAGACTTCTTGTATATGCGATTCCGAACATAACCCATGTCAAGCACGGATATGGGACGAACGCAACCGCTTGTCAGATTCGCGAAAGGAGTGGCGTAAAGATTATTCTGGCTAGTAACGACACCTGATAAATCTTACCTGCAAAGGAGGGCGAAAAAGGAAAGGGTGCGTTTTCCCACGCACTGCGGAGACTACACGTGTGATGCGCGTTTTCTGAAATTAGCTACATCGGCAGGACTAAAGATCACAGCCATTCATAGGCTACGACGTTGCTTTCTCCGAGTTTCGTTCGCGCTCAAGAGAACACATCTCACATCGCACTGACGACCGGCAATGGAGCGTCGCATAGAGAGAAAACGCGTACGAAAGACGACCGGGCCACGAGTCGTTAACGTCAAAATCGGTGACACAGCCTTAGCTGAACACTTAGGAGACGGCAAGCAAATTGCGTGACGCGAAATAGCAGCGCTTCTACTATTTTGCGGAGTTAAAAACTCAACAAGGCGCTATTTGCGAGGAAAGTGCCCGTAGGACAATATCATCAATGTGGCTCGCGTGCGTGTCTTCCATACAGGAGGAACCGCGTCCATGGACCACCTGTTGAGCCTATTTGACCGGGACCCAAGGGAAGCAACTATAGTGGTCATAACTTTCGAAGCCAATCTCGGTGGTATTTTTAAACTACGAAATATATGTATACGTATATAGAAATACAGTACTTTTCTTTCTTTTCTTCGCATATGGTTAGATCAATACGATCGGGAAAGTGCGAAAAACACCAGAATCCCCTGCCCCGTGCTCAGCTGACTTATCGCGCTGCGCGTATTCGCACAATTCGATGGCAACAGTTGTTCGTGCGTCCTATTTCGCGCGCGACTGTCTATCCGCAGCTTCCCGGCCTCATTTCCGAAGAGACAGCCGTCCGAAGCGGCGCGAGACGATGGCCACCGAATGCGCGCCGCCAGCTTATGCAGAGATTAGCCGCTCCGTTCGCGTCCCCTTCAAGCGCGGCTTTCCGCGGCACCTGATGATGTCCAGCGGAAAAGAGGGCAGGGGAAGGCGTACACGGAGGACTGCCAACTGCGTCCACAATTCTTCGGGGACAGCTAGGCCAGCCCATACGAAACGCGGAGTCTCTTCCCGGAAGGAAGGGAGAGCACCGCTTTACTCTGGCGTCGCCAAACCAGCGAGCCTCATCAACGCTAAGCTCGTCAACGAACAAGCGTTCCAGCGCGAATAAAAGGACGGCGGGCGAGCGAGCGCGGCGGCAAACGAACGAGGGCGCGCGCAGGCGACTTGAGCCGGGGCATAATTAAACTTTGCAAATCATCGGCTCTCCCACGCGCCGAGCCGAGCTCCAGACGCACCTGCATTATCCTCGCGGGTGCTCGAGCGCGCCCGGGCGGCCGCAGCGCGTACTGCGTTTCTCGCACCCTCCGCTACGGCGGACGCGCTCGTTCGGCCGCGCAACGTTTTGCGCTCGCCGCCGAATTTCGTGCAAAGCCCGTCAGCGCGGAACCGTACGTGGCTGGAGGCGGAAGGAGGAGAGGGGCCCGGGCTTTGTCTCGGCAGCAAGTGGGCGGCGCGCGCATCCATCATCCTTAACAACTCAATTTGCACAACAATGGCCGGCCCGGCTCAGGGCCAGAAAGCAAGGGTCCGCGGCTGCCGACGAGGGTTTCGAATTATTAAACGGTGCCCCCTTTCTGGCCGGGCCGCGCGGCTCGAAGCGTTGAACGGCTCGCCGCCGAAAGGGCGCACGCCTACGTAGCGCAGCTTGCGAACGCTGCGCGATACGCGACCTGGCCCCGGCGGCACGCGAGAAGCGCTGTAGCGATCGAGTGGAACGGCAAGCGGGAGGGAGTCACTCTCCTAACAGGGAGAACCCCCGCCGCCTGTGCGAGAATGTTTAATTCTGAACGAAACGCCTAAATTCATCATCGCCGCAGCTAGCTCCCTCGGCTAATGCTCGTCCGAGTGCGCCGGTGCAGCTAGTCGTTGTACATAGCGTGTACAGCGAGCACATAGCTGCCCGCGTCCTTTCGCGTTCGGGAGACGCTTGCCGCGAACAATCGGGAATTCGTCGATTACGGCCGGAAAGGAGGAAACTCGAGCGGTCAAATTGGGGAGCGAGGGAGAAGTAGCGCTGTGGGAGGGGTAGAGCTATGCTGGAGCGGTGTTAGCCTGACACGTTGAACGCCCAAGAACACGAATTAGTTAATTACGTGACCAAAACCACGTTAGCTTGCTCGATAAGCAAGAGGAACTCTGCTGGAGTTCTCAAGCACAACAGGTGTAGACGACCACTTGCAGACGTGTATATACATCCACCTGTGATCGTAGCTTATATAGCTATCGTCATCGATGTTACCTCTGTGTTTTAAACAGAAAGTGTGTGTGACTAGGATGCCGGCGTTTCTTCACCTCCACTGCTTAAAACTGAAGTAATCATACCAGGACACGCGCCCCGCGTGCGCCGCTGGGTTCGCTGCAGTGCCACCAAGTGGCGCTCCACCCCGCACATCCAGGCAGCGGCGTAGCCGGCCGTGCGGAGCATAGAGTCTCTCACTACAACACCTAGAGGGAAATCGGGCGCCACCGCCTATGGGAGTTTCTTAAGGGGCGCCGTGCCGTCATGGGAATGACTGTATATGTGTCAGCGAGGCTCGTGTTGGCTGGTGTTGTAAGAGGCTTCGTCTAGAACGTGGATTTGGTTACCCAAATAACGCATCCTTAAAAAAAAATCTTCATAAAATGTTTCAATTCACGCATATTACATCTTTACTCATCTACAATACATAACCAAGCGAACAAAACCAAGAACAGACGACAAACTGTTCCAAAGCGAGCGCGAATCTTGTCGTCTGTCCTCCAACTTAAACGTAAAAAGTGCCCGCTGGTACTTTTTACGTTTCGTATAGTTGTAAATGCAATAACAAGTTCTCATAATTAAACGAAACATGCTTTTGTGTAATAATAAAGCTAAAGTAGCTTTTTGCGTGCTGTTTTAGTAGAAAATTAATCATTATGACAGACGGAACGGTGCTTGCCTGGCTCTCCGAGAACGATGCCAATCCGAAGTCACAATATACCGGCATTCCCATGCATACCACAGCGCGGCAGCGCCAGGTTTCCCTCTATGTAATATAGTGAGAAACTCTATGATGCGGAGGAAAGAAAAAAATTGGAGGCTTATCAAAGTTAAGCCCAGTGGATGCGAAGCATCCACTGGGCTTAACCTTAGCGTATCCTTAGCGTTTGGACGCATCTTGACCGCATACACGCCCGGCGCAAAGACGCTGGCGCGGTTGCGGTCACAGAGACTGACGCGACGGCGGGCGCGCGCTGCTTCATCCCTGGCGTGACGTCACATATCACGTGATTCAGCGATGGTGGCGCCGCCGCCGCGTCGCGCGCGACGGCGCGAACCGAAGCGTGGAGGCCTCCGCCGGGCGACGTCCGACGGCGCGATATGAGGCCCCATCTGCAGCCGGTCTGACGTCATCACGTGACGTCACATCATGTGATCTCACTTCAGGGTCAATGGTGGCCCTCCCGGCGGTCGCCTCCCGGCCACCGCCGGGAGGCGACCGACGGCGCGATATGAGGCCCCATCTGCAGCCGGTGTGACGTCATCACGTGACGTCATGTTACGTGACCTACTTGAAGGTCACGAAGGTCAATGGTGGCCACCGCCGGGCGTCGCGCGAAGGCCCGAAACCTACGTTAATATGCTTCGCATAAAAAATCCCACAACGATCTCCTTCGCGCATAGCGTTCGCCGCAAGCGTTTCCCGGTAAAGATTGCGGTTGCCGGGAAGCGGCAACTGTTTCACACGAAGAAGGGAGTGAGGTAACTACACTTTCGTATGTAAAAGAAGAATCCGCCAAGCAGCCGATTACACCTGTGTTCTGATGCTGCTATGGAAAGGACACGCATAGTTAGGACTCTTTAAGAGCAGCCTGAACATAATCAGCGGTGACGGGAACAGCAACTACGATGTGTACAACGGCGTCGTGCTCAGGCTAGGTTGGATCCAGTTCAAGGCTACGTCACACTGATGTATCGGATCAGGTGATACTGCAGATTCTTTGGCCAACCACCTTCACAGCGTGGATTGGAGCCCATTAATATTATTTGTAGCTTGCCTCAAGTAGAGTAGAAAACCGGACGAGCATTTGCTCAGCCTCCCTGCCTTACTTGTATATACGATGTCTCTCACATTCTCTCTATAAGAAAAAAAAGGAAGAAAAAAAAACGTCGACTAACGTTCTAGAGCCCAGACGCGCCAGACCGAGCTGCCATCGCTCCAGACATTGGCTCTCCTAACATCTTGAGGACAGAATGATACGTTTTTCTAAAGATAATCGTAGTTTTGCCAGAAATACGGAGCATTGATTGTGATAGCAAATCATTAGACAGCTATACGCACTAAGGTCGGTAGTTTTATCAGCCGTATAAACTACTGTATAGATTCGCTTACTCACTAAGTTAACAAGCATGCACGCACGCACAAGCAAACATGAACCCATGTCGCTGAATGACCGCGGAAACTCGTTGTCAGAACACTGGCTTTATGAAGAGCGGCAGCAGCGGCGAGCGAATTCCGCCTCGTGCTGCCTCCCGCTTCAACGCGAACTAGGCTCGCGAGAACACAGCGGACACAAAGCCATCAGCTATCTCGGCTCGGCTAGTCTTCGAACCCATCGGAAATCGCCTTCAAGAACGGACGCGCGGTAGCCGCGCCACTAGAAACGCAGACGCGCGCTACTCTCCCCCTTTCCGCTCCCTCCCCGCATCTTAGAGCATGCATATCTCCCCGCTCCCTCCAAGCGAACTCGATAAGTCGGCGCGCACCCTCCGCACCTTGCGCGCACGAGAAGACGCCGCCACACCAAACGACCATCCTTGTCGGCTCACCCTCGCATGATTTCCCTCACACCTACAGGACACGGCGTGCGGCCGCGATCTTATCGCACTTGGACAATATACGGATCGTCATGGCGACACCAACGAAGGCGGTGACGGCGGAAGGAGTGTCCATATAATTTCTATCGCGATAAAAACTTGTTTTGCGTCACCTGGCGTCCGCGCGTACACGTAGCACGTTGTTACGACTTTGCACCGTTGCCACCACTATTACGACTTTGAGGTGGTCCCTTAGCGCTCGTCACCCGTTTCGTGACAGAGCGTTGGTAGCGAAGACTCCGAGTCAGGCGTCGGTGAGAATAACAAAAGGGACTTTATACAGTATATACAGGTCATTATACAGGACATGATCGGATCGGCACTGGGGCCGAGAGCTCACAGCAAACGCGACTGTTCCCGCACGGCGACGTCCGGCGAGACTCCAACGCGTGACACATCTCACTCCACTCGAGAGCGGCACTCAGCTCCCTGTGGGTCGGCGGATCATGTTTTCCAGGCGGCCGCGTCGGGCCTTATAATGCCCCGAGAAACCATTGTCACTCAAACGGCCCAATACAAAGCCAGCACTCGACGGTCGTCCGAGAGGTCCAACCAGCGACCACGCTGGCCACCCGGTTCAAAGCTGGTGAGCGCGGTGACTTCCAGGCAAAAGGAGGTATACGGCGCCGGGCTGTCTGGCACTTGGTTGCACGTTTGGACATGTCGCTCGCCGATGCTTCTCCGCAGGACACCGCTGCCTGACAACTCAGCATCTTGACTTGTCCAGGGAGAATTAGGGCGCTGTGCCTTTCGGCGCAGCCCCGGGTTTGTCCAAAGGGCGTTCGCACGATAAATTCTGCATCTTGTAGATTCGGAATCCTGGCTGGTGGTAATGGCACAACAACGTCGATTGACCAAGCAGACTATCCCAAAGACTACGAACAGTTAATTATAGACTATAAGTCCCGCAGGCCACTTATGCAACTTCTTTCAAGAGAAAGAAAAAAAATTCAGATAGCTGCACTAGCTGAAGATAGGGCATTCAGTTTAATGAAGAATCACGTGAAACGATTCTAACAAGATTACACTTGATTACGCAGGGTAAGATATATAGGCAGATGCCGGCCAGCTAATGGATTCGATCCATGATTAACCTCTCCAAGGGCGACGCCGTTGTGGCATGCTCCTGAGTAATTTCGGCTACCTGCGGTTCCTCAAAGTCCGCATACATCTCGAGGTTAAATCGCGTGCTTTAGTATTTTGACCATACAGGAATGCAGCTGCCGAGGCCAGACATCGTACTCGCGCGCTCATGCTCAGCAGCTAGCGGACGTTGAGCCGAAACGGCCTTAAAATTAATTTTAAATCATGTGGTACAGCGCGAAGCAGGGACAAGGGACGCAAGGAAAAAAACGAGGACAACGAGGACCTTGTGTCCCTTGTCCCTGCTTCGCGATGCACCACACAATCTAAAATGGAAAACCAACTAGCCCAAACCATCGCACTTCTAACTTAAAATTCAGTTTCGTGCGGCTGACACAAAGAGATCTGTATCATCAACATTATACGAGCTCCGCGGAGCCAAGGGCGGTACAGAAGCCAAGCCACAGCGCTTACTATTCGAGCAGTGGCTTCGTAACTTCCAGTGAAGGTTGTACAGGTTTCTGGTTACGGCAACCGGCACCGCGAAATGAGAAAGAAAGAAAGAAAGAAAGAAAGAAAGAAAGAAAGAAAGAAAGAAAGAAAGAAAGAAAGAAAGAAAGACAATACCTTTAAACCAAGCGCGCCACGCGAAGGCACGGAACAAATAAAATACGGACAAAAAGAATTGCTGTTCAGTAATTGCCATTCCAGCTGTAGTCAAGACACCCTGTATTTGAAAGTTCTACGCAAAACACTTTCAAGATAATGTGCAGCGCTGCACAACGTAATCACTGCAGGAGGCGTCAAAGCGCCCAGCACTCAAGGGCGAGCATGAATGAACCAGCCATCTAGAAGGCCGGAAGAGGGAGCGAAAAGCTGCTAGTACTATATAAAATGAAGAATGCATTCCTTACGACCCGCATCGTTTCTATTTCTCCCTACGTTCGCGCAAAAATGGCTACCAGAAAAGCGAAATAACGATGTCACCAAATTTCACATCCGCGCAGCGCCCTTTTGTCGAAGAATAACGATCGCCCCGAGGAACTTCCGAATAGGAGAACTCGGCCGATACAATTAGTACACTGAGGCTCGGCGAACACATTCCGACGAGAAAATATGCGGAGGAGAAGATGACCAGAAAAAGATACACTAAGATTCTTTTTTCTCCGATAGACTCGCGATCGCGGAGACCGCTCCGTTCACCTGCGCGCGAGTTGGAGTATCGATCGCATTACAGAACGCATCTTCACTCTCGTTTCTCGTGTTCACCCACATATTTCTTTCGCATTGCGGCCATTGATTCGTCCATGGGAATGTGCTTCACGGCTTCTATAGTTTATAAAATTAAGAAAAAGAAGAGCACACACTATCTTTCCCATGGATTTATGCTTCTGCATGTTTCCGGCGAGATATCGATTGAAGCATAGCCAGAGTACGTTTCTGATTATCGCTGGCTCTTTTTTTATTACACTCCAGGCGCACTTCCGCCGTCGTCGTCGCCGGCGGCACTGCCGTGGTGTTCCCTGCAAGGTCCAAGGGCGATAACAGAGAATTTTAGTGCGTGCGGTATTCCGGTAAACGCGGGCGGTTTGCCGGATGAGCGGGGGTGTAAACGCGAGCGGCCAGATTGGTGGCGCCAGCTAGTGTTGCAAACTTCAATAACTTGAACACTGAGCCAATTGCTATATTCTTCTTAGCTGCTGGTGTAAATTTTCGACAGCGGCGTAATCGTGTTCACAATTACGCTGCTGCCGAAAATTTTCACCAGCAGCGAAGCAGAATATAGTAGGTAACTGCAATTTTAGGTCTGTGTTTGTCTGGTTGAGCTTTACGCCAGCAGGCGGCTGCACCGCTCCGGCCGCTCACGCTTACGCCCCGACCATCCGGCAATCCGCCCAAAACCACCCCCGTTTGCCGGAATAGCGGACACGCTAAAAATATTTAACATCGTCACCGCGCGCCGTATGCTGTGTGTGCGAGCGAAGGCTTGCGAAGGTGCGTGGACGATGGTGACTCAATCTCATGCTCGCATGGGAGGAAAGCGGGGAGGAATCCCGCCATCTTCCGTCGCGCGCAAGTCACCGGGGAGAGGGAGGGGGCGTTCTACTCTGGCGGCTGCTGCGCATGGCGCGGCCGCACCCGCCCTATCTTACAAGACATCGGCGATGAGTCCAGAGTTTCAGTGCGCCGCGGGCTCACTGCTTCGTGGGCGCTATGCGCTGGCTGCTTAGCTAGCCTTGAAGCGAGAGGCAGCACAAAGGTAAATTCGCTCGCTGCTGCTGCCGCTCTTCCTCACTCCAGCGTTCTAACAGCGAGCTTCCGCGGTCAGCGAGAGTGAGATGTGCTCATGTTTGCTTGTGCGCGCGTGCATGCTTGTTAATTTAGTAAGTAAGCGAACGTGTGCAAGTTTAGACAGCCGATAAAAATACTATCCTTACTTCGTATAGCTGTCTACTAATGTGCTGTCGCAATCGATGCTTCGTCTTTCAGGCGAAACCGACTTATATTGCGATAGAAATTCTATGAAAACTCCAAGCGCATTCTCCAAGCCCATTCTGGCGCAATCAGCCGCGCCCGCTTTGGGCCGCTGTTTCTTGAAAGCCATCTGCGCAGATGCGAAGATCAATTCGCTCGATGCTGCTGCCGCGCTGACTCACTACAGCATTTTGACAGCGAGTTGACATGGTCATTGAGTGAGATGTATTCATGTTTGCTTGTGCGCGCGTGACACCATGCTTGTTAGTTTAATTAGTATGCCCATATTTACAAGTTTATACGGCCGATAAAACTACTATCCTTACTTAGTATAGCTGTCGATTCATTTTCTATCGCAATCCGTTGCTTCGCCTTTCGGGCGCAAGTGCGACTTTTTTTTTTTAAGCCGCACTATTGCGAAGTTTTCTCTTGTAGTTCGTCGTAATGTTCCCATTCTTTCACGTCATCGTTTCTTGACCCCTACGGAAGTGTGTCTATGCACGGGTAGCTGCGGAATTGAGGGTCCGTTGCGGATAGGAAGAAGCGTTGGAAAAAAGCACCCTTGCTGCAAGGAGAACGCATTGGTGAACAAAGCAAGAATTTCTCAGTGTTAAGGCGCGCTCACACTAGCGGGAAAGCGCGCAACGCAGAACGTTTCCCGCACGCCGCTTCCCGCACAAACCGGTTTTTCTCCCGCAGACAGGCTGCTCTGCCGTCCCGCAGAGCGATGGGTCGGGTACCTATTTTTGCCGTGCCGCTGACGAGAACAGCCAATGGGGGCCGACCGTGAACCGTGACGTCGGTCCCAGTTCAGTGACCCCGTCGGCCGAGGCAGGAGGCTGCGCGCGTGCTGCGGGACACTCGGCTGTTGCTCGGCGCGCTGTCCTGTGTGTTCCTGCCTCGTTAGGGTCCTCCCTCAACGCCTCCTCTCTCTACATTCCAAGAACCGCAGCGAGAAAACGCGCACAGTGTGATCGTCATTCCGAGCAGCTGCGACGCAGCGGCGTCGTTTACGCTGTGCCGCTGCGGGAAGTCTCCCGCTAGTGTGAGCGCGCCTTTACTCACTCGTTTGTTTTGCCTGTATCGTACTTTCCTTTCGCTTTCCGTTTTAAGCTATCGTACGAGAAAAGAAAAACATTGAGGAGCATGGACTTGTCACGTCGGAAAATCAAACGAACAAGACAAGAAGGCCATCGACTTCCGTGTGCAAAAGAAAAATGAAAGAATATTGACTGAATCCTAATGTGTTTATGGATGGGAACTCTGAAATTCGATGCTTCTGAGGGGTGGGTGACAATCTTCACTTTTTCTATTTCCTTCTTCTTGCGACAGAAGAAAGATGGAATGTAGTATCAAGAGAATCTACTAATCTGTTGCAAGAGAATCTGCACTTCAAATACTGCTCCGGCTGAGTGCCAAACAAGTCGGTGTCAAAAGTACGGCATGAGCTAAGTACACCGGAAGCAAGCGAATAAACAACGCACATTAGCAAGCACTCTATCGTCTCCTATATCGTGGCGACTATTGAGGGTTTGTACGATGTGCATTACGCACGCAGAATGGTGCAAGTAAGCGCCCAGAGGCAGACACGCATGCACGCAAACACACGCACACCATAAGCGCCTTGTTGGCGAAAGCACCGATTGCTGAAAACGATATCGACGGAAAGCACAGCGAAAGCTACTCTAGTCACCGACAATGGTCTGGCAGAAACCCGACGTTTCAGCGGACAAAGCATACGAAAGAAGAAGAGAGACGATGTCATTCTTCTGACTATAAATTATTTGCAGTGCCTCGCGTTCTCGGTCCGGATGTAGGTTTTTGGCAAAGGAAGCGCTTGCGCGCCTCCGGGTCTGAGTTCATATTTTGCCCGTTTTCTCCGAGTTCTCTTCCTTTTAAATGGTTCTTTCTCATCATTTCGAACTCCCCCATTCATACGCGCTACCTGCATTTGCTGCCGTTGATTCTATCGACGTTCCGACGCTTTCATTCGGGCCCAGAGTAACCAAATAAAACAAATAGAAGGAAGCAAGGAAACAGCGCAACAGAGGGTAGGCGCCACTCAGCTCAACCCGAAAGACAGCCATGGCTGCGTAGTTTTGTACCGAGTCCCTTCGCCTGCGCTGTACACAAAAACGCGGGCGCCGAAAAAAAAAAACAGGAAGAAACGCGCGTCGATATGTACCTGCACCAACCCAATGCGATTTGCCGTGCGGCTTTCGATTTTCCTCGTCTCCCGCGCTGCGCCGCACTTATGGGCCCACACGGGGGCCGACATATGTGCGGGCGTGTTTCTCCACGTGTACACTTCGCTCTCGCAGCCTTCTCTGCCCCGGGATGTGCGCGCCCCTCACGCTCTTAGTTCTGCGCACGCTACAGCGGCCCCGCCCTCACGCACACGAGCGACGTTCTCACTTTTTTTTTCTTTTGTGCGTGTGTACTCCCCCCTTCTCCCCGCCAATTCCTACCCACGCTGCTCTAACGTAAGTGCATTCGGGTAGCTCATAACGATCAGCGCGACATGGCTTCGACTTCGATCCTGCCACCCACCCACCCTCTCGAGTCGAGCATCGAGCGACGACGACTTTTCGCAGGGTCCCTTGCGAGTCGCGCGAACGCAGCGCAGTCTCTCTCTCTCTCCCTGTGCAAAGGTGAATGCTACGGCGGCGCAAACGAAACAGAGTGAGGAAAAGCCAGGAGAAACGAAGCGAGATGAAATACGCGACAATAGAACGAGCGGCGCGGGAGAAAGTGGCGTACGTACGAACTGGGGCCCTCAGTTGGAGGTATAGGGGACAGCCATCGAAAATCGATGGAGAAGAAAATATGGCGCTTCCTCGCACCCCCACCTCCCTCCCCCTCACCTACTTCGATCTGCTTCTTTTCTCACCACCCTTCCACAGTCGCAAGTTTCTGGCTACTGAATCGTCGGTACCTCCTTCTGCGCGGCGGTCCGCAGAGTCTTTCTTTCGTCGCGTGTTCTCCACGAAATAACAGATGATTTTTGGCACAGAGACTGTTTCTTGCTTTTTCCTTGCCAACAAAACCGCGAACGAGGGACTCTCGTGTCGAAGAACTTTCGAAACGCCAGTGCCCGATTTCATTTTCTTTCATGGAGGAGAGTGCGCATGTTCGTGCGAAGTATGGTCGTTTCTCGCCGCTTTTCTTGGCCTATACAGTATCGCGAGCACTTGAGCGGACGCGGGTGAGAAGCCTGATGGAAGGCGGGCGTAATAATCCGAAATCTTAACACAAAATTATGCCTGCGGCCTTTCTGACGGTAGTGTTGCGAGAATATGATGGCAACGGGCTCGGGCAAAGTGCCTTAAGAGCGCTCCCAGCACTTCCGCCGCAATGTGCGTTTGTAATGGTTGGTCTAGGGCGATCGCAATAGTCGTCACTGTTGATGCGCATTCAGGCAAACCGAGGCAAACTCCGAGAGCCAGAGCTCGAATAGCCTGTAGAGCACGAAGGTTTTTCCTGCAAGTGTGGAATCAATACGCGCAAACTGCATCTCAAAAAAAAGCTCAGAAAACGAGCCCTGTACAATTCCGACATGGCATGCACTGACATTCCCCAAAAATTTCCACCCATAAACTTGAAAAGCTGGGAGAATTCTGTCAGGCGCTGTTTCAAGTAGGTCACGTGCGGCCTCCACGAGAGATCTCCAGCAGTGCTTCCTGCTTTTCCCCTTTCTTCTGTCTCTCGGCGTACGCGAGTGCGCCATAGTACCTTGAATTTTGAGTTTGGGCACGACGCTCTGTGCCCAACGCTTTGGTGACAGAAGTGTACTGGAGTGCGTCCCATAAGGCCACGAAACCTTACGAGAGAAATGTCACAGCTAGATGTTGTCCAGGTAGATAAATGGCTACATTACCAATTTCTGTACGTGTGCGTGCGTGCGTGCGTGTGTGCGTGCGTGCGTGCGTGCGTGCGTGCGGGCGCGCGCCGTAACTGTACGATTCACAGTGAACACGTAAATCTCAGTGAGGGACACTGGGAAAAGTAGAGAAAAGAAGGTCGTCAAGGCAACGGCAAGCGAAGACGAGAATAAGAAATCAGGGCGGACGGTGCTGCATTCACAGCTCAAGCAGGCCAAACGGCTACATCTTGCTCCCAATGTTAGTCTTTCTTTCCCTCCCCTCTTCCGAGGAAATCCGAGTCAGCAATTTTCTCCGCAGCACGACATCAGCCGAACCGATGTTCTTGCAATCTTTTCTTGGCCTTGCTGGTTTCTTGCTCGCCGGGTTTCAGCACGAGACAGAACCTCGACGAGCATTAGGGGTTCACAGGCAACGCCGTAGGCCGAAGCAAAAAGAAAAACAAAAAGAAAGAAACAGAAGCACAACGACCACACACCCGCTGAAAAGCGAAATCTGAAACGCAAGGCACGTAATACAGGGGACCGGGGCGGCTTCGTCACCAACCAGCTCTCTCCTTTTCAACGCGTTCTACAACCCAGCCCGTCCATAAAAAAAAAAGAGAAAGAGGGAGAGAGAGAAAGAAATAGAAAAGAAAGATAGACGTGGTAGAAACACAAACAATGCCGTTCATGAGATAAAAACAAGCAAAATAAGTTTGTCGCATAACCAGGCAAGCACCGGTTCAGACAAAAAAAAAAAAGAAGTTTAGTGAGAGTGATAGGGGAGGTGGGAAAAGAGAGAATAATGAACAGGAAAAAAAAATAAAAATTGCAGCGTTTCTGTCAACGACGCAAAGTCGGCGGCGGGGTATTAGAAAGGCGCGTGATCGCAGTTCCCTCTATTTGCACCGAGTCCGCAGCCACAGAGCGCGCAGGAACAAATCTGTCGTGCTCGCCAGCTGCGGGTGGGAAGCAGCAGCACGACGACGGTGCAGCCGCTGAAAAACGGGCGCGAGCAGAGAAAGCGCGCCGACGCACAACATCGACGCGGACCTCAACGTCGCTCGGCGACGACCGAAGGGAGCGACCGACATGCGGGGCCGACCGACCGTGCCCCTGCGAGGCGGCAAAGCAAGTGAGCCCCAGGCTCGTGACATTTACCTCGTTCTTTTTTTCCTCATTTATTTGTAAAGCTCGTCTCCATCTCGTTTTCTCTCTCTCTTTCGCTCTCTTTCTAGTTTTGTCGTTGTAACATCTCTCGTGCCGTGTTTTGGCTCGAAATGGAAATGCGGTGCTAACTGTATTACGCGCTCTCCGGTGGCGGCTGGCATGCACGAGCGAGAATGCAGCGCTAAGCGAGCCCCGTGACGTGGCGAATTCTCGCGAGGGGGCCGGCGAAACGAAAAGAAAGCTGAATAAAGAAAAGGAGAAAACGCGGTAACTGAAAGCCGAGCGCGGTATGTAAACGACAGCCAGGAGCCATTCACCTTATTCTGTCGACCTAATAAGGCCGGGTGCCGCAAGCAGCTTCTCTTTCTTTTTCACCTCCGCTACTTCCCGGTGCAGAGCATTCTTTTTTTTTTTCTTGACCGCTTTATAAGAACTTCGTGACTAACAGTGTCTTTGGAATGCCTGCAGCTAGAATGACATCCCGGCTGGCATACATATGAATTCGCGCGCTTTTCGCGTTCGCGAATTGTATCGAGCCACCTTTTAAGGAACTTTTCTGCCAAAAGTTCTACAGTGATTCCAGAACTGAGCACAGTTTAACCCAGTTATGACGAAGTGGTTCGCCCGTATAAAATTTAGTTCGATATATGCAGTATTTTAGTATAACCGAACCCGGATCGAACGGCCCTTCTGTGATGAGTTTGTTACACACGGGTAGAACACAGCTGCGTCACAGTGCTGAAACACCGCCCAGCACTTGTGGAGATAAGAGACAGAGAAATAACGTGGCCAATGTAGCGCGGTTAAACGGACGACATTCCCTGTTCTGCTTTGCTACACTCACTGGGAGAAGGGTAAGGAGGAAAAGAAAGCCCAGCAGAATAGCGCGCACAGAAAGCAAATGCGCCGAAAAGGAAAATGAGGGGTTGGCGAACGCCCCGCGAGTGTCAAAGTCTATCTATATACTAAGTCGCTGGAATGCAGAAACTATAGTCGAGCGTTGAGTCTTCTGTTTTGTGTATGTTGTGTACCTGAGTTGTGAACTGCGCGCATCATTTAGTTTTTCAAGCCGTCCATCTGGAGTAGCATGTAGAGCGGCCCGAGGGCCCATCGTCATCCTCCTTCAGAAGACCCGTCACATGATTTTCTCGTGAAGCAATAAAATTGTTTGCCTACCCACCTGCGCGTGCAACCAGGCGGACATCTCATTCATATATATATACTGTATATATATATATATATATATATATATATATATATATATATATATATATATATATATATATATATCACTCTGCGTCTCCAGAACGTAGAAACTCGAACAGCACCTTCACCGACTTCTGGTGTGACGCCCGCACAGGCCAGCATTCCAGGACCGTCTGCTGTGAAAGCAGCCGGTCATCGAGACGTGGCGACGCGGTTGCGAGCCGCTGCCTGTGTCCGCCACAACAAGCACAACGGCAAATGATATGTTCTGTAGTTCCCTCGCTACCGCAGTCGCCACAGGCAAGTAGTCGTTCATTCCGATGCGGAAAGCCAAGGGTATTGTCAAAGATACGCCAAGCCGCAGTCGCGAAAGTACTGCTTTTCTCGGGTCGAGCCGCAATTGTAAGTAACGCAGGTCTAGCTTTCTATCTAGCTTTCTATCTCTATCTGGTTACGCGCCGTACCGCCTACTACCTCGTTCCGTCATCACATGGTCCAGCACGCTCAGCAGCGTGAATAAAAAGAATGATAATAATAACGACATGCTCGGAAAACATCAGCAGCAGACGCAGAGCCAAAACCATCTGACTGAAACGTGGTAGGCTTCGATGTTTAAGCCGGACTTGGTCGACCAACGTGAGGTCGTCGCCCAGACCCGGTCCAGGTCAGAGGGGTCCTGGAATGAGGGACCCTCCTACCTCGAGTGGCAAGACACTGTTTCAAATAAAGGTTTATTCATTCATTCATTGGGAAAGCATGCGCAGGACGAAGGTGATGTGGGGAGTTTTTATGGCAAAGGTTGTAGGGGGCGGCGCAAAGTTCGATATATCCTCTATCCCGTTCGTTCAAGGAATTTATTTTCCGTCCGCATTGTCTTCATTCGTGATATTTATTACAACGAGGAAGAATGACGTACGTGCACGAACTATATACAGTATTCCGAGCGCGAAATGGTCGTATCCATTGATAAGAATGTGAGGCGTACAAACAAAGAATAGTAACCTCTTACAAAGCAACCACAACATGCAATTTACAGCGCGCTCGATAAGGGACGACCGCAGATACAAAACACACAGGGCACTATCTAATGCACTGTGACACTAGACTCCGATGTGTATCCCATGTTATAGACTTTTCCAGCCACGCGACACACTCGGGAGCCCTCGCTCGTACGGTCTGTCCTTCGCGGTGACCTGCATACTCACTTCAGCAAGCGGAGTCAAAATGGCTGTCATTACAGAGCCTCGCTGGACTTCCTTCACGATGCGGGGTCACATTCACAGTGATACGACACATAACTGCCAGTCGGCCTAGTTGGAACCGATTCATCATTAAAACTTTTTTGTGCGCAAACAAGGACAAACAAGCGCTCGTCCTTGTGTTGCCCCTATTCTTCGTCCTTGTTTGTTCGCGCACAAAAAGTTTTAATGATACGACACAGCCTGACTTGCATGCAACATTATTTCGAAGTGCTCTCGTTTTTTTTTTTTAGTGTGCCATTGCGCAGTGCTCATCTAAAAAAGAAAATTAGCTCGAACCCCAGTTTTAGCAAAGCAACTAGTCATCGCACTAAAAAGCCAGAAAGGCGGTGAAGCTAAACAGCTAATCAAAAGTGGATGCCGGTGTCATGCCAAAGTGGATACCTTGTTTTGTTATCAATAAACCACCAACGACATAAATGTCACAGATAACTGATGTTAGGAAAAATAACAGACCACCAGCAAGCGTCGACACGCCTGTCGCTCTGACGAACGCAATAGAGAAGCAATACACGATAAGCCCATTCAGTACGAAAACGGGCGAGGACGACCGAGACGTATTATGGATGCAAATCCTGCTGCCGGAGCACGAGCGCATAAACAGGCAGAAGCGCCGAGGGCGGGCGTAGATGCATCATAGGGGCAGAAAGCACCGGGTTTGCCCTACGACCTCATGCAACACCGCTTCCCATCCTCCCCTCTCTCCACACACTTACCTTCTAGCCAGACCTCACACGCCCTCCTCCTCCCCTGTGAGACTGGTCGGCTCCCCGGCAAGGTCTCATCTCCTTCCACCATACCGCGCACGCCGCAGGAAAGCAAGCACAGTTCTTGAGGAAAAGATGCGTTGCCGGCCCCAAAGACCCTGCGTGTCCGCTTTATTTCCAACGTCTGTCGCGGCTTCTCCTTCTCTATTTAATTTTGCACGCCCGTGGGTTTTCTGGCATTGCGCTCTTCGTATAGTCACGGGTCTCACACGCACAGTCGGGAGAGGAAGGCAATGCAGAATTCGTGTGGGGCCTCTGCTTATGCAACGAACCCGGAAAGGTCGTGCGCAATCATTGTCGCCTCTCCTTGGCGTGGGAGCGTTCGGTTGCGGCGTGTCACATATCGCGGGACCACCGGGTGCGCCGCCACGTATTCCCTTTTTGTTTGGTTGCTTTCGTACAGACCTAACGAGTGTTATAAACATGCTCCCGCGCCATCATTTCCTATCTTAAAGGGCATACTATAAATTGAGGCACAGATTTCAGCTAGTCAGTCGAACATAACTGAACTAACTGCACGCGGAAAGAACTTGGACAAAAGAATGAAGAAAAGGAACACAGCAGACCGTATTCGTGTCGCTATTTCTTGTCTCGAAGGTCTATCTTCGCGACGTTAGTCTAATGAAGTATACGATACGTTATTTTTTTTGTGTGTTCGGCACAAATGACACACGCTTATCAAGTGGAGGAGAACGTCTTACTGACAAGCACAACGGAGGCTATAAAGCAATCCTAAGAGGCGTTAAATGCACACGCGCGTGTCGGTGTCCATTCGAGCGGTCCATCACGCGATTTGACTCGACCGAGAACTGTAAACAGTCGCAACGTCCTTTATACTAATTCCACAAAGCTCGAACTGAAGAGTTTTTCTCTCCCTGTCTCTCTCTGGTTATTATTTTTCCTTTTTTCGAAAAATGTATCCATTAAATTCGGCGTCAAAACGACATAGGAAGAAACGAGGTAGGTCGCGTTTCCAGAAGCCGCTCTGGCTCCGTCTCCCGTTCGGTGCTTTTCCGAAGGACACGGACGCATCGAACGTCACAAATGCTCGTCCGTAACGTCGCTGCCCACAGCGACGATCGTTTCGTACGCCCTGCCGGTGACGCTATAAACCATTAGTGGCGAGAACGCCGAAACAACGCAGCTACAGCTCGTAGCCAAAGAAAGAAAGGAAGAAAGATGAGCGAAAATAGCGGGCAGATCGAAAGTCGGGATAATGCACTGCAGCGCCTGTTGCGACCGAGAAGGAACGGAGCGACAGGTATTGGAGCAGCCTTGGCACAGCGACGAGGCGCAAAACCATCAGTGGCGGAGCTGGAACCGAGGAGGGAGAAAGAAAGAGCAGCGGACAGGCCGCAATGATAAATCGGACGCGCCGCAGCGAGGAACGGTTCCGAGAGAAGTTTCGCCGCCCGGCGCACAGCGTCACGACAAGGCTGCTGCAGCACGGCGGCGCGTCGGCTCGCCCAACGAAAGATACGCGGCGAGCAGGCGGCGACCGAGGACTGCACTACCGCGTTCCGGGAAATGTATTGATCACCACTGCGCGGCCGTTCCAGAAGAATGGCCGACGCAAAGGGGAAAACGTGAAAGGAACGCGCAAAGTTTGCACCACGCACCAAAAGAAACGGGACACGATTCGATCGCCATCGTCGCGCTCCAATAAATCCCCAAAGCGGAGCGTGTGCACCGAGGCATACGCGTCCGTCGGTGCGCCGATCAAAATTTTAAACCAGGCTATTTAACAGCCTTTCTATGATTAACTTGTGCATTAACCGGCCGCGGTTATTCTGGCGGGCGCGATGTAAGAACTGCATTAAAACGCGTGCTTTGCACGAGAAAAACCGTTCATTTAACACGGTTAACAGCTTGAAAATGGGTTTGCTAAGGTTCCTAAACGTGTTTCTCGTGTAGAAATAAAAGTTCCTTTGAATGATCGATCGATCGATCGATTGATTGATTGATTGATTGATTGATTGATTGATTGATTGATTGATTGATTGATTGATTGATTGAGGTACGGTGTTCATGTGTTTTCTTTCTCCTTTTTTTCAGTACCACGTACACCCATATGCAACCATCACGGCCAGGAATGCCTACCACGACCTCGTGTCGAGCGACGCAACGCCATGGCCACTGAGCCTCTGCAGTGGGTGTAATGAAATACGAAGCGCGTGAAGACGGACTAAGCAAATTAAGCTCTTTTCACTACCACACAGCGCACGTGCCTCGTGCGAAAGGTACAGAGGACTGGCACAGAACCACGACAGCATCGAATGTCACATCCTCCTCCTCCTCCTCCTACTTCTTGTTACAGCCATCGAAGTCATAATAATGAGAGACGCCGCAGCGGGTGCCTGCGAACCCCGAGTCAGTCGCAAGCCAATTACCGGCCGACGCACGAACACACGCACACACGAGCAGAGGGTCTCATTAGCCATTCACGTACAGCTAGCCTTTCACGAGGATATATGGCAGAAGCGCACGCAGTAGCACCAACAGAAACACAAAGAAACAAACAAAGGAAAGCCAGGCCCGCGAAGGGCGGGATGTTCTCGAGAGATAAATCACAATGAAAACAGGCGGGCCTGCCGGAACAGCGGGTTCACCTCTTCAGCGCCGAGTCGATATGTGGCTGCGCTGAGCCGAATCCATGCCAGTCGCGACACAAAGAAAGTCAGCGAGACAAATGAGAGAGGAGGAAGGGGAGAGAGGGACAGTGGTTTAACAAATCCTGCCCACTTGACTAGAACACACACGAAGCATTGAATGGAGGGAGGAGAAGGAGCGGGGTGGGGAAGGAGAGGCCGAGTTTATAACACGAGTGCGGTGGGTGGACAATCGACTCTCGGCGCACCGTCCTCGAAAAGGGAAAACAAATTAGCGAAAGGAGAAAGGAGCCCCGAAGCGCCAGTCGCTGTAATCACTGCCCCTCTCCTCCCTTCCCACCACCTCCACCCCCCTTTCTCCCCCCGCCGCTTCATTTTCCCCTCGTTTTGGGACAAAAACGAAAGCGGCGAAACCCCACGGGGCATTTCAGATGCGAGGCACAAAAACGGGTGTCATCAGGGAGGAAAGATGAATCGAAGATGAGGTAACAGAGCAGAAGAGGGCCCCCTTTCCTCTCCGGCGAGCCACTGCCGGAGGCTCGGTTTTGGGAAGTGGAAGCCAAGCGTGAAAGGGTGGAGGCCGAAGGAAGCGAAGGGGTGGAAGCGATACTGAACAGCTTATAACGCGAACGGAGCGCGAAAACAAAACAACGAGAGCACGCAAACTGGGAAAAAAGACGAGAATGAATGAGCCGGAGGATGACGATGATAGCCCAGTCGCGTTTAATTAAGCGCAAGTGTCTGCGACACAACGTGCCGGAGGAGGCAGCGACAGCAGAGCGCGGGCCAGGTGAATGCGGGGAGGAAAAGTGGGGAGAGAGAGAGCTCACATGGAAAGGAGGCTGCGCGAATGCAATGGACGGAAAGCGCGAAGAGCAACAGCGACCGATAAAGGAGCCTGCGTGATCGCGCGCGCCATTTCAACGCCGGATGTATGCAACAACAAAGGGATGAACTTGTTCAAATAGTTTCGTTGTTTCTTTACTTTTATTTTTGCGAAGTTGCGTGCTCGATCTGCCTGCAGGTATGGTGCACGCGTTGCGAAACGCGACCTTTACTTTTATTATTGTCATTTTTTATCATTCTTAGGCGGTGCCCTGCTCCCGCCCGCGTCGTCGTTTCCTAACAGTCTTGTTAGAGCCTTTGCCCCCAGGTAAGGCAGAGTCGGGGAACGAGAGCGTCGTGGAAAGCGAAGGCGGCGCGGAGAAACAAGTGCGCAGGAGTGGGAACACAGCGAAACAAACAAATACAAAACGTGCTAGAAATGCATGCAGAGAAGGCCCGAACGAGGGAGCCCATACATACGGCACAGTGCCTGCAAGGCCGCCGGAGGGGTGTAGGGGAATAGCCCGCGCACACGTAGGGAGCAGCTGACGCCGGAGCGGTCCCTTCTCCACGAAGGGACCCTCGGTTCGATATTACCGCGCTGCTCCGAGTCAGTCGCTAAACAAAAGGAGGGGAGGAAGCGATCCCGACTCATAAAGCAAGCGGGACGGTTAATTTGTAACAGGGCCCGGTGAGCGCGCGCACACAAGACGTAGCGACTATACGAAGACGACGACGCCGACCAGAAGCAGCAGCAGCAGCGGGAGCGCAGCGTTCCCGCTCAGCGCCCCCCCCCCTTCCCTTTTCGTTCTTTTTTTTTCGTTTTACGCCGCTTCTCCTTTGTTTCCCGCGTTCCTCTCTCCGTTCCATCTCCTCTGCCCATCACTGCTCTGCCTCTCAGCCCCTGCCGCCTCCCCTCGCGCCATTCACCGAGCCAGCAGCGACCGTCGGGCTGGAAAGGAGCGCGACCGTCAAGACCGACTGCCGCCGAAACTCACCCGACGTTTAATGAAGCCAATTTCCCCCCGCGGCTATGTTTCGTTCTTTGCAAATCTGTGCTTAGCGGCCGACACACGCGAGCCCGCGTCCCCTCCCGCCTTTCTGCTTCCTAACCCTCGTCCCTGCGAAGCTCAGCTCGTCATTTGGTCGTCGGTCTATACGCTTCGATAGGAGCGTGGGGAAGAAGGGAAAAAAAGTAACGCGGGGAAGAAGGAAAAGAAAAGTAACGCGAAAGTGCGCCTTTGGAAGCGAGTGACCAACTACCGCGTCGAAAAACACTCGCGACAACCGAGAAACAGCCCGAGGACTGCGCGCTTCCCCTCGCCATATAGGAAGGCCTCGGCAGGTTCGACGTTTGGCTAGCTTCGTCGGAGAGTGCCTGACCGTCATTGCAAACGATCGAAGTCGATGCATGGACATTGCTTTGTATGAGTGTATTGAAGCACACATTTATCTACATTTAGTTCACTTATGTCTTTGAGAGATTCCATTTGTTTATAATATTTCTCCTAGCTTCGTTGTAGCTATATTAGCAAAACGTAAGTCCCGCTGAATGTGGTTGGATAGATTAGATCGATTTTCCGAGAGCGGCAATGTGCTCCCCAAGTGACCTGTAATCAGCTTTTTCTGACGCAATCGGTCACATCTCTGGTGGAAATCGTGCGCATACTTACTGAAATTTATCACGTCAGCCTGAATTAATATTTCGCTCTAGTGTCCCCTAAAGCTTGTTTTCCCGCAATAAGACACATTATGGGGAGAAGCCCACTTAGTTCTTGTTTTTATTAAAGTCGGAAACTGTCAGCATATTGGCCAGCAATTTCATGCTCTTTCGCGTGCTTCGCATGCTCTTTCGCGTAGGTACGCGCGAGACAGAAAGTGAGCACCACCAGCATCCACGGGTTTTTCGACCTAATAACACGCGTATCGATACGCTGCGACGAGGTCAGCGCACGTTAAGCGGGGCTTTAAGTTTTTCTTCGATTCTCTAGCGACTCAGCTTATCCGTGATTTGTAGCTGTCATTTCTGCCATTACTTTTCCCAAAGCCACCTGAATCTGCGAAAAGGAAACAATCCCGCATGCTACACAGGCAGTCGCGCCGGCTGAACATATCCGATTCGGCTGCACGCATGCAGCGTACTGAGGTATTTGAGCGTTTTCCCGTAAACTACTTCAAGCGATACGTGTATTTTTCTTCCAGAACAGCTCGTGAGGGTTTTAAATATCAATGCACAGTTAAAACAGGCGGCGAGAAGAAAGTTAATTAAATTCGCCGTGCTAGCAATCGTCGGTCGGTGAGTTTAACATAGAAAAAAAAAGTGTCCAATGACTCCTAGAAGTTGCGTACAGAGCATGACCCTCGCATCAATCTGGCCCCCTGCACCGGTGCAAATTTAGTCCACAATAATTTCGTTTAGACGAAGCGTGGCGACCGTGGCTTCAACGTATCGTGGAAACGAGCAAGGTCCGCGAGCGTTACAGGAAAGGTTGTTAGCTAACAGCTGCTAGTCCTTTACGGTGCTGCTATGCTAGCCGTGTGGGCGAATAACTGTGCTGAAAGATACAATCCGGTATCTTCCCTACTTCACCAGTTTACTGCAGCGAGTGGAACAAAATAAAATGAAATACTTTGCAAAGTTTGCCACCACAAAACAAGCAAAAGGGGAAAACGAGATAACCTGCGAGTCAACTATTCGAGACTTGGGCGAATGGAAGGTTATCTTAAGTGTTATATATTTCTTAAGCCTGTATACGCAATTGTTCTGCCCAGTATAGGGTACACTTAAGAAATATATAAAGCCGAATGACAACGCGATAGCAAACCGAAAATCACCCTGCATAAACGCGTAGGAGACGATGCCCCACGTCTTCTTTGGCGGTCGAAGACTCGTTTGAGAGCTTTATTCGTTGCGCAATGGCACGAATGTTTCTCTTAAAACACTCTATGTTTCGTTGTCAAATGGCGAGGCAAAAAGGACGCGTCACCGAGGGACTCCTCCTTCGAGCATCACATCACTCCTTTCTATAGACTAAATTACGGAAACAATGGAGTGCCGCCATTATGGGCCGTTCACGCGACTGTTTTCTAAACAGCTAACACGTGGTACGTACCACGACGGTCAATTCGCATGCACGAGAAAGGTTACGCAAATTTGTCCCGTATCTCCCAACCGTGCCGATTCGGCAGCATTTCAGTTGCGGTAGAGAGAGAACGCGTTCGCGCGACAGCCAAAGACGGCTGCACCAAGGAACTGAAATTTCCGCCATTAGCACCTCTCGCACACACACTTCAACTTCCCACGCTGCCTTCTCACCCCTGCGCTCCGCCGGCTTTTCCCGAAGGACTGCGTCGACGTGTGTCGCGGGCGAAATACTGCCGGAAAAAGTACAACCGAATACGCCTTGCGGGAGTGCTGGGGAAGGCGAGGAAGCGAAGCGTGTGGGAGAATAGCGGCTGCACTCGAGCTGTAGCGCGCCAAGAAGCCGGCGCACGCTTACAGCTCGTCAGAATGACGGAGGGCGGTGTTCGAGAATCACTCGCCGCAGCGCCGACCGGCCGCGGGCGCAGCTGCGCCTAATGTCGCTTATCTGCACGACGCCCGCCGGGGCGGTTATTGCGGCGAGCGAACGGAAGGCAGCGCCGCGAATTCAAATTCCCCGGCACTCTCGCTCGCCGCCGCCTATAACCCGCGCGCCAACAGAGCACTCCGCATGCGAGCCGCCCTCGCGCGATTCATTGCCGTCGCTTTAGTGTTCCCGAACAGTTGTCGGCGGGAAGAGGCAGAGAGGGAGAAACACTGCGGCTCCATCGAATGGCGGCAGACACTCCGCCCGTCGCATTACGACACCCCCGAGCGTACCTCATTGTCAACGAGAAAGAGAGGATTGTCAGGAAGGAGTGCAAAGGGGCAAGAAGAGAGAGAAAGAAAAGGCTAACTAGAAGGACGAGCGGTTGCTACCCTGCACGACGGCCTGGAAGAAGATACAGAACCAAAAGAGAAAAGGGGAGATGAGCCAAGAAACCAAAATCGCGTGCAATATCGGAGACCGCACGCGTGCCTCTCATAGCTCGTCCTTTAACTAACTTGTTCTGCCCAGTGCGTTGATCAGGATGATCAACGCATTTTCCCGTAAATGTCTACGTCCGGATCTAGCCATTTCCCATTCACGCCACTTGGTTCACTGGGTAAGTGGCGTTGGGTACGTGCCGCTGCATATTTGCTACTGGGTATGCGCCACTCTTCGATGAACCTCTTTGACACCAACTTGGGTTACTGGATATATGTCACCACGTACGCGCCGCTTTTAATACTAATCATCGTACAAAAGATATCGCCACCCATTACAAGCTAAACTGCTAATCGCATTAACGCGGCCAATCATATCCAAAGGATGGATGCGCCGCCATTAAAAAAAAAGATATATTTTTTAGAAGTACTGACTGTTGAGCTACTTCATCTTGCATTCTAACTACGGTGGCACGGCATGAAGTGGTGGACGTAAAATAGTGCTCATCTTAGCATGTTACGTGCTTGCCTCTGTCCGACACTTTGGGCTGAGTTACAGTGGTTACTGAGCATGTCTCATCGGCCCGTGGACCGGAAGAATCGAAGGATCACTCCAGCTGCCTATAGTGACGACATCACTTGCGACCACTCCCTCTATACACTTCGCTTTGACAATGGCCGTTTGTTCCGTCTCTCCATCGCGGCACACAGCGCTTGCCCCTGCGTACTGTGACGCGGGCGCCCACAAAGTACGTGCGCAGCTGTCTAGTCGCAACAGCAGGTGCCGCAGTTATACGACTGTCGACCGCTACAATAAGACAAGGAGGCGGCCGGCCATAGGTTGCATTTAACGTGCACACTTCGCATTGGCATAAAGGGATAACGGGATGTGTAGATGAAGAAAGGTAAAAACAGCAAAGATGTTACTTGCAAATGCAAACATGTAGGTAAACAAGCGCGTAATTCTGGAGCCATGAAAAAGAAAAGATACGCAGAGCGTAATGTGTCCACTCTAATAATGGCATTCGGGACCAGCGCCGAGAACGCCCTTGCAGTGTGAACTGGGGGAACGTCAAAAAAACTCAGTGGTCAAACTTTTTGCGCAGTACCCCACTACTGCGTGCCTGACAATCACATCGTCGCTTTGGCACGCACTACCCTCGAATATAATTGGTTTCTTTAAAGAACTAGCTATATATAGGTGGGCACTGAAGAAGCAGAGTGCAGTCACAAAAGGCGACCGCCTAGAGTCATAGTTGGGTCACTAACGACCGCTCCATATTGGTAATAAATAAATTGCTGCGCACATACCGAGGGAGAAAATAATTTTGCTGTTCCATTTCTCTACGTTCGCCAGAAAAAAACTAAATTTTTTTTTCAGGTGATATAATGGTAATCCTAATACAGATGCGACGCGGACTTCGGTCGGCACTAACTGCTACTTATATGACCAAGCACACTGGCGAGTTTTAGTTCCTGTTATAGTACAGAATATCAAAGGCAACACTGCACACATCGCTAAATATATATATATATATATATATATATATATATATATATATATATATATATATATATATATATATATATATATATATATATATATATATATAAAACAAGCTGCGAACTCCTGCCGTAGTGTGACGCAATCTGCAGGAACAAGCGTGAGGAGTTCCATTCCGAAAGATGCGATCGCCGTGTCGCCTCTTCCAGAGCAGGCCAGAGATCACACAGCATCTCCGCTTTCTCCCTTTATTTTCCCTTCCTCCTCACACAACAAGCGACGCTGTAGACCAGCGATCAAGCACTGATCCGCAGGGCGATGACAGCGAGGCACAATATGGAAAGAACGATCACTCCCGGGATGCGTAATGTGCGTTCGACGCTCGAGCTCATTCTTCATGGCTTCCAATGTATACGCGGGCAAGCAACACTGCCGCACCTCGTACAGACAAAGTCCACGTCGCACGCGCGGCATGCCCAGTGCTAGAATGCAAGCCGGAAAAAAAATCCACAGCATTCATTTTTCTTCTCGATCACCGCGCTCCGCACATCATCGTCTTAATATATCGCGGCTACGTTCGGCGTCTTCTGCGTCCACGTGCACTTTTATTTCCACCCTCAGCAGCTCTCGTCAAAAGAGGTCGCGCATACTAAAGTACGTGCCAGCTCTTCCTAAGCGTCAGTTTCATAAGCGGCCTGGTTTCCTTGTTATTTTTTTATTTTACCGTTTGCCCTCGTTGTCTCCCCGCCGGTTCTCTTATTTCTTCGATTTTCGGTCCTCTCGTCCTTCCGTCGCGTATATTAAAGAGCACCTGTCAGAACCTCTCGGCGGCTGCTGGGGTTGCGACCTCGAGCGTTAGCGCTGCAAGAATTTTGCAGTTTTTTCGTTATTTTTCTCCCGCGAAAGTGGGCAGGAGGAAGAGACGCTCGAAGAGCGACGTGCAAGGAATCAAGCGAGCGAAACGAGGTAAATAGGCATACGTAGAAGGCGCCGAGACTCGATCAATCTCTATACGATGTGCGCCGAGTCTCCGACGCTATCAATAACGATCGTTCCGCGGAGCTCCCGCTCGATTCTGAACGCGGGCGCTTGATACGGTGTGACACGGGTTATGCGCAGCGTGGCAAGCTAGTTTCCAGATGCCAGCTTGCATTGTTTCGCAGCGACTTGCCGGGAGAGACTCGCACTTCCTACGAACGTCGTCTGCCTTATACAGCCTTATAGCGTTTCAGGTACAGCTTCCGTTATACTTAATCCGAACACGCGATATATTTTTTTTTTTTTGCTTCCGCCGCGAACGGGTGCTAGTGACTTCTGGTCTTTCCAAAGCATTAGATGCTTGCTTATGACAACCCATGTTCGGTGAACTTAAGCGGCCCAATATTGACGTGTTTCCATAGTCAAGCTTTAAGTCTGGCGGGGACTGTACGTGATGACACTTTTCCCCTAAATAGTGTTAGTTACCCTCGCCATTGGTTCTCTCCTCCACCGGCGTACACGCACACGTATTTACGCCAAACTCTCTCTCTCTCTCTCTCTCTCTCTCTCTCTCTCTCTCTCTCTCTCGGGGCTCTTGGCAAGCGGTCATGCTTCGGCACCTCCTTGCCAGCAGTGTTTTCACCTATGGCATTTCTGTACAATAGTTTGTTCCGCGGCAAAACCTGCTGAATCACATCGGGGATTTCATCATCGGCGTAAATAGCGACAACCAGATGCGCTTTCGAGCACAATTTATTTTGTGGAACTGCGCTGCCAACCAGCTCTCCATCCGGAACTGTATCCGTAAGGCACAGAGAAAGCGCTGCGTTCCATTCCGGCCCTAAAGGAATTGCACTCCGTCCCACTCGCCAATCCCGCTTCCGCACTTACGCCACACGTGTGTACGTATGGCCACCGGGAGGAGTGAGCGATGCGAATCGGAACCGCTCCGTTTCAATCACTGCGCTGTGTTCCTCAATTTTCGGCCCTTCCGTCGGTCATCCATTTCTGCGCTTTCATTAGAGACGAAAACGAACCAATGAACAAAAAGAAAAGGAAAACAATGATGGTACAGCCCAGTGCGGCACACGAGTTTTATTGCTTACGATGCCGTCGAAATCAGAAGAAAGAAGTCTACCCGGCGCGTTTCTCAATACACCGGGGAGGCCGCGCCGAGACCGGCCGGGTAAATGATGGCCGGTCGGATGGACAGACGGAAGGCGTCTGCCGCGCAGCAGCGTCAATAGGAGGGAGGCAGGAAGGGGAGAGGCGCGACGATCGCGGATGCCATCAATCTTGCGCGCTCAGCCGCCGCCGCCGCCGTCGTGAAACAATTCAATCGGTACACAGCCGAGCGTCGCTCGGAGATGGGCGTCCGTGTTTAACGAGCGCCTCTCCCCCGCGCGCCGTCTGCTATACGAGCACGGAGCGGAGCTGAAGGCCGATCGTCTGCTTGTTAAGGTGCATCGTGAATCGTCAAGAAAAGCGTACGGGCGAGGCAAATGAGAACGTACTACTACGCCGTTTAGTTGTGTATAGCGCGAATGGGAACCGGCGAGCGGACAACCGCTTGCGAGCGAACCTAAGTAAGTGCCGCGATGCGGGTGATGACGCCGGGACTATACACGACGACGACGACCACAGCGTGGAAAAGGACGGGCGGACACAGCAAGCGCAGGCCTCGAAGGAAGCCCGACAAGCGACTGGTGGATTCTGCAAGCGAACTTGCCAGGACGAAAAACGCAAATCCGTCTCCGTAGGCTGAACCGTGGGGTCTGTTGCGCGGATACGCTGTAACCAGAAGGCACACACAGACAAAATGTACATTGCTTAGTACTCTCAATCGTATTCTATTTACCTTATATGTACTTTTACTGGATTTATTCCAAAGCATACGCAGCTTTTTTTATTTTTCGTTAATATGAAAAAATGAAATTGCACGTCTTCCTGCTTTGCTTACTTTTTTATGCGAAGCATATTACGAGGGCTCAACCCAGCTCCTCAGGCGCGGCGGTGACCATGCAATCACGTGACACCGTGACGTCACGACAGAGGAGAAGTGGCTTTGGCTCAACTCTTGCAAGACGGGCTGGGTGGGAATCGAACCAGGGTCTCCGGAGTGTGGGACGGAGACGCTACCACTGAGCCACGAGTATTTTTTTTTTTTCTTTATTGCCTGTTTGCAGCACAAACCAAGAACACATTCGAACGCTAAAACATGTCAACCACACTTTGGCTAACATTATATATTAAAATCGCTTCAGCTTGATCAGTTCATCAAGAATAGCCACCCACTCGGGAGGCTCACTTTGGGCACGATATATTTCCCGAATATACGCGACACTTTCGATGAAGTTTATTCTCGCCGGACGGGCATCGACATCGGAGTGTCGCACTGCCATTCTCGTTTTCCACAGACTGTGGAGGCCAAGGAGCATAAACATATCGTACGGAACTCCTCCTTCGTTATCGGTTGGCAAATATCGAATACCAAGAGGTGTAATCGGTAGTTCTTTTTTAAGTGTACGTTGTAAGACATCCCAATGAAATATTGCATCCCAGCAATCGATGAAAACGTGTTCAATGGTCTCTGGCTTTTTACAAAGTAAGCAGTTTACTGTCCATGGCACATATATTCCTTTTTCGTCTAACCATGTTTTTACGGGTAGCGTGTTTGTGTGCAGCTTAAAGAAAAACGTTTTTTGAGAGGGTCTAACTGGCATTTTTTTCACCCGTTTCAGTACATCATCTCCTTGGCCTCCCCAGTTTACAGACCTGTACAATGGTATTGGCAACATTGTATCAACTAAGTCTTTATACAGTGTTTTTCTTGTCACAGAGCACAGATATTCCATGGAAAACCGCACACGCAACATACGAAGTGACTCAACCACTTCGCGCAGATATCCCCTAATACTTCCTCCCTTCACATCACTGGTCGTTACAACATATTGCGGCAGTGCTTTTCCCAAACGAACTTGAATTACTGTGCGTAGAAAATCATTTCTCTGATCCCGAAAAAAAAGAAAACGCGACACAATTTGTCTAATAAACAAATGCGACAGACCTAGCCCACCACTTCGAGCTGAACGAAACAAATTTGTTCTGCTTATCCTCGAGTACAACGCTTCAAAGCGGTACAAAAGCGCCTCTAGTGAATGCGGTGTTGCCTTAGAAACGCGCTGTTTCTAAGGCGTGCGTCTCTTGCTCAGGCGCACATTTCGTTGCCGCGCCGAACGCTGCTTTGCTCGACGCTCACCGCGTCCAATGCGGGGCGCGTAGTCGCTGCCCTGTAGCCCATTGTCTTACACCCCTTGGCGGGTCGACGGGAACGCTGTCGCGTTCCACTCTTGAAGGCGAAGAAGTAATGCATGAGTTGTTTCTTCGTCTAGCCGAACCAAATATAGCCAAGCAACAGCAGTTCACCAGGCTAAACAGTGGTTCAACAACTAAAATAAAGGCTAGTATGCTTCGCATCCTGGGCTTAACCTTACCTAAGCCACAGCCATTTTTTTATTTCTTATCTTTGTCTTTATTCAAAACAAATATTACTTTTCGCTGGCATGCTGCAAGTATTACGGCAGCTGTCTTCGACTTGCGGTACTCGTAAATGACAAGTTCAGTTTATTTGGGGAACGAATAAGTAAGCATCGTTTCGTACATGCAGAAGCTGTCTCTCCACTACAGAGACAAACAGAATAATTGCGAGTACACCAGCGTGTCCTCCGAGATCGCACCGCGCATGCGCAAATGCATTGCCGGAGGCCACGACCAGCCAGGACTCCGGCAAAATACACACCGCGCGAGTGGCCCGCTCCGGCCGAAACAGAAGCGTCGCCGCCAGAAAAAGAACGTTGCGCGCGTTTTGTTGTTGCGGTTTCAAATCGTGGCTACGTGAGCCGCGATTTTGAATTCACAACGACAACAACAACAACAACAACACGTGCGCAGTTCTACGCGTGCGTACGCACGCGTTAGCGCCTCAAACCCAGCGGCCACCACGAGACGTCGCTCGCGTCCCCCGGAGCTGGCTGATCGGCCCTACAGGCCTATGAATACGCTGGTGCGCGCTCCATCTTCATGCCACGGCGCCCAGAGAATAGGGCAGCCCGAAGGCCGGCATGGTGGTCAACCGGCACTCATAAAAATGGCGGTCGCTTACGCAAACGACGTGGTCACTAAGACCCCAGAAAGCGTGCGAACTTTTTCTATTATTATTTTTTACGAACAGCTCGTTTCATAACGAAAGAATGCGCGACGTAACAAGCGCAGTCGCGAAGCGCCGGTAAGAAACTTACCAAGTTTATGGAATTTGTCACGCGCAGGGACTTTTCTGAAAATCTCGACATCGCATGGAACGCAAGGACAGAAGGGGAAATATATATATATACAAAATGGCGCGAACCAGCCGATTTGGTGGAAAGCGGGAGTTGGTTGGAAAGCGCGAAGCAACTAGTGTGGCAAACTCAGCACGAACGCTTCCCGTGTTCCTCGGTCGCTAGAGTTCCTTCTTGACCTCCTAACCGAGAAAGACGAGAACCGGAAGAACGGGCACTGCATTATGCCGTTTCTTAGCGTCTATCTCCCTCCCGATCATGATATGCATTATTGGGTATGATTGATGGTTACTCGTTATTCGTAATTAGTTATTGGTTATTATTACTGGTTTATCGGTAAAGATCGTTTACACTGTATTCAAAAATACCGAAAGACTGAACTCAGTAAGGTTCAAGAAATTGTGATGAGCCACAAGTTAATTCACAACTCTACATTCGTTAACTTACGCGACGATACATTGTATATTAGAGAAGAAAATAAAGAGCAAACTTCCATTTTGTGAATTTAGCACAATAACCCCAGCGCCGGAACGTCAACGTAACACCATAGATATATTCTTTTTTTTTAATATATTCGGAAATTGTGACTCCGTACAATTTCTTGATCCCTGCCAAGTTCACTCTTTCGGTATTTTTGAATGCAGGGTAGACGATCTTTACCAATAATCATGCCACAGCAGACGCCATCAGATCCATGTCCTCATGGCTGGCTGGTGCGGGAACTTCCGAGATGACGTCGCCATCTGTTTTATATTTCTTTTGCGTGTTTTCTGGCGTAACAAGCCTCTTATCACAATAAGGATGATCTTTATTTAATATTGCAGAAGCGCAATTTACTAAAAGAGATCAAATAAATGTTATCTTTAGTGTTCTTTTAGAAAAATCGCGTAGGTAATAAAAAAGAAAAAAGAAGAAGAATATCGGAGCCATTTTACACTGTGAAGGTTGATGACCAGCGGAGCTGTTTATATTGTCAAAAATATGTTGATTAAAAATAAAAGACAAATATCACAATGAATTTCGTGCTTCCGCTATTTTTGTTGCTGTTTTATTAAATAGAATACTGACTGCTTTTTTTTCTTGTATGCTTAAGCTTCTTTTGTTTGCCTTCTTTTTATTTATTATTTGGTCACGAAGGTAACTGTCGCTTTATAATCGTTATGATATGCGGCGAGTGGATATATGTGGCAGCACTGGAAAAGAGCTTGGCGAATGTGAGGTCCCCACACGACCGATGACGCGCCGTGGGCACACTGATGTTCGTGCAACGTCGAATGCCGAATCTTTCCAAGAGAAACGCCACGAAGCACTTTCCGACTGTCCGAGACACGTCTATGTTGAAATCACCCACAATTCCGATGGGAGCGGAGTCGGTATCGGGGTGATCCAACCAAAGGTGCAAACGGTTGGAGTTTGCCGCACCATGTTCGCCCGTATCGCACGTGCCGCCCGCCGCCGCAGCCGCGTACACAGTCCCGCATCTTGTTGAGGACGGCGTTCTTCGCAGGCGCGCCGTTCTTCCGCATTCCTCACCGCACGCAGCCTACGTACCCCTTGTACGGGTGGAAAGGAATTGAGATAAGGTTACGTGGTTTGCCTATAGAGCCCGTGACGTTAGACCGCAACCCATACTAAACAGTGTGCATTCCGGCTTTACTTTTTTTTATTACGATATTTGTTTTTATCACAACAAGCTTTGACACTTCTCGCGATTAAACGCAGCTGGGAGGTACCCTATGATACGCTTTTCCTTGATGCTTTAGATCTTACAGCTCTGGTGTGGCAGCCATCTTTCTTTCTTTCTTTCTACCCCCTATGCACACAAGCCGCCAGACCCTAGCGTATAACAACTCCGCTGTACAAAAAAGAAAAAAATAAGAACACCAAGGAAGAAGCTCTCATCGGGCCGAATAAAATTGAGAAACCGCGAGGGATGCAAAGGCGACGGACGGACGCATCTCGGCTCAATTCATCTCACGCCGAGAATAAAAAAAAAAGAAGAAAAAAAGCAAAGCTAATCACAGCTCCGCCGCTGTTTCCTTACGACGCTGGTCAGGCCGCGGAATGAAGTCTCTTCTCACCACGAGCGACGTCGTGTCCTCCGGGCAGCTTCGATATTGGCCACAACGCGGTGGCCGCCGCCATGATGGGCGTCCCGTTCGATATTCCCGGCAGCGGCCACTCAATTAACCGTTCTTCAAAACGACCAGGCGCGACGACGCGAAAGGGATGAACGCTCGAGGGCCCGAGACACGTGGGAGGCACATAAAACGGGCCCCCCCCACTGCTCGCGGAAGGCATTCGACAAACTCTAGGCGCGCGCGCGCGCGTACACACACACACACTGCAAAAAAAGAAAAGAAAGAAAGCAGGGCGTGAGACGAAATATACAGGAGAGACGAAATATACAGGCCCCCTATATATATATACACACACACACTCGGCGTACGCACAGCGCTCCGTATACGTCGTACCCCTCTCCCTGGTGGCCACTGCCAAAGCAAGCAGAGAGCGAGCGATAGCGACCAAAAAAAGAAGGGACTGCGGCGCTTCATTACTCGCCTGGTCCGCGGTGACGATCGAGAGCGCGCCCGAATGGGGGATGCGCCATTTCGCTTTATTGCCGTCCGCCGACGAACGACGCTGGCCAGGCGCCTTCTTCCTCCCATTTCGGTGCGTCCAAAGCAGCACCCGGGTTCGCCAGACGCGAGGTGCGCGTTCGCTCCGGTCAAGGACCGCTTTGTGGGACGCTTTTTTTTTTTCAACCGAATACGAGTACGGTATCTTTGTGCGCAAAGCTGCCACAACACTAGAAGCCCTCGGAAAGCTAGGAAGTTGGCTTAAATAAAATACGAGAAAAAAGTAAAGATCCAGTCCAGCGTCTTCAAAGCAGCAGGGCGACACGGTAAGAAACGAGTGTCTTTGCTACGTCATGCGTTAGCAACGATGGAGAGAGGTGACGCGCTTCGAGCATAGTTTCCGAGACCTCTGGCGAACGGTGCCTCTCAAGTACCTTGACCTAACGGCAGCTGCGCTGATGATCTCAGAGGCAATGTTAAGAGCCTGTGGAATTCTACGCGATTCAATCTAGCGACACCTAACGAATCACCATAAAGCTGCAAATGGATCGCACGTCGCTTCTTCGCAACTGCCGTCTCCGTTGCGTTAGCAATAACAGCACGGCTGCCGTCGACCTGCTAATCGGGAGCGGTAGACCGGAAATTGAATTTCTCAACCACGAGCAAAATTTTGGTGTTCCAGTGGCCTCCTACATTCAAGAGCTCTGGTTTTCATAACGACTAGAGTGTCATGACTTATGCGGCCTCCCATTAGGGTACGACATCGTTATCCGTTTGCAGCTCTTACAAGACCCGCTGTGTCAGAAAACACGCAAGCGCGCGCACGCAGAAAAGCCGGGAGGTCAACCATAAAAGAAGGTCAGTTCGTTACCTTGTACGGGGTGGAGGGGGGGGGGTGAAATGTATTGGGGGTGGGGGGATTCAAGGATAGCGCCAGGGAACTCGATGACTACGGAAATGGAAATGGGTGCCCCCTTTTAAATTCTGAGGCGCGGCACGCGTATAACGGTCTATCTCACATGCCCAGAGAGCGCAGGAAATGGCCGCGTCTAGCTGCCTCTAGAACATAAGCGCTGTATCAGGAACAACACAGCAGTAATGAGTGAGCGGCTAATTAATTTGCTTCAACCACAGCGCCGGGTCAGCTGGGTGGAGAAAGTGAGGTCTCGACAGATTTGAGCAGCCCACTCACCGACGGTTGCCAGAATTTCCTAGCATAGGCCCTGCGCAAACGTTGTCTTTCTGTTTGGCTGCTTCGGTACTTCCACATTGTTAATTGGCAAGGGACGAAACTTATATGAGGGAGACAAACAGGCTCTCTCCGGAAACTTCGGGCCGGGGCGGTGCTTACATAACCATCACTGGAACCTCGGGTGCACTTTACGAAGAATATGTCCATCATCTCCCGTGTCGGCAGCGGATGCCCGCCATCTGAATTGGACACGCTGTGAGAGAAAGACAGCTTGTGGAAGCGCAATCGTAGATATCAAGTACTACACCTGACCACTATGGGCGTTTTTCACACGTCCATAGTGGTCACACGTCCAATTTCACACGTCCAATTTGACACGTCCCTGTTAGAGCATGTGCACGGAACCGGCCTCTATGCTGTACCTATGACTTCAGTTTCGCACTACGCCACGTGGTAACACGTGCAAAGAAAGAAGTAGAGTAAAAAAAAGAAACACGGAGACCACCCCGACAAACTTCCAGGACAATGCGAGTGACAGCCGCTCCCGAACGGGTCTTGCTGCTGAAGCCGCTGCACAAAACTCTAAAGACGAATAAAATAAGTAGCATGTCGGGAACCGAGCTCCCGTCGCTGCTGCCAATGCTACTGCATTATACACGGAATCAGGGGTTGGTTTCTTGATTGTGCTCGGCCCGCATAAACGCGCAGTGTCGCGCCACTCCCAATCGCAGCGCGAGCCCGAGGTGTTCGTGTAACTGTAGGGCGGAGCCCCGGAGCCTCGTAAACCTGCACCAATAAACTAAGGGAAGACGAGCGAGAAAGGAGCAAGGAAAGAAAGAAGAAGGAAACAAAGAAGGAACGGAAGAGCACAAACGCCGCATCGCGACAGTCGTAAAGGCGCGGCAACCGCCGCCGCCCTCCTCCTCCTCCGACACGTACGCACCACGCTCGCTCGCACGGCGATCAGCGGTCGTCGGGAGTTTTGGCAGCGAGGCGCGAACGGGGTGGGAATTAGTTAATTCGCCCGGGCCACAAATAAAAGGAGCGAAATAAAAGAGGGAGTAACGGCTTCTCCGCGCGTTCGCCGCCTATCGTGTTTAGCCTGTTTACTCGGCTCGGAGGCGTCGATGTACTCGCCTGTTTCGTCTCGCCGCCAGCGTCTCGCCACTTTGTTCTTCCTTCCGTCGTCTGGCTGCGAGCTTCTTCGCGCGCGCCTTCTAGACGCCCCCGCCCCCCCTCTGTCTCTCTCTCTTAATGGCACGAAGCTGCACCCTGTGCCATCCTAAAACGGTGCAGCGATGACGTGACGAGCGCCCACGTATAGCCAATCACCGGCCGATCCCGCATGGATTGTCACACGCTTGTCTATAGTATGTAGCAGGCCAACGGGCTGTTCGCGTTTCTATTTATTTATATGCATATTAAAGGAGACTTCCGTCACTTAACTGGCATGCACAATACAGTTTCTCGTTTCGAGGACGAGACAAAGCTTAAGAAAGCAAGAAAGAAAGAAAGAAAGAAAGAAAGAAAGAAAGAAAGAAAGAAAGAAAGAAAGAAAGAAGTCTGTCAAACGACACACGCAGAACTAGCAACGATCCATAGTATCCAGCGAGATGTAGACAACACGGACATTTCCGAACACGCCTCCAGTCAAATTCACAGAATGTTTGTGAAGTTCGCAATAAGTAATGAGAGCGTTATCGCAGGCTTGCGGTCCATCAGATATTACTCGAGATATGAGAGCAGAAACCCACGATGTATATCTCCAAGATATGCGTAAGACACTTCCAGAAAAGCTGGCCGACTCATCCTTCCAGCATTGACTCAATATATGCCGCAAAGAAAGTGGTCTTAATTGTGTGCAAAGCTCGCAACCATAAGAATGTGCCAGCCATAAGAACGTGTCATAAGCAAATCTCCGAACAATTTCACCTGGTTCACTCAGAGCGCTCGGGGGGCGCTCTCGCTCTTCGAACTATAGAGCGCGACCAAAGGCCGGCAGGATCTCGACCACGTGGTTACTTCCATTGCCCTGGGAGCAGCTGAACGTTCGGCTGGGGCAGACTTTCTCTGGCTCCAGTCACGAGGGGTGCCCGCGTTGCTGCAAACACAGTTGGAGCGCGCAACCAGTCGAGAAAGAGAGGAATATTTAATGATAGGAACAACGGAGAGCTCTGCTGCGGCAGAATGTACCGAACTAGGACCGAATTTCGCTTACCATGTACTGCCCCGAGTAGGAGGCCCCGCGTATACACACAGCAACCCGCCGTACTTTGCGTGTTGGTCAATGTCAGTTCTAGTGGCGGTAAGGTAAGTAGACTGAAGAACAAATTAATAGAAATAGGGCCAAGGACGCAACTAATTTTATTACCGGAAATCGCACGCATAGCACAAACAGCTTGGATCTGCAGATCCACAGAGAGCAGAGTATCATCAGTATATACTCCACAAACTGTCCCAGAGTCGTACCTAGAAACTGAAACTCGATCTTGGATTACGAGACATGAGGTAACGCATGTGTCACCGCTCACGTTGGCAAAAAAAGTGTTTCGATTGGCTCCTGTGCAATTGTATCACGGATTCTTTCGAAAATGCGATTGTGCATAATTACGGGGGAAGAGGAAACACCGATCTCAACTGAACGACGAAATTCGGTTACAAAATCAAACGTTGTGGTCATATCAGCCATCATCGCCTTGACTGGCCGCCGCGAGAGCAACCTACCCCCCTCCCCTTCAACAATCGCTCTCAGTACAAGCGAAATTGCGGATTTGGCCTATGATTGTGGCTTACGTCAGAGCCGCAGCTATGACGCAACACTGCACGCATTTCGCGTGATCGCGGAGGGCAGATGCAGCCGAACAAATGAAGACTGGAGAAAGAGTGTAAAAGAAAGAGGCGAGGGAGGGAGGATTATGAGCGGCCGATATCCAATTAAGGAGATGCACCGATGGGAGACTGCTCCCTCTCCGCACCCCGTTTATTGGCGCCCTTCCTCCCACGGCCCGCCTCGCTTGGCCTTCACTCCGTTCGCCATTTCATATCCAGCAGTGGCGAAAACGTGCGAACGAACTCGCTGTCTTACGACTGTCGTAAACGGGACTCTCAGGGAGCGCGAGCGAACGAGTTGCGCCACGGGCTCCTATACGGGGAGGGCACGAGATATTAATTACGTGATGGCCGTACGGGGCTATTGGCAGGGAACTCGTAGGTGCGTCATTTCGTTTTACTGTCTCCCCCATCTAGCTGCGCAGAGAGCAACGAAAACAAAACAATCCGCTGGATGATCATAGGCGTCGGCCGACGTGGCAAGGCTTGCGCCTGCGTCCACTCAAAAAAGGGTGTGTTCCAAGAAGACACGAAATGAATAATCCTTTTGATTCTTCTCAGAGGACAGTGAGCGTATCGAGTGCTACGTCCTGCTAAGCCAACAGAATGGTACTGCGGTGGCGGGATCTGCTGTTCATCGACTAAGTCACACCTATATTATCAAGAAGAGGAAGCCCTATGATAAACACACATAACTTGAGCCAACAATTTAAAAATGAAAGCCGCGCGTCGGAAGCGATTTGCACCAAAGGCATACTATTCGCAGTAGCCTATAGAAACAGAATTTTTTTTCCCCATAACTCACTAATTAATGAAGTCTAATCACCCAACCTTTAATTCTTCGCTGAAGACCCCAAGTATGACGAAGCTTTGTAGAGCACCTTCAAAAGCAGCGATCGAGTTGTTTTCTTTACGATACCTCTCACGTAGTCCCTTTTTCCCAGGTTGCAAAGAGAGCCGGCGAAATATTAAAAAATCCACGTGACGGAGCGCTTGCGCAGTGTTATCGTGCTGCTCTCAAGCGTGCGTTCAGTGAACAAGATCGGCTCCCGTCGGATGACGGCGAAAATGCATGCCGCTGGCCGAGCGCTGCCGATGTTGATATAAAGAACGCCCGGCCGCTTCCTCCTCGCCAGTCCCGATGCAGCCGACCTTTTGTTCACCGTGCGCACGCTTGCGAGCAGCGCAATACCACTGCGCAAGCGCACCGTCACGTGGCTTATTTCATACTTCGCGGGCTCTCTTTGCAACCCGGAAAAAAGGACTACGTGAGAGGTATCGTAAAGGAATCAACTCCATCGGAGGTTTCTGAAGGTGCTCTACAAATCTGCGCATCATACTTCGGGTCCTCAATCAAGAATTAAAAAGTTGGGTACATAAATTTAGTTAATTAGTGAGTTATGGGGAAAGAAAAATACGTCTGAGTTACTATAGGCTATTGTGAATAGTATGCGCTCAGTTCAATTCGCTCTGGACGCGCCTTTCATATTTAAATTCTTGGCTCAAGTTGTGTGGGACACCCTATATATAGCTACTTGCTATTAAAACTACAGTGGAGACACGCAAGGTGGTGCACCAAGAGCTCCAGCCCACGGCTTGGAAAATGGGTGCAATATGAAAAATGCTCGTGTACTTTAGGTGCACGTTAAATAAACCCCAGGTGGTAAAAATTAATCCGGAGTCTCCCCTCTACGACATGTCTCATAATCAGATCGTGGTTCTGGCACGTAAAACCTACAGAATTTAATTTCATGTTGAATGGTCTGGCACATCTTGATCGTTTTCTCGCGCACGGTCGCCTTTTTCAAGTAGTTTCGTAACAGCTTCTTACGACGGCGTTTCTGATACTAACTAAACGGCAAAGCTTAATCGGCTA
This sequence comes from Dermacentor albipictus, assembly GCF_038994185.2. Lineage (NCBI taxonomy): Eukaryota > Metazoa > Arthropoda > Arachnida > Ixodida > Ixodidae > Dermacentor > Dermacentor albipictus. Next base: position 473,193,936 of record NC_091821.1, read on the forward strand.
AACCTCTGTACTCGGACGACAAACTAGCACTAGCAACATTTAAATGAATGCGACACTAACGGTGGCATTCTTTAGCGCATCACGGCAAGCACCATGCGACAGCGTTCACACGTGGCACATCCCCCTTCGTCCAAAACAAGCTGAAATCTGTTTCCGTTCAGCCGGTGGGCTGGAGGAGAGCACATGACGGCAGCCGTACCTCTCTCCCTCAATGCGATACGCCAGCGTTGACGTGGTTGAGACGACTTGGCCCGTCTACTCCCTCCTGTGGCGCCAGTGCGATTCGCAGTTATAGCCGATTATAGAGATGGGGGCGGCCAAGGAAGCTTTAGAGCAGCTCTAGGAGCAGCGAATTTTTCCCTTTGGAGCAGCTTTGGAGCAGCTTTGGAGCATGAATTGTCCGTTTTGGCGCAGTAAACGCGCGTTCTGGGGCAGCTTGGTAAAAGGGCAATACGAATGAAATACAGACAAACGAAGAAAAGGTGTTCCTTATTTGACTTTGCAGAACACTGCTAGGTTACGGCAGATCGGTTCTGCGGAACCCTGCAAGGCGAGCGAAATTCACGACAGGAAAAAAATGTCATCCACATGACTGCAGCATGAAGCTACAAGAAAACAAATACAGGTTTATCAGAAACCCCCATAACATTAGACACCGGATGCAAGGTAAATATAACTGGTAGCGAAGCTTCCAAATGAATCCATACGTTCAAAACGTGCCGGTTCATAGATCATTCATGGGGCTTAACGCCTTCTGTATGTGAAGGAAACACTTCCGGCGAAAGAAAAAATTATGTGACGCCATATCCGTTAAAAACAGAAGTGACGTCATGTTGTTTTCGAAGGCGCGAAATTCGTTTTGTTGGCCTGCCTTTAGAGCTATATATTCAAATGCCTCGCCATTCAACTTGATGGGCGTTTCGAGTTTCGAGCGCGGAAAGCGATGCAGGAAAAGGCCAGCATTACGGTTGTCAAAATCGCACCCCTGCACAGAACATACTTTCTTTGGAGGCCAACGAAAACTTTAGGTGTAGAGTACTGGTCATATCGTCGGATGCCAAGCTCGGCGAGCGCAGTCGCACGAAAACAACTAAACAATTAGCTGGCGGTCGTAACTCACTACTTTTGACTGAACAGGTCAGAAGCGATGAGGCTACCCGCGTCACAAAATTCAGGCGAATTTCGACAAGCAAAAAAGCACAACGGCTGAGGGGGGCGTATTTCAACAGGTGAGTGAACTTTACGAGCGCGCCTTTCTGCACATTTCAAGAGCTGCATTGCAGTGCGAGTGATAGCGGCGTCAACGCTCCCTTAACGATGGGCGCTGAAAAAAAAATGTATTTATTAATATTAATAAAATTAAATAAACTTGTATTTTCTTAACTCGTCACAAATATATAAAATTGACCAGGAATTCTATTTTCGTTGAATACATCTAACAACGTCTCGCTAGAATTTAAAAAAAAACGCTTTTTTCTTTCCCAATGTTTGTTCCCTCCTAACATATTCGTGCTTCAATCGCTGCACCCATAACCACCCTTGCCTGATGTCGGCGACAATTTGTTCTCAACCGCTTTTCGCCCGAATCTTCGCGACCTATTTGGATTGACGTTGCCGGATGTGCCAACTAAATGTGGCCAAGAAAAAATAACCGAAGGCTTTCCGTTCATAGGCTTGTGTTATGCTAGCCGAGCATTTTTGTTTTTCATTGTCAACAAGCAACTAATATTTCATTTTAGTGAACTAACATAGATCACCTTTCCTTATTCAATAAGGTGCCAATGCAAAGGTTGTGGAATGCGTCAAGAAATGGCCGCTAACAGCGTATATAGCGACCTAGGACTTGCGTGGTCTCTTTTTTTACCGACAAGAAAAGAAAAGCAAGAAAAAGGATAGCGCGCGCACACACACACACACACACACACACACACACACACACATAATATATATATATATATATATATATATATATATATATATATACACACAAACACATATAACGTAATAATCTTGCGATGGCTTGGAAAGCAAACCGTTACAAGATAGCGCAACTTCGCGTGCGACAGGGACCGAAGATTAACGCACAAAACTTCTGACGCGACGAGAAAAAGGCGCGGCCGCTGCTTCCTAGTGCCACTGTTTGACGATGTTTGCGTAAAGATAGATGCATTTTTTTGGTGCGCAATATTGTCGTCACGGTCACAGCGTTTTTTCTTCGTTCTTCGTTCACGAATCCTAGGCTGCTTTAAATATCGTTAGCGGTCATTCCCCAACGTCATACACAACCTTTTCATTACCATCAATTCGATTAGGTATACTTATAACTTCAGCTAATTAAACGTACTCGAGCGCAATCAACGTGAACATCGTTGCTGCGAATGCAATTTCGGAGGCTTGTGGTTTCGCCTAACGTTTAATTAAGGCACGAATTTGGCCGCCAAGGTTGACTAAATATGAAACATTAAATCCTTGGCTTGCGTTCTGCGGGGGCGAGAGCCTGATTTTGTCTGGTGTGGCCGGGCAGAAAATAGCGTAGCCTCAATGCAAACTTGACTGACGACTGCGGCTGCCATCGGATGTTTGTGACCAGGATGCGTCATGAAAGCGAGCAGGTCGTCTGTCGGCGTGCCGCACCACCGTCCCGGTAAGCGGACGTGGCGCACGTGCGAGTTAGATTGAGAAAGCCACACGCACGGCGTTCGCACATTAATGTTCGTACATTAAGATGTACCAACATGGCGCAATATCGAGCGCTAAAATGCATAGCGAAACTGATGAACTACACGCTGAGAAGACTGCGCTACCTCGTCCATTCAGCGCGGCTTTCCTTTCCCGACCACCTCGTGAAATTAGCGCCAGTTCAAATCATCTTCGGCTGGTCCGCATACACGCAAACGCGCATATGCTTTTGTCGTAAAACATTAGTAATGCATTGTTTAGCACAAAACGCTTTTTTATTTTCTTGCGGCCTTGTTAAGAGTTATGCCGCCAAACTCACCCACACTCCAAAGATACCGGCGCTGAAACGGATTGTTTAGCCCTGCAATTAGCCAACGCATGTCTACGGGCTGTGTGGTTGCCACTGAACAAGCGCATCCTGCTAACTTTGACAGCTTCACTCGAAATTGGTGCTTCGGCGCAGGTTGGCGCAGCTCGATGGTTTGGCGCAATATGGCTCAATTGGCTCAGCACTTACATCGCTCGGATTAGCACCGTTCATGTGAGCGCGACGTGCCAGAAATCCAATTACCCTTGCACCACTCGCGTAAATACCGCCTACTCCCTCCCCTTCATTTCTTCCTCTCCACATTGTTTTTTTTTTTTTTTCTGCGACCAGTGCCCATTAATCTGACACCTTATTTTCACCAAGAAATCGCACAGACTGTTTCACCGCTAAAAAAAAAACAAAGAAAGAAAATGGAAAGAAGGAAAACACAAGGCGTCGAACTCTGAGTGAATGCGAAACATTTTGTCGGGTATGCTTACAAATACGAACGGCATGTGGAAGGACATGATGTCAAGTATCTTACGCACTGACAAAATTTCTCATTACTTTTGAAGGTCCGCTTCACCTTGAGCGCCCTAGCTATGCAGAGAAAACTACCACATACTACGCAAAGCAGTTTCTCTTACTGATTGAACAATAGGTTTTAATGGCGCAAGGGCCAGTTTTCACCAAAGAGCGCCAAAACCATATCGCCTATGCTAGCGATTTGACGTCTAGGCACGTCATATATATGCAAATACGGAACGAATGGGTTAAAAAGAACTTTAAAAAACGGTAAGAGGAATACTCTTCGGATGGAAATTTCAATACAGCAGCAGTAAAGAAACACAACGCAAAAAGAAAAAAAAAGAACAGAATCCCCAAATTCAATGCTCCATAGCCGGGCTTTCTTTATAGACTTCCATGCGTGCCAAATAATGGGAGATATAATGCAAAATACCACAGTTCGTGTTGCTAGCGCCAAAAGGACCACGGACTATTTGGGCTGTCACTGGCGCTGAATATACTGGCACTTGTCGAAGTAGGTGCGCTCACCTGTCGAGCATAATCAATGTTCCGTCAATTCGCTAAATATGAAACGATATTGAACAAAAGTTTTTACGGAGCACCTCCTAAAATCTCAAGCTTACAGAGGGTGTATATGATCTACCAATGGAGAGATTGCATGAGATGGCGATCATAGTTCTCGCCAAATTTGCCTCGTTTAGATTTAGTGTCGCCGCGAGTTGCACTTTTTGTACAACTTCTCCTATGGCTCCGCACACATATTTTGAACGCACAGCCGCTACCAGAAGCTAGATAAAATGGAAAAAAAGAAAGCGATTTCGTTGAGAACGAAACACAGCTTGAACGAACACGAATGATGTGCAAGCAAGGCTATCGAACACTCACCAAAATCGCAGGTATTGCTCCCCCTTTGCTTGCGTCCGTCTGACGGCGCCAAATGATGGTGCACGGTGTTCTAGAATGGAACGGGTTCACACGAGACGTTCGATCACACGAAGCTAGCAGTCCAACGCACACACAACAAAGGTCCCACAGCGCAGTTCTACACTTTTCTTGTCTTGACCTACCAACGTTCACCAGTCCCGGAAATAAACCACACGGCATAAAGTCCAGACAGCGTCGAATCCAGCTCAACAACGCAAGTATTGCACTCCCATTTCCTTCTACCACGACCCCGACGTTGGCGAGGCGCAAAGCGGCCGGTGTTTGAGACGAGCCAGCTCGACGCTTTCGCGCTGGCGCGTACAGCAAACGTCGACGAGCGCTACCGACGCGGCGCACGCGTCGGCAGGAAACCGGTAATTTGGTTCCCGCGAGACAACCGCCGCTCTCGCTACACGGAAAGGCGTTCACGAGCCACGTCAATCCATAGCGCTCCACACCGGCGGCTCGCAACACATCAGGCGAGAAGCACATAACCTTTCATCAACACAGCCGCTCGCTGCCGGCGCAGCATCCAGTCAAGCAGACGAAAAAGCAGACGACGGCCGCGAGATGCGGACGCCGCAGCAGACGCCGCGCGTGCCGCACGAGAAGGCGCGAGAACCGGAGGGGGAAGAGGATATAACAGACGCCGCCTGCTCGAGCAGCCATGCAGACGACGACGAGCGGGGGAAAGCGTGCGCGCACTGGCGCCGAATATGCGGAGATGAACGCCGCGCGCTGGCGCAGGGCAAACACAATAAGCCCCCCCTTTTTTGAAGCCGCGCGCCAGAGAAAAGCTGACAGGCCTTTCAACGCCGTGAACGCATTCTTTTCTGCTCGCATGTATATGGGAGCGCATCGAACGCGATCGACGAACGGCTCGCTGAGGCTACGCGCGTACATCGCACGTATAGCCTCCTGCTGCGGCGGTGAAGAATTAGACAACGTGGAAAAAGGCTCGCCTTCGGCCTCTCCAGAGGGGTTCCCGGCGTGAGATATTCAGGGGGGCGCGGCAGGTGGCTTCGAAGACGCATCACGCTTTTGTGACGAGCGCTGTTCAAGGGTTAGCGCGGGCGAGGTGTTGATGTTTGCGGGCACCACCACCATTGGACACGACAGCAAGCGCCTCTCGCCAATGGCTTCCGTCCACCTACTTAGAGGGAACGACTCTGAATTGTGCAATGCAAGCCTGAGAGGCGAAAAGTCAATTACCGGGGGAAATACATCCTTTTCCGTTTCGCTGTATATGCTCAGAGGTTGAGTGATGTACAATCAGCAAGAGCGGCGGAGAGAAATTCGTGCGACACATATATTCAGGTAGACTTAGATGACAAGCAGAGACAGTTCAGGCTGCTGGCGATGCAAACAACGGAGTACCGAACGCCATGTATCTGAGGTGACAAAAAGTTCCAATAGGACGCAACAGTCGGTGGCACACGCGACGCGACTGACGTTTTTCTCTTCTTTCTTTCGTTTGTTTCGCAACAGTAGCCCAACCAACGACTAACGTGTATGGCCAAGCTGTGCCAAGCCACTCTGCTAGGCTGCGGAGAAGTGAGTTCATGAAAGCCCAACAGCGCTGGTCGCCTATCCGTCGACACACCGAATGACGCAGTTTATGGGACAGCTAGTACGGACATGAGGAGAAGCGCTGCTGGATGACAGCACATGTGATACAATCGAGACAGATGCACTGTCCATTGCATCTGTACATTCGTGCCACTAGTGCCGTCGTCTACACTATTCGCCGCACCAAATGTAGACCAAGTAGCCAAGCTTAAAGCTCTCGTCAGCAACTGCTTAATCTTTTCTTTTTTTCCGTTTCAATATGCACGTGTCCCAGTCCCCCGAAGTAACACCCATCGACTACCACGTCCCTGCAAAATAAGTTTTTGGTATCAGCCGTTCACAAAGTACGCTAGCTATTTGCATTTGGCTGGCCCTCCATTTTTCTGAGCGGAAAGATTGCGGCCAAGGTTCTATTTATTTTTGTGTAATACTGCAAAGCATGGAAGTCTCTCAGCCAGTTAAGGCCGAAGGCACCGCGTCCGTTAGCGGAGG